>NW_027555736.1:111087007-112287007 GCF_003287225.1 Phascolarctos cinereus | reverse complement strand
ATTTCTATGCCTTGCCCTTTACTTCCACCTATGGTTTAACTCCTCAGAGCCCAACTGAGTCAATTGAAATAGTCTGCAGATTCCAGACTTAAGGGAATGGCTTGTGTTAAAAGGGCATAATTCTATATTAAACCCTATCACAAAAAATGTTCAAGTAGAGTGGCCAGAAGAAAAGAAACCTTACATAGTAGGGAAATAGTCCAACAACATCAACATCTGCAGTCCAGAGTCTGGAATTACCTTGGGCACATGGGTGTCCTTCCTTGCGTGCCTCCATGCTATGGGTTTCTAAGTTTGGGCACATTCTTCATGGACACTGTATGTATTTATTCAAGGAGAATATCACTCAGGTTTAGGGATGAGCTATTGGTATATTTATTTTTGCTTTTGTATTCTTTTTATTAAATGTTCTATGATTAAGAATTAATGGCATCTAGTCTGTACTGAAGGGATCATGGAAAGACAAGCACACTAAAAACACTGTTGGTGAAACTGTGAATTCATATAGCCATTCAAATGGAATTACACAAATAAAGTGTCTAAAATATCCATATCTTTAGCTCAAAGAATTCAGTGCTAGGCATATACTCCAAGGAGGTTACCATTTTTAAAAAAAAGGTCCCATATATACCAAAATATTTACAGTAGCCTTATTTGTGATAGCAAAGAATTATAAACAAGTAGATATCCATTGGGGAAATAGTGAAACACATTTTGATACATGAATGTAAATGAATACTATTGTGCTATAAAAATGACTTGGGCAAGTCACTTAATCACTCTCAATTTTGATGCTTGGAAGTTCTAGGAAGACTTGGGTTCAGATCTCACTTTTACCTCTTGCTAGCTCTGTGAACATGGCAGGTCACTTAACCCTCTACAGGGGTAGTTAGGCAGGTGTGGTACAGTTTACCTTTATCTGGTTTCCTCTTCACCAGGCACAACTGGACTGAACTGAATGAAATACCTCCTCCTCTCCCCTACCTTTGGGAGGGGGACTGAAGAGGTACCTTGGAGTTTAACTCTCCCCTAGTCTTGATGGAGAGAAGGCTAGGCCTTCCCCCTAGTCCTCTGACAATGGGTGTCACATGATTCAACTTTATTCTAACAAAAGCTTAGCTTAATTAAACTTTAAGTGCTACACAAATAAATTGACTTGGTCTACACATTGTTTAACTAGTTGCTCTGTTTTCAACCCCTCAAAATGGGTTTTTAGATTTCCTCATTTATAAAATTAGGAAGCTGAACGTGATGGCCATCAGAGCTCCTTCTGGTCTTAGTTCTTTCATGCTATGATCCACTGTTTATCCCTTTCTCTTGTGCATCCCTGGACCCATTTTTTATCCCATGACTAGACCTATGGCAGCCCATGAAAACCCTTTACACAAATTATTGAATTCTAAAAAATAAGCAATATGAAAAGATTTCTAATTCAAGTAACTGCCTCAGATGTACAGATCCTTCATCAAACTAGCTACAAATCTTTACCAATGTGGTCACAAGCTGTTGGGCTTTGAAGAAAGGTCTGTAAATCCTCAAACGTTGAAACAATTGATTTCCTTTCTTGTGTACATCTTGGGCATAAGTATCTGCCATACTTAGAATCACAAGGAAAATTACCATATTTTATGCAGCCCTTTACATGAGCAAGATATAATTGTCCACGGAATTAGGAGGCACAAGCATATATATAAGTGGACCTAGAAATGATCTAAACTAGCAAAAATGGTGTGCCACCATAATCTGCCTCCGAACATGTGGCTAAGACTATGTCTTCAAAATCCAAAAACATAGCCATAGGTACCTTACAGTTTTTTCATTTCTTGGGTAAAGTAAATCAAGGGATAATTTTTCATGTCCTTGCCAAGAAACACAGAAGGGTAGCTTCCAGTAGCAATAACTAGAACCTGTCCTCAATACTCCAGAGGAAGTCAGATTTCAGCAAGAGGTGATGGTGAAATACATCACTTTTTAGAGAATAGAATACCAAACTCTTACGAATTCAGAAATGTTCAATGCGGTCAATTCTAAGCTATCATAACTTATTTTCAAAAATGAGTACAGCAATGTTGTGGTCCTTTCTTCCAGCAGGAAAAAAAATCTTATTTTTCTACCTTGAATGAGAAAAGTTTGAAAGAATGGAGGTCAGGGAATAAAACATTCTTTGTGAACCCTTTTTCACAATCTCCTTTAGTTGGAGATAACAACATATTGAATGTAAATCCATGTAAAATTAAAACAATGATTTATTTATTTTTGAGGAGGATTTATTCAAAAAGGGTTTGGTTTGCAACAGATGTAGCAAATTATACCATTAAACACTTAATCCTAATAAAGCTTCAATTTCAGGCTTTACAATAAAGGCTTGAACAAAAAAGAGTCTTACTTTGCCTGAAATAAGACTCCAGAAATAAACCATTTAAAAAAGGTCTTAAGTAGTTAAGAGGGTGACCGCTCACTGGACACAGGGGATATCAAAACAGGTTGGGCAGCTTAGCACCGTAAGATCAATCCCAAATTTATCATGCATAGAATTTCTGTGCTAAATTGTACAAATTGCAAAATATAAAAACCACATGATGACTTGACCTCATAATCTAAAAACCTATTTTGAGGAATTAAAAAAGAGCAATTAGTTAAACAATGTGTAGACCAAGTCAATTTATTTGTGTAGCACTTAAAGTTTAATTAAGCTAAGCTTTTGTTAGAATAAAGTTGAATCATATGAGACCTATTGTCAGAGGATTAGAAGGAGAGCCTAGCCTTCTCTCTGTCCAGACTAGGGGAAAATTAAACTCCAAGGTGCTGCCTCAGATCTCCTCCCAAAAGTGAGGGAGAGGAGGAGGGATTTCATTCAGTTCAGTCCAGTTGTGCCTGATGAAAAGGAAATCAGCTAAAAGTACTACACATGCCTAACCCTGTAGAGAGTTAAGTGACCTGCCATGCTCACACAGCTAGCAAGAAGCAAAAGTGAGATCTGAACTCAAGTCTTCCCAGAACTGGAGAGAGGTACCAAACTCCTTGGGATCTGTCCTATTACATAAGACAAGAGATTTTTGTTGAAGTCTTTGATAACTACCGCTGGCTGGTGAAGTCTAACCAGGTAACCAGTTTCTAAGACTGCCTTTAGATAAGTAAATGATGGCTTGAGAAAATCCAACACTTGGTTTTGCTTCCATGGACAATATTATGACTAAGAAACCCAAATGAGGACACCATCTATCAAAGAGAAGGGTCACCCACTCCTAACCATTTCACAAGCCTACACAAATCTAATTAAAATGCTCCTCCGTTTTAAGGCAGGTTAAGGGTTTTTACTCTGGCCACAAATGCATCAGAAACCACAAGCATCCTCATTGCAAACTGAAGTTGAACCAGCCAGGCTATCGTATTGCTGAATCTATCCCTCTTGAATAAGAAGCCACAAGTCAAGACAAATGTTGCATTTAAGAAGCTGTATCAGCCTCGGGCATGAAACTGTTTCCTGATCTTCCCCTTAATAACAGCACCTGTTCCGACACTGGAAAACCTCTGGACTATAACTGTTAGGCCATTTGTAGATAGTTCTTGAATAGTAATGCTTAATAACAGATTATCATCATCATTCCCACATTCCAGAGGGCTTCAAATTAGAAGGAATGGGTAAGTCTGTGAGGGAGCCACTATATATATCCCTATTTAAAACTATTCTGTTTAAAAATTAAAGCATATTTGAGAAGGACCCTTGGAAAAAATGCCTAAAATGGATGACTAAAAGGCAGAAGCCTACTATTGTGCTTAGTAAAGAATCCGTGGGACATCAAAAGGGCACAGTAGATAGAGTGCTAGGCTTGGCGTCAGGAAGACCTGAGTTCAAAATTGTCTTCAGACATCTGTGTGACTCTGGGCAAGTCATTTAGCCCTGTCTGCCTCAGTTTCCTCATCTGTAAAATGAGCTGGAGAAAGAAAAGGCAAACCACTCCACTGTCTCTGCTAAGAAAACCCCAAATCGGGTCATGAAGAGTCAGACATGACTAAACAACAGCAACAACGAAATCTTGGTCTACGGCAATCAGGCAAGGTCCAGGTGGAAGAAGAAGTGAGGCTGATCTGGGTGCCAAAGTGACCTCTGACTAAAAGGAAATCATCAGAGAAGAGAATGAGCATTTACACGCTGCCTACTATGTCTACTATGTGCTACGTACTTTTTACAAATATTATATTATTTTATCCTCACAACAATCCTTCGAGCTAAGTGCTACTACCATGCCCATTTTACGGTTAAGGAAACTGAAGCAGAGGTTAAATGACTTACCTGGAGTCACACAGCTAGTAAGTATCTGAGTTCAAATCTGAACTCAGGTTTTCCTAAGTCCAAGCCCAGAGTACTATCTACTGTGCTACCTACTCTGTCCATCATCACAGGATTTTAACAGACATGAAAAAGTTAAAGGAAAACATCATCAAAACTAGGATCTCTTTCTTGCTTGGCTGCTCTTTCTGTACAAACAAAAGATGAGAAAAGAATTAAGAGCTAAATGAGGAATGCTAAGAAGACAAAAATCTTCCATTGGATAAACTGCAAGCAGGTGATTATGGGTTTTTAAAACCAAATCCCAAGGTGAAACAGGATGAATGAAGCAGCTGGAGCCCATGCAAAGACTGGAAGAGCCCTAAGTGAAAAGAACATATGGTGTTTGTTTGACAAAGCTAACTATGCAAAAACACACACCCAGAAGGTCTAGCTAACATTCTTCATACCTTTTTATGTTTGTAGTTAAGCAGTCAATAAGTAATATATTTTGGATTAAAACTGCCAAAATAACACAAAATAAAATAAAGAGCAAGCTGTAATGTTTGTTTAGATCTAATGCTTTTTGAAACACACACAGCCAAATTCTGTTTTAAGATAGACTGATGTTAGTTAGTTTAAGTAGCTGAAAGAAGAAAACAGAATAGAGGAAAAAGTTAGATTCAGCAGGGATAACAGTGGAGTCTAGTTAGTAAAGTACTTATTTGTACCTGAGATTTACTTACATTCTACTTTAAACGGTGTCTCATTTTCTTGTTAGTTACCACTCAGCAAATTAATAGGCTTTAGTTTTTAATACATGCATTTTTATAGATTAAAATATCAATGACTAGATCATGTCCTAATCTATTTTTATTTTTAGTATATTTATTTTTATCCTGTTCTCACCTCTCCATCCCTGAGAAAAGCTTGTCTGAGTACTTAGGCAAAACGAAATTGCCTTGCTTAGGCTGGCTCTGAAATCTCAAATATTATAGATACCACAATCTTATTTTAAGTTCTTATAATTCTCAGTTTTATATCACCAAGTTGATAGTGGCCATAAATCACTTACAAAAAAATGCTGCTTAGGAACTTTTTGAATGAGCAGAAATGTTTCATTTTGATCCACATCTATCAAAATAGAATTACTAACGAGATCAGATGGAATATCAGAAAGCGTAGGTTTACTAACATCACAATTTCTACTGATTTTCTTGGTCTGAGAAACAAAGTTTAGAAAGGACATTCATTGACTCTTTGGATAATATTTCAAGGAAGCTGCTCAGGATGGTGAAGAGTCACAAGGTCACAAAATATGATGATTAATGGAAAGAAGTGAGGATATAAGAGCAGAATTAAGAGGAGAAAACAATATAACTACCTTCAAAAAGATTTGGGTATTTTAATAGACCACAAGCTCAATATGAGTCAACAACATGCTATGGGAGCCAAAAAAAGTTCATGAGATCTTAGGCTTCATTAAGAGACTCAAATCCAGGACTAAGGAGAAGACAGTGCTACTGTACTCTCCACTTGTCCGTTCACATGTGGGACCATGACCTCAGTATTGGGCACCACATTTTAAAGAAAGCATTGATAAGCTGGGGTGTCCTAAAGAAGATGACCAGGATGATAAAGGATAAAGAGATCATGACATTTAGCATGCAAACATTCCTGATGAGAAGAATGAAGACCAGAGTTGGGGAGATAACAGCCATCTTCCAGTATTTGAAAGGCTTTGTCTAGGTATTTGATTTAGACTGCTTTGAGCAATAAAGAAAAACTACAGGAAGACAGATTTTAGCTCCATGCAAGATAAAACTTCCTAGCAATACGAGCTATCCAGAAGTGGAATGGACTACTTTGGAAAGTCATAGATTCTCCCACATTAAAGACCAGATGCTGCTTTTGGTGGGATGTGGAAGAGAAGAATCTTTCTCAGGTGTAGTTTGTAAGAGTTGGCCACTGAGGTCCCTTTTAATTCATCAAATTGTGATTCTGTGTCTCGGAATTTTACATCCAGTCAGGCAGGCCCTATTAGGCCAAGGAAAGGTACTGATGTCTTAATAATTATTTTTTATTTTAGGGTTATTACTAAAAATTCTATTTTCATTAGACAGGAGTCATTTTTTTCATTGATTGGTACATTTCTTAATAAGCCAAGAATTTTCCTATTGTCTATAAACAAAACAGCTAGATGGGACAGTGGATAAAATATGGGACTGGGAGTCAGGAAGGCCTGAGTTTAAATCCTGCCTCTCTTTTTTAAGTTTTTTTTTATTGATGCATTTTGTTTTTATATGACAAACATTTATAGATTACCCCACTCTGTGAGTTTTATTTAAAAAGAAAAGTAAAACAATTAAGTAAAATTAGTAGCATAGAGATCTCATCTCAGAGTTGTGCAATATTCCACATCTCTAGCATCCTCATGTCTCCATTTTATTTGTTTTTTTTATTAATAAAAATCTATTTTCTCTCCACTGACCACATTGGGAAAAAAAAGAGAAAAGGAAAAAATTCTTTGTAACAAATATGCATAGTCAAGCCAAAAAAATTCCCTTATTGTCCATATACAAAATATGTCTCATTCTGTACCTTAAATCCATTACCTCTTTTGGAGAAGGTAGATAATGTTTCTTCATTGATCCTCTGTAATCATGTGTGCTCCCTATAATCATTATAGATCTTACAGCTTTTAAAAGTTATCTTTACAGTTTAGCTTTTACTCTATAAAATATTCTCCTGCTTCTGTCTTCATCTGTTTATAAGTCTTCAGATTTTTTTCATTTTTATATTCATATTTTAATTTTTAAAATGTTCTTCTGATTCTGCTTATTTTGTTCTGCATCAATTTATATCAGTTTATTTCCTCTTCCTGTTGTTTCCTCTAAGAACATAAAAAAGAACAAGAAACCTTTCCCTTCTCTTCCTACCATACTTGGTAATATATATATATGTGCATATATATTATATATATACATATATATGTGTGTGTATATATACACATATATACATATATATGTGTGTGTATATATACACATATATACATATATATTTGTGTGTGTATATATATACACACATGTGTGTGTGTGTGTATATATATATAAGTGTATATATATATATCCTGATGTTAGTTTAAGTAGCTGAAAAAAGAAAACAGAATAGAGGAAAACGTTAGATTCATCAGTGATAACAGTGGAATCTAGCTAGTAAAGTACTTATTTGTACTTCAGATATACTTATATTCTTTTACTTATATTTACTTACATATATATAAAGTAAAATACTTCATTGTTTAAAGTCTTACAACTATTCAACTTCATTTACCTTTCTATGCATTCCCTGACTCTTGTATATGGAAGTCAGTTTCTATTTAGCATTTATATTTTCATTAGAAATGCTTAACATATAAAGTATGTTATTCTTAGTTGCAAGCCTTTATCTTTTGCTTTTGGAATGTATTATTCCAAATTTTTCTCTTCTTCAAAGTAGTTGCTGCCAAGTCTTGTGTAGTTCTGCTTTGGTACCTGAATTCTTTCTTTCTCACTGCCTGCAGCATCTTTTTCTTTTATGAGGAGCTCTGGATTTTGGCTATGACATTACTAGGAGTTTTCATTTTGGAGTTTCTTTCAGGAGGTGACAGATGGATGTTTTGTTTTCTTTTTTCACCGCTCTTTCTTAATCTCCTTTACTAGATCTTTATCCAGATCACACTCACCAAACATGGGTATCCTCCAAAGCTCTTTTCCTGGCCTGCCTTCATTCTCCCTCTACATTATACCTCATAGGTTCAATTATCATCTCTAATATATGTCTTCTCTCCATTCACACAGCTGCGAGTCTGGTGCAGGACCTCATCACCTCCAGCCTGGACTACTCAGTAACCTTCTTGTTTAGATCTCTGCCTTACTTGACTTACTTTCTTCTTTTTGTTGTAATATTTTGCTTCCTTCATAATAATTCTTGTTTCATGGAGTTATCAAGTCTTATTTGGTCTATTCTAATGAAAGTTTTCTGCCTTCTGTTCTCAACTATTTATTATTCTTTCATCTTTGTCCCAGAGCTCATATTTCATTTATTATCTCTTGATTCACTCCTTCCAGGTACTCCTATAGTGTGACCAAGGCATTTTAAAATGAAGTTCTGGTTATTATTGTCGTGGAATTACTGTCCTTTGGGTTTACCTCTTGGGCATCTCTTGATACACAATATTTCTTCATTGTGTTCAGTGTCTTCCTCTGTTTACTCATATCTCCAGCCTCAGTTTCTAACTTGGGACTTTGTGCCAAAGCTAGCCCTGTTTAATCTTGACCTTAATTTCCTTAGTTTCTTCTACTAGTTTTTATTTCCTCTTATGCATCTACGCTCAGAACCCTGGAAAGGTCTGATGTTTGTAGTCACAGTTCTGTGGTTAGCTGTCTTCAGTCAGAGTGCCACTTCAGCCCTCCACACATCTCCCTCTCCCAACACCTCCTTGGTTCAAATGCTGCTGCAGGCTTCCCCAGTCAAGTCACTGCTACTGGCTTCTGACCTACTTAGCTAAGAGCCTTCTGGCTTTCTTGGCAGGGCTCTTCTTTCAACACTAGTGGTTTCTGACTAATTGTTTTTGTGCAGTCCTGCCCGGCCTGGATGAAGGCACTTGGGAATGTTTCTCTTTGGATTTCTTTATCATAACCCAAAGTGGTACCTTTTTAAAAATAATTCCTTCAGGGGGGCAGAGCCAAGACGGTGGAGTGAAAGCAGTGACTTGCTTGAGCTCTCCTCCAAACCCCTCCAAATACTCATAAAAAATGGCTCTAAACAAATTCTGAAGCAGTAGAACCCACAAAAAGACAGAGTGAAACAAATTTCCAGCCCAAGACAACCTGGATGACTGATCAGAAAGGTGTATCGCACCGGGCTGGGAGCTCAGCGCAGCATGGCATGGGTGCGCAGGCCACAGTGAACCTGAAGCAGGCCTCAGAGGACTGAATCTCGGGCAGCTGTGGCACTTTCCAGACTCCTCAATCCACGAATGCCCAAGACAACTTAGAAGGTCAGTGGGAAAAGTCTGTTTCTGTTGGTGCTAAGACAGGAAGGTAGGGTTTCAGCTCCATTCCCCAAGAGCATGGCCGGGGGGGGGGGCAGCTGCTTCCCAAGCTTCCGGCCTACAGACTGAGGGGGAATCCAGTAGCTGATCAGAGAGGGATTGCAGGGATCTCTTTGCCAGTGCTGAGGCAGGAATCTCTTGCTTTGCCCCTGTTTGGATCTGGGTCACAATTCTGGGCAGCAGTGCTGGGGTGAGGAGGAATGCTGGCATGGTAGAGCTTGGAGTGGCTGTGGAGAGGAACCCTTCCTCACAGTTACAGGACAGAAAGGAATACTTGTGGTCACAGGCCAGGAAATGGGTAAACACCTCGCCCCTTATCATACCACCTTGGTAGAACTGAAAATTTACAGGTCCCTACAAGTATCTCTGAAAACAGCTACACAAACCCCTGAAGCTTGGGACAGTACACTGTCCACATTGGAAGCAGACTCTTACCTTAACAAAGAGTTTAAAACTCAAGTAATTGGCTGGGATCATGAGCAAGCAGTGCAAAAAGAGTCAGACTATATTATCTTACTTTGGTGAAAAAGAAGATCAAAATATACAACCAGAAGAAGACAACAAAGTCAAAGCTCCTACATCCAAAGCCTCCAAGAAAAATATGAATCAGTCCCAGGCCTTGGAAGAGCTCAAAAGGGATTTTGAGAAGCAAGTAAGGAAGTAGAGGAAAAACTGGGAAGAGAAATGAGTGATGCAAGAAAATCATGAAAAACAAGTCAACAGCTTGCTAAAGGAGACCCAAAAAAATACTGAAGAAAATAACACCTTAAAAAATAGCCTAACCCAAATGGCAAAAGAGGTCCAAAAAGCCAATGAGGAGAAGAATGCCCTAAAAAGCAAAATTGGCCAAATGGAAAAGGAAGTCCAAAAGCTTACTGAAGAAAATACTTCCTTAAAAATTAGAATAGAGCAATTGGAAGCTAGTGACTTTATGAGAAATCAAGACACTGTAAAACAAATCCAAAAGAATGAAAAATTAGAAAACAATGTGAAATATCTCATTGGAAAAACAACTGACCTGGAAAATAGATCCAGGAGAGAGAATTTAAAAATTATTGGACTATCTGAAAGCCATGATCAAAAAAAGAGCCTAGACATCATCTTTCAAGAAATTATCAAGGAAAACTGCCCTGATATATAGAACCAGAGGGCAAAATAGAAATTGAAAGAATCCACAGATCTCCTCCTGAAAGAGATCCCCAAAGGAAAACTCCTAGGAATATTGTAGCCAAATTCCAGAGTTCCCAGGTCAAGGAGAAAATATTACAAGCTGCCAGAAGGAAACAATTCAAGTACTGTGGAAACACAATCAGGATAACACAAGATTTAGCAGCTTCTACATTAAAGGACCTCAGGGCATGGAATATAATATTCCAGAGGGCAAAGGAGATAGGATTACAACCAAGAATCACCAGTATAATCCTTCAGGGGAAAAAATGGTCATTCTGTGAAATAGAGGACTTTCAAGCATTCTTGATGAAAAGACCAGAGCTGAATAGAAAATTTGACTTTCAAATACAGGACTCAAGTGGAATATGAAGAGGTAAACAGGAAAGAGAAATCATAAGAGACATATTAAGATTGAACTGTTTACATTCCTGCATGGAAAGATGACATTTATAACTCATGAGACCTTTGTCAGTATTAGGGTAGTTAGAGAAAAAAAATTATATGTATGTATATGTAGATAGATAGATAGAGGGCACAGGGTGAGTTGAAGATTAAGGGGTCATATCTGGAGAATAAAATTAAGGGATGAGAGAGGATTATACTCGGAGAAGAAGAAAGGGAGAGGTAGAATGGGGTAAATTATCTCACGAAAAAAGAAACAGAAAAGTCTCTTACAGTGGGGGAGGGAATGGGGGAAGGTGAGAGAGAATCTTATTCTCATAGGATTTGGCTTAAGGAGGGAATAACAAACACATTCAATTGGGTATGGAAATCTGTCTTACCCTACAGGAAAATAGGAGGAGAAGGGGACAAGAGAGCAGGGGGATGATAGAGAGGAGGGCAGATTGGGAAAGGGAGTAATCAGAAGTAAATGCTTCTGAGGAGGGACAGGGTCAAAAGAAAGAACAGAATAAATGGGAGGGCAGGATAGGATTAAGGGAAATAGAGTTAGTTTTTCCACAACATGTCTACCATGGATGTGTTTTGCATAACTGCACATGTACAACCTATATTGAGTTGCTTGCCTTTTCAATGTGGGTGGGTGGGGAGGGAAGAAGAGAGAAAATTTGAAACCTAAAGTTTTAAAGACATATGTTTAAAAAAAATGTTTTCACATGCTACTGGGAAATAAGAAATACAGGAAATGGGGTACAGAAGTCTATCCTGCCCTACAGGAAAATAGAAGGGGAAGGGGATAAGAGAAGGGGAGAGAGATAGAAGAGAGGACAGACTAGGGGAAGGGATATTCAGAATGCATGCCATCTTGGGTGGGGGGAGGGGGAGATGGGTAAATTTGGAATTCAAAAACTTGTGGGAGTGAATGTTGAAACTAAAAATAAATAAATTTATATTAAAAAATAAAGGAAAAAATAAATAAAATAAAATTCCTTCAATATATACATATTCATATATACATATATATACACACATATATATATATATATAACATATACATATTTATGAGAACACTGTTTCTCTATGGCCTTTCACGCCACCATTTTAATGCTAAGTCCTCTTAGTCTTTCTTGTGATGAGCTGTCTCTGTTCTGGATTACACCTTCTCCCTTTTACAGAATCTTCAGTGCCTGCCACATTCCACATTAAATCTTTCATGATTCATAGTATAGCCCTGCAAGCTCCTTGCCTATGACTCTCAAGGTAGGAAGCCAATCAAAAGACTTCATCTCTTGATATAAAACACCTAGGATTTCTGCAGCATTACCAAGCAACTAGGACAAATAGAGTAATGAAGGACCTAGGTATCTCCTCTATTCCCCTCTTAAGAGGTATTGAGAATTTGTTCTAATCATGCATGTGCAGAGTTAAGGAAGCTACCTTTCATAGGACCATCCTAGATTTCCTTGTTCTCATGCCATCTACTGAGGCTCTTGGTTGTACACTTTCCACAGCCTTCCCTATGCTTCTCTGGGTTTGGGGTTTCAACTGCCACTCTAATTATCTCCCCTTATTGTTGTCTCCTGCCTAATCTTCCTTCATGTTCCCAAGCTTAGGTGTCTCCAGTTAAGCTACATAACATTTTCTTACACAAGCCAGATAAAGTCTACTCCTTTGCTTTGAATAGATAGTATAATTCTTCTGCAAAGCCTCTTTTAAATCCCAGGGCCATAACCTCTACAGTCTAGAGCCCCAATTTATACATAATAAATTATGTTCACATAATAATTAAATGACTTATTAGATCTAAAGAAGGTACTTTAAAAATACTGCTCATATTACAATTTCCCCTAAAATTTCCATGTCCATAGCTGAGTACCCTCAATACAAAAACACACATGAAATATTTTTTCCAACAGCTTAAACATTTTTAAAGAAATTTTATATCTCTAAACATAGGACCATAAATACATATAGAACTGAAAGAAACTTCAGACAGCATCTATTCTAAATTCTCTCTTAAGTTCAGAAAAGGAATCAAACCATATAAAATGTACAATTCTCTTTAAGATATTCAAATCCTATCCAACCTTCTAAACCTCACAAATAGTTCACCTACTTCCTGGGCAACTATTACAGTCTGAAGTAATTGCTTCCTTCTCATAATATTATAACTTTTGCAGTCCATATACCCATTGAACATTTATTACATAAAATGTCTTGTCATATAAATTTCATTTGTTTGCAGTATGCCTACAAAATAATTAAACTGATAGCTAGAAGTCAAACATGAGATTCAATCTCTACTTCATAGACATATCTTGTACAAATCTTATCTCCACAAAACATTCCCTCTCTCTTTTCTCTAGTCCATAGAAATGAACCTCTATGACCTTCACCTGATATTTAATCATGTGCTACTTGATCATTTCTACCATTGTTTAAATACTTTATTGGAATTTAGATTTTCATGCTGATATCTTATCTTCCTTTTCGGACTATAAGCTCCATCAAGGCAAGGGCCCCAGTTTATATGTCCGCCTAGGACAGTACTAGGTAGAGAGTAGGTGTTTCTATATATTTGTTGGTTTGATTTGATGTGCTATCTTGGAAAAGCAACTAACCAAATTCAAAACACTACTTGCATTAACTACTGACCATTTTAATGGTCACAAATACTGTCATGGACACAATGTCAGTCCATGCTGTAACCTGGCACCAAACTCCTTCTACAATCTTATTTAATTATTCTCTCTCATGTACTCTTATGTTTCCAGTCCAACTGGCCCAACAACTCATCCTGAATTTCAAATGCACTTCCCATTATTTGCCTTTGTGCATTGTCACAAACCGTACCCCCAGACTTCATCTCTGCCTTTCATATTCCTTAATCTCCTTCTAGAATCTGCCCAACTGCTGCTTCCTTGGTGAAGATTTCCCATAGCCCACCACCAGCCATTAATGCATTTGTTTTTCAACCTCAAATATTCCAGGAGCTCCACTCCAGAGATCAGTTTTGCTCCCTATCCTGTATTTTAATTTTCAGTGTATATGTTTTATCCCCCAATAGAATATAAGCCCCTTGGAGGCAGAAATTATGGCATTTTTGTCCATATCCACAGCACCTAGTACAATGCCTGAGCATTCAGAAAGCGCTTAACAAAGTTTCCCTTCCTAATGACACTAGACTCACTATATTCCCCTAATAATAGAAGAACACTGAGGCAGTGCTTCAACTTTCATTCAGGGCAGAAAAAGAAAAAAAAAAGAAACCCTAACAAATATTTTCCAAATAAATATCCATGTTTGTCATGCTTCAAGCTTTCATAAAAATAGCATGCAAACTCTAAGGGTTGCTTTGAATGTTTACCGCCACAACACTTCAGAGATATTCTTGCCAACAAAGACAGTTTGACATACCTGAGAAAATGCTCTTCATGACACTCGACAAAAACTGACCTTAAGAAAGTGGGACTACCTTCAAATTTTACAAGGGTCATAAACAGACAAATTATCATTTAAATTTTTATATGAAGAAATAAACAGAACTCCACTAGAAGAAAACTAACAGCTGCAGAAACAGTGTATGATGCCATCTGACCGCCATAGTAAAATTAAATGATTCCCTCAAGTCGAGGGAAAAGCCAGGTAGCAATATTTACAGCACAGTTTTACTGCATCTCCCTTTAAAAGTAAACAGATAGTGAACCAGATTTTTCCTTGTACTTTAATTACTCCTGGTAGGCACTTAATTCTTTCATCACTCATTGCAGAAGTCTACCCTCAACAACTACTAAACAGATTAACCAATGCCTCAGGTCCAGAAAGGCTTGAAAATGAAAGAAAGAGAAAAAGAAAGAAAGAAAGAAAGAAAGAAAGAAAGAAAGAAAGAAAGAAAGAAAGAAAGAAAGAAAGAAAGAAAGAAAGAAAGAAAGAAAGAAAGAAAGAAAGAAAGAAAGAAAGAAAGAAAGAAAGAAAGGAAGGAAGGAGAGAGAGAGAGAGAGAGAGAGAGAGAGAGAGAAAGAAAGAAAGAAAGAAAGAAAGAAAGAAAGAAAGAAAGAAAGAAAGAAAGGAAGGAAGGAAGGAAGGAAGGAAGGAAGGAAGGAAGGAAGGAAGGAAGGAAAAGAAACAAAGAAGAAAAAAATTATAATTCACACACACATACATATATGTGTGTGTGTGTGTGTGTATATATATAGATATAGATATATATGTATATATATATATATATCTATATCTATATATATATATATATCTCACTTTAATGTATACAAAGAAATTTCCTCACAACAACTCTGTGAGATAAGTTGTGCCAATATGACTGTCCTCATTTTCTAAAACAAGGAAACAGAAACTCACGTAGCTAGTCAGTAACAATGACAGGATTCAAACTCAAGGCTTCTGACTCCAAATCCTATACTTTCCCAAATCCAAAATGATAACTCCCATGGGATTGAGAAGAAAAAGAAAAGGAGTGGGTGAGAAAGGAGTGAGAGAGGAAGGTCTCTGTCACCTCTGTTGTAGCTTAATGTAGTCAAAGAGCTTTTTAGGTGCCAGCTAACAGGGCTGCCTGTGGAGATCTCAAAAGAGCTGTAAGAGACCTACTATAATCACAGTACTTCTAGTAGATGGAGGACAGAGCAGCAAGTAGCTGCTTTGAAGATACTACCTCAGATGAAGGTTATCACTATGATGTGGTAAAATTTTAAAAATCAGGCTGAAAGAGCTTTAGTGGACAGGCTTACACCCCAAAGCATTGTTTTCTTAGTGGATGCTGAGCTAAGTTATTAGGTGACCCTGAAGACAGCAGTTCTGTAATTCCTGGCAGAAATAGGTCCATTGGAGAGCAGCTTGATTATGCTGCTAGAAAACACTGGAATTTTCACAGCATAGTGTGTGTGTGTGTGTGTGTGTGTGTGTGTGTGTGTGTGTGTGTGCATGCGCCACATATTCCCTCTGTGTGTGCTTCTTCTTGTCATTAGCCTAGCCACAGGTGTTTCCCCACATGTACCTATGATTTCTATACAGGCTCACTTTTTCTACTGAATTTGTTTGTAGGAGAATACAAACAGAATTTATAGTGGAAAATGTTCTTTTGTTATACTATTTCATTAAATGCCTTTGTTGTGAACTATGTGTCCTCTGGCTGACTATTAAAAGTAAACATTTTGGTGGGGGCTCACGAGTTACAGCTTAGGTACGACCATGGTCCACAGAGTACCTAGGACCAGTACTATCTAGCTGTGGGCGAATAAGTACCCTGTTCATTACTTGTATTTTCTTCAACCAACATGATAAAAGTATAACTTCTATCATATGAGAAAACAATCGTGGAGGCTCCACCTTAG
Source organism: Phascolarctos cinereus (assembly GCF_003287225.1). NCBI lineage: Eukaryota > Metazoa > Chordata > Mammalia > Diprotodontia > Phascolarctidae > Phascolarctos > Phascolarctos cinereus. The sequence goes on along the minus strand of NW_027555736.1, from coordinate 112,270,728 downwards.
CATTCTTTTCTCCAGATTAAGTAGCCCCACCTTCATTAGTCTTTCCTCATGGGCACTCTTCCATACACTGACACTCCTCAATCTAACAATGGAAGTTTTTCCATGAAACTCAGTAAGTATTTATTGGGTGCTTGTTTCCAGCTAGAACTATGCACTAGGAAGATAGCCATAGTCTGGAACAGAGAACAGAATTAGCATCCAAAGACCTCCACAAAACAAGTCAAGCAAATTCCCATGAAGCCATGATACGAGGCAGAGTTTCCAGGGGTGACAAACCACTCCTGCTCCCTCCCTCCTGACTCACTTCTCTAGCAGCATAAAAAGTGCAGGTCATCCCACAGGCTGCCAAGTCGAAGCCTGAATGCCCTTGGAGGCAGGCCAGTTCTGGCTTGAGGCAGGAGAGCAAACACAGTGTTACTGTCTTCTTACTCTCTCCAATGCTCTATCACCAGGGCAGGTTTGGATTCCAAAAAGAAAGCTTTTGTTTGACAGCATTGTTACTGTTTGTTCTGCAAGGCCTTTGATGGGAGGAGTACTCAGAGAACCCGCCAGGACCTAGGCAAGTTTTCCTTCCCTGTGTTCCATATAGCATTTCCTATTTCATATGACTGACAAAATCATGCCAGTCCCTCTTCCCACACACTGCACCCTGGACTTCCGCTCCAACAACAGTTGGGATAATCAAGAATTGGCCCTTCATCAGCACTTTATTTTACACTTTGCAATTAATTCAATTTGCAAATTAGCAAATTCATTTACACTTTGCAATTTATAAAATCAAAAAATCTCAAGAGACAGTGTGGTGTGTTGGCTGAAGAGCTGGTGTTGAAGACTTGAAGACTGGAAGACCTCCGTAGCTAGGATCAAGTCCCACTTCTGACACCTACTAGCTGTATGACCCTGGGACAAGTCACTCAACCTTTCAGTGCCCTAGGCAGCTCTCTAAGAAGACTCTAAGTCAAGGAAAACATATCAAAAGTCATGTGTAGGAGTTTCCTCACCAGGCTGTTCCCTATACTAGGTTCAGTCCCCATCACTATACCCAAAAATCACACACACAAAGTTTGAATTATGGACATTAAAATGAACAAGTCATGTAGTTTGCATACTCATCTCTTTTAGCAACATCTTCATCAGGCGACAAGTCAGAGATAACAGTAAGAACTCTTCTTAACTTTGTACTTGAAAGCTTACCATTAAAAAAAAAAAGAGATAGCACATGAAAATGATGGAATATTACTATACCATAAGAAATGATGAATATGAAGAGAAACAAGCAAAGAAGTAGGCATCCAGAAAACAATATACTTAATGACTACAACAATTTAAATGGAAAGAGCAAAACAAAAATCCAGAAATTGAATTCTGGGTAATTATAATGACAAAACTTGGCCCCAAAAGAGATAAGAAAATACACTTCCTTCCCCTCTTTACAGAAGTGGGGGACTATGGGCTAGAACACTATATATTACCAGACCAATTGTTGTGCTGATTTTGCTGAATTAATTTTTCCCTTCTATTTTATTCTGTTATTAAGTATGAATCAATTGAAAGATACAATAACCCCGATAGATTAACAAATGAGGGTAGTATGAAAACAGGTTATCAGTAAAAAAAATTTTTTGAAAGAAAAGGGAGAAGCACAATGTCTTTCTTAACTTTCCTGTCCTCTTCAGCTATCACCATCTCCATCTTCAAAAGGAGGCATCACCCTGGACCTCTTATTAAAAGACCCTGCTCATACAATGATCCAAGACAATTCAAAGGACTAATGATGAAGCATACTATCTCTCTCCAGAGAAAGAACTGATAATGATTGAATAGACTGAAGCATGCTATTTTTCACTTTCTTTCATTTTTTTTCTTTTATTCGAGTCTTCTTGTACAAAATGACTAATATGGAAATAACCTATATCTGATTGCTTACCAGCTCAGGAAGGGGGAGGGGATTGGAGGGAGGAAGGGAGGGACAGAATTTGGAACTCAAAACTTTAAATAAAAATGTTTAAAAATTGGGGAAAAAAAGACCCTGCTCTACTTTCAAGATCTGGAAATCGGTGCTCCCTCTCTCTAACCCCAAATTCCTTACCTGGCATCCCCCCAGCAACCCCACTGAACCTGCATCCCAGATTTCTGATCACACAAACTTTCCCACTTCACTAAGGCCACTAAGTGCCCTTTGGCTATATACACTAGACTTCATCAGCACCTCTGGCTCCCTGGTGAGCCATGAACTTCTGCTGGGCCTATATAACTAACCCTGTATTACCTCCCTACTGACTAATCTTCACATTTCTGTTTTTGGTTACTAATAACTATTAGATGATGATGAAGAACATATTGTTGACTCATGCTATCCAGTTTTAATCTACCCTATCTCCCTACCCCTCTGCTCAGAGGTTCAAATAAGTGGAGAGGGGAGAACATTCTGGCTAAAATCCTGAAAAGGAATCAATTGGGGGAAGAAGCAGAGCTCTGGGACTTGTTTTCGGTCTTGTCTTCCTCTCTTTCCACCACATGACCGAAAGAAGTATCTTGTGAAATCTGGAAGTCTGTAGGACTTTCCATCTTCCCAGTATCAACCTAGAAGCACCCTTGGATCAGCTATCTACATCATGAGCCAAGGACAGACTGGACACAAATTCACAATTCTGTCAAGAGCCCGACAAGAAACTATCCCATATCTGAGTGGACATCTTGAGGAGCTATGAGTTACCCTTTTGCCACTTGTCTTCTCTAAGCTTAATGCTATTTTCCCTTGGACACTGGGTATACTTGTGGGAGAGTATTCACAAAATTTGGGGAGAATATTTTTATCAGGCCACCGTAGTAGAGACTTTCCAAAAGCCAATTAAGTCTATCTAACTAAGTCAATTAATAAGCATCAGTCATGGCAGGAAGCACAACAGTTGAAGTTTATGCAATAAAAAGCAACAGAAAACCATACCCCGATTTTTCAGGGCTACTTCCAAAGCACTGAAGACATGTAGTAGACAGAGTCTGGTAACCCAATCTACCAGTCCCAAAGAGGTTTGGGAAAGCAACCCCCTGGGCTACATTTGAACACTTTTCAGTGTACCATCTGGATTATCTGGTTGTTTCCTATATATAAATGTTTTCTCCCTAGCTAATCTACAAGTTGAGTACAGACCAGACAGATACTTCTATTACCACCCACCCCAATAAATATATGTCAAATAGATTACAGAAATACTGACAAAAATCCCCCAGAAACCAGGGAAAACATTTAAATGTGAAAAATCAACAGGTAGACAGGGAAGGCATGGTATGTGAGTCATAATTAGGAAGAGAAGAACCAGAGGAGAAACACTCTGAAAAAAGTTTTTGTCCCCAGAATTTTCATGATTCCTTTTTCAGGCCTCTACACATAAACATATAACTAATGATCATTTGAGGAACAAATCAAGTTATATATGCTACATTTTTATATTTTTCAATTTTAATTCTGCTAAGAGCACTAAATGAAAATACTGCATATATTTCCCATTGTTTTTAAAATTCAATCTCTCTTTTCCTATCTTCTCAAAAATGTTGAGTTTTTTTCTTCTTTTTTCTATGGTTTAAATTTTTCTGGAGTTTTTAAGTCCTACTCACAATACAAAGTAAATTGTATTTCCCCACTAAGTTAATTGCTCCCTAATTTTTCAACTTAATTCCACTGGACCAAAGATGCATTTAATGTTTGGCTCTTGGAATTAAATAAAAGACATTTATAGTTTCCTCACCATCAAGCACACAACTTTACAAAACTCTACACATTAATCATATGAGATTGATTTTGCTGGGACTCACTCCCATTGTCTTATTATGCCATGAATATCATTCAAGAGCAAAAATTAGGTCAACGGCATCAAATTGTTGAGATCAAAGTAAAGAGTTTTAGTCTTCCAAAGATACTCGGAAAAACATCACAGAACTCAAGCTTACCAAAGGATGGTTCCCATGGCCACAAGGCAAGTTTAGTCAGTCCCAAAAGCCAAATGTCAGATGAATGAGTGATAAGTGTAAAGTTCTTCCCTTGGTTAAAAAAAAAACAAATCAATTCACAAGCACAGAAAGGGAAGGCACAGATAGCAGTTTGTCAAAAAAAATACCTGGGGGTTTTAGTGGGCTGAAAACTCAGTACAAGTCATGAATGTCAATCAAAGAGGCTAATCTAATGCAACCTTAGACAACATAGAGAGACACAGCTTCCAAGAATGATGTCATACTCTGCTCTATCTAGATTCCAAATGAAATGCTGCACTCAGTTCTGGGTACCACAGTTTAAGGACACTGATAAGTTATAGAGCACTCAGGATATAGTGAAGAGTCTTGAGTCCACGTCATAGGAGGATTGGTTGAAGGAACCTGGAATGTTGTGTCTGTTGAGGAGAAAACTAATGTACAGAGCACTAAACCTGAAGTTAGGAAGACCTGAATTCAAATTTGGCCTCAGCCACTTGCAGCTACATGATCCTGGACAAGCCACTTAACCTCTATCCACCTTAGTTTTCTCATCTGTAAAATGGGGATAATAATAGTACCTACCTCCCAGGGTTGTTCTGAGGGTAAAATAAGATGTTGTTTATCAAATACTTCAAACACCTTAAAGCGCTATGTAAGTTGCTATAACGTATAATATAATGTAATATAATATATAATACATAAAGTTGTATACCTCAGAAGGGTTGGATGATAGCTGTGTTCAAGTATTTGAAGAGCTGTCATATGGAAAAGACAGGACACTTATCCTGTTTGGCTCTAGATGGCAGAACCAGAAGCAGAGGTAGAAATTACCAAAAGATAAAAATTGAGGCTTGAAGCCAGGAAAAGTATCATTAGAACTGCCCAAAAGTGAAATGGGTGGCCTGGGGAGGTAGAGTCCTCCTCATCAGAGATCTTCTAGAAGCAGCTAAGTGACAACTTGTCAGGTATAGTGGGCATCCATTTAAGTTATGGATTGAACTAGTCAGCTGCTAAAGGTCCCTCTGAACTCTCAGATTCTCTGCTTCTGTAATGTAATGTAAGTAAGAAAGCAAGTATCAGAATTACTGAAGGAAGACATGTAAAACAAAGATCTACCTTCTCTGTCCTACCTTACCCCTTACCCCCAAAGGAAAAAAAAAGGAAGAATCCATAATAATGCTAAAGGAGTATGTGATTATACTTGGTAAAGGTTGGTTATAAGAGATAGTAGAGGAAGAAGTACATATTACAATAAGCATTAAGGAGCTTTAACTTTCCTTGCGTAAAACAAATGTGTATTGAGTGACATGTAGTCAGTGCTCATATTCTCTATTCCAAATCTACATTTCTCTGTGCCAAACACTCCCACTTGTGGACAGGATAACAGACCTCATTGTCAGGAAGTGCTAAACTCACTGACAGCCTTCAGGTAGGAAGCTTGGCACAAATCATATAAATCCTAACTCCCCCAGGTTGCATTTACGTACAACACAAAGGACTTGTCTGGGTCTGCAAAAATGAATGCTGGCATGTAAGTTGGACAGTGAATAAGGCCTTTGAAAGCTGACCATGCTTCTGAGTCCAGCAGCCTCCACTTGGTTCCAAGGCATTAGAATTCTTCACCTGTCATTGTTTGAGCTGTGGTTTCCTATTCTCCTTTTTCTCTTTTGTCTCCTTCCAACTTGGTATCCCCATGGAAGTCCATTTAGGGATTCAGTGATAGTGGCAAAACTCTTAGCAAACCTTCAGTAATATCTACTAAACCCTGGGGAAACTCTGAGTCCATTATCCTACTTTGGATGTGGTCACGTGCTAAGCACCTCAACTTTCTCCAGGTTGGTGTTTATTTCCCTTTGGAGACACTGGGTGACCTACATATTTAAAGCTGTACGTTAACAAAAGTCAAATCTGTAGACTTTTGTTAACATACAGCTTTAAAATAGCTGCTTCCAACTGATCTGGTATGTTGAATCACCCCTCTTGTGCTTCCCATAGTATCTTCCCAAACCCAGCTTCCAACTGATCTAGTATCCTGAGTCACCCCTTTTGTGTTTCCCATAGTATCTTCCCAAACACCACTTCCAACTGATCTCTATCTTCAATACTCGCTACTTGTCTGGTCTTCTCAAACAGAACAAGATTATCCAGGTAGATCAAAACTTCAGAATCACTTTGAATCCTTGCCCCCTTTTCCCCTTGAGGTTCTGAAAGGTGGGAATGGTGAGCTGCTGAGATTTCTTGGAGGCACATACTTCAGATGGGTAGAAGCTCCCGGAATACAGGAAATTCCTTTCGAATTCACCTGCCCTGGGATTCAGGCAGTGCTGACTGTATACCTAAGGCCAGATGTAAGGCTTGGAAACCTTCTACTTCATTGAATGGTTTGTAGTCCAGAAACATTTTAATTTTCCCACTCTTTTTTGTACCACTAACACCACAGCTGATGTCTGAGAGCTAAAGGACTTTATAATCTTTCTTTTAATCCCTAACTTTTTAATGTGATTCCTTGGGTCTTTGGTTTCTGAGGGAAATTTTAGGCCAATGTTTTGTCGAGTCAAAGATCCTGAAGCTAGATATAGTGTCTGGCTTATTTTCCTCCTCCCATATTCCATTCACAGAAAACACCCCCGCTCTAAGCACTGAGTTTTGGAGGGTTTTTTTATTAGTTGATCTTATTTTTGTTAAGTGCTCTGGAGATCCCAAAGATAAATGTTTCCGGGGCCACACCTGTATTTACTTCCTGATGCATTTTATTGCTTATGCATCTTATATGGTGGCTAAGTGGCACAGTGGCTAGAGCACTGGGCCTGAAGTCCGAAAGAACCGAGGTCAAATTCAGCCTCAGATACTTCCTAGCTGTCCGACCCTGGGCAAGTCACTTAACCTTTGTCTGCCTCAGTTTCCCCATATGGAAATGGAGACAATAACAGCACCCACCTCTCAGGGTTGTTGTGAGGATCAAATGAAATAATATGTGTAAAGTGCTTGGCAAACCTTAAGGCACTATATGAATGCTAGCTATTATGAGGCAGCTAAAGGGTATGGAGTAGAATGGCCTGCTGGGCCTGGAGTCAGGAACAAGTGAGTTCAAATCCAGTCTCAGACACTTACTGTGTCAAGTATGACCTTAAGCAAGACACTTAGAAGGTCAAGTATGACCTTGAACAAGTCACTTAATCTCTACTTCTGTTTAACTCAGTTTCCTTAGCTGTAAAATGGGGATAATAACAGCACCTACCTCCCAGGGTTATTGTAAGGACCAAATGAGATATCTGTAAAGTACTAAGTACAGTGGCTAGCACATAGCTGGTATTTCTATAAATGCTAGCTATTATTATTGTATATATAAGCACAGAAAGTTTGGACAGGTCATCCTAACATTCACATGAAATGCTCCAAAGAGACTAAAACTTATTTCAAGCAAGGCAGAATCTCTGAGAATATGCTTGGGGTCTGAATACATTAATCTAGTCATAGCCATTTCTTCAACACTGATCACCTCTTATAGGAATTCCAAATATGCCCCTGATACATGTAGTACTTCTCTCTGAGACCAGAGAGACCTACTCACTTTAGTGATCCAAAGAATACATGAATCTAGTTTTGACTACATAAGGACTTAATTTTAGTGCAGGTAGATATGTAGTGGGTAGAACACTGGGTCTACACTCAAGAAGACCTGAGTTTCAATTTGACTACAATCACATACTAGCTGTTTGCCTCAGTTTCCTCAACTGTAAAAATTGGGATAATAATAGCACCTACTTCAGTTGTGGAAATCAAATGAGAAAATATTTGTAAAGCACCTGGCACATAGTAGATACTATATAAATGCTTATTCCCTTCCCTTCTCCCCTACTGGTTGGTAGATGAGTCAAACATATCTGAGCAGAATGTACTATATCTTCAATTTATGACTCTCAATTTGGAGGGAATGCATCCAGGGAAAAATAAAAGCATTTGCACCTACTTTTCTGGGAGTTCAAGATACCCACTGGCCCCAGTTCTCTCTTCTGTCCTGACACCTTGTTAGGAGACTAGAGACTAGAGCTCAATTTTTATTGCCAAAGCATACTTCAGAAATGTGTCTATCTTTACCACATAGTTAACAGCCATTTGGATCACTCTGGTGGTGTGATTCTGAAGGTCAGCCACATGTGCCTCAGGATACCAACTTCCCTTCAAATGCCAGGAAAGGAAAGAAGGTGACATCTCATAAAGCAGAAATTTGAGGCCTTGACTTCAGGAGTATTGTTCACCAGTAGCCAAGCGTGTTTAACCTGTATAGCCACTGTTTGCTTTATTAAATCAGTTTCTTTACATATCTAATGATCCTCTTCTTTCCTAATCAATTCAATTAAACAAGAATTTATTCAATACCTACTATGTTCCAGGCTGTATGCTAAGTGCTAGAAATACCACCCCCCTCTCAAAAAAGAAAGAGTCCTGGGCCTCAAGGACATTCTACTTCTCTGTGCTTATATTTGATACCAAGATCTATAAGCAGAAGACAGGACTTATTGTTTTTTTTTTCCTAGTCAAGTAAGATTTCCACAATAACAGGTCATCACAGAAGACCTCCAAAAAAAAAAAAAGCCCATACTCAAATCACTTGTATAGCCTACCATAAATACAGAGCTGGGAAGGAACTTTACTAGTCATCCATGTTAAACCCCTTATTTTGCAGAAGAATAAATTCAGGCCCAGAGAGAAGTGACTTGTCCATAAGAGTCACAAAGCCAGTAACAGGGCTAGGTCTCAAAACCCAGGCTCTCGACGAGTGCACATACAGCACTCATGCCACTGTGCTGTGGCCACTACCACCCTTCATCACTACTTTTAAAAAAAATTTTCATCACTACTTTCTACAGCATTTTCTTCAGCCATCCAACAAAGCCGGAGGTCTTTTTGTAATCTCTCAATATATAGCACTTTTATTAAGAACAAGGCACTGGGGACACAGATACAACAGTAACACTAAATCTACACTTCTGAAGCTTAAATTCTACTAGAGGACTTAACATGTTCATTGATAAGTTAGACCGATAGATAGATAGATAGATAGATAGATAGATAGATAGATAGATACAAATATAATGGGGGGACTGGCCAAGGGAGGACCCAGGCCTTAGAGCACATGAAGATTTACCCTTCCTGGTGGCTTATGCAGGGCATATGTAATGTTCTCTGTCTAATTTCAATCCAACACATGGAGGCTTGGTGAGCCTTCTGGCTAGCAATGAGTGACTGAGGCACCATTACTATAATGAGTCTTCTCAATTAGCTGAGGAGCAGGAGCCACTTTGAAAAGGTTTAAGCAAATGGTCTCTCAATCTCTTTGATTGAGGAGAATTACTGTGAGCCACTGGGTGGGGAAGAGAAAGACCACTGTGTCTCCTATCCAGCCACCACGCATGCATGAATGCATAGTGTCTCTGTTCATCTTGTCTCCTTTGTATTTAATCTTTTCTTACAGTCTATGAATGAGTATCTGGAGATGGAGTTGAGCAAGCTGCAACCTCCTGAGCTCTGAAAAGTTTGAAGAGCCACTGGAGTTCCTCTAATCAACCAGATTTGGTCACAGAGACAACCAGAGCAAATAGCAGCAGTAGCTGAATCCAGTGAAGAGCTAGCCCTAAGGAGTCACCTGCTTGACCCAGCCCCAGCAGTAGATTGATCTATTAACCAGGACAAGCACATCCTTCAAGGAATTAGCCCAGCTGAGCAAGAGAAAAATTCATCCACCTGGGATACCATACCAGAACAAACTGGTGGGAACAATACTCGTAGGGCTAAGAATAAAGAAGGAACCGTGGATCTCTGTGTTTCCCACTTATGTGCCTGATTCCCTTTGTATTTTAAGCTTGAGCTCACTCTCCCCATGGATTTTGCATCTGCACAAACATCCATTCTAGAGAATATTTTTGTAACTTCTATCCTTACAATACCTTCTCAGCAAAATCCCTTTATAAAAGCTACTTATTATCAACTGGTTAAGAAATACTGGGGAACACACAAGATAGCCATTAGAAACCCCAATCCCTTGGAATTACCTAAAAAAGGAACCTGAAACAGGAAATAATCAACAGCCGCCTAGAGCCCCAATCTACCAGTCCCAGTAGAAGTTTGGGAAGTAACTCAAGGGGAAGTTCACTAAAAGTAAGTATGAAACGAGGAAAGAGCACTAAAGGGGGGAAGGGGGAAATCAGAAAGTACCCCTTGAACTTGAAGATGCTTAGTTCATTTGAACCAAATGAACTAAGGTGAATTGAGGGAGGGAGAGCATCCCAGGGGAGGGGGCAGTCTATGCAAAAGCACTGAGGTGGAAGATGGAAAATTATTCAGATGGACGGACAACTAAGAAACAAAAACTAGCATTAATAGAGTACTTTAAAGTTTGCAAAGTGCTTTACAAACCATTCCAGTATCTTTGCCAAGAAAACCCCAAATAGGGTCATGAAGAGTCAAGCATGACCGAAAAATGACCACATGACAAATACACATGTTGGAGAATCCATGAGATTGGGGTTCCAGTCTTGGCATAATGCATAATCTGGGACATGTCACTATACCTTTTTGAGCCACAGTCTCCTCTTCTGTAAAATAGGGGTGTCAAATCTCACCTCGAATGCTTACTAGCTGTGACCTAGGGGAAGTCATTTAACATCTGCCTGCCTCTGTCTTCTCATTTCTAAAAGAGGGGCAGTAATAGCTTCTAGCTTCCAGGATTATTGCTGAGATAAAGTGAGATAATATTTGCCATTTCCTTCTCCAGCTCATTTCACAGATGAGGAAATGAGTTAAGGGACTTGTCCAGGGTCACATAGCTAGTAAGACTGTATTTGAACTCAGGTCTTCCTGACTCCAGGCCAGACACTCTACCCACTCTGCCACCTAGCTGCCCACAACATTTGTGTACATGACTGATTATGTTGCATGTCATTTTTTTCATGCCAAGACAAAATTAAAGTGGGCACTGTTGAATACAATTCTTAATGAAACTCAAAGCATTACAAGTTAGCTTTTCCTGGAAACCACATTTCAAAGAATGCAATTGTGATTGTTTACTTTTCCTAAAAATGTTAAATATCATAAGTTAACATGGAAACATGAAGCAATCTCTTCACAAATTATTTTATGCAATTGGTCTCTGGTAAGAGTCTGTTGAGCAACGTCAGTAAATATATGTTGTCAATTACCACTGTCAAACTTCTTAAAGAACAAATTATTGCTCATACTTTCATTCTCAAAACCTGTTTGTTTATTGAATGTAGAAGCAAAATTGCAAAATGTATTATAAAAAGAATTCAAAACAGAAGGCCCCACTGACTTACTGTATTTCATTTTTAGAAAAGGGTAAGTTGCACCAGACCTCATATTGTACTAAAAAGCAAAAATCATCAGAACTATTTAGATCTCATTTTTAAAAATAGAAAAGTAGGTCAGTGGAACAAACAAGATAAGAAAGCATCAGAAATGTATCAATTCAAGAACTCAGTACTCAATAAACCTTAGAAGACAAATTATTTGGGAAAGAACTTTGTATTTGAGAAGAATACTTCTGGAAAAACTAGGAAGTATTTTTGGCAGAAATGGGTCTTTTGACCAATATCCTATTTTATACAGCATATAAGCTCAAAATAAATACTCAATGTGAATGTCATGGGTCACACCAATTAAAAAAATTTTAAAAAAGAAGAAAATCAGATCACTTACTTTCACAGCTATGGATAGTGGAGCCTATTCCTAACCAAACAAAAAAATAGAGATAATAGCAAAATCAAAAATAGAAAATTTCAATTACATGAAATTGAAAAGCTTTTGCATCAGTACACTCAGTACTACCACAATAATAAGAAAAGGTATTCAATGGGGAAAAAAAGCTCTTTAACAAATATCTCCCATTGCATCCTGGGCCAGCCATATAAAGCACTGTTCCAAACCATTATATAATAAAACTCTGCATTATTACGTTGTACCCAGAAAATAGGAAAGATGAGAAAGGATGGGAAGAGTCAGTATTGGAGGGACTATGTAAAAACAGGCATATTAATATACTATTGGTAGAGTTGTAAATTGGCATAACCATTCTGAAAAGCAACTTGGAATTATGCTTTGAAAGTGATACATTTGACCCAGAAATGCCACTGGTTAAATGCCCCAAGGAAGTCAGAAACAGAAAGAAAAGCCCACATCACAACATTCATTATAGCAGTACTTTTATGGTAGCTAAGAACTGATATCAAAGTAGATTCTCATCAATTACGGAGTAGCTAACCAAACTGAAATGCATGAATGTACTGGTTTGGAAGTCCCTTATTTTGTTGAATATCCATCTCCTCCCCTGAAAGATTATGCTCATTTTCGCTGGATAGTTGATCCTTGGTTGTAATCCAAGCTCCTTTGCCTTACAGAATATCGTATTCCATACCCTACGATCTTTTAATGTAGAGGCTGCAGGGTCCTGTGTAATCCTGACTGTGGTTCCATGACATTTACATTTTTTCTTTCTGGCTGCTTGCAATATTTTCTCTTTGATCCGTTAATTTTGGAGTTTGGCTACTATATTCCTTGGCGAATGTATTGGAATATATACATCACTGTACTGTACTGCCTCCTGATTAGGATGATCAAGGAAAATTTCATAAAATAGAAAATATTTAGACTGGTAATAGAGGAGAAACATTAGGTATTTGGCGAGCAGAGGTAGGAGGAGGTCCTTCCAGGCACAGAAATTGGCTTGAACAAAGACAGAGTAAGGGGGTGAGGGTGGGGAGAAGGAGGACAATCATGCGACATGTCTGGGGAACAGTGAGTAATCCAATTTATCCAAATTGTATAGTAGTGTAAGAGACTGGTAGAAGATATGGATGGAAATGCAGAGAAATCCTATAGGATAAAGAAGAAAAAAAACTAATAAGTAGTTTGGGTTAAATTGTATAGGCAATGGAGAGAGTAAAGGTGTTGTTAATGAGGAAAGCAATATGATCTGAGCAGAACTTTGGCAAGATGAATCTGACAGCAATACATAGAGCAGACCAGAGACTAGTAGTGGGGAGAGCTCTTAGGAGATTAATGCAATAATAATTCAAGTGTAAGATGATGGTAGTACCGAGGAATAGAAACAAGAGGGTGGAATCCAGGAGTATGTTGGAGGTAAAATTGCCAGGATTTGGAGTTTGAATAATTGTATGAGGGAGGGAGGCAGGAATAGTACAAGATAGCCCTGAAATGTTGAGTTTAGGTAATAAGGAAAATGATGGTGCCCGTAATAGACAAGAAAATCAGGAAGAGTTGGTTTGAGCAGGATCAGTACTATCTTCAGTTGTTATACTAATTACTTCATTTGGATATATGTAATTGCCTCATAAATTCAGTGTTAATAATAATAGCTCATAGTTATACAGTGCTCTAAAGTTTACAAAGTGCTACATCAATTGATTAGTTTTGTTCTGTTTTTAAGTCCAACCTGGGATTTCATCAGTGTGGGGAAATCCCTTCGCTGATGCAGAGAGGTGGCTCCTCTGTAACTTACAGTCGATAGGAGCTGTCAAAGGCAGAGACAGTGAATGACCTGTTCATAGTCAGTTAGTACAAGTCAGAGGCAGGCATTCAATCTTAGCTTTCCTGACTCCAAATGTAGCTTTCTATCCATTTATGGCCTCTTCAGACCAAAGCGAATGGGAGCAAAGGCTGAAACTATTAGTCTTAAGCCTAATTTCTCCTCAGCTTCTTTCTAGCTGAAGCTGACACTCTCTGTGGTTTAGAAATGGAAGAATCATTAAAACAATACGTATGACCTTCAATTTCAATAGCGAGATGGTTCAGTGATCTCAGCTAATAGGAGTATTCACTCCCTCCCCCACCAATGGTGCAGATGATAATCCTAATATGACTTCTCATCCATATGTTCCCTGCCCCATAACTCTACTTTAGAGGGGCTAGCCAAGGTACTGGGGGTCTCCCTTTAGGTCTTTCTAATATTGTGTGGGTATCAGTATAATACTCAGAAAGCCTGTCATCCCTCACTACGTAAGCAGCTCACCTCCTTTTCTGATCATACACTTCCTGGATGATATCCCGGACACCACTTTTTGTGTGAAAGTTGTCATTACTCGAGCTGTGCTGCTGCCTGCTTATGCCCACCTGGCCTCTCTCTGCAACCCTGGCATCAGAGAAAATATTGGTCCTAAAGAGATGAGATTTGTCCAAGGATCCTCTGATTATCTTCAACAATTGAAGCATAAAATAGAGTGATGGATGCTAGCCAAAGAATGCCCTGCATTAAGTCCAAATAGAAGAGAAATTCCCTACAGATGGTTATATTCTCCAGATGCTTCAGTTTGTGGCTGATGTGTTAATTATATCAAGATCTGGAATACTATTAAGAACCATGGCCATTCAAAAGAGCTCAGTTTAATAAGCCATAGAAGAAAAAACAAATGACAGAGGAACGTCTATTGCTCATAATGAATGCTAATGGAGTTCATCATTCAGTACATAAATAAAAATAAAAATTAGAATAATAGTTAGTATTTATATAAGGCTTTATAATTTGTATTTCATCTTACCCTCACAACAATCCTGGGAGGTAGATACTATTATTATCCCCATTTTACAGATAAGGAAATTGAGGTAGAGAGGTTAAGTGATTTGCACAGGGTCACACAACTAATAAGTATCTGAGGCAGGATTTGAACTCAAGTCTTCCTGACCCCATGTCAAGCACTCTGTCCACTCTACCACCCAGCTACTTTATATATTGTGGACAGCTAGTGTTACTGGATAATAAATGGGGCCACATGTTGAACAACAGGGAGACAGCAGACTAGACGGCATTTAGGAAATGATACAGCACTTTCCACAATCCCAAGGTGCCCCCTGTCACAAAAGCCTATCCTTCAAATATCTTATTCATCTGATTTCAAATTCAAACTGAAATCTGATAATGAAATCTTCTGAGAATCAGAATCGAATGCTTTCAGGTTATAGAAAGCTCCAATTTACAGAAACAGTTGGAGAGAATTTTATCAATTGAAAAAAATAGACTTATGAATTTTCTAAGTAACAGCTTGCTTTTCTTAATGTATTCTATGCTGCAGGGTCCCTCCTTCCTGTGTTATTCTCTCTGAGTAAAATGAATCCCTTCTTCCCTAGGGACATGCCACTGCCTTACAATACTGTTTCCAAATGCCATACAGTAAAAGGTCCAGGCATCTGAAAAACCCTTGCATAAAATCCCTAGTTTTCCCCAAACACAACAGTTCAAGTATCATTTCCTACTGGAGGCCTCCCTCCCTCCTTGTATTACATACACACATAGTTTGTATTGCTTATCTGCATACTCACTGTTTCTTCCCAGTATGATGTAAATTCCTTGAGGGTAAAGACTATTTTTTTACTTTATATTTATATCTCTAACACCTATCACATTACCTAATACACAGGCTCTCAAAAACTGCTGAATTGAATTGAATCCTGTGCAGCAGAAAATTGGGCAACTTAACAGTATGCTGGGGATAAATGCTATCTACGAGTCATCTCACCAACCAGCTAAACAGAAGATACAATGATTCCAAGAATGCAAAAATTCTGCAATCAAATCACATTACAGATAATATGACTCATCTAAAACTACCCAAAAAATCAATAAAGGAAGCACACAGGCCTCCCATGTAGTTAAGGTCAAGACAATAAGGCTTTATATGGCAGAAGAATAAGAAAAAAAAAATTAAAGGTCAAGTTTTGAGGGCCCCAAATGTGGCATACCATAAAAATTTCAGGAACCTCCTCACAATGACTAGTTGATTACTTCAACCTGTCTGTGTTAAAAAATAGAAACATCCCATAAAGAGAGCAAGATGGAATCGTATGTGGAGAGCAGGGCATAACGCCAACACCGAATTCCATTCTATGAGAACCAAACACACTGTCTTCTCTCTGCTTTCACAAGGAGTGTGCATAAAAGTGACAACAGCATTCCCCAGAGCATGTGGCTACTCCAATCTCACATGCAGGCACTAGAATGACATTTAAATACAATATTCTAAAGTTATTTGCATCTATCTCTTCTTCCTCTGAACTTCCACTTCGATCAACTCAGCCCACCATCAGCTCCTACCTGGATAACTGCACATCAATTAGACCCTTTACTTTCCAAGTCCTCTGCCCTATAATCACAGAATTATGGAGGTAGAGGGACAAAGGTCCCAAAGGAGTAACTAAGTCTCCCCCTCTCATTTTACCGATGAGAAAACTGAGGTACAAAGAGGTTAAATGATTTGCCCACAGTTACACACTTGTCTGAGGCAAGATTCAAGCCCATATCTTTCTGCCTCCAATGAGCTGTCCACTTCACTATGTTGAGATCAGATTAATCTTCCTCAAACACTGCTTCTGTCAGGTCACAGTACCAAGCAAAAACCTTGAGTATCTCCACAATCAACAGGACTGTAATTTACTGGTAGTTCCTAAAGCTTTACCAAGTTGATCTCCAAGACTGGAGGCTGCTCTCACATCAGCTTCTCCAGAGATTTCTCTCTTTCTTCTGTAAAATTCATTTTATTTTTATTTTATGGAATAAAACAAGGGTTTCTATAACATAGTATAATAAAAAAAATATGATGGCACATGAAGCTGCAGATCTATTACTAGGCACCACAGATTTCTAGCAGGGTGGGGAGCACTTCCATTTTCTGTCCCCATCAGTGATATACATTCCTTCTTTCTCCTTTTTTTTGCATATAAAACTGCAAATCCATTCTATACTACTTGCTATTCCTTTTAAATATATAAAAGTTATCATGTAACTTTCTTTTTTTCCCTTTTTTCTTCCCTCCCCCTCTCCCTAGAAATGGCTAAGCATTAGACATAAATATATATCTATACATATATATGTACACATACATATGTAAAATCATTCTATACATACTTCTATTTATTAGTTCTTTCTCTGAATGCAGATAGCAACTTCCTTCATAGGTCCTTTGTAGTTAATTTGGTATTAACAAGAGTCAAAATGACTTAGTCACTCCAACTTATTCTTTAAATTCTTTAAATTGCTGTTATTATATACAATGTTCTCTTAGTTCTCATTTCACACTTCATTATTTCATGCAAGTCTATTCATGTTTTTCTAAGATCA
Source organism: Phascolarctos cinereus (assembly GCF_003287225.1). Classification (NCBI taxonomy): domain Eukaryota; kingdom Metazoa; phylum Chordata; class Mammalia; order Diprotodontia; family Phascolarctidae; genus Phascolarctos; species Phascolarctos cinereus. Next base: position 112,253,615 of record NW_027555736.1, on the reverse strand, counting down.
TCAAGCTCATCTGTTCTTACAGCACAGTATTCCATTATGATCACATGCTACAACTTGTTCAGCCATTACCCGACTGATGGGCACCCCTACAATTTCCAGTTCTTTGCCACCACAAAGACAGTTGCTATACATATTTTAGAACACATAGGCTCTTTTCCTTTTTCCCTAATCGTTTTTGGAAAGAGACTTTGTAGTGATATTGATGGGTCAAAGGGTATAGGCAATTTAATAACTCTTTTGGCATAATTCCAGATTGCTCTCCAAAATGGTTGGATGAGTTCACAGTTCCATCAACAGTGAATTAGTGTCCCAACTTTTCACATTCCTTCGAATATTTGTAGCTTTGCCCTTCAGTTGTTTTAGCCAATTTGATATCTCAAGGTTGTCTTAATTTGTATTTGTCTAATCAATAATGAGTTAGAACATTTTTCATATGAGTTTTGATTTCTTCAAAAGTGCTTGTTCATATCCTTTGACCATTTATCAACTGGGGAATGTCTCATATTTTCTGCTTTCCTTCTGATCTTGTCTACATTTGCTTTATTGGCATTAAATCTTTTTAATTTAACATAATCAAAATTATTTGTTTTATACCTCACACTACTCTCTATCTCTTGTTTACTCATAAATTGTTCACCTGTCAATTAACTCTGATAGATAATATGTTCCATGCTCTTCAAATTTTCTTGTAATATCTCTATATCTAGATCATGTATCCATTTTGACCTTATCTTGGTAAATGGCGTAAGATATTTGTCTATGACAAAATTCTACCAGACCACTTTCCAGCTTTCCCAATGATTTTCACCAAATAATAAATTCTTATCCCAAAAAATTTAATCTTTACACTTGTCAGGCACAAAGTTACTATAAATTGTGTGTCTACTCTGTTCCACTGATCTACCTTTCTATTTTTTGGCTAGTACCAGAAGTTTTGATAATTATTGCCATATAATATGGTTTAAGATCTGGTACTGCTAAGCCTCTTTCATTTACTTTTTTTATTAGTTCCTTTGATATTCTTGACCTTTTATTCTTCCAAATGAATTCTGGTATTATTGTTTTTAACTCAGTAAAATAATATTTTGGTAATTTAATTGGGATGGCATTGACTGTATAAATTAGTTTAGGCAAAATGGTCATTTTTATCATATTGGCCCTACCTATCCATGAACAATTAATATTTCTCCAATTATTTAAATATAATTTTATTTGTAAAAAAGTTTTTATTATTTTGTTCATATAGTTCCTGGGTTTGTTTTGGCAGGTGTACTCCCAGGTATTTTATGCCGTCTAGAGTTATTTTAAATATACATCCTCATGTAATGCAAGCTCTAATCCCTCATCTCTAATCTATCCTCCCCCTAAACTATGCTTCTTATAACTGCCAGGATCATCTTCCTTATACACAGATCTATTCCTGTCACTCTTCTGCTCAAAACTCTACAAAGGCTCCTCACTACCCACCAAAGTGAAGCCCAGACTCCACAACCCGGCATTTAAGGTCCCCACACAACCTGCTGCCTCCTTACCTCTCCAGCCTAATCTCATGCTAACACCCAAACTTTCAACATTTGTCTCAGCCAAACTGGACTACTCAACGTCCCTAGTACCCATCTAGTACACTCCCACCTCCATGCCTTTGCTCGCAGTTACTTATAACTAGCATGCCTTCCCCATTATCACTGGATTGTAAGCTCTATGACAGCAAAAACTGCATCACACATAAAGTGTGGGTCTTTATTCAATTCATCACACAGTTTTCTCTCCACAGAGGAAAAGCTTAATGAATGTCTGTTGAATTGAATTGAATTTCTGCCTTTTGAAAATCTATTCATAATTTGAAGTATAGCTCCTCAGTAAAGCTTTCCCACCTCTTCCTCCTTGCCTTCCCTCCTGCCATTTGGGAACAGTCTCTCCTACCCTGGACTCACAGTGTGTCTCTCATATTCCTATATACTCTATTCTGCATTTACAGACGCCATATTCTTTTACTGTATAATTATTTTTTAGTTATTGGATCATCATCCATTGCCTACTCACTAAGTATGTATGTACTCCATGGCTCTGTCCTCAGATTCTCTTCTCTTCTCACTCTAAACTCTATTCCCTGGTGATCTTGATAGCTTTCATGGCTTCCAATCATCTCTATGCATAATTCTCAAATTGCTCTCTCTATATATAGATACATGCATACACATGCATGTGCATGTATACATGTCTATATGTGTATTATGCATAGATGTACATGTGCACACAAATGCACGTGGGCATATATGTATATTGTATTGTGTGTCAATTTCTCATCATTTCCCTGAACTTCAGTCCCTACATCCTTACCTTCTGTACTCGATGTCAATGTCACTTCTTGAATGCCCCATTCATATCTCAAATTCAACTTGTCTAAAAGTGAACATTGATTATCTTCTGCCTCTAAACCTACTCCTTCTTCAAACTTCCCTATTTTGTTGATAATGTCATCATTCTCCTCACCATCAAGAATCATAACCTCAGCTGTCCTTGAATCTTTCCTCTCCTTTACCTGTCCCCACTCATCTAGTTGATAAATCCTTTTTGATTCTATCTCCCAAACATCTCTACATCTCTCCCCTTCTCTCCTCTCCCTCAGCAACACCTTAGTTCAGACACTCATCAACCCTCATTTGGTCTATTATAATAGCCTCCTAAATGGTCTCCCTGACTACAGTCTCTTCCTCCTCAAAGTCAGGTATCTAACCATGTTACCTATCCTGCCAGAGGCAGTGTTACATAGTGGAGAGAAGAGCTGGCCTCAGAGTCAGAACTGCCTCTGACACTTACTGGCTATACGACAACGGGCAAATCACTTAACCTCTCAGTGCTCTAGGCAACTCTTCCAACCAATAAATTGCAAAGAAGATGATAACCTGCATTCATAAGAATTTCCTCACTTGGGAGTTCCTTATAGAAATGAAATCATAGGATCCTGATCCCTATTGTTTCTAAGATAAACTACAAACTCCTCAGTCTAGCATTTTAGGGCTTCCATAATCTGGATCCAACCTACCATTCCAGACATATCTCATTAACCTGCCTGTTCAAATTTCCCTGTGTCTTTTGAAACTATTGCAATTCTCCCCATCACTGATGGTCATACTTTCAGCATCCCTCTACACCCCCCATACTAGCTCTAATCTTACTGTAGAAAGCATCAGTATCATTTCCTTTTCCAATAACATTTTCTGTTACTTTGAGCAGGATAGCAATATAAACTTCACAAGAACCGGAAAAAAACACTTAAGTAGTTATGGTAATATTAAATTGCAACCATACTAAGAGTTAAAAACAAAAATATCTTCAAGAGATCACATGCATATGTAATTTTTTTTTAAAAAATAAAGTTTCTTTTTTAGCCAAGGAAATAAAATTTAGTGAAATTACACTTTTTGGTGGAAAAAAATTATAAACTTACTAGTGGTAGTTTGTTAAAAGAATAAAAACAAGTCAATAAACTACATATTGGAGTTGTGAGATGAAGTACCTCAATTTGGAACAACCCTACACATTTGGGATTGGGAAATCCTTCACACAGACTATACATAGTCTAGGCAAGCTGGACTACTACTTATTCCTTATACTCTTCATACCATCTCCTGGATCTACATTTGCATAGTGCCTGGATTGTGTTACATTCTCTTTGCTTCTTCTCTGAATGTCCATCTTCAAGGCCACCTCTTCCAAGCAGGCTTCCCTAATTCCCTGGCCTTTCCAGTTAGTGCTTTCTCCCTCCTTAATCTGTCAATGTGTTTTATCTTCCCACTCATAGGTGAAACTCAGCCCGTGCTCTATATACACTTACGCTTCCAGTAGACCAACCCAAGTTCTTGAGGTCAAGTTAAGACATATCCATTTTTGTCTGTGAATAAACTTCTCTCCTTCACTTGCCCCTTTACACAATACTTTCCATAGAATTTAACTATGATGAATATAGTATTTTTATTTATGTCTTTTATCTCCCTTGCTAGACCTGCAAGCTTCCTGAGGGACAGGAGTCATATCTTCCTCACTCTTGCATCTCCCCAAGGGCCCAGCAGTTTCTTACACAGTTTGCCCTAAATAACAGAATAGAACACAACAGAACTGAAAAGCAAGAGACTTCAGACAGAGTATATCATCCATACCCTTGATTTTACAGTTGAAGAAACTAAGATCCACAGACTTTAAGTAATTTGCCTGTTTGCAGCAAAGTTCAGAATAGAATACAGGTCTCTTGACAAGCAGACCAAATTGTTTTTTGTTATATAATCCAATTTCTTCAGTAAACAAACTCTAGTGATTACTTTCTGATGTTCTGATTGCTTTGAATCCAGCAAAACTATCTCTTTCCTTCTAACTTTTTGTTCCCTGGACCCTCTTTTATCCACTCCTTAACTGATACTGAAATTTCCTAAAGACCTGTCCTCAATCCTTCATATACATATATACATGTATGTAAATAAATATATATGTATATATATATATATATATATGTGTATATATATATATATATATATATATATATATATATGCACACACACACACACAGACATACACACACACACACATATTCTCTTTCTGGGTGATCACATCAATTCCCAAATTTTGATTATCATGTACAGGTGAATAGACTACTCCAAAAGTATTTATTAAGCACTTGTGGATACAGAAACTAAACAGTCTCTGCCTTAGAGGAACTTATATAATAATAAAAATATTTAGCACTTATATAGGTTTGCAAAGTACTACAGAATACATAAAAATCAGATACACAGTGATGGGAGGGCATTAACAACTGCCAGAACTAAGAAAGGTTTCTTGAAGCAGGTGACACTGGAGCTGAGCTTCAAGAGAAGTTAGGAGTTATAAGAAGCAGGGGTGAGGAGGGAGATGATTCCAGGCTTTTGAGACAGCCTGTGCAAAGTCATCAAAGCAGGAGATAGAAGGTCATGCGAAATGAGTCACAAGTCAGCCAGTCTAACTATAAAAAAAAAAGAGCGTTAAGTAGGGTATTGTGGGGCAGCTAAGTGGTATGGTGGATAGAGCACCAGTCAGGAGGATCTGAGTTCAAATCCGGCCTCAGACACATAACACTCACTAGCTGTGTGACTCTGGGCAAGTCACTTAACTCCAATTGCCTCACCCCCCCAAAAAAGGGGGGGGTATGTGTAATTAGACTAGAAATGTAGACTTTAGTCACATTGTACAGGGCTTTAAATGCTAAACAGAGAAGCTTATGTAGTATCCTTGAGGCAACAGGGAGCCACTAAAGCTTCTTTTGCCAAGGTCTAACCTGGCCTGACCTGGAGAAGGAAATAGCAAACCACTCCAGTATCTTTGCCAAGAAAACCCCAAATGAGGTCAACAAAGAGTTGGACACAACAGAAAACAACTGAACAACAACAATGAAAACCTAGTCTGACCTGAAGAGTATTAATTGGGCAAATGTGAGGAGGATGGATTCAAGATAGTTACCAAATCTCTCTCCCTAGTTCCAACCTCTTTCCAGGCTCAATTTTCCATCTGTCAACTGTCTCCTGCAGATACTGTATGCCCAACATGTTTAAAACAGAACTCAACATCTCACTGCCAATACCTTATTTTCTTCTTGATTTACCCATCTTTGTCAATTATAACACCATCCTTCTCTATTTTTACCTTTGGTTATAATAACTATGACTATTCCCTCTCCTTCATCTCAACATCTAGTCACAGAATACTGTTGTCTTCTATTTCAACAATACAACTTAGTATCTATCCACTCCACAAATATCCTGAATTTCCCCATTCTCACCTTTAGATGTCTATTCCTGGAATGCTTTCCATTTTAGCTACCACCCCACCCCCCACCTCTGCCATTTGAAATCCCAACCATCCTTCAAAAGCTAGCTCTAAGGCCTCCATGAATATTCCCTGGTTCTAGTAGGAGGGAATATCTCTCACTGCACATATTCATAGAATTAAAAGATTTATGACTGAAATGAGCTTCCAAAATAATCTAATACAACTCCCTTATTTTATAAGTGAGGCCCAGAAAGACAAAAGAACTTGCTAAAGATTAACAACTAATAAATGTCAATTTTCTCTGACTCCTTTCTACTAACACCAATTTGTTGGTTCTATTTCAAACAGTTATGTAAGTTTATCTCCATTGGATTTAGTGTTTTTCCAGCACCTATCATAGTACCTTACCCAATTCAGTTTCCTAAATGTATGGATGAATAACAGGTTTCTACTCTATCTCCAGACAGCAGTCTATCCTAACTAGAAGAGGAAAAAAATAACAAGGTTGTTTAAAGCCCACTAACTTTTTCAGATGGAAAAGTTTGCTGTCTTTTATGACTAGAATACCAACGACTAGAATACCAGTTGGTGATCCTCTTTTCTTTGAAATAAGTAATAATGCAGAAAGTTTGGAGACATTATTGTTCAATAATGGAACTAAAAGAATTAACCAAAAGAATTACCTGACCACAGCCTCATGCCACCTACCTGCAGGCGTGTGCAGAAGAGAATGGCAATCCACATGCCCAACCAACAGAAGGTCTTTGGCAGGACCATGGCTCCTGATCTCAGAGGGCTTGACTTCAGCCTGTCAGAAAAAGCAATGGTGTCAAATTAATGCCCCTACCCTACTGTGTCTCACCCCTCTGGAAGCTTGGTGACTCAGCCGGACGCGGCCAAGGAATAGGACATTGGACTCAGAGCAACCCCAACACGAGAAAGGTTTGTGCTGGCCGAGAAGCTGACTCAGGGCACAACATGCCGTGATCAGTTTTCGGGATGAGGTATTTCCAATTAGGGAAAAGAAGTTGTGGACTTGGCCAAAGGATAGAGCCTTGGCTAGCAAGTATGGGTAAAATGTATCAAGTGCGTGCATATGAATACAGGAGATGATACGTATTTGCAAGTTTTGCGGTACGCACGTGCGTGTACGTGTGAAAAACTGCCGCACCCGAGCGCCCCACCTCCCGCGTTCCCATTCGGCAGGGTGGGGCCGCGAGGCGCCTTGCTCCGGGGGCCAGCCTCAGACTGCAAGGGAGCCCGAGCGACTCCAAGGCTCCAATCCTGCACAAGCCGGGAGCGCAACCCAGAGGCCAAGGTATCTTGGGACGCCCCAGCCAAGGCTTGGCGCGTGCCCGCCCAAAGGCTCTCTGGTGAAGGTTCCACGTGGAACCCGGCCAGAAACAGAGCGAGGAGTCCAGAGAAGTCAGTCCTCCCGGAGCTGCCCAGGCGCAACGTCCGAACAGACGCAGGGTCCGGCCCGCTGCCACGGCCGCGGGATTCTTTGCAAACCCGGAAGTCCCGGAAGAAGAGCCACCTCTCCCTCCTATCTCCCCTGTCCCGAAGTCCTGCACCTGTACGTCGGCCCGTGCCAACTTAAGGACGCCCCCGAGACCCGAGCGCCTACAGGTAGTCCGAAACTGGGAGGTCGCCAAAGCAACCCCAACTTTTCCCTCTACCCTGGAGTTGTGCCTGGTCGAGGCGGACCCTGAATCTCAGACAACCGGGAGTTGGAGAAGAGAGTGGGCAGCTTACGAGTGGGTGTCTTTTTGCATATTTTCCTTTCAGTTTCAGGAAATAGGCAAAGGATGACGTTGAAGAAGTGGCGTGTTCTAATGGCCCGTGGTCATTCCTAACTTCTGTATCGAGGAGCTGGGAAGTGCAGCGCCCCCGCCGATGCAGAGCCGCTCTGTCCGTGGGTGATTGGATGGCTTCGCACTCATCTGGAGAAAGCATTAACGGGACCCGACCTAATGCGATCCGCAAATGTGCTGCTTCTTCCGACCTGTCGCGACTTCTTCGCGCCAGCGCCCCGCCGAAGTGATGCAGAATCCCCGGGACGCTACCCCTTGCTCCGTGCTCTCCCTTTGCCTTCAGCCCCAGCAAGTGGCTCGTCACCCGTGTCCCCCTCCCTCTTCACACACACACTCAATCACTCAATGCCCCTTAACTGAGCCCCAGTTTTTTCGAGCCTGCACACACACACACACACACGCGCGCGCCCTTTACTCTTCAGAGAGCCACAGCACCCCGTAGGGTGACATTTCTGTATACCTTCCTTCGGGATTGCTCGGGTGGGTCCGTCCCTCTTCGACTCATGTCATAAATGGGGCATGCTGTCCCCCCTCTTTTAGTGCCAAAATCGGTCCCCTAACATGTTGCCAATTGATGAGAACTTCCGTGGCTGTCTGGCTCCTTCTAGCCCGCCGCTCAGCTAGCTCTGGCCTCTAACTTTGTGCCATCAGAATCCGAAGCCTCGCTCCCCTCCCAGGCGGGCTCCCTTGCCCACCCCACTTTCTCCGTCTTCCACCGTACCTACCTTGCAGTGATGACCTGTACTCTGTCTCCTGCACCCAAAGACCGCTCCAGCTCTGCTCGAGGCTCGGAAGAGAGCAGTTGCGATCCTGTCACCACCACTGGGGATGATGCCTTCTCATTCCAAGCCCAGAGAAGCATGACCTTACTGCACGTCGGCCTCCAACTCGCGGCGTCGCAGCCGCCAAGATGTTAAATGGTGCTGGAGCCGAGGCTGCCCCACCTCTCCATTCCACCCCCCCCAACCCCCGCCCTCCCCTCCTATCCCCACTCCTGGGACTGCCCCGGCGCGGAGCACTTGCGGGAGCCAGACTCCGGAGAGCGCGCGCGCCGCCACCTGTAGCACCGGAGCAAGTGCACTGGACCACGCGCCCCACCCCCATTGAAGACCTCCCCCCCACCTCCCAGTTGCCCAGTGCCCCAGGATGGAGCTTAGCCTCCTAGGCGACTTCCCATAACGGAGGCATCTCTCCTTCCATCACGCACAGTCACTGACAGAGGCGAACACGCCAAGAGCTAGGGAAAAAGTGTCCAGAGGCCCTGCTTTCCCTGGGGGCAGGTGATTGCTCAGTGGATAAAGTACCTTAGGCTAGGGGACTTGGTCAGAATCCTCCTAGTCCGAGTTTGCTGGAAGCCACTTCTTGCTCAATGCCTCCTGCCAGGTGTCGTGCCAAAGGCAGGGATTGCAGCCCCGGGCGTGTTATGGTGGAAATGCTGCAGCGTTACAAAACGTAACCAGCAAGGGAGGGGAGGGTGGGGAGGAGGAATATGTTGCAAAACAAATTCAGAACCTTTGCAGCATTCAGAGCAAGGTAGGCTCTGGAATAATAAACCCAGAGATCAAAACATACTCAAGTACCGCACAGAGGTTTAATAGATAGAATTTTACCTTTAACATCTGTCTTGTGCCTGTAAAACTTTAGAGTTTTATGCCATGGTATAATATCCAAAACAGCGAAAACCCTAGTGGCTAACTTTTTATCCAGCTCCTTGGCTGTGATAGGCACAGACTGTTAAAATACCTTTACCTTCTCCTCGTCCTTCTTATTGGAAACACAGAGGACACACGCACTGAGTACATGAAATCGACAAGGACAGCAAAACTCCTTGCTATTGTACGTGGGCCATGTACACTGAAAGTATGAACTAAACATAACCGATGAAGGGCTTGCTAAAATATGCTGAGTTGGAAACTTTTCCAAATTGCTCACACTTCCGCGAGGGCACACAGCCTCCCCATTAGCTAGGAACTGAGCACCCTCTAGTGGAACAAATGCTCCTAACTGGGCTGCGATATGGACGAGCCAGACTCCTAAAGTTTGGCTAAGGAGTGTGCTTGCGACGTGGACGGGATAAGCAAGGTAAGGATGGTAAAACCGAGTCTGGGATTCTTTGCTAGATGTTGTGAAGGTTTTTCCTTTGTAACTGTGTGTTTACATTACTAAGAGGAACGGTGACTGGGTGCATAGAGAGCTGGCTTTAGAGCCAGGAAGGCCTGGGTACAAATTCTGCCCCTGATAATCTTTGGCTTTGTGACCCTAGGCAAGTCTTTTAACTTCTTCTCCATGGCCAAAGCAACTCTCTAAAAAATACTTAGTTGAAAAGAAACTGATAGGAGTGAGTTCACTATACCCATGAAATCTCAAATACAGCCTGTCACTCTATTTAATTTGGAAGTTTTTCTGTTTACTTCTGAATATCAGTGAGCCAACAGGCATTATTAACTATTTTCAGTATCATTTTCTTTCACAAGTGCCTTAACTCAATCACGTTGTCCTCTAGGCATCTTACTGTGGGCTTACCCAATTGCAAGAGAATGAGAGATCTCCCTATTCCTCTCCAAGCTTACTTGTACCTACTACTAGAGAAACAGAGGGAATAAATAGCACGAGCAAAAATCAAAACAAAACAAACAAAAAAAAAGATGAGGAGCGATCAGAACACAAGATATGTATGGGGAATGTAAAATAACACAGTTTGTGCAGCCAGGGATAAAAGAATAGGGCAGGATGGTAGCTGTGTGAGGATGTACACCAATGTACTTCCCACTCATAGAACTGCTGTTATCTCTAAACCAGCCACACAATGCTCCTTTGCTAGAAGCCGAAGTAGGTAAGTGGAGATTGTTTTGGCCAGGCTTCCATTAGGCAACGGAGAAGGAGGAAGCTTTTCTCAGAAGAGCCCAGTAGCATTACATAGTGGCTCCAGCTTGTTGACCTTGGAATCATAAGGACCTGGGTTCCCAAAATCCTGCCTCTCACTAAGTGACTTGGACAAGTAACAACCTCCCAAAACCTGTTTCTTCATCAGTATGATGAGGATCAAATGAGAATGCAAACATTAATGAGATGTAAATGTGAGCTATCATTATTACCCATTAAATTTATACCTAGCACTCCTGGGGAAAGAAGTGAACTACTTGTGAGGTTGAAACAATTTCTTTGAAAATAAAAGTATAATCCAAGAAAAGTCTGTTTCTTCACCCACCTCCCTCCTCTCCAACTTAAAAAACAAGCTTAAAGGTGTTTGAAAGGACTTTATTCATGATTAAAAACATGTTTCCAGAGGGAAAATGATCCCTGTAGAGAGAAAGCTTATAAACTCACAAGAGCAATCTGATTGTTAAACTAATAAGCAAATGGAGAGGAGGGAGTGGTGGAGTAGAGACTAGAAAGAAACAACAACAACAAAAAAAAGGTCCAACCATAAGTATCCTGATTTTTTCTTGAGGCCCAAAAAGAGGAAAAAAAATAATAGTTTGGCACTTAAAGAGAAAAACCTTCAGCTATCTGGAAAATTCAGCCTTCCCAAATGACTCATTTCCCCAAGGGTTTCTGGTGGACTGGGGTTTGACTGTTGTGTTACATAATTCACAGCAATAGAAGTGAAAGGATACTATATACAGAAGGGATCCTGTTGGGATAAACATCGCACTGTCTTACATGGGCCTTCAGTTCAAAAACAAGGCTTAAAATAAATTTTATCCTGTTCCTCTTTTGCATGTCACTCAATTTGGCCCATAAAACGAAGCCAGTCTGTTTAGTCTGTCTTCCTACTTGTTTCTTATGCCCTCAATGTTGCAATATTTGGGTTGGAAGCACCACAAAGGAATACTTGAAAAGTGTGTTTTCAAATTTTAATTCAATAAAAACATTTCTATGCATTACCGTTTTAAAACACTCAGCTCTGGCACTTGAAATAGCTGATGGCCAATAAAGCATTTTTATTCCTTATTTACAAAGAGAGACATAATGCACATGACCCCATTAGCTTGCTTGTTACTTCAAGGAACCTGAATTCACACTTAGCAAGCTTTTTTCACTCCCAGGCAGTATTTCTCAGAGTAGGGGATGGAACAATCTGAAGGCATTATCAGAAACTTGTAAGTGGGTTGTAAGGAATCATCACCACAATTTGGTGCAAATTTGGTGCACAAATCCTCTCTGGATAGCAAGCAGGGGAAAAAAATGAGAGCCTACTACTCAAGAGTGACACAGATTCTGAACATATAACGATATGGTAAGGTATATTCTTTACAATAAATAAAAGTATATTCTTTCCAATATGAAAAAGGTGCTTTTCCTGGCAAGTTACGTTATTTCCAAATGAGGACATGAGTTTGGATTGAAAAACAAGCTTCCCAAATCTGAGAACACAAAGAAGGGAAGAGATCTTTATGAAATCTGTGATTTCATCAGTGTGGATATTTCCTCCACTCATGAAGATTCAGGACTGGGCTGTCACTCAAAGGAGCTTCTCGGGATAATGTGAATTAAGTATGTCTCAGAAGCAGGTCTTGAATGAAAGACTCCTTGACTCCAAGGCTTTATCAACTACACAGTGCTGCCTCAAGTACATGATATGTATGTATTTAGGTGAGCTGTGGGCAAAATGTTTTCCACTTTGGCTTCCAAGAGCCAAATTTGCAGGTATTATTGAAACAATATGAATAGAAACCACTTCATGATACCACAGGCTAAATAGTGCCTAGGATGGAAGACATGTTTGTTTGTGCCATTAAAAAGGACACATTTTAATCATGTTCTCATAGTAGTTACTTTTATTTAAAAAAAAATTGGTGTGTAAAACCAGGTACACAGTAGCATAGGATAAGTAAACAATTTTGATGTTTCGATCTGAGCATTTATTTACATTAACTGTTTAACCAAGATCAATATTCTCAGTATCTTTTCAGTGCTTTTCACTTTGGATACCAGCATGCTCTCCAGTGGATTCCAATTCTAATAAGTCTCATCAAAAGTTTGTTGCCATTTTCAAATCAAGGGGAAGATCACTTCCAATACCATAAACTATTAGCAATAGTAATAATGATGATGGTTGACATTTTTATATTACTTTGCTTTTACAAGGTACTTTATATGTTATCTCCTGGAAAGTCATAGGAAACTTTTGAGGTGTTAATTTCAAATTTTACAGATGCAGAAATTGAAGCTCAGAGGGGTTTGGTGACTTTGACACAGTTAATGTCAGAGGTGGTACTGGAACCTTTGTCTTGATTACAGGGCCAGTACTCTATTATTTTAGGATGCCAAACCATCCCTCAAAGGGGAAATGTTACTTAATTGGTAGATCAGCATTTTCTAAGAAAATTAATAAAACATATGAACAAGGATCCAATGGACACAGAGTTAAAAATTCTTGGACAAGGCCCCACAGTAAAGATTGTTTTATAAACAATGAACTGGCATATGATTTAGAGATAATATAGTTCAGACAAGGAGAAAGTGAAGTCAGAGAACCTGGGTGGAATCCCAGCTTTGCCACTTGCTGCCTTCACAGTCCTAACCAAATCATTCTCCAGTCCCCAATTCTTCCTCTATGAAATGAAGGGTAAGACCAGATGGTCTTCAGTGTCCCTTGCAGCTCTAAATCTGTGATCCTGTGTGAGGCAGTGACTTCCCCAAAGTCTTAGAGTGAAATAAATGGCAGAGCTGGGATCAGAACCTTGTTCTCTGGGCTCCTGACTCCATGTGCTCCCGAATCACACCATGTTGCCTTCCTTTCACACAAATATTTTATATTTCGACACAAGGAAAAAGGGAGAGAATACCAAAACAGACAGAGCAGCTAGGAGGCTGAGACTATAAGGAATAATGGGTCACAGAGACATGTAAAATCAGGATCTGGGGAGCCATGACAAGGCTTAAAATGAAAGATAGGATCCAGGCTAGATTTAGTAGGCAGCCAAAGATAAGCAAAGGACCATATCTCAGAAAGCCAACAGGAGGCAGGGAGCCTGAAGTTATCAGAAACCCATATTCGCTTAATAAATACTCATGGACTGATTACTACAGGGATAAGACTACATGATTCTACTGGTTGATCTCAAAAGGTTAGAAACGGGGCAGGCAATAGATTATTAATTTTAGAAAACTTTCCACAAATTAGATGAAATTAAGCTGAGTGCCAATCCAGATCATGGACCAGTGACTCTCTACCCCTCCTATAGTGTGCGTAACAGTGCATAAAAATAAATTTCTTTAGACTTCAAAACCATGGAATGGTTGATTGAGAATGCAAATATTTGTCAGTATTGCCTCTGGAGTCAAACTCTAGAACTTAAAATATTAATTTTCTTACATGTTCTACTTGGGCATAATTTCCGTTTACTGGGCTGTTTTTTATGGGCTAACATGACTTGCAGAGTCTTTATAATCCATTGGAATTTATTATAAAGATGTGCAAATAGTCTCAGAATAATCAAAGTAAAAGGTAAAACCCTTCTTAAAGCTCATATTAATATAACTTAACAAAACTTAATTACAGTAGCATTTGTTTTTGTGAAAATTTTTCATTTACACATTTCTAGCCTAAGTTTCTTTACTTTCCTGGTTTTGCTATTTTAAAAAGTACTGATATCTTTGCTATTATAAGATCAATAAGATAGTATTTTTGTCTAAAAACAAAAAACTAAATGTTTTATCATAAGAAAAGCCAGCACAGGCAAGCAGAGAGTTTACAGAGATTCCAGGCAGTGAGACTTCCATTTAAGAGAAAATTTAGGATGTCTGACAGCTTTGTTCCAACTGATCATCAGCATTTATTAAGCATCTATTATGTGCAAAGCCCTACTATAGGAGTTGAGGATACAAAGACAAAAGTGAAACAATGCTTGCTCTCCAGGAATATACATTCTATAGAGGAAGATATAAGTAAGTGTTCATGAAACTTAAAAGAAATTAGTTATTTTTTTTTTAAGGAACGGGCATTAGCAGCTGAAAAGACTTCGTGAGGAAGGTGTCATTTGAGCAGAATTTTAAGAGAAATGAACTCTCAAAGATGGAGGTGAGGTGGAAATGCATTCTAGGCTTGGGGGACAGTCAGTGCCTCCACTGCTATGGACCTCACACCATCAGGAGGCACACTAGAGGCCACTACAAGCCATAGATTTCCTTTTTTCTGGGATGCCAGCTTCCTAGCTAACCTCTGAGTAGATGAGGGTCAGGCAAACCACCCCCCTTCCTATGTTAAGGAACCCAATCTTGGGTTCTTTTGTATCACCATTGACTCCCATCTTCCTTCTTGCCTTCCTTTAAAAAAAATGACAACAAAAAAAATTGTTTTTGTTTGAAGTGAAAGCCTTTCTAATTATGTAGAGAGATTAGTCATTTAAAAAGTGCAACATATTCTCCCCCATTGATCCAAGGACCTTATCTGTGACCTTTCTTCACTATCTAATCAGTTTGGAAGTATGTTGTCTCTCCTTTTGAATATATTGTAGCAGCCTTATTGCAACAATTAAACTAGCCAAAGGAGTGATGCTCCTAGGGGGAAACAACAGCAACTTCCTAAACCTGACCATTTCTAATAGGGATGCTCTCCCTGCCGATTCTACCCTGAGGCAGCATCAAGTGGTAGTGGCCTTGAAGGCTGTGCTAGCTGGATGTGAGCTCAGAGCTCCAAGTATAAGTCTTGATGAGGGTCAGTGTGTCTGTCACTTCAGGACTAGCCCAAGTTAAAAAAAAATCACCAGATTGTCAGGAGAGTGATATATTTTTCAGTCCTGACATTCTGGAAGGGCATCTGCTAGCCTTGGGTTCTTAATTTTTTGCAGATTATGGAAAAAGAAGGGGTTCTCTGGCAGTCTGATAAAGCCTATTCCCCTTTTCAGAAAAATGTTTTTAAATGCATAAAATATATTGAAAGGAAGGGGAGAAAGCAAGGGGTGGGGATGGGCTGTGATCAATTTTAGTAGTGGGAATGCCGGGAGCGCCTGCGTCCCCGGCTGTGGTCTGATGCTGGCAGAGTGTGAAGAGAGAAAGAAACACGGGCCAGGTGAGAGCAGTGAAGAACAAACTGTTTATTGATCTGAGGGCTCAGGCTTATATAGTACTGGATCAAGCAATAGTAACATTATTATTCATGAAAAGTACAATGATTTCCTTACTTCCTTGTACCTTGTCTGTTACACTCTTTCCTGCATCCTGTCCTGTACCCCATCCGTTTCCTCCCTTCCTGCATCCTGTTCTCAAGAGATGGAACAGGGAAGTGGTGAGCCGACATCCTGAGTTTCACAGCTGTCAGGCTTAGTACAAGCTGCAGGTAAGACCCGGGCTGGCCTAAGCCCTCCAACTCCCCAAAGCCAGCCCTCTACATGGGAATACCCATGAAATCACTTAAATTTTTGTGAAAATTTAAGATACCTTTTTCTCATCTTTTCACTACCTTCCATGATGTCTAGATTCTTACTGGGGTGGGGAGACATAGTTGTATGTTACGCCAACTGAGGTCCTTAGAGCAGCCTAAGTTAACTCCTAGATTCTTTAGTTTCCTAAGGTCATCCACAGCCCATCATCTTGCAAGTGGGGTTTATGTTATTTTCCCCCAAAATGCATTACCTCATACTTATAGGATCATAAGATTTTGACAGGCAAAGGGTCCTCTTCAGAGATCACCTAGTTCAACTCCCTGATTAAATGAAAGAGCTGAAGCTCAGAGACTTGGTGACCTGCCCATGGTCTTGAGAAGGAATGGGTTACCTCTCCTTAGAGGTCTTCTTGTCACAGGCTTGGGTATGCTATAGTACAGATTCCTTCAGGGCATAGGTTGGACTAAATGGGTTCTCAGCTTTCTTTCAACTCTCAAATTCTGTGTGTGAGATAGTGTCAGAAGCAGAATTCAGACTCAGATCCACTTCCAAATCCTCCACACCATACTACATTTATCCATACTTAAATTCATCTACTCTTTGCCTACTCACATTACCTGGTGAGATCATCCTGCAGTATATCCTCATCAACTTCACATTTCCCTACCCGAGAGACCTTAGCCATTCATCTGGAAAAGTAGATATTAGACTGTTCAATCTTTCATATTATTTATAAAAATGTTAAATAGTGTAGTTACATAAGCGACAAAACCAGGAATAACAAACTAGGTTGGCATGAAACAGCATGCCAAAGCTCTCAGTAGTAGTTGTTCAATGTTTATAATGTTCATAGTTATAACCATAGATTTTAGCATGGGAACTATAGAGACCATTTGGTCCAAGGGTTATTAACCACTTTTGTGTCACGGGCCCCTTTGGCAATCTGGTGAAAGCCTAGAGACTCCTTCTCTAGAATAATGTGTTTAAATGCATAAAATTACAAAGGAAAGCAGTTATATTAAAATACATATTTTAAAATTTATTTTAAAAAACAAATTCATGGACTTCATGCAAACTAGTCATACCCATCTGTTTTACAGATGGTGAATAAGAGACCCAGAGAGTTCCACTGGGTTGCTTAGGGTGGTGACAAAGCTGGTACTAGAAAATGGGCCGCCTCCCTCTTGGTACAACATTTTCATTATACCACATTAAAAATGAAGAGCTTCGTTTTGAGGTTTTCATTTTACAGTTACTAGAATAAAAATGTCATTCTCACCTAGTGAAAATTCATCTGCATTTTCTAACGAACAAATTATTTCTTTAACCGTTTCTGGGCCTGATGTTCCTACAATCACATGGAGCAATGGAGAAGCATTTTAATCACGTACAACTTCTTCGTGTGGTTGGGTGTTGATGCTGAAAGGTATAAAGTGGATGCAGATGCAAACACTATTCTAGATTAAAGATATATCAGGAAATATTTCATTATTTGGGCTCATTTCATCTGTGTTGACAATATGTCTTTGACCTATGACTTTTTCCCCTTCTTGCACTAGAGAATATAACCAGGTCAAAAAGAAAAGTTTAAATATCCAAGCGTGGGAAAGTCACCTGTAGTCTTGCTCTGCTTCCAGAGGATGCAGGCTGGTTTGAGACAGTTCACATAAACCTTCATGATTCAAACAGCTTAAGTTTGAACTGCAATCTGATTTGGGGCATTTTGTTTCAAAGAAATTAAGGCATTTTTGCAAGTGTGAAGTTGAAGGCAGTCCATTTCCTTGTTATTCCACAGCATTACTGGGTATGGCTTCCATTACCTACACTTGCAGCCATCTGTCTCACACCACCCACAAATGTGGAAATGTCTAGGTGTGGGAAGAAGTCGACAGTTGGCAGTGCTAGAACCAAAAGCTGCATTGGAAGGAAAAAATGGTATTTCTTCTCCCACATTTTTGGGTTGTTAGCTAGCAACTGGATGGCATGGGGGACAGACAGGTAACAGGCACACTAACCCAAGAAAGACAGTGAAGCTTCATGGATGTAGCAGCTGAGGCATAAAAATCAAAATAGGTGTCTGATACACCCCAAGAAGATTAATGCTTTTCCTTCCATAGGCTTTTCTCTTGACCATATCATCTCTTCCCCTCTTAAAAATAAGTACAAGCTTACTTCATCTGTCTGTGAAGATAAATAAATCATCATTGCATCAGTCTCTTACATCTTCCTGAATTG
Source organism: Phascolarctos cinereus (assembly GCF_003287225.1). Classification (NCBI taxonomy): domain Eukaryota; kingdom Metazoa; phylum Chordata; class Mammalia; order Diprotodontia; family Phascolarctidae; genus Phascolarctos; species Phascolarctos cinereus. The sequence goes on along the minus strand of NW_027555736.1, from coordinate 112,235,437 downwards.
GTTTGCAGTTTACCTCTCTCTGACGTAGCCTTTTATGCCTTTTACATCTGGGTTGTCTTTAGAATTTGCAGGGCATTTTTTCATTTACATTAACTTATTTGATGCTCCCAACAACCCTGTTAAATGGGCAGGGCAGATAAGATTCATAAAACAGAGAAGTGGAAGGGACCACAACGATGTTAGATCTCTCAAACAGCAGTCCAGCAGGGCCAGAGACTTGCCTGTGATCAAAGAAGCAGGAAGGCGCAGAGCCAAGATTCAAATTTAGGTTTTGTAATCCCAGGTTTAGTGCTCTTTCTACTACATTACTTCAGTCTCTCAGCATTACAATTTATCTGACACTTAGGTTGAATAATCAGGCAACCAGGGGTTCTTAACCATTTTTGGTTGTTGTTTCATTGACCCCTTTGGCAATCTGGAGAAACTAATGGACTCCTCAGAATATTTTTTTAATGCATAAACTATATTGGATTACAAAAGAAACGATAACCAAAATAAAGTCATCAAAATGTTAAACAAAAAAAATCATGGATTGTCTGAAATGTATTCAAGGATTCCAGGTTAAGAACCTCTGGTCAAAAGTGTTGTTTTGATCATGCAACTCTCTAGCTGAAACCTAAAGGGATTCCTAATTGCTTCTTGGAACATAAGCACTCATTGAATTGGACCTCCGTGAACTGGGACTCTTCTTCAGCTCCACTAACTCCAAAACCCTTATCATTCCTTAAAACAAAGCCTGAATTCTCTATTTTCATGAGATAAATCTTTTGTACTCTTCCCTACTTCTTATTTATTCCATTCTTTAAGCCACTGAGTTTGCCTCCCTGTGTTAAGCCATATGCCTGCCTTTCATTCAAATTCATGCTTAAAACTCCCCTCCCCTCATGAAGCTTTCCCAAGTAAACTACATCTGTGCCCAAGTACCTGATTCACTCCAGCACTTCTGCCCACAAGCCTATTCAATACCCAGTTCAGGATGCCTCACTTTGAAGACTTTCCCCCACTCACTGTGAAGTATAAAGAAAAAGTTACAATAACTGGGTTAAGTAGGTAAAAGGTGATTTAAAAAAAACCCACAGGCATTCCCAAAACCACTTTGATCTGCAAAGGAAAGTCACTTAAAAGCATTTACATAAATGATGAAAAGGCATTGTTTTCTCTAAAATTTATTAAGCCGGGTCAACCTGGGTAAGCTAGAATAGGCTACAACCTGAGGACTGCATTCTGTGCAAAAGCATCATGGTACTGAGGATACCAAATTTTGACTTTTGACTACATAGAATGAACAATATTTATTAGGCTGTTAACAGATAAGTTACATTGTGATGAATGAAAGATTCAATGACCGCAGTAATTTGGAGACGCTGGTTTTTTAGCTTTATATTTTATGTTTTAAATTTAACATAATTTAAATTATATTTAATGATTTTAAAAATCATTGCATCTAACAGACAACAAAAACCAGTCAAGAGTTTCTGCAATGGATACAATTTTTTTTTAAACAACAGTATCCATACACATCGAACCAGTGACCTTGAAGAGACAAAGCAAAAAATGAAAATTGCACTTCCAAGTGGCCAAAAAGGTAAAATATTTATACAAATGAAATACAAAACTCACTAAAAAGGGAACACACATACAAAAGTCATTTAGTCGGTCAAATATATCAGGGCTTTCACAGAATGCCACACTGAGAGAACACTTGGGTGAAATCATTTCAGTCACAAACTGAGGTCCACAGCTGCAGTGACAAACCTAATAAGGCAAAGGCACTAGCACAGAGACATAATTAATGGGGAAGAATCCAGATCGCCCCTGGAATATTCCTTCATACCAGTTTTCATCTACTTGACTGGTTAATGTAATGATGTCCCCTTCTTTAAATCCAAGTTCTCTTCCACTTTCAGGAACAAAATCGTAGAGAGCACGACAGCATGGATGATCCGGGAAAATCGTAGGACCTGCCCGAGTTGTATGGAAATAAAAAATGTTCATTAAAAAGACAAATACTTTACTGAGTTAGAGGGAATTAACAAAATACAGGCGGGTGTGAGCTAACACTACTTGCCATCTTTGTTTTTACCTCAGTCTCAGGCAAGATTTCCCTACAAACCTGTGAGATCCTTCTCCCTACAGTCAATACTTATGGTACAACCCATAGCCAGTAAGGTATATAAAACAGGAGAGAGAACAAATACTTCTGCCCCCTGATCACTCATGCCACTCTTTAACTCTGACTTCACTGCCTACAGTTACATCCATACTCTTTCTTGGCCCAAACTGATCTCCCAGGTCTTGAACCGTTGCCCACAGAGACTTGTATATCATAATTCTCCTCCCACTTTGCTGGACTCCAGGTCCTACCCAGCTTCTTCTGTACTATCATGTTGCCTGTCTATCAGTTCAGATGGAAGATTCTATAGCAAGCTTATTCTTGGACCTGCTATTAACATATCAATCTGTCTAAAAGGAGCCAAAATGGGAAGAAAGAATGATGCCCTAACTCAAGGGAAGAGAAGTCCTGCTGTTCTTCAATTACTTGAGGAGAAACAATTTAAAGCCCTGGCCCTTATGTAGTGGTTACTGTGAACAAGCTAATGATGAGACTCTATCACATGGAGAACGTTGAGTGTGTTGTTAGTGTGTGCCTGTGGGGTGCTGTGTGTCAGTGTGTTCTCACTGTGGGATGAGAGTTCAGAACACAAAGGATGGCTGGTACAAATCTTGGAAGCTCATCAGTGTGTGGTCAATCTGAGATTGTGTCTCTTGTCAGTGTGAATGCTGAGGGAACAGTGTTGAGAATGAAAGTGTGGCCCATAGGAAACAATGCAGTTTTAAGCCCTGAAATGGCACATGCCAGTGTGTCTAGATATGGCAGTGAGACTGACAGGGTGGCCCTCGAGTGTTGCTGAGGTGGGACCAGCTTAATGATTTGGTGTGAGTATGAAAGTGGATGATGTGGAACCTGACAGGTTTGGCAGACTCGGAGTTGGGCCTGTGGGAGCACAGGAGAAGAATGGATCACTTCCCAGTCCTCACAGGAGATACAGATCAGCACTGGAGAGCACCATGAAGAGCCAGACAGATAAAACATCTGATTGGCATAACCTTGAGTACTCAGTCTTCACACAGGTGAGACTGTCTGAGGGCAGGGAGAAGAAGAACAGATCCCAAGTGTGAAAGTGATGGAGTGTGAGGGGATATGTACTGGTCCCTACCTAGTGAATACAATGAGTGTATGCCGATTATAAAATGACAGCTCTAAGGCTAGAAGAGAGCTGAGGCCATCACATCATAGGATCCTGAATGATGGACCTCAGAGGTCACAGAGTCCAACTTCCTCATTTTACAGAGGAAGAAACTAACGCCCAGAGAAGACAAAGGCCTTGCCCTAGGTAATGCAGGTACTAAATGGGACCGGTGGGATTTAAACCAGGCCCTCTGACCCTCAATTCAGAGTTTGTTCTGTGGGTAGTGCACTGCTGTATGACTGGGGCTTGACTAGGCTACTCTGTAACACAAATAGCACCAAACAATTGACTGAGCTGTGCATGTGCCCAGCATTGTGCTAGCTACTAGGAACAATAAAGTTCAAGAAATTATATTTTCCCACATAAAACCCACCTAACAAAAAAAGAAAGTGTATTTTATGAATGCATATTCACATTCTGTGTGGTTTATGTATAAATATATATGTCATTAAGTATATATTTTAGAAATTAGCTCATTTAGATAGCACAATGAACAATTAATTCCACTGTTTAAAGATGGATGAAGAGGAAGGCGGGAAAATTAAGGGTCAAAAAATATTCAGTAACATCGGGAAGCATCTGATTGTGACAGACACAGAATCATCTAGTTTTAGAGTTGAAAATTACCTCAGAGATCATGCAGGCCAACTCCTGCCTTTAGAGAAGGAGGCATTAAGGCAGAAAGGCCGCACAGCTAGTTAGTGGCAGGGAGAGGACTAGAAAGCACAGTTCCCCATCTCCTAGTGCTGTGCTCTCTCCATCATACCATGCTGCTCTCAGACGACCTACACATGTGTATGGGAAAGACTTTTTCCAGCTGGAATATTCTTTAACTAAATAGTTTGTAGCAACTTAATCTTTTTTATCCTACAATTATTTTGCAACTTAATTATGATTTGTTTGCATAGTGCCTCTAAACCTTCACTCTGTTGTTGGTTCTTTTTCTATACATAAATCTTCTGAGAATCACAAGGGAGCTTAGAGGACATCTAGTCCAATCCCCTCATCTCGCTGATGAAGTAACTGAGGCTCAGAAATGCATTACATAGCAGAGCCAAGACCTGAACTCATGCCTTGTGATTCAAAGTTCTGTGTTCCTTTCACTCCACCACACACACTTAAGAGCCCAATGTTTATCCCTCTCATATGGTATGTTTCATTTACTAGTTATACTAGTTAGTCAACTTTTTAAAATCTATTAAAATATAGTGAAGATGATTAGTGCTTAGAATCATTCAAAACTTTGAAAATAAATGGGTTAGCCAAAAAACATGATTAATCCTATATCCAGTAATACCTTACATTTGTAAAGGGTTTGACAGTTTTCAAAGCACTTTCCTATACATCATCTCAAAACAACCCTATAAAATAAAGACAAATAAAAAGATGAGGAAACTGATGCTCAGATAAATAAAGTGATTTACTCAAGATCTCACCACTAATTAGTGGCTCAGCACTTGAAGCCAGTTTTCTGACTTGATTCAGTATTCTTTCCACAGCATCACAAAGACTAATTTCTAAACTTATAATATGGGAAGTGAATATTGAAGTGCCTGGAAAGAGCTACATATTTGTAGAATAAGGAAAGTGTAGCTCACAAGTTCCTAAATTATTTTCTTTGCTAAAGTCCTAGGTAGAAGGGGAAGTAAACACAGGGCTTCTGGGCTCTTTCAGGACCGGGCAAAAAAGAGCCATTACACCTTAATGGCTTTCCCTCCCCCTTTTCTCTTCAAGTTTGGCACAAAAATACTCCTGAATGCTGATGAGGCAAACATGACTGTACGCTCTCAGAGTTTGGATAGTAGGTCATTTTTCCTAGCCAAGACCTAACCTGGTCTTTTGCCTGCAATCCATCATTACAAGATGTGATTTCTCCATTTTTTTGTCATGCTCTGTTCATTTTCATAATCTAACCAACACAGAGGCTTCATTTCAGTCTTGCTTACTCATATTATCAATGGTCCCATCTCACTATAATGATGGATTCATACTGCCTAATTGACCACATTCTTTTCTTTCCTTAGAAAGAAGAAATGATGAGGAAAATGTTCTTGGAGTCCATTTCTGGCAGGGTCCCATCAGCTTCACTTTGAATTGTTAGTGAAATGCTTGACATTTTTTCTTCGCTTTATAAACATTCTGTGGAAATCATTCAGAATCCTAATGGAAAGTAATTTCCCATTAAAGCCGACTATAAAATGTCATTTTCATCTGAAACTGTTCCTGAGAAACAAACACTACAGCCCCCCTTCAACCTCACACATTCCAGCCATGACCAATGGAGATGGATGTGAAATGTGCTGGTTTTTAAATGGTTGCCATTGCCAAGGGCAATTCAGGAGGTAGTCTATTAAAGTCATAGGACAAACTGAGGTACATAGGAGGAGGGCAGAAGATGATTCTGGTGGTTGGCCCCAGACCCTCCTGAAAAATAATCCTTTGCACAGTGAATCTTAGATAATAAAAACAATGTCAACTGTGGTCTCTGTGAAGAAGTACTTGACAGCCCACTTCCAGTGCAATCTCTATCTGCCTGGAGCCATAAAGCCTCCCCTCAACTCAGCAATCTAATAATGTTTTCTGAAAAAAGGTTATTTCCAGACACCTGAGGACAGCCCCTTGGTATACATAAGTTACAACACATTAGACTAAACTTCTTTTAGAGGTTTCCTGGAAAAACAGCTTTGCTTTTTTAATGAGATAAATATGAAAAATTAGTAAATGATGGGGCACCAAATTCCACTTTATTCTGTGTATGCATTTGCTTGTGTGCATGTTGTACTTGCAATGAAGTTGCCAAGCTCATATGTCAGATTGCATATCCTCCCAAGATGTCCCCTAAGTTGACACTAGGCCCAGGATTATAAAGTAAAGCTTCCTAACCATTAGTATGTAGAAAGTTTTTACTGGTCCAGAGTCTTTACTATTAGATGTCTTTGTCTCCCCCCTTTTTTTGGGGGGGGGAGAGGAAGACTGGGTCTCCTGAGCTTGTCAAGGCTATATCAACATGGGAACTTTGACCTACTGTGTTTCTGACCTGGACTAGGTTGCCTTCTACTCCTGGAGGCTCACCAAATGGTGCTGGACTTCATGCAGAAATCCAACTGGCTTGGCCCACTACAGCTCAGAACCCCTGAACTCAAGAAATCTACCAGCCTGTCACCTGTCTCTCTGGTAGCAGGGATTACAGGTATGCAAAGGTCCTTACTTCTTAACCTCTACAAAATTCTTAAAATCTTTCTCCTCCTTCTTCTATCTCTCTCTTTCCCTGCATCTCTATTCTTTCTCCACATTCTCTGTCTCCTGAGCTGCTGAGAGCTCTGGGCCTGGGAATCAAAAGGTTAGAGTTCAATTCAAAGAATTCAATAAAGAACTGAGATAATTCACTAGTTTGCAGCATTATCTATTTTAAGATACATTGCTATAGAGAGTTAGTGACTCCTTCCCTTCTACAGAGATAAGACTGAACATAAATAGCTTTTCCTAGATTCTGGTTCTGAAATCCTCTATGTCTTCTGAGAACTCAGAAATTAAACACTACTTTTATAATTCTAGGCCAAATGTAAACAATACTCTTGTTTGTATGCCTGACTTTAAAAGCTGATGTCTATTCTGTATCAAAAGACACTTTCTAAGTAAAGTTAAGAAATACCTCCTATTGGTAATTTGTTAAAGTATATAACTCTGTGTGTGTATAGTATACATAAAGTAGGTATATAGTATATAAAGTATATAATAACCTCCAAATTAGCAACATTAATGTGAAGAAATGTGTACATATTTTCCTTTGATATGAGAAGCATTCAGCCATCATATTAAGACTAAAAGAATAACACAAGCTTTGCTTAACAGTTACACAATTTATTCTCTGGATTTAACCAAATAGTAAGTATAATTGCATCCTTACCTGAACTTGCTGAAGAATGGAATGAAATCTGACTGTACTGATTGTCAACTTTAAAAGTCTTGAATTCAGTCTCAGGCTTGTAATTATAATTAGAGAAAGCAGTTGATATACGTATTCTGTAATACATATTTTAAGATATATAAAACATATGACCATCGAAAACACAGGACTTTAAGAATATATTAATTCTATTCAGACATTAATCATAGATTTAGATTGTAAGCAGGAAAAGATTGGGCAAATTTATTCTGAAAAATCCCCAAAATGCTATCCTCTAATCATCTGTGATTGATGAGCTGACTGTGTTCACATAAATTAAATTCCAAAGCTTGCTTTTTCTACTGTTTACCAGAACTCATTTAGGTCATACTGGTCTTTAAAAATTAGTGTCTCCTGAATAGGCAGGACTACTGAAAGTTAACAGGAACTGTGTCTCTCTTGGAGAAGGTACTTTCTAAATTAATCAACAATTAAAATATCAGAGTTTTACTGTGTGACACAGTTCTAAGTGAAAATTCCCTCAAATTTATTCTTAATAATCCTTTGAAGGGGCAGCTAGATGGCACAGTGGATAGAACACCAGCCCTGGAGTCAAGAGGACCTGAGTTCAAGTCCGGCCTCAGACACATAACACTTATTAGCTGTGTGACCCTGGGCAAGTCACTTAACCCCAATTGCCTCAACAACAACAACAACAAAAAATTAATAATCCTTTGAAGAGTTCCTTCCCCAAAAAAATTATATTGTGTTTATACCGTGTATATGTATGTATGAAGCTGCCATGAATAAGTCATGTGATATGGTAAGACCTGCATCTTCCAAGCTAGCTACACTGTACAGTTCGTCTGCCAGATACAACATTAACAAATGAAGCATTTCTTTCTGATTAGGGGAAATATAAAAACTATTCTGCAGGATTCAAGCTGAAAGTGATTGTGTTAGCTGAACAGCATGGACAATTTTCAGTGCGTAAAAAGTTGGTACAAGATTGATGGAAACTAAAAGACCAGTAATACCAGCACAATTTTAAAATTAAGAAAAAAAGCTTCACATTATGGTTGTCCCCTACTACTTTGCGAAAAATTTGGCATAAAATCTGCAACAATTATGCAGTGAAATACACTATGTGTTTGCATACATATATATATATGTGCATATGTATATATACACTGTGTGTATGAGTGACAGAGATTTTAGTAAATAGAAGGTATTTAATAAATTCTCATTAACAGACTCATCAGTAGCTTCCTGTTATCCAACTTGGTCCAACAATGAAGGGCTGTAGTTAATGAAGACTTGATTTCATTGAGAATCACCGCATGTATTATACAGGGATCAGAATCAAAACGTATTTAATACTACACCAAACTAATAATTTAATCTTTGGGGGATGATTCTGATGGAACTTCAGAATCTGGAAAGGGCCCAGAGTCATCTTCATAAACATATAATACTCTATTGGCAAAAATCAGGCATATTTTTCTAGTTTCTCTGGAGTTCAAATTGCTTCCCAAATGTCATCTCAGTCTTCTTATCATTCTCCAGAGAAGGACAGAGAAGGTATTTCCCATTCTTTAGACTGAGTAACTAAATCCCCAAAAGGTTAAATGACTTGCTTAAGGTCATTTTGCAAGTCAGCAACCATGTTAGGAATAGAACCAAGGTACCTCAAAGCCAGAGCAGCAGAGTAAGCAATTTGTGTTTGTCTGTCAGATACTTAGGAAATAAAACAGCTTTAATTGTAAAAGGAAAAGAAAAAATGTGGGAGGGGGTAAGTTTCAGATCCCTTTCCCCAGTCCTTCTAGCCACAGGTACATTTCTCAGTCCACTCAACCAAGAGAGCTAACCAAATAAGATTCAGAATCAACATAAGAATATTAAATGAGATAATATATGTGAAAGTGCACATCCAACTATAAAGTACCATATCCACGTCAGAATGTATTAGAGCATAAGTCCTTCGCCAGCAAGGGTTGGTTCATTTTTGTCTATTTATCGCCAGTGCCTGGCATATAGTAAGCGCTTAATAAATACTTCCTGATTGATTACTATCATCAGCATCATCATAATTATTACATCCTGGTAATGACCATATATCTGGAACTCGTGGAACGCAGCAGAATATTTAAGAAAGAATAAAAATTACAAACAAATCAAAAGGCAATGAAAACAAGAGTGGTGGGTTTAAAAAGCAGACTAGCCTAGAGGACATGTGCAAGAAGAATAAAGACATCAGTGGGACTCTGTAACCTAGAGACAGCCTGGTCAGGTAATGAGAAAGAGAGTCAACACAGAGACAAAAAAGTGGAAGGGCAGATGGGCAGATCCTCTCAAAAGGATTCCCCTCTCCACCGCGTGTACATATCTCTCAAAATAACAAAATACCGAAAAAGGGAAAAAAGTGGCGTATCAGAGACTTCAGGTTTTTAACCAATTGGTCAATTCTTACCGGTGCTGTAACTTCCTGTCCAGCTCCACCAAAATGTCAGTGGACTGTCTGTGGTAGTCTAGCATGGCTTCTATAAATACTGCCAACTGGCTAACTTGCTCTACCTGCAGTAGAAGAGAAGAATTATCTCATGGAGTCTTCTGGTCTAGATCAGCTTCAGAGACAAGAACAGAAAATGATCAGACTGGCAACAAGGACAATGATTTGTAAAGGAAACCTATCAGGTAAGTGGCATGATTCAGGCACATCTTACTTCACCCTGAAGCCCTAAATACTGGTCTGGGTTAGAGTATCTTACAATCCCTGGTTACTGTGTAAGGAGATATTCAAGTTCACTCATGATTTGTGAATTTAATTTAATAGTAAACCCAACAAAATGCCTGTTTTTCAAATTAGAGAATATTTTCAGAGGGTTTCTAATCTATAAACCTCATGGACATAACTGCATGAAAAGGCATTCCACTTACGAATGCTATTTAAATTTGCTAAAGGAGATGTGTGCTGTAAGTCTCCCTACAGCTACTTAATGTCTAAGCAGAGGCAGGAACAAAATATATTAACCTATCCTCAGATAGGGAAGGGGAAATATGAAATACTATGTGATCAAAAAGATTCATGGGTATCCCATCCATATGGTCCCTAGGACACAGAGATGACATATTTTTTTCTGGTACAACTAAATGAAAGGAACAGAATTTAAATGTCCCAACTTCTCCCCCTTTTGAAGAGTCAGTGCATTCATTGTACTGGCTAGGATACTACAGACCACCCACTTTGTCAATACTAAGATGAATGGCAATTAAACTTGTCACATACCCAACAACTGAAAAAAAAAAACCTGGAAATTATTAGAATGGAAAAGATAACACTTAGGAAGGGCATTAAAGTTGTCTTCAAATATTTAAATGGTTGTCACATATAAGAGGAAATGGACTTATTTCAAATTTCTTCACAAGGCAGAACTAGGACCAATAGGTGGTGCTAGTACATCGAGAGAGGTTTGGTTTCTAGGTAAGAACTTTTTAGCTTTAACAATCCCAAAAGGGGACAATTAAGCAATAAGGTACTCAATAGGCCTGATTAAGTGATGAAGTTCTCATTGCTAGGAATTTTCAATTAGAGGCTGGATAACCATTTATTAGAGATTCTGTAAAAAACATTCATTTGCACAATAAATGAGAAAGTGGACTAAAAGACTGCCAACCTCTCCTCTAATTCAAAGATTTTATGCTAATAACAATGCCCTAATTTAGCAATGGTCCAAAGTTACAGTATCTGCTAGCCCTAGAGGTCTTAACCCTTCTAGCCTCCCTATCACTCAGCCACAAGCAAGCATATTGGGGGAAAATGTTACTAAGCATTTGTAAATCAGGTGACTCTTAAAGGCTATTTGATGTTTACACTGTAGACTTAGAGGTAAGGGGGGAAATGAATAAACAATGAATTCGAATTAGGCAGTGGTAGCTAGTCTACACTTAGTCAGGATAAGGCTTTTCTTAGCTGCATTCCTAATACTAGGCGCTTCTCTTTATTCACCTGTGATATTTTAATCTTTCCTATTGGACTGCATGCTGCTACAATTCTTTATCTCCTGGGAGTCAGGAGATGCAGGATTCTATTTCTAGTTCTGCTACTAATTAGCTGTGTGACTGTGAAAAAAAGAACTTCATTTTCTCTGAGCTCAGTTTCCTCATTTATAAAATGAAGGAGTGGGAAATGATGCTCCTTCTAGCTCAGACATTCCAAAATTCACCATAATTTCTTGTATCATTAGACAGCAATCTCCACCTTTCAAACCCTATGCAGTCTAAGTCCTTCCTGTTTCATTCTTCTTTTCAGGCTTTTTAAATTAAAAAGTGTACACACACACACACACACACACACACACACACACACGTGTGTGTATATATACATATATATATGTATATATACACACACAGATGTATGCATGTGTGTGTGTATATGTGCATTCTTTTATACATTCTCGCCACTTCTGTAGTCCTGCCATTCCTGTATTTCTTTGCTTGATTAATCCTCCACTTATTTGCATTTTCTGCTGAAAATTTTTCTTTGGTCGCCTATACCTTAATTTTCCCTTCCTCTTTTTGTTATTATTAATCTTCAACTCTACAACTACATTACCAATAGTTCCTAAGTTTTGGAATTCAATAAGCATGAAAGATGGTAATTGTATTCCATGATGTCAAAATTTATTCAGAAGATGCAAAATTAAACAATAACATGTTACAGTTACTTTAAAAAAAAACTATAAAAATTGTCCAACTAGTTATGGTTCAAGTTTCCAGAAACCTTAAAAAGAACACACAATGTGGCCTCTTAACCCACAACATCTGCAGAATTTCTTGCTCTTCAGAACATGGACCTCTATGTGTCTTGCTAATCCCATATATTTGAATTATAAAATGCTCATGATAGGCTCATCTCTATAAATATATATTTGCACCATTGCCTGAGATAGACAGAAAATTTTACTATGTGGTTCTCTACGGGCTATTGTTATCATCATAAAACGACATTTATGTCAAAGGATATGAATAGGCAGTTTTCAAAAAAAATCAAAGCTGTCTAGTTATGTGAAAAAATGCTCTAAATCACTATTGATTCGAGAAATGCAAATTAAAACCACTCTGAAGTACATCTTCACAACTATCAGACTGGCTAATATGACAGAAAAGGAAAATGACAAATGTTGGAGGGGATGTGGAAAAATGTGGATACTAATTCACTCTTGGTAGAACTGTGAACTGATCCAGCCATTCTGAAGAGCAATTTGGAACTAGGCCCAAAAGGCTACAAAACTGTGCATACCCTTTGACCCATCAATACCACTAATAGGTCTGTATCTCAGAGAGATTTTTAAAAAAGGAAAAGGACCAATATGAACAAAAATATTTATAGCCACTCTTTTTGTGGTGACAACTAATTGGAAAGTGAGGGGATGTCCATCAGGCAGGGGAGTAGCTGAACAAGTTGTTGTATATGAATTATGTTATAAGAAATGACAAGCAGGATGCTCTCAGAAAAATCTGGGAAGATGTATATGAACTGATATATAAAGTGAAATGAGCAAAATGAGGAGAACTTTGTACACAGTAACAGCAATACTATACACAGATCGGCTGTGAATGATTTAGCTATTCTCAGCAATACAATGATCTAAAATAATTCCAAAAGACTTAAGATAAAAAATGCTATCCACTTCCAGGGAAAGAACTGATGGAGTCTGAATGCTGACTGAAGCATATTTTTTTAAACTTCCTTTATTTTTCTGGTGTTTTTTATCGTTTTCTTTTACAATATGACTAATATGGAAAAATGTGTTTTAAATGACTGTATGTCGATAATCTATAGTAAGTTGCTTGCCTTCTCAATGAGGGGGGAAAGAAGCAGAGGAAGGGAAGGCGAGAATTTGGAACTCAAAATTTTTTAAAATTAAGTTTTAAAACTGCTTTTACATGTAATTGAAAAAACGTAAAATATTTAAAAAACAAAATGAAACTACATTTGTGCCCTTAGCTAAACTCGAATTTAATATCCGTTTTATGACTGTCCATTAAATCTCCTTCAATATCAGTTACATTATTATTATCCATTAACAATTCATTTAACATCAATTTTTAAATGTAATATAATTTTCAAGGAAAAGGAGAAATATCAGTTGGCCTATGGCCAAATTATATTCTCTGAAAACCATGTGAAAAGACACTAGCTATCTCCAATGACACTGGAATCTGCTAATAAGATATCAGATACTACTCTGTAGTGAATTATTATGCCCTTGTAGAGGCAGCAATACACAGTTAAAGCACTAGCTTCAGGTAAGGCCCATTTCCGGTCCTTCCTCCTTCCACACATCTAGCTGTGTGATACTGGATAAGTGATAACCTCTCAATGTCCTAGGCTAGAGGTAGCAGGTGTTAATATGCATCAGAAGGAGATTCCTAACCAGAGTTTCCTCTATCCGTAAACTCATAGGTATTCAACAAAATTGCTCTGGAAAGTATATCAATCCCACTTAACCTCATGAACCGATTCATTTTGTACTTTGCTCCACTTGCACTTCCATTATTTTTTGTGATCTTCACAGCATCCCTATGAAGCAAAGACCATTTTATAGATGATGAAACTGAGACAGAAGCAACTTGCCCAGAGGACTACACAGAGGTCTTGGCAAAAATGGAACTAAAACTCAGTATTCCTTCCAACAGACTAAAAGAACCCAGGCACTGGAAGTAAGGTAGGTATCAAGTGCTGAAAGAAAAAAAAATCTAAGAGTCCTCTTTGGAAACCTGGAAGTTCCAGGTGGTTTCCTGAGATTGTTCAATGAGATGGCATCTCATTATACCTCAAATTTTCCAGCTCTTCTAAATGTCATGATCCTAAGTTTGCTGTTGAAGCTCTTGGGCTGAATTCTTTCAGGAAGGGAAAGACATGTGGTGGAGTAACCTGGCTGAAAAGTACTATATCTCCCTCTAGGACAAATGTAATTGTGGAAGTGGAGTCAAATTTCTACTAAAAAGCCTGCAGGTTCTCTTCTTCTCAATTATAAATATAATGATGGAATACCTACCTTCCTCCAACAATAGTTTGCTTTTCAATGACAAGACTAAGACCCTGGGCTGCATGGATTTGATGAGACTAGCCAGTCTCAACAATGTAACAATGAATGGCATCAACAGCCAGGCCTCAAGGATTGTGTTATCACTAGGGTCTCTGATGTGTTAAAATGTTACAGTGCCCCTTTTCTGCCTTCTATCATTGTCCACTTTAGAATATCTCCCTTTTGTATCCCAAAAGCCCCCAATACTTGTTTTTAATCAATCAGAGTTCTATTATCCTTATAGTAGAAACTGAAATGTTTTTCTTCCTACAATTTGTATTTAGAGGGTAAGTATTAAGAATAGATCTTTTTTGGTTTCTGGGTTTTTTTGTTTGTTTTTGTTGTTGTTTTTTGGTGAGGCAACTGGGGCTGTGACTTGCCCAGAAGTGTCTGTTTTTGATGAAGCCATGTTCCCTGGTTAATAAACTGGATTTGAAAAGTATAGAGTGTATCATCTCATAGAAGAAATGTTTGTAGGTAACAGAGACATTACAGGCATTTCTCATAAGGTCTACCAGCACCAAGTGACAAGGATCAGTTCATATTTTGGGGAGTTGAAAGGGACAAAATAAACTGACACAAAAGCAATGCCTATATCCTCTAATCAAACACCATCCATAACCCAATAAAGGTTCTCCTCCAAAACCTCCCAGTCCAAGGCTTTCTAAAATGGATAGTGGCAGAAATGGAAAATGGTGCCAAAAAGAACAAAGTAGAGTAGGATGAGATAGGTGCCCCCATGGGAATGGGGAAGCCTGGAGATCATGTCTCTGATCTGGTCTTCTAATAAGAAGAAAGGTTTGCTTAGAAAGCTCTCTATTTAGGATACACTGGGATCAAAAAGAAAGGAAGAAAGGGAGAGAAGGGCCGTACATGCCCTCCCCCGACCTTTATTAAGAACTTGCTTTTCTCCTTCTAATGGATGAACTAGGTGGCTTAGCAGAAGCAATACCGAATCAAGAGCCCTGGATTCTAGTTCCAGACCTGCCATTAATTGGCTATGTAGTAATTATTCTGTTTGTTTTGGTTTTTGTCTTTTCAAAGAAACCAAGATAAGGATGGGGAGGGAGAGATCCAATTTCTGTAAGTTCTAATGAAGCTTATGGATATGCCCTACTAAGAAAGTCAACATTAGCAGGTATGAGAGTGCCAAAGTCTGTCGGTTACAGCAGAAGGAAAGCTAAGCCAAGAATTAAATAGGGGGAAAACCAAATTACCTAGCCTAAGTAGTGACAATTGAAGGCCTGTCACCCACTCTCTATTAGAAGTCAAAAAGGAGAAATTAAAGGTGGCCTACAAGTATCCAAGGAGGGCTTAACCGAAAGCAAGCTGGACAATTACAATTCCACAGCAAGGAAAGGAATTCTCCCACTCTCAAGACAGCTAACGTATTTTATTTTGGAAAAAATTGAAATGAACAACTAAGTTCATTAATGAAACAACAACTTCTGGCTTTTTACTGATAATTAGGGAATAAATTCTACAGGCTGGGCTAATTGCCAAGCTAAATTTAATAGTAACCAACTATGCGTATCTTAAATGTAGGCCTTTGTAAAAACCCACTAATGATGTTCTCTGAAGAAGATAATTCATAAATTGTTCTGTTTAAATGGGCCTGCCCACACACAAGCTAGATGGCAGCATTTATAAAGCAATGTGTCTTCCCAAGTTAATAACCTTAGCTAATAATTCTGTGATAGGAAACATCTTCCAGACAATTAGGTGGCACAGGGGATAGAGTGCCAGGCATGGAGTCAGGAAGACCTGAGTTCAAATCCAGCCACTGACATTTAATGGCTGTGTGACTCTAGGAAAGACACTTAAATCTGCTTGCCTCAGTTTTCTCATCTGTAAAATAAACTGGAGAAGGAAGTGGCAAACTATTCTGGTATCTTTGCCAAGAAAACCCCAAACAAGGTCATGAAGAGCCAGACACAACTGAACAACAACAAAACATTCTGTATGCTAGGTCCAACATGACACAAGTTACTTTTTCCTCCAGGACAGGTCATATGGTAGACTAAAAAGAGTGCTAGACTTGAAAACAAAGGATCATAGATTTAGAACTCAAAGAGACCTTAGAGACCATTAAGTCCAACTCCATCATTTTACAGATGAGGAGACTGAGGCAAAGAGACGCTGTGACTTGCCCGGGGTCAAAGACTTGGTAAGTGGCTGAGATTAGGATTTGAACTCAGGTCTTCCTAAATCAAGTACTCTATCTACTACATCATGCTGTCTCCATCTGACACCACGTAACATGGGCAAGGCACTTGCCTGTTTCCAATGGGAATAGTAATATTTGCACTATATACCACACAGGAAGTGGAAATGGAAAGTATTCTGTAAAACCTTAATGTGCCATAGTGATATTAGCTATTACTATTGTTACCAAAAACAAAAAATGAAACCTTGATAAACAAGGAGATAGGGAGGAAATTGTCTCTTTGTCCCTTTAAAAAAAAAAAGGAAGTAAACAAAGGGAAAGATAAAGGTGATACTGTCCTTTCTGGCACTTGATGGATTTATATGAACTCAGCTTATCCATTATAAGATTCCTGACTTGACAGTAGTCCAAACAGTAGGCAAAGCCATTCTACAAAACTCCAGCACTTAGCACCATATCTAACAGAGTAGGAATTTAACAAATACTTGTTGGCTTGACTTAATAAAATAAATTATTTCTGTTTGAATGCTCCATTTCTGATGGTATAGTGATGTTAAAAAATGGCATTCCTATACATTCTAAAGAGGAAAAAAGTCACTCTTCCACAAATCCAAAGGACACACGATATTGGAACCAGAGATCCTAAATTCTCAGTTTTGGAGAAATGGTACAACACCTTGGACCATCAACTTCTAGGGCTAGTTGAAAGGGCAATGAAATGACTCCAGGTGGCCATGAGTAGACAAAGGAGGGGGCCTGATGCTCCTATCTACACCAATGCAGACATTGTGGAACTGTCCATTCTCTCAAGCAGCAAATGGACTTTCAGTAATTTCTTTTCCCTTTTAAGGCCGACCCCTAGAGCTTATTTTAATTTATTTTTATCCATAAATAACTAGAGGCAGAAGAATGAAAAAGGAATACATTGTGATTTTCCCCTGGCTCTCACCTCCTACCAATGACCTTGAATAGATATCTAATATAGTCATGCTTCTGAGCAAGTGCTTCCCAAGATACTCTGATTTCTTGAATTTCTGAAGTCGCAAGAATTGACCACAGCAGAGAAACAATTCCAAACCACTAACATGTACTAATACTTCGTGTTCATGAGGACATTAAAGTTCCTTCCTCTTCCTGACACTGAGAACATCTCTAAAACGATATCATTTAATTAAAATTTTATTGTTTTAAGAGTCCCTTAGTTTATTTTAAATAGTTGAAATGTCATACTCACATCATTTTCTAACAAATTAAGCATGCCATTTCTAGCCAACTCCTTTGACTCTTCAAATTTTTTTACTGCTGTTCGTAATTCTTCACCAGGTATCCTAGAAACTCGTCTCTTTTTATAATCATAGTCCAAACGACGGCCTTCCAGCTTTTTCAAAAGCGACTAAGAGAAAAATTAGAGAATTGTAAGACTGCTTTTACAGTTCTATGAAAATGGTAATTATTTTCCCCAAGTCTAAACCACAGATGGCACAATCCATCCCTTTCGATGCCTAGCACAAAGGTGACAAGGATGCTTATGGAATAATTGAATATGTGTGTGTAAGTACAAGTAGCTAGATCTTCTTGACATCCAACAAAAGTGTAACATCTGGAAAATCTTGTCCAGAGATCCTGTTTTGAGGGTTACTCATCTCTTTCCAGCTTTGCCGATGTGCAGAAACTTTATTCTAGATAATTACTAACCAAATAAACAGGAAATTAAAAACTGAAACTTTTTTGTTAAATATCATATTGAGCCAATCATTAAGCAGGATCAGATTTAGAGACAGAAGAGACTTTCAGATTTCATGTAATCCAACCCTCTCTGTTTACAGATGAAGAAACTGAGTCTCAAAGAGACTGAGTGACTTTCTCAAGGTCCAACCAGCTGTGTTAGAGATGGAATTCATACCCAGGTCCTCTGACTCCCAATTTAGGGCTCTTTCCAGTGCGTCTGAGAAATCCAGATGATTAGTTTCCCCCCACTGAAATGTACTTCTTCATCCGTTCACCCCTTTGAATCTTTGTCTCCCTTTAAGACTTTGAATGCCACTTCCTCCGTGAAGCCCTCTTTGATCTTTCAGGTTTTTAATCATTTCTCCCTCCTCAAATTATCTTGTAATTACTAATCTGTGTATATGTTGTATCCTCCATTTAAATGGAAGAGCTTTTAAGTGTATTGACAGTGATGTTTTAGTCTACGTACTACTAACACCTGGCACAGCGATTTGGAAAGAGTAGACACTTAATAAATATTTGTTCAATTGAAATGAAAAACTTAGGAATTCATTTGCTCAATTCATATCAAGTTGAAATGACATCAGAGTGTAAGTAAGTCATAATCACAATGATGAAGTCAAGAGACCAAGGCTAGTTTTGGATCAAAAATTAAATTGCCTAGCTTTTTTGGACCCCCAGTTTCTTTATCTACAATATGAAGTTGGATTAAATGATTCCCAAAGCCTAAGCACTAGGTGGCACAGTGGATAGAGTGCTGGGCCTGAAGGCAGGAAGAAATCATCCTGAGTTCAAGTCTGGCCTCAAACATATACTAGCAGTGTGACCCTAGGCAAGTCACTTAACCCTGTTTGCTTCAGTTTCCTCATCTGTAAAATGAGCTGGAGAAAGAAATGGCAAACCACTCCAGCATCTCTGCCAAGAAAACCCCAAATGAGGGACTACTTAAAGCTATACCTGAAGGAAACCACTCCTCAAAATGGAAAGAACGATTATACTAGAGGATAGTGAGAAGACAGGACTGCTTAACTCTGATTTTGATTACATTTTCTCTGCCAAGGAGAAAAATTTGACTTCACTTACTTTATTTAACAAGTTTATGAGAGTGAAAGATTGTGAAAATTCTATAGCTATGTTACCTATATTTTAGCAAAGCATACTAAATATTGTATATATTGTTTAGCTATTTTTGCAATGCAATGCTATTTTTATGAAAAGGATAAGGAGAAATCTGTGCTAGACAAGAGTAGCGAGGGCATTTTGAATTGTTTAAACAGCTAGACCTAAAGAGCTAGAAGCAATGATACATATTTCCTTCTAATACATTTCTAATCCTATGTTACACAAAGAACAAACGAGAAGTAACACTTGAAAGGTGGCCAACACTATATAAAGATAGGGAAAGTCCAACAGGGTGAATATTAAACATGGTAAATGGGCCCCAAGTAGGGCACCAAGAATAAGATCAGGGGTTTTCTTTGTTAGATCATTAGATATTTTTACAAGTTTGCCTTCTTCCCAAAACTATTCAATTGGACTGAATTGCCACTAGGTACTTGAGAGGATGATATTCTGACCAAGTTCCTACTGAACAAAGGTTAATGACTTTAAATAAATACATCATTTTAAAATAAATCTACGTTTTCTGCCCAGGAACTCACAGTAATCTCTTTTAGATCTTTTTCTTGTAATAATTGTAGTGGATCAATAAAGTTTTGTTTCACACTGATATCAAGATAGCCTTTCACTTCAGCCATCAACTTCATCGCTTCACCAATATCCAACAATGCTTGGCCTAAAGAAAAGAAGAGAAAGGGTCAGCTTAGTAATGAATGTTCTCTGGGTTTCCAGAGAAGGATGGCCTATTTCATTTTGTCCTTTAAAAGGAGTTTCAGTAGTTCAATATTAGGATAACTATCAGCATAATTGATCATATCAACAACAAAACTAACAGAAACCACATGATCACCTCAATAGATGCAGAAAAAGCTTTTGATAAAATATAAAACCCATTCCTATTAAAAGCACTAGAGAGCATAGGAATAAATGGAGTCTTCCTTAAAATAATAAATAGCATTTACCTAAAACCTTCAGCAAGCATCATATGTTATGGGGACAAGCTAGAAGCATTTCCAGTAAGATCGGAGGTGAAACAAGGATGTCCATTATCAACACTGTTGTTCAATATCACGCTGGAAATGTTAGCTTTAGCGATAAGAGAAGAAAAAGAAACTGAAGGTACTAGAATAGGCAAAGAAGAAACAAAGCTATCACTCTTTGCAGATGATACGATGATATACTTAGAGAATCCTAGAGAATCAAGTAAAAAAACTACTTGAAATAATAACTTTAGCAAAGTTGCAGGCTATAAAATAAACCCACATAAATCATCAGCATTTCTATATATCACCAACAAAGCCCAACAGCAAGAGATAGAAAGAGAAAGCCCATTTAAACTTACTGTAGACATTATAAAATATTTAGGAGTCTACCTACCGAAACAAACCCAGGAACTCTATGACCCACAATTACAAAACACTTTTCACACAAATAAAGTCAGATCTAAATAACTGGAAAAACATCAGCTGCTCATGGGTAGGCCGAGCTAATACTATAAAAATGACAAGCCTACCTAAGTTAATTTACTTATCCAGTGCCATACCAATGAAACTACCAAAAAATTATTTTATAGAGCTAGAAAAAATAATAACAAGATTCATCTGGAATAACAAAAGGTCCAGAATATCAAGGGAACTAATGAAAAGAAATGCAAGGGAAGGTGCCATAGCCGTTCCAGATCTTAAATTGTATTAAAAGCAGCAATCATCAAAACTACTTGGTACTGGTTAAGAAATAGAGTGGGGGATCAGTGGAATAGGTTAGGTACGCCAGACACAGTAGTCAATGACTATAGTAAACTACTATTTGATAAACCCAAAGACCCCAGCTTCTGGGACAAGAAGTCACTATTTGACAAAAAACTGCTGGGAAAACTGGAAAAGAGTATTGTAGAAACTAGGCATAGACCAAAATCTCACACCATATGCCAAAATAAAGTCAAAATGGGTTCATGATTTAGATAGAAAGGCTGATACTATAAGCAAACTGGGAGAGCAAGGAATAGTTTACCTATCAGATTTATGGAGAACAGAAGAATTCATGACCCAACAGGAGATAGAGAATATTGCAAAATGCAAAATGGATAATTTTCATTATATTAAATTGAAAAGATTTTGCACAAAGCCAATGAAACCAAGATTAGAAGGAAAGTAGAAAATTGGGAATTTTTACAACCAGTGTCTCTGATAAGGGCCTCATTTCTAAAATATATAGAGAATTAAGTCAAATTTATAAGAATACAAGTCATTCTCCAATTGATAAATGGTCAAGGGATATAAGTAGGCAGTTTTCAGATGAAGAAATTAAAGCCATCTATAGTCATATGAAGAAATGCTCTAAATCACTATTAATTAGAGAAATGCAAATCAAAACAACTCTGAGGTACCACATCACATCTATCAGATTGGCCAACATGACAAAACAGGAAAATGATAAATGGTAGAGAAGATGTGGGAAAACTGGAACACTAATGCATTGTTGGTGGAGTTGTGAAATGATCCAACCATTCTGGAGAACAATTTGGAACTATGCCCAAAGGGCTATAAAAGTGTGCAAACCCTTTGACCCAGCAATAGCACTTCTAGGGCTATATCCCAAAGACATCATACAAATGTAAAAGGACCCATATGTACAAAAATATTTATGGCAGCTCTTTTTGTGGTGGCAAAGAATTGGAAATTGACATGATGCTTATCAATTGGGGAATGGCTCAACAAGTTGTGGTATATGAATGTAATGGAATACTATTGTGCCATAAGAAATGATGAGCAAGCAGACTTCACAAAAACCTGGAAAGACTTGTATGCACTGATGGTGAGTGAAGTGAGCAGAACCAGGGAGAACATTGTACACAGTAACAGCCATGTTGTACGATGACTAACTTTTATAGACTTAGCCCTTCTCAGCAATGCAAGGGTCTAAGATATCACCAAAGGTCTCATGATGGAAAATGCTATCCACATCCAAAGAAAGAGCTATGGAGTTTGAATGCAGATCGAAGCATACTATTTGCTATTTTTTTTCTTCTGTTGTGTTTTGTTTCCTCTTTCTGGTGGTTCCTCCTATGGGTGCTAATTCTTACTTACAACGTCACTAATGTGAAAATATGTTCAATAGGAATGTATATGTGTGCCTATATCAGACTGCGCGCTGTTGTGGAGAGGAAGGTGGAGAGAGTGGGGGAGAAAATTTTAAAACTCAAACGCTTATGGAAGTTATTGTAGATAAATCAAAATAAATTAATTAAAAGGAGTTTCAGGCTGGCTGTGTGGTATGGATACTGTTCACTCTTAAACTCTGGGCTTTACAGCCCCAAATAAAAAAGATTCTTATTTGTTGTTACATTTTGCTTAATATTTTCTAAATGTGCACAGAATAAATGAAATGCTATAGCTGGGCAACTTCAGATTTAAGTATTCATTTTGTTTCTTCCATTATACTAGTACTTATTCATTTTGTTTTACTTTCCTAAGTTAACTCTTTAAAAATAGGCAGCTTAATAAACACTGAAACTGCGAAGACAGTATTACTCCTTTTTTACAGATGGCTTACTAAGAAAACTCATTAACTCTACTTCAATAAAAAAGTAGACTAAATAAATGTACAAAATCATCAGCATTTGTATTTAGCAACAACAAAAACCAAGAGCAAGTGCTAGAATTTCCATTCAAAATAACAACAAAATGTACCAAATATCTGAAACAATACATGAGGACACAATTAGGACTTACATAAATAATTACAAACACTGTATAGAAATAAAGGACAATTTAAATAAGTAAAGATAGATTTAAAGCTTAGCATTGAGCCATACCAACAAAAACAACATCATCCGAATTAATTTGTAGATTCCATACTATGTCAAACTACCAAAGCATTATTTAGTAGAATTCCACAAATTTTTTCTAAATCATTTAGAGGAATAAAAGGTCTAGAATACCAAAGGAAATGATGAAAGAAAAGTAATAATGAAGGGGGCATAATGCTTTCAATATTTCAAACTACATAAGAAAGCTTTAATCACCAAACTATTTGGTACTGGTTAAAAAACAAAAAAGTAGATTGATGGAATGGAATACATGAGTAAAAAGCAAAAACAACTGACCTCTATTATCGCATGTTTGGCACATTAGTGGAGAAGGGTCTCTCTGTTCAACAAGAATGAATAGAACACTGGAAAAGTTTGGCAGAAAACTGGCTCCCACCAGCACACTGCCTAAGCCCCAGGGAGACACACAAACTAAATATTTTTAAAAAATTAAGAGGAGAAAGGAAGAAGGTGTCTTTCATGACTATACCTGGGAGCAAATTCTTAAGTCAAATGAAAGATAGAGAACACAAAAATAAAATAAACAATTTAAACTGCAAAAGACTAAAAGGCTTTTACACGAACAAAACTGGTGTAGCAAGTATAAAGGAAAATGTAAATAGGAGGGAAATCTTTGTTATCAAATAACTCAAATAAAAATCTAATATTCAAGAAATTTTATTGAGCTTTCTTTAAACTGATTTTATCCTTCAGTGTTTCTCTTTGTATGAACCAAGCAAAGCCATCCTAAAGGTATTCAAGGATGACAACGGAGAAGGAGAGGAGGGGCGATAAGGTAGGGGGTGGAATGTGAGGGTGGAAAGGGAGGGCATAGTACAACAGAAAGAAAAATGGAAAAGATTTGGTTTAAAAAAATAAAGAAAACATCACAATAGATAATGTAATACATAAAGAACAATGGAACCACCACACTTGGACCCTAATAGATCTCAGTTTGATGCACTGTAAATAGGCAGAAATTAACAAAATAAACAAAGATGTGTAAAGAACTGTCAGATTGGAACAAGTATAAAGAGTGGAGATCTATACTGAAGACAATGCAATTAGGAAAACGTTAGGGACCAATTTATAAGTTATCTGAAGCACAGGAAGATGCCAACTGTATGAAAAAGAATAGTGGACCTTTTTTAATATCGCCCTTCCCAAAACACAGTAACCAAGAGACATAAAAAAATACCATAGTTAAATGCCCCCTCTCTAATCTACACAAAATCTTGATGAGAGACATACATACATGAATTGAAGGCATTCTTAGGAAAGCACGAGAATGGAATAAGCAGACTTTTCCAAGTGGTAGTCAACAAAGGACCAGAGCATTATCATCTCACAATTAACAAAAAAGATGCAGGGAATATAAGATCGAGAGCCTGATGTACAGTAGGTGCTTAACAAATGTTAATTGAATTGAATCATTGTTTGCTGATTATGAAAATACATTTGATTTGGTAGAGCAAAATGCCACTTTATAAACTTTTATAGAAAGTTATCTCCCATCTGGGCATTAAGATCATTCAAGATTCCTTGGAAAATGTAGCAACACCCCTGTTCAGTGACCCTCAGATAATAAACATCAGAAGAGGCATAAAAAACCTGCATTTGGTTTGAACAGGGCTTTACATACGTCATCTCAATAATTCTCACAGGGTTATAAGGAGGTGCTGTTATTAGCCCCATTTTCCAGATAAGGAAACTGCCCCTTAGAGAGGTTAAGTGACTTGTCCTGGGTCACAAAGTTATTAAGTGTCTGAGGCAGAACTCAAACTCAGGTATTGCTGACTTCAAGCCCAGCATTCTATTCACTGTGCTGCTTAGCTGCCATATGTTCCCCAAAGGGATTTGCCTCTAAGGGAAAAGAACCAACAAGGAGTCCAAGCTGCGGAAGGATTCCCTGTGGATGGTGAAGTGTTCTCTTTCCTCATGTTTGAAGACAGTAGTGTTGGTTGCATCAAGTACCAAGACACTGACTGCAAAGTCTCATGGAAGAGATCTATAACCATTCAAAAGAGTCTGGAGCATCATCCATCCACTTAGGAAAGACCAAGCAGACGAAAATTGCCTATTGCTATCACCAATAGTATTTGACATGATGCTAGAAATGCTAGCTTATAGGAATAAGACAAGAAAAACAAATCAAGAATAGGAATATGAATAGACAAAGAAGAAACAATTGTCACTTTTTCTTTTTTTGGCAAGGCAATAGGGGTTAAGTCACACAGCTAGTAAGTGTCAAGTGATTGAGGCCACATTTGAACTCAGGTCCTCCTGATTCCAGGGACGGTGCTCTATCCATTGTGCCACCTCGATGCCCCTACTGTCACTTTTTTAAAATGATATGAGTGTACTTAGAAAAACCAAGGCAACTTAAAAATTAACCGAAATAGCTAATAACTTTGGCAAAATTACAAGATATAAATTAGATGCACATTAATCATCATTTCTGCATAAAAAATAACAAAAAAAAAACACAGAAAGAAGAAATAGAGAAAATCCATTATAAATTAACTACAAAGTGGATAAAATTACCCGGCAGTCTACCTACCAAGATATACAAAAGAAACTATATGAATACAATTACAAAACAATCTTTAAGTATTGTTTAAGTATTAAACATAGTCCTACCTAAATAGTAATTAACTGATTCAATGACACAGCAACAAAGGATAACATTATAGAAGTAAATTAATAATAATGAAAGTCTTCTGGAGGAACAAAAGGTCAAGAATCTCAAAGGAAATAAGAGTGAGGGGAGTAGAAAGAAAAAGTCCAGCTCATAAGCTACACTACAAAGCAGTAATCATCAAAACAATCTGGAACTGGTTAAAAAATGGGCCCAATGTTCAACAAAGCCAAAGACTCCAGGTTAATGGGGTAAGGACTCATTATGTGAAAAGGGAAAAAAAAACATGATAACAGAATTGCAAAGCAATCTGGCAGCAATAAGATTTCAACCAAAAATCTCAGACCACATACACCAAGATAAGCTCCAAATGGATAAATGAAGAATTTTTGTACAAATAAATGCAATGCAACCAAGATTTGAAGGGAAATAGATAATTTTTTTGGCGGGGGGGGAGAATAAGTAAGCTTCTCCGGTAAGTTTCTCTGATAAAAGCTTCTCTTATAAATTCAAATTTACAAAAATAAGAGTCATCCCCCCAACTGATAAATGGTCAAACAACATGAAGACAGTCCTCAAGGGGAAAAAAATCTAAGGTATCTATAGTCATATGAAAAACAATGTTCTAAATCACTAATAAGTAGAGAAATGCAAATTAAAGCCAATTATAAGGTTACAACTCACAGTCAACTGCAAAGTTGGAAGAAAGGAAAATGACAAATGTTACAGGGACTACAGGAAAACAGACACACTGATACACTATTGGTGGTGCTGTAAGAAGTACAGCCATTATGAAAAGCAATTTGTAATTATGTCCCCAAAGTTACTGATATGT
Organism: Phascolarctos cinereus; assembly: GCF_003287225.1. NCBI lineage: Eukaryota > Metazoa > Chordata > Mammalia > Diprotodontia > Phascolarctidae > Phascolarctos > Phascolarctos cinereus. The sequence goes on along the minus strand of NW_027555736.1, from coordinate 112,208,914 downwards.
GTGTACCCTATGAATCAACAACACTACTATTAGATCTATGCTCTAATGGGATCATAGAAAGAAGGAAAAGTCTTATATATACAAAAATATTTATAGTAGCTAAGGGAGTGTCCATCAATTTAGAAAAGATTTAACAAATTATGGTATAAGAATTAATGAAATGACAACATGCTGTAAGAAATGAAGAGACAGTTTCAGAAAAACTGGGGAAGACCTAAATGGACTGATACAGAAAAAAGTTAGAAGAACCAGGAGGAAAAAAATATACTACATCATCCACAATGTGAAAACAATTTTGAATGGCTTAAGAATTCTAAGCAATGCAATGATTAATCATGATTCCATCAGAATGATGTCTGGACTACTACATCCAGACAGACTATCATGTAGAATGAGACATACATTTTTAGACATGGCCAACTTGGGAATTTGTTTTGTTTGACAATGCTTACTTGTTATAAGCACTTTGTTTTTCCTTTTTGTTTTAGTGGAAAGAGGAAAAGAGGAAAAAAGTGCTTTATGACTTGAAAAAATAAAATTTAATTTTAAAAAAACTGTCTGTTGCCCAGATCTCAATATGAATTTGTGCATATTCAACAGATCGTATCTAATGCTAAGTATATTTGGGCCAAACAGTATAGATGGTTCCAGAGTTGAAAAGGAAGGAAGAGAGTAGGCTCAATTGCTTTTGAGAAACCACAAAGCTCTTTAACTAACTCCAAGCTTTCCATGAAAGCAAAGGCCCTTCTTTTCAATACTAACATTTTACCAGTGTTGCCCTATGGCTTCAAGACTTATATCACTGAAAAAAAAAAACACCTTACAATAAGTGTCACACAGAAAGACAAATAAGGGTTACATGGCGGGTGTGAGCAGGCTACAGCATTTAACCACCAAGGAACTCTGGGGAAGAGAAGTACAGAATGTCATCAAAGAATTACATGACACAAAGCATGCACTGACTACACAGCAAAAACAGACGATGAAAGAATGGACAGCATGACTGCTCCACCTATGCCTTTGTGATGTCAGGAAGAGAGAAGGCAGGACTCCAGCACACTGGACTACCTGGTGGTGAGTTTTCAGAAGAACATGGACAGGAGTTGCACAGGATAAGCAAAGGCTAAGCTGTGATTTGTATCTGTGGAGGGGACTCCCATATGTGACATCACATATCTATTTGAATGTTTGTACAAGAAAGGCCTCATCTGCTGGTGATATTGTAAGGGATAGAGGGATAGCATATCCAAAAATGACTATAAATTAAACAAAGCAACTGGCAAATTTACAAAACACAAAGGTCAAACAAGTGCTTTTAATTTGTTAACATTCTTTCCCTCCATTATACAGAGTGTTTCAAAAGACTAAAACTGCATGAAGCATTTTGAAACAGCCTACATGTTGTCCAATGTTCATCTGGATATGTATACTTAAACTTACAACCTCAGCTTCTGTGCAGCTGATGTTTGTGAGCAAACCTGTACTCTCTCCCTTTAGGGACCAATTCTCCTTCTTCTCAGGTTTGCCCTGCAGGAGTCAAAATGGAAATTGTTCATTGGACATCAGTGCCAGTTCTTGAAATAAGCCTTTCCTCAATTAATGGGAAAGGGAGCCCACTTCTCATCTGACTCCCAAGGCCCCAAAGGCCTGCTATAGCTAAAACCAGATTAATTTGCAAATGTGTGTGTCCAAACCCTTCCTGGAAGTATAAAGGCCTCATTCTTCCTTTCTTCTTCACAACCAGCTTTAACCTGCTCTCTTCTTCACTGTAAGAAGGTGTCTTATCTCGATTAGGTCAGTGACTCCTCTTTTCTTCCCTTAATTTTCTTCCCTTGGTGCCCTTCCCTCTCTACAGTTGAGTGCAAAAAGTGTTGTTTTCCTGTCTGTGTTCCCCTAATAGATCTCAGTTCATATTTAAATCCAAAACTTGCTTATTTCTCCATTATAAACAACCCACAGCTGACTTTTTACTGGGAGGCTAAATTTCCTTCTCTTAAAGAGGCAAAATAGAGTTACAGAGGGGCATCTAGGTGGTGCAGTGGATAGAGCACCGGACCTGAAGTCAGGAGGACCTGAGTTCAAATCTGGCCTCAGACCAAACACTTGACACTTATGAGCTCTGTGACTCTGAGCAAGCCACTTGACCCCAACTGCCTAAAAAGAAAAAGAAAAAAAAAGAATAGAGTTACAGAAAGAACAGGATGTATAGTCAGAAGACCTGGGTTTGAATAATGGTTCCAACAGTTACTCCCTGGTGTGGGACATCCAGTGAGTCAGTTGATCTCTGAGCCTCATCTTCTAGTTCTACAAAATGGCAGTGCTGAATTTGATGGCTTCCTTCAAGTCCAGCTAAAATCTCAAGTTCTATAGGAAGCCTTTCCCAATCTTCCTCAGTTCCTTCCCTCTGTGTGATTAGCTCCAATCTATTCTGTACATGGCTAGTCTAATGTAGTTGTTTGTACATTTTTGCCCCCTTAGACTTTGAGTGCCTTGAGAACAAAGACTGTCTTTTTAACTTTCTTTGTATCCTAGTGCTTAAAAAAGTGTTTGACACACACTGGGTGGTTATTATTGATTGATTATTCTTTAAGATCCTCCTAGCTCTAAATCCTATGAACTTTCTGCAATCTTTCTCTCTTTTCCAAATGGAAGAAAGATAACCTCTTCTATCTCATGATTTATGTCCAGTCAGTGAGAGAGGAACACAAAATGGAAATAGGGAGCAGTCTGTATTTTTCAAGTGTTTCCCCTCTTGAACATGATGCTTCTTTCCCATGCTTCAAATGCAATTAAGTTTATTAGGATTTTAGTGCTCATAAGCTCTAAGGCAGTGGTCCTCAAACTTTTCTTAACCACATACCACTATCAACAAAACATTTTTTGAGGAAATATGCTCAAAACACATACATTAATTTGTAAATCATATATATTTACTAATTACCAATGTTATACATATACCATAAAATAAAAATGAAAAATAAAAATTTTTAAAGAACAAGATGAAGATGAAATTTTAAAAATAATTTCAATTTTATTTATTAACATTAAAACTTTTTCTCATACTAAAAAGATAATAATTTTATAAAATCAATATGACTATGGGTAATAATATATTGTGATGTAGCAATTACAAATTCAGGTTCAAGGTTTATTTCATCACTGAGTTTTAATGGCTGTCATAGCTGAAATGGGAAGAATCTACAGACTATAATTCCCTACAAAAGACTTATTTTTAAAGGTAATATAGTTGTTGGTAGGGAGTATTGTTTTTATTTGCCATATCATAATCCCTAAATCTTAAAACAAAAAAAAAAGCACTTAATCCTTTAGGAGTACCACTTTTCTATAAGAGGCTTTTTTAGAGTGCTTCTGGTGTTATTACTCCATCTCCAACCTCCTCTCCACCCAAAAATTAGAAGGTAAAATTGAAGCATCTATCTTTTTATATTCTCTTCTCTATTATGCACAGTCCTTAGCTGTGTTCATATATCCAGAAATAAGGGGGGGGAGCTAACGTGACACATGATTGCATGACATATGGAGATTAAGTGAGGGCACTAGGATCAATCTATATATTCAATGTCAGCAAACCTTAATTTCTTCTTTAGGATTAAAAACGAATCTGAAGTAGAAATTCTCTTGTTTTCTTCCCACACCAACATGGATCACATCTCATACACTTTACTTCACTGGAGACCATTAGCTTATCATTGAGTACAAACCACACTGCCCTATGTCATGATGAGAAGCTCTTCGCTTTTTTGAGTCCTTTAGGGTCATCTGTAGCTAAAATGGATCTTTGTCCTCCTCCCCAAGTAAACCCCAGGGAATTGTTTTGCTTTTGTCTTTGAAGCTGAGGTACCTGACACATAACAGTAGGTGCTGAATAAAAGCCTGAGCAGACCGAGGGAGAGAGAAGGAGAGTGACGAGTGATCAAGATAGGATGTACCCAAGGAAGCCGTGCTTTCATAATGTAGTTCCTATCCAGAAACTTCACAAGCCCTTCCTTCTCCCCTCAAATCAGACACAACTCCTTAGAACCTTGCTGCCACAAATCAGCCAAAGGACAGATCATGCCTTCTTCAGAGGGCTCGGGGTGCCAAACGACCGGAAGCCTGCCTGAGCTGTATGTGGAGCCAATCCCATCTACCTCTGACCAGAAAACCATGCTAGATTCAGATTTCTTCCTTCAACCACTGAGGCAGGCAGAGATGGATAGCAACAATCCTGCTTAATAAGGGGCCAGGCCAGGTTTATAAAATTACCTGAATCATTTGAACACATGAATATGGAATCTAGGCAGTATAAAAAGTTTGCTATTTATAACCCAAACCAGCCCCACCTTCTAAGCACGCTCAGCCCCTCCATGAATTACCAAGGATCTCCCATGCATTACATTCCTCCTCCCAGTTTCCAAAGCCACTGAGAGGGAAAGGAGGGTTAATAAGCCACATAACCATCAGACAGGGAAACTGAATGAGGGCACCAGTGTCAATCCATATATTCAATGTTTTCAAGATTTAAAAATAAATAGAATTTCTAATATTGACCTCCCACATTCCCATGACTTGTCTAGCATATCTTGTGCATACACCATGGGGTTTGTACACCCTGCTTGGGAGACCACAGGGTTAAGAAATCTGTATGAACCATACTATCCCAGTCCATGGTGGGAAATTTTGCCACCCTTAAGTTTTGTGCCTTTAGTTTTGCTAGCATGTTAAAAATATGTGAACATCATTAAAAATCAACAAATAAAAATTGTTAACAACAAAGTATGTTACCTTGCATTCCTTACCTGCATCCCCCATAAACTCTAAAGATAATATACTATATTGATGAGCTTTCAAAATCTATTTTGCTACTCCTCAGGCTTTCAAATTTGTGTGCATTAATTTAAAAGCAATAACATACTATCTTTTCCAGGATAAGATAAACTGAGATATTCAAAAGTACCTGGCATACACTCACCAAACATAGAGTCTTCTCCAAGCTCTGCCCCATATCGCAGCATAGAATCTCCTAATAACCCTTCAGGCTGTGGGTATCCTGTGGTTCCCATCTGCCCTGTGATCTTGGACATGGTATTCTGCATTCCTAGCTTCATTCTGTATGCTTAAAAATATGATCATTTGTAATTCTTTAAACTTAAAAAGGCAGAATGCATGACATAAAGCAAATACAGTTACAGCACCACATTGGAAGGCCACTTTATGACTTAAGTACATCAAGAGATGAAAAGATGGGCAAAAGCTCACATATGTAAATGGAGGTCGTTCTTTCTTAACCTTTTTAAACTCAAGTTGTAAAACTTTGGATTCTTGACTAAGCTAAGGGCTAAGCAAGCATATTTATACAAGGTCAGAAAACATACATATTCAAGGCCCAACCCAGTGACCACTGGCAAGTTTCAATATATATATTCCCCTCCTAACGCCTATTCTTCAAAAAAGCAAAACAAAACAAAAAATCATGTGCTAGTGAAATGCATCAATCAAAGCTAGCAACTAAGACCCATGGACAGAAAGGGTTTCCTGCTGACATTAAAATGAGATGAATTTAACTCAGTAATATTGCATAATTTCACTAAGTACCCACCAGCATGTATTTACTTTTAAAGAAAAAATTTAAAGTAAAATTGCAAATCACTTGAAAGTGAACAATGTTCCATTAAACACCACACTCAAGCAACAGACATAGTTATCCTTTCTTCCTTCACTCCTTTTACCTCCTCACCTCTGTGGACCTGAACACTAATTTAGATAAACCTTGTTTAAATGAAAAAAAAAATGCAATGTTCTTTTGTCTCTAGTGCAAGTAAAAGACTATAGCTGAGAAAATGTTTTAATGCAAAAAAAAAAAAGGAAAGTGAACCATGTTGAAATGTTTTGCATGACTGCACATATATAGTCTATATTAAATTGCTTGCCTTCTCAGAGATGGGGAAGGGAGAAACGGAAGGACAGTATTTGGAACTCAAATTTTTTTATAAACTAATGTCAAAAATTGTTTCTACATGTAATTGGAAAAAAATTTTTTAAAAAAGGGAAAAAAGTGAGTCATGTTAAATTTGGGGATCGAAACCAAGAATAAGTGGCGACTCTGTATAACAGTATGTCCTGGTTGTAGATTTTTAAGATTTCGGTAAGCTCGCAACTTCCTGTAACCATCTTCCTACTTGATATCAAAACACTGTGCTTTTGGCCTTTTTTTCACATGTCAGAGGCAAGATACTGGAACTCAAGGCCCTGCACAAGTCTCAGTCTGATTTGTCATCATCGTGAAAACAAAAAATATTTATTGAGCACCTAATCTACAGTGGCCTTGGTGTCTAGCATTAGTAAAGTCATAGTTTCTACCCTGAAGGTGGAGGTAGAAACTGCAAAGGTAGAATGCTTAGAACATATGAGAGAGAGAGAGAGAGAGAGAGAGAGAGAGAGAGAGAGAGAGAATGTCTGTGTGTGTGTGTGTGTGTGTGTGAGAGAGAGAGAGAGATGGAAACCAGTCTTGTTACTTTAAGAGTGTCTCCCCCCACCACACATACACTATTAAGAATACAATAAGAATAAATCGTTAAAATTAAGAAATCAGAAGAGGTCACTGTGGGCTGGAATAGTGAAAGAGGCTTTAATGGACTAAGTTGGAATATAAGTCACAAAAGAAGAATGGAGCTTAAAAACATGAAAAGGATAGAAAAGAGAACTGTAGACAGGGAAAGGAGGATAAATAAAAGTATGGAGAATGGAAAGTGGGCGGGCGACTAATATGGATAGAACAAAGGATTAATATATGACAGTGGTTGGACAAAAATTTGGAAATCTAGACTGAAAGTCTTTGAATTCTAGTTTGTATTTTATCCTGTCAAGAGGCCTAATGGAAGTTTTTGAGCAAAAGAATGTTTTAGGAAGATTGTTCCAGGCCTAGTAAAGGAGATGAACTGTAGGTAGAAAAACCACCTATGAAGCTATTAAAGGTGTCCAGGTAAGGGGTGATAAGAGCATGGATATCAACCAGCAAAGCAGTAACTTTGGCATACACATTTCTAGTGGAAGAAACTTGTTGCTGGGGATGTTATTTAATGGCACTTCACTTGACCCAAAGTAATTTATATCTGAAAAAAAAAAATCTCACCTATACAGAACACAGGTGAGAGCCAGGAAGTAAAGGGAAATAAGAGTTTTAGTAAACAGAAAAAGATCATACTACTAAATTATAGGTACTAAACTCATGAACTTAAGTAAAGGAATTCATTTAAGGCAAGAAAATCTCCTTAAGCCTTTATTCAATTGGTTTACTATTATTTTAGACCATACTCTAACCAAGATCAGTTATCTGCCTTGCCAAGTGGCAATTTCTTGAAGCCTTGATCATGGGTATAAACCTCTTGGCATGTGAGCCTTTATCGCTTCGGAATCCCTTTGACTCAGGACTTCAGCAAATGCAGCTCATTGACAGGAAACAAGCTTGAATACAGAGCTTTTATCCTCTCTTTAAAATCTTTCAATAAAAATACCTTTGCTTCATTGTGTTGTTACATGCTACTTGGCAGATAAGTCAAAGAAGCCCTGTCAAAAAGAGGATGCAAAATTTAGGCATTTGCCAAGTTTCTCATCTGACTAGCATATTCTCTGAAATTACTCTGCATGAAGAGAATTCTAAACTTTTTATCAAATACTTGGAACACAAAATACCTTGCTTAGGAAACCTTAGCAAAGAAAAGCAGTGCAATAATTACATTGGAAAGAGCACTCAGTTTGGAGTTCAAAGACCTGGATTCAAACCCTGGCCCTCCTATGTGTGACCTTAGGCAAGACTTCAGTCTCCTAATCCACGATAGAAGTGAACCAGATGACCTCTAAAATTTCTTCCAGCTCTCAATCTATAATGTACTCATGGTGTGCTGATTTAAAAAAAAAAAAGCTTGCAACATTCTTTGATGTTAGATGAAATGTTACATTTCCTAACTTTACCTGGATTTGGCTGAAGATACTCAGTGCATTTTGTAAGAAGACCTTCAACTGCTTTATTGGTTACTTCTGTTCTCTGAAAGAGAAATTTTACAAGATGTAAAAATACCAGAAAATCAAAACAATCCATACATAATATCAAACTTTAGAAGCAATGTTTAATAATGAAATTCTGGTATAAACAGCATGATGTTTTAATTTAGACAAAGATTCTTCCCGTGATTGGGAAGTTCCAGTATCTTATCATTTGCAGTCCTCCAGTATGTCAGGGCCTCTGGATAGGTTTTAAATTAAAATGAACATTAATTGACTTGTTTTTAGAACAAAGCCCTTGTTTCTCAGAAACATGGGTGCCTATCTTAAAACCCTGAGAGCTGTGGGCCGAACCTTTGGTGATTCCCAAGTGGCAGCAGAATATATAGCTCAGCAGATTAGGGACTGGAGTTCTCATGCTACTTTCATTCATCAGTCATTCGACCACCAATCCAAAAGCTTATTACAAGAATGGCACCACATTAGAGGACAGGATTAAAAAGGCAAGAACAAAACATAAAACACCATTGTCATTCACTTGCTAGTTGAACTTGGGCCTTTACACCTATAAGCATATTTATAATATAAATTCCCCCATAATGGGAATGCCATGTTTCATTATTTAGGATGGAGTAGTAATGAAAGCTGAGTTAATTTATGCTGAGGCCAGAAGAAAAAAAAATATCAAACTGCACAAATGACCAGGTGAAAGCTCTAATCTTTCCTGAGTGCTGGCATTCCTGGGGTTGCCTTCCATAACCTCTCACCTGAGAAGCACAGAGGTGTAAAGAAAATTTTCAGCCAAGCTATTTCCTGTTGCATGTGTAAATCTAATGAATGGAGATGAAAACAGTTCCCTGCTTCCCATCTCTCTCTCTCTAATCTGGCCTCTAAAGCAATATTTCTAAAGCACAGGTCTGACCATGTCATTCTCTTCTTCTAAAGGCTCTAAACATCTCCTATTTGTCTAGTTTAAAACACATACACATATGCTGTTAATGGTACACGTTACATGCAGTGTGGGCCCGTCAAACTAACCTTGTTGCTCGATCTCACAAATAACATCTCCTTAAATCTCCTATTTCTGAGCTTTTGCACACAACCCATCTCCCAACCCTGAAATGCTCTTCTCCTCACCACTACCTTTTAGAATATCTCTAGCTCCCCTCAGTACTCACATCAAATGCCACTTCTAATACAAAGCTTTTCCTGACTTTTCCAACTGCTTGCCCTCTTCCCACAAAAGCTAAAATTGTATATATTTTAGTATGTGTATACATATACATATTTATGCACACACACACATACATACTTATACATACACGTTTTTTATCTGTCATTTTATCCCCTAATAAAGTGTAAACTACCTGAAGGGCAAGAACTTCTCACTTCTTTTAATATATATTGCACTAACTATAGCACATGTAAATAATAATAACTAATAAATGCTTATTGATTATGCCCATATAGCATGCCTAAATTTCGCCTTAAGTGGCCCAGGGAGGTTCCTTTGTAGAAAGTAATCTCTTAGTGAGTAGAAAACTATTTAACATGTCTATTTGTGTCAGGGGCCTAACACAGGGATTGGCCCACAGTTGATACTTAACAAATGTTTGCTGATTAACAATTAGGAATAGCCTTATACTACATGGTATAAATTAAGAAGTGCTAAAAGGCTGGGCTTACAAATATCCAGCAGGGTCACTAATTCGATTAATCATCTGAGTCAGCCAAGTGTTTTAAATTAAAACAGGGGAAAACTCCTTTATGAATAAAAGTATGTAAATTCTAACTACGCTAGTAAATACGACTATGCAACATAAGATAAGGAAAATCTCCACTGTATTCCTGCCATTAAAAAACCCCCAAATTGTAGGTATTTGAGGGATATGATTTTATTATATTTAACTCATTGCAGGTATAAAAGACCAATTTCCACATAAATATAAGTAAATAATTGAGTTAAAAACTCAAGGAAGTTTGCTAGCAGTCAGCAACAAGACCAAATGAAAAAAGCAATGAACTGGGAAAAACACGGCACAGGTCCTAAAATTATCTTTGCCACTGTCTAACAGAATGACATTGGGGAAATTACTTTGAACCTCTCTGAGGCAAAATTCCTCATCCATAAAATGGGACTGACTAAAAATACCTGACCTCCTTTTGATTTTATTTTGTCTAGAACCAGACCTCCAAATCACTTCCAAACCAGGCTGGTGCCATATCTCTTCCAGCTCAGCCCCAGCCTTTGCTGGCTCCCCTGTATGTGTTGTCTTCTACCTTTAGAATGTAATCTCTTTGAATGTAAGTACCATCTTGCTTCCTTGTATTTGGGTTCCTAGTGCTTAGCACAAGCACAGTGCCTGGCACATAGCAAATGCTTACTAAATTATTTTTCTTTCAATCACTCATTCATTCACAATGTTGTATAGAGGATGGAATAAAATATAGAACATGAAAGCAATCCGTTCAAAAATATTAAGTGCTAAATAAATTGGTGAGGGGAGATAAAATGGCAGACTAGCAGGAGGGACTCAACCTGAAATCTCTCAAATTCCCCTCCAAACATCTTTAAAATAATGCCTTATATCAAATTCTGGAGTGGCAGAACCAACAAAAGGTCGAGAATGCAACAATGTTCCTGCCCAAGACAATTTAGGAGGTCTGCAAGAAAGGTCTCTCTCATCAGGGTGGTGGTCAGGCCTGAAACACAGCGCAGTGCAGGTCATACCCTGGCAAGCCAGCAGCCAGCCTCAGAGGCAGCGCATCAGACGACTTCAGGAGCTCTAAACCCTCAACCCACAGATGGTAAGGGAATCAGACAACTGGTCGAAGGAGATTACAGGGGACCTTCTGCTGCTCCTGGGGGGAGGACTCTGTTTCATTGCCCACATGCAGTTCTGGGTCCTAGTCCAAGGGTAAGAAGGGCAATTAGGAGTGTACATAGACAGAGGGCACAGGTGTGAGTTGACTATGATGGGATAATTTCAAAAAACTAAAATTAAGGGGTGAGAAAGAAGGATGCACTGGGAAAAGAGGGAAGGGAGAGACAGAATGGAGTGAATTATGTCACATAAAAGAGGCACAAAAGGAAGAGCTTTTACAGAGCAGGGAAAGATGGTCAGGTGGGATTAACCCTTGAACCTTACTCTCATTGGAACTGGCTCAAAGAAGGAATAACATACACACTCAGTTGGGTACAGAAATCTATCTTGTACTATAGGAAGTATGAGGGGAGGGAGATCACAGAAGGTGGGGGAGATTTTGACAGAACAGAGAGACTGGGGGAGGTGGTGGTCAAAAGCAAAATGGATTTTTGAGGAGGGAGAGAGAGAAAGATAAACAGGGGGGAAACAGGATGGAGGGAAATACACAGTTACATATCATAACTGTGAATGTGAAAGGGATAAGCTCACCCATAAAATGGAAGTGGATAGCAGAGTAGATTAAAAACCAGAATCCAACAATATGTTGTTTACAAGAAATATACTTGAACCCCCCCAACCCCCCCACATGGAACAATTAAAATTCAGAGTAAGAAAACCATTGAACTAATAAATAAAACTAGGAGCTGGTTTGATGAAAAACCAATAAAACAGACAAAATATTCCTTAATTTGTTTTAAAAAAAACCAAATTACCATCATCAAAAATGAAAAAGGTGAATTCACCAACAAAGAGCAAATTAGAGCAAATATTAGGAGCTTATTTTGACCAATTATATGCCAATAAATCTGAAAAATTAAATGAAAAGAACAAGATTTACAAAAATACAAATTGTCCAGATTAACAAAAGAAATAGAATATTTAAATAACCCTATCTTAGGAGAAGAAATTGAACAAGCCATAACTGATCTGCCTGAAAAAAAAATCCCAAGACTAATTGGATTCACAAGTGAATTCTACCAAATAACTGAAGTACAATTAATTCCAATACTACATAAACTACTAGGAAAAAAGAGGCAAATGACGGAGTCTGACCAAATAACTTTTATGATACAAATATGAGGCTGATACCTAAACTAGTAAGAGCAAAAACAGAGAAAGAAATGCCAATTTCCCTAATGAATACTGATGGAAAAATTTTCAATAAAATACTAGCAAAGAGATTACAGCAATATATTGCAAAGGTCATACACTATGACCAGGTGTGATTTATACCAGAAATGCAGGGCTGGTTCAATATTAGGAAAACTACGTGCATAATTGAGCATATAAATAACAAAACCAACAAAATCATATGATTATTTCAACAGATGCATAAAAAGCTTTTGACTAATGCAGCATTCTGATTAAAACATTAGAAAGCATAGGAATGGAGCTTTCTTTAAAATCCTACGTATTATCTATCTAAACCATCAGCAAGCATTATCTGTAAGGGAGATAAGCTAGGAGCCTTCCCAATAAGATCAGGGGTGAAGCAACAACGCCCATCATCATCACTACTATTCAATATTGTACTAGAAATGCTAGCTATGACAATTAAGAGAAGAAAAACAAATTGAAGGAATTAGAATAGGCAATCAGGAAACAAAATTATCACTTTTCAGAAAATATGATGACATACTTAGAGAATCCTAGAGAATCAACTAAAATATTTGTTGAAATAATTAACAACTTCAGCAAAGTTATGGCATATAAAATTAACTCACATAAGTCATCAGCATTTCTACATAATGTATTACAACAAAGTCCAACAGGAAGAGATGGAAAGGGAAATTCCACTTAAAATAACTGCAGACAATATAAAACATGTGAGTCTACCTGCCAAGATAGACCCAGGAATTACATGAACACAGTTACAAAACACTTTTCACACAAATAAACAATCTGAAAAATATTAATTGTTCATGGGTAGGCCAAGCCAATATAATAAAAATGACAATTCTACCTAAATTAACTTACTTATTCAGTGCTGTGTTAAACAAAACATCAAAAAAGCATTTTATTACATAGGAAAAATATTAATAAAATTCATCTGGAAGCTCAAAAGTTCAAGAATATCAAGGAAATCAATGAAAAAAACATGAAGGAAGGTGGTCTAGTAGTACCAGATTTCAAATTTTATTAGAAAGCAGTAATCATCAAAACAATCTGGTATTGGCTAAAAGGGCAGCTAAGTGGCATAGAGGAGTGAATGCCAGGCCCAGAATCAGGAAGACTCATCTTCCTGAATTCAAATCTGGCCTCAGACATTTACTGGCTATGTGACCCTGGGCAAGTCACTTAACTCTGCCTCAGTTTCCTCATTTGTAAAATGAGCTAGAGAAGCCAAACCACTTCAGTATCTTTGCCAAGAAAATCCCAAATGGGGTCACAGAGTCGGACATGACTGAAAATGACTGAACAACAAAAACAAAATATGACAGAAAAGGAAAATGACAAATGTTGGAGGGGATGTGGAAAAATTGGAATACTAAGGCACTGCTGGTAGAGTTGTGAACTGATCCAATCATTCTGGAGAGTAATTTGGACCTAGGCCCAAAAGGCTGTAAAACTGTGCATACCCTTTGACCCAGCAATACCACTATAAGATTTGTGTCCTAAAAAGACCAAAGGAAAAGGACCTATACACACAAAAATATTTATAGCAGCTCTTTATGTGGTAGTAAAGAATTGGACATTGAATATCGGATACCCATCAGTTGAGGAATGGTTGAACAAGTTAATATGATTGTGATGGAATATTACTGTGCTATAAGAAATGCTGAGCAGGATGCTTTCAGAAAAGCCTGCAAACTTATTTGAACTGAAGCAAAGTGAAGAGGGCAGAACCAGAATTCTGAAGGTCTTATGATATTCACCTACAGAGAAAAAAATTGATAGTGTTTCAATGCAGATAAAAGCACACCTTTTTTTTGGGGGGGGTGAGGCAGTCAGGGTTAAATGACTTGCCCAGGGTCACACAGATAGTAAGTGTCAAGTGTCTGAGGCCATATTTGAACTCTGGTCCTCCTGACTCCAAAGATGGAGCTCTATCCACTGCACCACCTAGCTGCCCCTAAAGTATACTTTTTTACATTATTTTTCTTGGAGTTTTTGTCTGTTTTTTTGTAAACTGGCTAATATGGAAATATGTTTTGCATGACTATACATGTATAATCCATAGCAAATTTCCTGCTTTATCAAGGACAAGGAAAGGGAGAGAGGGAGAAAATTTGGAACTCAATTTTAAAAACCAATGTTTAAAAACTGTTTTTACATGTAGCTGAGAAAAAAATTTTTTGAAATTAGGATTCAACTAAAGTAGTCTTTTAGGGACAATTTATAACAACACTTTCACCAACAAAAGAGCAAAAGAATAGAGCAACGATTCTCACATAACTTAAAAAACTAGAAAACAACCAATTTTAAAACATTTTTAAAAAACAATTAAATAACAAAATAGAAATCTTAAAATCAAAGAAGAAATTAATAAAGTTCCAAGTAGAAAAGAAAAAGACTATTAATGAAATTAAGAGCTATTTTTTAAATAAATAAAATAGATAAATCATTGGCTAATTTGATTTTAAAAAAGAAAGAGGAAAATAAGATTACTGGTATTAAAAATGAAAAAGGAGACCACAAAAAAGGAAGAAATAAAAGAAATCATCTGAAATCACTTTGCTTAGCTATGACAATAAAACTGGCTCCTTTAAATAAATGGATGACTATTTATGAAAATTAAAAAGACCCAGATAAACAGAAGAAAGAGAATTTAAACAACCTAATGTCAGAAAAATAAACTGAATAGGCCATGAATGAACTCCCAAAGGGAGGGGAGTTGTTAAATATTTAAATACAGTAAGGAGGAGAGAGAAAAATAAAGGGAAAAAAAGTAAGAAAAGAAGAATAAGGCTATGAGTAGAGCCAAGATAATATGTTTTTTGTTATTTTTTTAATATTGTTAAATTTTAAAGCCAAACTTTCTTTCCAGAGGCTGGTTAGTTCCTTATACGTTATTTCTATACATTGGGCTCCTGCCACCAGGTGAATGAAGGTATCTGTTTAGAGAAGGCTTGACTCCAAATTAAACTTAACCCAAGGACTAAAACAGTCTGAAATTATGCCTGATCAATGAATAAAAGACTTTAATTTTTTAAAGTTAACTTTATTTCAATTTAGCAATATTTTTCAATTAACAAGCATTTATTTTTCTCCCTCCCACCTTCCTTTTTCCCTTGGGGGAAAAAAAAAAGAAAGAAAAACAAAACCTTTGCTGTGGTCAGTTTTTTAATTGATTTCAGTTGGCCCTTCAGGATTCTCTAAGGATAACATATCATCTGTAAAAGGTGATAATTTTGGTTTTTCTTTGTCCAAGTTTATTCCCTAAATTTATTTTTATGTTATTGGTATATTTAGCATTTCTAATACTTTATTAAGCAGCAGTGGTGACAGTGGACACCCTTGCTATTGGTTGTTGTTTTTTGGGGTTTTTTTGGAAAGAGCTCTAGTTTATCCTCTTTATATATAATGCTAGATCTTAGTTTTAAACTTATTATGGTTTTTTTAAAAAGGTCCATTCATTCTAATGTTTTCCACTTTTTTTTTTCCAAAGCAGAATTGGGCATTATATGTTGTCAAAAGGGATTTTTTTTGCATTTATTGATATAACTATGTCATTTTGTTGTTCATATTGTGAGAGATGAACTCTCAGAAGTGAAGCCTCCTCAAAAGGTCAATAATTTTTGATTATTATTTTCAAAATCCTCCCCCACTCAGACCCTGTTTTTAAGCACATAACAGAAAGAATAAGTCCTGCCCCCCAACCTGAGCCATTTGCCCTTGGCTTCCCACCTCTTTCCTTGTCTTTGAATTTTGTGCCTGGAGTGTGGGCCTACACCCAGTTAAGGAGATAGGAAGAAAATATTTCACCCTTAGAATATAAGCCCCACCCCCAGTTAAGGGGGATAAGGGATACTGGTGGGTGGAGACTTGTGGTGGGCAGGGACTTGTTTTTATACAGGGTGTCCTTTGTTCCCTGACCAGCCTCTCTCTCCACGTGTTGAAGGAGCAGACAGCCATCTCAAGAGACTGTAATAAAGGTAACCTTTGCTTTCTACCTTGAGAAGTCTCTGAGTTTAATTTGGGTTAGGGTCACTGTCCCACACAGCTTTGGGGATTCCACCAAGATTTTGCCCATCTGTAAGGGAGACTACTGTCTGGACCCTGGGGGTCAGGGCACCCTCGGAGATTTCTCTGGCAACCCTCAGACCAGACTTAGGGAGCCTCCCTCTGTTTGGGTAAGGTCTGGAAGAGAGACGCTGGAGGGGGAAAACAAAGGCAGGGCAGCTATAAGATTGTGTGAGTTGTATGCATACAGCCCAACCACGTGGCTCTCATGTTCCTTTATTCCTTAGGTCCTTGACCTGGAGGAAAAGCACAACTGTCAGCTAAATTAACTAATTGCTAAGTCTCTGACTTGGGGCTGGGGGCGACCCCACCCAAATAAATTCCGGGGACACAGAGAGAGCATTCGGGTGACTGTAAGGGGGGAGGGTGACCTCTTCTGTTAGTTAATCATTGAGTCCCTAACTCAGAGAGAAGAGCAATCTCTCTCAGCCAAATTCACTTGGGTAATTGCATATAGGTAAGAAAATTATGGGTAAACCACAGTCTAAAGTAGTAAACCAGAAGCTGCCATTTGATATTCCGGAAGATAGCCTTTTAGGGAGTAGACTCCAAGATTGGAACAAACTACCAAAATAAAAAGGGAAAGATAGAAAGAAAAAAAATTGATTAAATATGATTTGAGGACTCTGCAGCAATTTGTTGTATGTCTGTTTTGTGTTCCTGTTTGTGTGCGTGGTGTGAATGAGCGTGAATAGAGGGTTTAAGAGTAAAAGGTTTGGAAACTTGAGGGGAAAAAAATAATAAAATTTTTTTGTAAGACCAGTGAATTGTTCAGAATGCATAGTAAAGTTGTAAAAGCAGTCTGGGAATAGAGAGGGAGGGCCCTATTCAATTATCTACAGAGGGTTACAATCTGTTCAAATTGCTGAAGCCTGAGATTTTCGGGAGGGAGGTTCCATCTGATAAGCCTCTAAGAAGCAGAGGGGATTTTTTTTCTTAGTTCCCTTAAGGAAGTAGGAAAGAAAAGGAGGATTTAGAGCAGGAATTGTCACCACGTGTCTTTTCAAGGAAATATATAAATTTGTGGAGGATATTTCCTTTTAAAGGGCCAAGAATATTGGATTTAAAACAAAAATGCTTTTAATTGTTTATTATCAATAATTATAAATTTGGATCTGATTGGATTTAAGTTTACTGTTAAAAAAAATGGTTGTTATGAGATGTGGCATTATTAGTTAATGTAATTGTTAAAAGTACTAAGAATAATAAGATTGATAATTTCTACTTGTGATAATCTGGAAATGCAACTGATATTATCTGAAGTTTATTGTCTAAGTTATTACTATGTTTCTAAATTGTATTGTATTTCTAAAACTCTTAGATTTTAAAATTTGAGGGATCATGAGGTAGAAATAGTGTTAAAGTAACTCTTGGCCTGGAATGGGTCTTTAGTGATAAACAGTGGAGTGTCTCTTTATCTTTAGTGATGAAATTGAGATAATTTGAAAGTGTTAAATACCTAGTGAGGTATATTTGGTTATAAGACTATGATAGCAGATTTCCATTTAAAATCTTGACTATTATAAAAATACATGGTGGTTTAAAGTTATAGTTTCAATGTATTAATGATGAGATAAATGATTCTCTGTGCAAAGTCATCTGGGAGTGCATTTAAGTAAATTGTAATGGGTTGTTTCAAAGTTTATTACAATTGTGGAAATAATGCCTTGCCTTGTGATACAAGCATATTTTACTGTGAAAAACTTATTAATATGTATTGATTTGGAATTAATGAGGTATTCTCTCATATTAGAGCCTCAATTAGAAATGAGGGGAAAAAAATTTGAAAAATATATGTACATATATGTTTTTCAACCCAGGCCTTCTTTAGGCTAACTCTTGGGTTTATTGGGGGATGGGCCATGTGGGCCAGAGTCTTAAGGCAGGAACTGGTTGGGCCTGGGGAAATCCAGGCTGCCAGACACCAAGTTCTTGATTGGGAGTGTCACTGAGGTTGAATGAGTATGTGGCCCCAGGATATCGGGCCAGTAAAAAGACAATGATGGGCTAGCCTAGATAATAAAGAAAAGCCAGTCTAGTGGGGTGGGAGTGGCCCCAGGAGACTGGACCTGGTGAAAGAATTCAGAAAGAAAGAAAGATCTTTATTGGGTCTGTTTTAGGTTTTTAATATACTGCTTACATATTTCTGAATGTTCTTATGTGATGTAATCTAGTAAGCACTTTCATTACTTACGTTGTTGGAAGGGCAATTTATTTTATAACCCAGAATGTTAAATTAAGAATTGTGCTTTCAGAGAAGAGAGAAAAAGGAATGAATCAGGGCTGTTGGGACATTCTATATGGTCCTGTTTTGTAACATTTCCTTTTAAGTATTGTAATTTAAGAAATGAGAACTTCCAAGTTTTGTCTCTGTTTAAAGGAAAGTTTTAGCTGGGATTATCTGGCTTTCACTTATGAAGCTTAAAATTGTTAACTAAGCAATTTGGAGTTATTGTTTAAGCCAAGCACTGGTAAAAGTATTTTGTGTGTGTGAAGAGAAACTTGGTAATTATGGAAAAAAAAACGAAAAACAAAAACAAAACCAATTTTGTAAAATCTCATAATTCTCATACAGATACCTTTTGACTAGAGAATTTAGGTAACTAGGAATTTTATGGTAATTAGAAAATTGTAAGCTGTTTTTGAGAAAGGGAGATACTATTACAAAAAAAATGTTTTGAAATCTTTGATACTCTTTTTAGAGAGCCTACTAAATTTCTATTTGCAAGAAAATTATGTCCAAACCTACTATGAACTTAGAGTTTCGTTCCTGGGTTTGCTGTATCCTTGGACTGGACTTAACTGGGTGCTTTTAGAGAAACAGTCTCAATGGCAGCAATGTCAGAGATCTAAAGCTAGTGATTAATACTAAACCATCTAAATTTCTATAATAAACTGTAAGTAGGAAAGATCTTACTGTTTTGATCTGAATTCATTCCATAGCCCAGAAAGAGCTAAAATTACTATTTGAACTTGTATGTATAAGATTCGAGTCCTGAAAGTGTCTCATTCTTTCAGATTAAGGATGGTTAGAGAGGGATAGATAAGCTTGAGAAACAGAAAGGCAAATCTATTTAGAGTAGCAACTTATGATCTTAATGGAAATTTGATTTTACTTCGGATGTTATTAGGAACCATAACATGTGTAGGAAGTTATGCAAGCTACTTAGAGCTCACTTTGGAGATGTTCCCTAATTAATGTGAGACTATAGTCACACCTGAAACTCTGATGAGGGGAATTTGCTATCTAAGACCTTGGAATCTGTTAATGAACTATTATTTTGAGTGTAACTCCAGGTATGGTTAACAAAGAACTGATTGAGCTACTGACCCATGACGTGAGCAACCTCCAAAGAGGTTTGTGAGCTGCAAGAAGGGAAGGTGTTCTCATGGGAAGGTCGGGAGAACGACTTTTCTGCATGGCTGACGTAGGATTCTCATGACTCAATTTCCCCACTATGACACCTAGCAGACTTTAAACCTGGCTCAATGCAGTTGGTTATTATATAACTTCTGCCTGGAGTTGACATGAATCTAGGGAAGCATTGTTCCCTTCAGTTATGTTCTTTCATGGCAAATTCCTATATTCATAAGTTTGTAAGTATAAATATCGAATCTATTAAACAACAGATTGATGCAGGAACATCTGAGGTTATTATAGTAAGATACAAAAGATTGAGTTATTTGGCCTAGAATTTCAGAATTAAGTATATTCCTGTATAATTCTGGATCCTTTAATTTCTCATAATGGTTATGATGAGGTCTGGAGGTTTGGGGGTGCTGGGACTCCAAGGTCACTCAAAGGGTCCCTCCTGAAGAAGTTCAGCCCAGGTCTTTCAGCCAGGGGGGACGTTTGTTGGAGACATATAGGCCAGATGAATCCCATAAGGAAGAGCGGGCATGAGAAAGTCTCTGGATCTTACATACACTAAAGTAAAGGCCTGGGAAGGGGGTCTAGGAGAGAATTCTGATTGGAATGTCTGAGAGATTGAATGGATGGTGGGACTGGATAGTGAAGGGAACTGGAAGGAAGAAGTCTGAAAGGCATCTGGGGCTTTCAAAGGAAGATGGGGAGCTGGGGCCCTTAGATAGATGGGAGCCACATTCTTTCTGGGTCAAGGGACAGGGGTCGATTGGACCTTACCCTCATTAGGGGATAATTAGGCCAGGAGATTATGGAACAAGGATTATTCTGTTACTTAGTTAATACTTAGCTAATGTTAAAGTTATCTCCGTTTGTTACAATTAATGTTAAAAGAGGAATAGCTTATGGCTTATCTTGTAAATGCCTTGAAAGAAGCATCTATTTTAATTAAGGATTATTTATTTGTATATGACTAGAAAGGATTGCTTTGTTATTTAATACATACTGGTTTTAAATTAACTACTATGTATTGGAGTGTGTTATTAATTCCTTAGTGGAATCTCATCCTCCTGATGGGGAATATGAATAAAGGAATAATAAAGGTATAAAACTAGAAGTAATGCACAGTGTAGGACTAGGTTCTGATTTTTTTAAATTTGAGCATCCTGAAAAATGACAATTGGACAAAGTTCCAATTTTGATCTGGTAATGGTAGAAACATAGGGGTTGATTTAATTTTCATTATTTGCCCTGGTTATTGGCAAGGTAATTTAAAATTGTGTTGAGATCAATCTTGTAGGAGAGCGGATAGAAGGAGGATCTCTGCAGGAGGACAGTGAGTCTGCAGGACACTATTTGAACAGCACTAAGACAAGAAGACTTCACCAGATGATGCCCAGAGTGTCAGAGGTATGAGAAGAGACTTCTGAAGCTTTAAATGGACAGTTTCTCATTATTTTTGGGCCTCCGTATCTGTAAGGTGTAATGTTTGTGAGGAGGCTTCAAACTGTAAGAAATGAGAAGGGGAAATTATGACAGATGAACTCTCAGAAGTGAAGCCTCCTCAAAAGGTCAATAATTTTTGATTATTATTTTCAAAATCCTCCCCCGCTCAGGCCCTGTTTTTAAGCACATAACAGAAAGAATAAGTCCTGCCCCCCAACCTGAGCCATTTGCCCTTGGCTTCCCACCTCTTTCCTTATCTTTGAATTTTGTGCCTGGAGTGTGGGCCTACCCCCAGTTAAGGGGATAGGAAGAAAATATTTCACCCTTAGAATGTAAGCCCCACCCCCAGTTAAGGGGGATAAGGGATACTGGTGGGTGGAGACTTGTGGTGGGCGGGGACTTGTTTTTATACAGGGTGTCCTTTGTTCCGTGACCAGCCTCTCTCTCCACGTGTTGAAGGAGCAGACAGCCATCTCAAGAGATTGTAATAAAAGTAACCTTTACTTTCCACCTTGAGAAGTCTCTGAGTTTATTTTGGGTTGGGGTCACTGTGGCGCACAATATTAATGTGTCCAGTTATTTTGAGAATTTCCCTAACACTGAACCACCCCTGCATAACTCTTATAGTGATAAACTGCTGCACCCTCTCTGCAATTATTTAATTTAAAATTGTTTATATCACTGTTCATTAGACACATTGGTCTTTAGTTTTCTTTTTCTGTTTTGATATTAAGGCCATATTTGGTAGGATCTCTTTTTATTTTTGGAAACAGTCTATGTAATATAGGAATTGTTTATTGAATATTTAATGTAATTTACTTATAAATCTACTTTGTCTATGAGTTTTTTCTGTATATTACCCAAAAAAATCATGAAGTAAAAGAGAATAATAATAACTATAGATTGTATAAGATACCTAGAAGCCTACTTGCCAAGATATACAAATAGACTATGTGAATAAAACTACAAAATTATAAAACTATCTTGATGGTAATGACAGACAAAAATAATTGGAGAAATGTTCATTGCTCATGAATAGGCTAGGTTACAATATAATAAAAATAACAATACAATCAAAATATTAATCTACTTATTCAGTGGAATACTCTACTTATTCAGTAGAACTAATCTATTCAAACTAGAAAACTACAGAGAACTAGAAAAAATAAAAACAAAATTCTTCATAAATCAAAAGCCAGGAATCTCAACAGAAATAGTGAAAAAATGTGAAAAGGCAGCCCAGCAGTACCAGAATCAAACTACACTACAAAGCAGTAATCATCAAAACAATCTGATGCTAGTTAAAAATAAAAAAGTCAAACTCTGGACAGAACAGGTACACAATATACAGATGCAAAGGAACCTAGTAACCTAATTTTCAATAAACTGAACAAGGCCTCAGTATTTGACAAAAAGTGATGGGAAAACTGGAACACAGTCAGGAAGAAATTATATTTAGATCTACACCTCACATTAAACACCAAGATAAGTAGTATCTTTGCCAAGAAAACCCCAAATAGGGTCATGTA
Organism: Phascolarctos cinereus; assembly: GCF_003287225.1. Lineage (NCBI taxonomy): Eukaryota > Metazoa > Chordata > Mammalia > Diprotodontia > Phascolarctidae > Phascolarctos > Phascolarctos cinereus. The sequence goes on along the minus strand of NW_027555736.1, from coordinate 112,186,463 downwards.
GAGTTAGATATAATGACTAAACCACAATAAATAGAGAAATGCAAATTAAAGCAATTCTGAGGTACTACCTCACAACTATCAGATTAGCAAAGTTGACTAGAAAAGACAAATTACAAATGTTGGAGGTGTTATGAAAAAAAAAAGGGCATACTGATATACTGTTGGTAGTGGAAAGCAACATGAATCTATATTTCAAAAGTCACTAAGCTGAGTATACCTTTGACCCAATGTTAACACCATAGGCCTATGCCACACTGAGATCAAAACAGAAAGGAAGGTCCAATATGTACAAAAATATTAATTACAGCTCTTCTATGGTGGTAAAGACCTGGAAACTAAGGAGCGCCCATCAATTGGGGAATGAGTAAACAATTATGGTATATGAACAAAATGAAACACTACTGGTGCCATAAGAAATGATAAAGGTGATTGTTTCAGAGAGGGATGACTTGTATAAACTGAGGCAGAGTGAAGTAAGTGGAACCAGAACAATTCACACCAAAACAACATCATTATAAAAAGAACAACTTTGAAACACTGAACAAGTCTGATCAATGAAATGATCAGCCATGACATCTGATGATAGAGAAGAATGCTACCCACTTCATCACAGTTGATGTACCAAATATTCAGAGCAAGACAAATTTTTAAACATGGTCAATATGTGAATTTGTTCTTTTTTGACTATCTTAAAGTGTAAGGGCTTTGTTTTTACTTTTTTTTTTTTTACCCAAAGGCATGGGGAAGGTAGGAGGGAGAAAAATAAATGCTTCTTAATTGAAAAATGTTGTTAAATGTTTTTTAAAAACAGAATTTAATTATAAAAATTTAAAGTATTTTATTCACAGATCAGGTATAATTGAGAAGACACATTTTAGTCCCATTCTATTCTCTGTTTTTCATTCCTGGGGTAAGTTTAATTTGGGAGTTAAGCCTTCTAAACAAACACCTTCAGTCACCTGATGGTAGCAACCCAATATATAGAAAGAGCATATGCATATATATAAGGAATTAACCAGCCTCTAGAAATAAGGTTTGGCTCTAAAATTCAACAATACTAAAAAAAAAAAACAAAAAACAAAAGACACACTATCTTGGCTGTACTCATAGCCTCATTCTTCTTTTCTTGCTTTTATTCTTTATTTTTCTCTCCCCTCATTACTGTATTTAAATACTTAACTTTCAAAGGCCTATTTCCATTTCACTTCTGCAACTGCAAGCAATCTCACCTTGAGTCAAATTATGTTTCCAGGAAAAACCCTACCCTCCAACTCCAGGTATATCAAGAAAAATATTAGCATAAGGGGTAGGAGTTCTCAAACATTTTTTCTGTCAAGTACCACCCTCCACCCCACCCCACCCCCACTCCCTTCTTAGGCAATCTAGTGAAGCCTCTGGAGACCTATTCAGAATGTTTATTGATGACATTCAAAACTGAAGGAAATACTTAATTTCAGTTAGAGGTTAGCTGAAAGTTTATGGGCCCCCTGAAATGTATCCACAGATCCCATGGACCCTAGGTTAAAAACTCTTGATATCTTGAGGTTGGGCTCAGAATGAAATATGCCAAAACACTAAGTATATCGATTAAGTATATCAAGCTCCTTCTGCACCTGCATTAAGCTAAATAGATTCTAACATCTCCTCTTAGTGTTTCATAACTCTTTGGGAAGCCAAGGGCTGGGGAGAAGGAAGTGTCTTATCTTACCTATATTCATAACAATACCTTACAATTACACAGTGCTTTGTGCTTTTCATGGTACTTTCACACATTATCTCATCTGATTTCCTAGGATAACCTTTTGAGGTAGGCAAGGCATATATTATCATTCCCAATTTACATACAAGGAATTTAAGATTTAAGGACCTTAAGTGATCTGCCCAGTCACATAAGCAATGGCAGACTAAGTATGCTCTCCTGACTTCTCTATCAATCACATATCCCAGAATTTAAAGCCAACTCTTTTTGTTCAGTGAAGATGAGGAGAAACTATTTTCTACATAATAAATAACTTTTCATTTACCTAACAATAGCTTGAAACCTCTCAGCTTTAACTCTCTAAAATGTGTAATCCCTGTTATTTTAACCTTTCCAAATAGATTCTATCTCTCTGTATGATGCTTTTGGGATAATAGAAGGAACTCAGAGGATGGAGTCCAACTTCCTAATTTTACAGAGAAGGAAACTGAGACACAGAGAGGCTAAGGGACTAGTTCTGAGCCACACAGATAGTACCTGAGGCAGGACTGAAACTCATTTCTTCTCTACTCAAAGTCTAGCTCTTTTTTCCACCATGCCACTTGGCTTCTTTTTAAACATTTTCATGGCTCTAGCCCAAATCACTTTTAAGTTATCCAAATTCCTACATACCATGAAAGCCCCAAAATGTTAGGACTACATGCCTGGAACCTATCCAAGGCTCAGCATTATGAAAAGACAACCTCTAGCTGAGTTCTGTAGCCCATGTTCTGCATTATACACCCTGGGATTCTCATTTGCTTTAGTGACAGGAGACAGTTTTGGTGATAAATAAAATCTCTCGGCTCATAATGTCAATGTCAATCTTATCTAATTTGTACATGAAATTTTTTTCTCACCCTTTGCAATTCTAGGAATTCTTCATCTAGTTTCGTTCTTTCTACTCGACTGATTTTTTCACTAAAGAACTGCAAAAACAAACAGAAAATAATTACATTATATGGCATGTCATAACATTTTAATAGGTAGTAAAAAATAACTTGTATTTTCACTTTGTCAATAAAAACCTACAGTGTTCAGTAGATAGAAGACAGAAAGATTCTTTTTAGTAAAATGAATCACACTCCTAAAAGGATGAAAGAAGGAAAAAGGAAAAGGAATAAACATTTATATAGTGCCTACTATATGCCAGGCTCTGTATTAAGTGCTTTTTATAGATATTATTTCATTTGATCTCCACAATATGCCTGGGATTTAGGTGCTAATATTATTTTCATTTTACAATTGAGGAAATTGAGTCAAACAGAGGTAAAGTGACCTGCCCACAGTCACACAGCTAGCAAGCATCTGAGGCTGGATTTGAACTCAGCTCTTCCTGACTTCAAGCACAGCAATCTATCAACCATACCACCAGCTGCCTCTAAAGAAGTTATCTCTCTAATTTTCTGGGATCAGAGGGGCTATTCATAAACATCATAGGGCCTGCATAATGTTGACTGCTGAAGCCAGTGACCCTGGCCTAGTCTTTCGGCAGCTAGGTTCCTTCCTCTTAGGTACATAATTGCAAGTCTCTACTTTGAAGTACATGCCTAAGGATTCTCTTCAAATAACCCGCCAGACTCAGACCCAGCCCTCAGAAATTCTGTAAGAAAAAAAAAAATGTAATATCCAGAGGCAGAGCCAAGATAGCAGAGTAAAGGCAAGGACTCGCCTGACTTCTCCTCCAAATCCCTCCAAATACATTTCAATAATAACTAAACAAATTCTAGAGTAGCAGAACCCACAAAAAACTGAGTGGAAGTTTTTCTAGCCCAAGACAACTCAGGTTGGTCATAAGGTTGGCAGAAAAGGTCTGTTGCACCAGAGTTAGAGAGAAGTGCAGTCCAGCAAAGGCCATGACATCATAGAACTGGCCCCAGCAAACCAGGAGCAGCCCTCGGGGAGATCCAATCAGTGGCAGCAGTGGAGGTTTCCAGAACTCTCAGCCCACAAACACCAAAGACAACTCAGAAAGTCAGCAGGAAAGGTCTGCGGTACCTTGGTAACAGTGAAGCACAGTTCAACACAGGTAATGCCAATACACCCCAGCAAATCAGAAGCAGGCCCTGGGAGTGACTGAATGATCAGCAGCAGCAGCTGCTGCTTCCAGAACTCTCAGCACAGACAGTACGGGGGTCAAACAATTAGTCAGAAAAAGATTATAGGGGTCTTTTTGCTAGCGCTGAGGTAGGTCTCTGTTGCTTTGTCCATACTCAGATCCAGGCTGTGATTCTGGGTGGCAGTCCCAGTGCGAGGAGGAGCACTAGCACAAAAGAGCTTGCAGCCACAGTGGAGCAAGGACCTTCCTCACAGTCCCAGGGTAGAAAAGACTGCTTGTGGTCACTCACAGACCAGAGCACAGGTCAGGTTAGGAGTAAACCCCTCTCCTTAGATCATACTACCTTGGAAGAACTGACAATTTACAACTCCCTAGAAGTATCTCTCAAAAATTAAAGCCATCTATAGTCATACAAAAAAATGCTCTACATCACTAATGATTAGAGAAATGCAAATCAAAACAACTCTGAGGTACCACATCACACCTATTAGATTGGCTAACATGACAAAACAGGAAAATGATAAATGTTGGAGAAGATGTGGGAAAATTGGAACACTAACACATTGTTGGTAGAGTTGAACTGATCCAACCATTTTGAAGAGAATTTAGAACTATGCCCAAAGAGCTATAAAACTATGCATACCCTTTGATCCAGCAATAAGACTTCTAAGTCTGTATCCCAAACAGATCATAAAAATGGGAAATGTACAAAAATATTTATAGCAGATCTTTTTGTGGTGGCAAAGAATTAGAAATTGAAAGGAATGCCTATCGACTGATAAACAAGATATGGTGTATAAATGTAATGGAATATTATTGTTCCATAAGAAATGGTGAGCAGGCAGATTTCAAAAAAACCTGGAAAAACTTGCATGAACTGATGCGGAATGAAGTGAGCAGAACCAGCAGAATACTGTATACAGTAACAGCAACATTGTTCAATGACCAATTTTGTTAAACTTAGCTCTTCTCAGCACTGAAGAGATCTAAGACAATTCCAAGAGACTCATGATGGAAAATGCTATCTACATTCACAGAAAGAACTATGGAGTCTGAATGTAGATTGATGCATAGTATTTTCTTTTTTTTTGTTTTTTCTTTTCTTTCTTGTGGTTTTTCCCTTTAGCTCTGATTCTTCTTTCACAACATGACCAATGTGGAAATGTTTAATATGATTGTACATGTATAGCCTATATCAAATTGTATGCTGTCTTGGGGAGGGGGAAGGAAGGGAGAGAAAAAAGAATTTAGGTACTTTTCTAATTAGGCAAGATGGGATACTGTCTAATCACAGACTTTTTCTTATAATATTTTCCCCAATTACTTCTTAAAACAATTTTTAACATAATCACAGACTTTTAACCAAGGAAAAATACCTTAGAGATTATTGGGTCCAACTCTCTCATTTTGCAGATGAGGAAACTGAGGTATAGAAAGATCAAGCAATTTACCTAAGGTATCATAACAGTTAGCAAGTTAGGGAGCTAGAACTAGAACTCAGGTCTCTTGATTCTTAGCCAGTGTTCTTTAGGGAACTGCTCTGAGATTATGCTGAAAATTTCAGCCCCAGAGAGGGTTTAGGAAGAGTGGCTAAAGAAGCAACCACTTGGAAACAGAACTCCATAACATCTGCTCCAGCAGCCTTCATGGCTGTTGGAATTAAATTGTTCTCAACCACCCATTTCTCCTGGGGAAGTCTTTACATGCTTTGGGGCAGACAATCTCCTGGGCCTGCTGGTTACCCTCAACCTGGTTTAGCTTGTCTGGGGTTTACAACATGTGGCTGCCGCACATGCTGCAGCTTCTTGGAGCCACAGGTGAGAGGTGACTAGGGACACCAAGGGCTCTGCAGGACCTCACACCAAAGGTGCTAGCCCTCCTTGAAGATCCCATATATAGCTTAAGGCATACCAGATTTGGGGAGGTAGATTCTCTTCCCTTCCCTCCCCCCAACACAAACCTACCAGAGAAGAGAACACATTTACTAATTTTTTAATGATAAAAGCCAGTGTTAGGCAAACAGGCAAATCAATAAACATTTATTAAGCACCTACAATGGGCCAGACCCTGAGCTTGATAATGGGAATGAATACTGTCAAAAAAAATGAAATAATCTCTATTACATTCTATTAGGGAAGACAACATGTACATATATAAGTGTATACAAGTCAAGTCAATGAGCATTTATAAGCACCTACTATGTGCCAGTTGGGGCAGCTAGGTGGCAAAATAGATGAAGTGCTGGGCGTAGAGTCGGGAAGATTGAGTTCAAATGTGACCACAGACACTCACTAGCTGTGTAACCCTGGGCAAGTCACTTAGCCCTGTTTGCCTCAGTTTCCTCATCTGTAAGATGAACTACAGAAGAAAATGGTAACCTCCCTCCAGTATCTTTGCAAAAATAAAAAACCCAAAAAAACCCGAAATGTGATCATGAAAAGTTGGACAGGATTGAAAAAGCATTCAAGAAAAATATGAATTGGTCTCAGGACATGTAAGAGCTCAAAAAGATTTTGAAAATCAAGAGAGGTAGAGGAAAAAATGGGAAGAGAAATGAGTGAGGCATGAAAATCACGAAAAGCAAGTCAATAGCTTGGTAAAGGAGACACAAAAACATATTGAAGAAAATACCTTAAATAGCAGAATAGGCCAAATGGAAAAGGAAGTACAAAAGCTCACTGAAGAAAATAACACCTTAAAAATTAGAATTGAGCAAAGGGAAGCTAATGACTTTATGAGAAATCAAGAAACAATAAAACAAAACCAAAAGAATAAAAAAAAGAAGACAGCGTGAAATATCTCACCGGAAAAACAACTGATTTGGAAAATAGATCCAGGGGAGATCATTTGAAAATTATTGGACTACCTGAAAGCCATGATCAAAAAAAAGAGCCTAGACCCGGGGTCTAGAGTCAGGAAGACTCATCTTCCTGAGTTTCAATCTGACCTCAGACACTTACTAACTGTGTGACCCTGGGCAAATCACTTAACCCTGTTTGCCTCAGTTTTCCCATCTGTAAAATTAGCTGGAGAAGGGAATGGCAAACCACTCCATTATCTTTGCCAAGTAAACCCCAAATGGGGTCAACTATGAGTTGGACACTGAAAACTACTAGAGAACAACATTCTCCAAGTGAAAGTGACTACTACTGTCTCAACCAACAAACATAAACAATGTTCCTAGCTATTCCAGAAGCCCATTGGAGTTCATTAGGAAAAGGGTAGTGCTACTGTTTTGCCTCAGCTTCCTCCTTTGTAAAATGAAAACGAGAATAGCACCTACCCTTCCAGGGCTCTGAGGATCAAATGAGATTACACTTGTAAAGCACTTGGTACAGCACCTAGCACAGGGTAGGTGCTTAATAAATGTTTGTTTCCTTACTTCCTGCAAAAATAAAGTTTCACAAGTTGTTGACTTAGTTATGGCTGAACAGAGTAGTGTTAGCATGAGAGGCAGCATGACAAAATGAACATAAAACTGGTCTCACTGGCCTTAAGAAGTTCTGAGTTCAGGTCATTCCTCTGATAGAATAGCTGTGTGACTCGAGATAAATCACATAACCCTTAAATGTCTGTTCTAGGCAACTCTTTTAAGATACTCAGTTGCTGAGCAGGTAGTAATCAGCATTAAGAGAGAGTTCCTCATCTCCTCACACAGCAAAATCAAAGGTCTGGTATGTGTGTATAGGAATGGAGATAAAGCAAGAAATTATCAAGGAAAATTGTCCTGATATTCTAGAACCACAGGGCAAAATAGAAACTGAAAGAATCCACCAATCACCTCCTGAAAGAGATCCCAAAATGAAAACTCCTAGGAATATTACAGCCAAATTCCAGAGCTCCCAGGTCAAGGAGAAAATACTGCGAGCAGCCAAAAAGAAACAATTCAAGTATCATGGAGCCACAGTCAGGATGACACAAGACTTAGTAACTTCTACATTAAAGGACTGGAGGGCTTAGAATGATATTCTGGAGGGCAAAGAAGCTAAGATTAAAACCAAGAATCAGCTACCCAACAAAATGAATATAATCCTTCGGGGAAGGGGGTGGTAGAAATGGACATTCAATGAAATAGAGGACTTTCAATCATACTTGATGAAAAGACCAGAGCTGAATAGAAAATTTGATTTTCAAATACAAGACTCAAGAGAAACATAAAAAGATAACAGGAAATGGAAATCATAAGGGACTTAATAAGGTTAAATGTTTACACTCCTACATGGGAAGGTGATACTTGTAACTCATAAGAACTTTCTCATTATTAGGGCAGTTGGAAGGAGGATAGATAGATAGATAGATAGATAGATAGATAGATAGATAGATAGATAGATAGATAGATAGATAGATAGATGGATAGATGGATAGAGGGCACAGGTGTGAGTTGAATATGGAATGATGATGATAAAGTGACTGAATAAAATTAATGGATAAGAGAAGAATGTACTCTGAGAAAGGGAAAGGGAGAGGTAGAATGGGGTAAATTATCTCACATAAAAAAGGCATGAAAAAACTTTTACAGTGGAGGGAAGAGGGGGAGTATAAGGGGAGTGAGCTAACCTTACTCTAATCAGAACTGGCTCAAAGATGGAACAACATAAAATAGAGTATAGAAAACCACCTTAACCTACAGGAAGGTAGGAGAGGAAGGGAATTAAGAGAAGGGGGTGCAGGTTGGAGGAGGCAGTAGTCAGAAGCAAAACACTTTTAAGGAAGGACAGGGTGAAGAGAGAAAAAGAATAGAATGGAGATAGGATAGAAGGAAATATAATTAGCAATAGTGACTGTGAAAAATTTCAGTCAATTGAGGCCTCTGATAAAGACCTCATTTCTCAAACATGTAGAGAACTGAGTCAAACTTATTAGAGGCATTCCCCAATTGATAAATGATCAAAAGATATGAACAGTTTTCAGATGAAGTAATCAAAGCTATCTATAGCCATATGAAAAAAATGCTCTAACTCACTACTGACTGGAGAAATGCAAATTAAAACAAGTCTGACGTACTACCTCATACCTATTAGATTGCCTAACAGGACAGAAAAGGAAAATGACCATTGTTGGAGGGGATGTGGGAAAAATGAGACATTAATGCATTGTTGGTGGAGTTGTGAACTGATTCAACCATTCTGTAGACCACTTTGGGAACGATAAAACCATATATATCCTTTTACCTAGCAATACCACTACTAGGTCTATATCCCAAAAGAGATAAAAATCAAAAAAGGAAAGGACCTATACATACAAAAATATTGATAGCAGCTCTTTTCTTGGAGCAAAGAATTGGAAAGCAAGGGGATTCCCATCAATTGGGGGAATGGATGAACAAATTGTGGTATGTGATTATGATGGAAAACTATTGTGCTCTAAGGAATGATGAGCAGAATGCTCTCAGAAAAACCTGGAAAGACTTACATGAATTGATGCAAAGTGGAATGTACTATGTACAAAGTAACAGCAAAATTGTAAGATGATCAGTTGTGAATGACTTAGCTATTCTCAGAAATACAATGATCCAAGACAATTCTGAAGGACTTATGATGAAAAATGCTATGCATCCCCACAGAAAGAACTGATGGTGTCTGAATACAGATTGAAGCTTACTTTTTCACTTTATTTTTCTTGAGGGTTTTTTTGGGGGGGGTTGGTTTTCTTTCACAACATGACTATTATGAAAATGTTTTGTATGACTACACATGTATAACCTATATCAAATTGCTTGCTTTCTCAATGGAGGTGCGGTGGGGAGGGACGAAGGGAGAGAATTTGAAACTCAAAGTTTTAAAAACAAATGTTAAAATTTGTTTTTACATGTAACTGGGGAAAAATAAAATACTAAATAAGAAGAAATATACTATCTTCAGGTGCCTTAGGGCCTCCACCAGAAGCACTAGTCTTTTTTTGGTTGGTATACAGGATCTTCCTTGGCCATTAAATTAAAATATCAGAATGTTACCTATTTTATCTTTATTACCTTAATTACTAAATTTTACCTTATTTCATTTCCATTTGTTGTTTTTCTTGCTTTCTATGGAGAACAGGAAATACCAATATGAAGTCCAATAGGTAACAAGTGTCCCACATAATTCTTTCTCTTTTTAATCTCAGCAATTAATCATTTATTAAGCACCTACTATGTGCCAAACACTCTGCTAAGTATTGGACTGAGCTGATTTTCCATTAGAGGGCCTGTAGATGAAAAACCTGAATAAACCAATCCAAATCCCATCAAGGGAGGATATTTAAAGAATTCTAGCATTCACAATTATTGGATTCTATATTTTTCATTAACCTTCATAGTAACGGTTGACTAGAGTCAGGATCAATCCTAAGAATACTTTCAGGCATCTAACTATGCTTTAGGTGAAGTTATCTTACAAAAAAACATACTCAACACTCTTCTAAGAGTCCTAACACAGAAGAAGCGTCCAACAGCTGGGACCCATAATAAATCAGTTAAAATAAATTTGTTAAGTACCTCTGTGCCAGGCCCTTGGGTACAAAAGTGAAACAGTCTCTGTCTCTCAAGAACTTACATTCTATTAAATCTGGCCTCAGACACATAACACTTACTAGCTGTGTGACCCTGGGCAAGTCACTTAACCCCATTGCCTAAAATAACAAAAAAAAAAAAGAACTTACATTCTATAAGATGGCTTACCTCTCTGAGCTCCAGTTTTCTTATGTGTAAAATGGGAAGAATGAATACCTGTAGTACCTACTTCACCAGGTGCTCATAAGATTCAAATGTAGTTAAGCATGTAAAGCACTTTGAAATCTTAAAGTACTATATCAATTGAAGTTAATTATAATAATCTGGTATATTTGGATTATTTTCTAATCGAGCCTTTCCTGTCCATTGATGAACTGGATTGGAAGATCCAATAAGAAAATAAATTGCTTCCTCAAACCAGATCAAATGGGCCTGCTTGATGCAGCATGGATTCTGGCTTACATTTCCACAGATCATGGCTAGGAATATTACCTTTTTTGTCTAAAATAGTAATTTTATTAGACCCTATTGTCCATAATCACTGGCTTGCCTAGGGCCAAATTCCTCTCTCCTTGCCCCTACATATTACTTCTACCAGGGAATTTTCATTCAGCCAAAAGAATTTTCGTTAACATCAGTTGTTAGTTTTTCGGCTACTTGGTCTATCTAACAAATAACTATCTCTAAAAAGAACTTCTTAGGATCACCATTTAGCTTGGTACCTAAAAGGCATTTATTCAGTGTTGACTGACTGACTGATTAATCACAGATGAAGAACCAGAAGGGACCTCAGAAACTTTGTACAGTCCAACCTCAAACTGAGGCCTTGAGAGGTGAACTAAATGCCCAACATCACACAATTAGCAAGGGTAGAGTCATGATTCAAACTCAAGTCCTCTGACTTCCAAGTCAGTGTTCTCTACACTGCAAAGTAATGCCTATTCCTTCTGATGCCACTTCCTGATAAAGCCAAATTGGTCTGGACCTTTATAAAATTGTTTCCCATTCATGTTTCTTCTGCTAAGACAACAGGTCTTGAGGAGGAGTCCCTGTTTACTGGACACAGGGTTGAGAACTACAGCCCCAGAGTTCATATCCTGGATCCTAACACCTCACTTGTCAGGACGGTGGGGTAGCTGCTGAGGGTCTGATAGCACCATGTATCTCTGTGCACTAGTACATGGTCAATTTTTATAGAAGTTCCATATGGTCCTGAGAAATAGAAATATAATTGTTTGTGCGTGTATTAGGAGAACTACCTAGCACTAGTCTGGACCCTGGTTCACAGTATACCAGAAGGGAGGGACAGATTTCTAAGTTACCCAAGGTCAAATTTATAGTTGTTCCACTGACAATACCACAGCCACAACTGGCAATGGGGGCTGCAGGGAATATCTGAAATTTTACTATGGATGGGGGCCAAGTTCTAGAGTGTGGGGTCCTAATGGTTGGTTCCTAGAGGTCTAAGGGTGAGGGTGCTTGTCTGTACCTGTTTTCCTGACCATCTGTCAGGTGGGTAGGGCACCTTCCCCTTGCTGGACACCAGAAGGCCTTATCACAGCCTCCCAAAAGACCAAGGAGGGACAAGGATAAGAATATAGCATGATCTAACTAAAGGAACAGGGAGGTCAGTGACTGAGTAAAGGGAAATTACAAGGAGACCTGCGGACATCTTTGGGGGTACACACTATTCAAAGTACACTAATGTCAAATGATCACATAAGCACTGTATATACTACAAACTTATAAGAAGGAAACTATTTCTACCAAAGCATACATATCCACAACCGTTATAAAACGTCTCAGAGAATTCCCTGAGGGCGTAACAGACTAAGTGACTTAGCAAGGGTGAAAACAGTCATCAGTGTCAAAGGATGAATGTGATTCCAGGGTCTTCTGACTCAAGTTATGGCACACTTATTGTATGTTTGTGTTATTTAATGTATTTATTGTATATGTATACACACATACATATGCTATGTAGTGATTATCTCCATCCTTCAGATGAATATTCTAGAGCAAATTAAAAATGAACCCTCCCCCTTAAAACTTATTCCGTGTACACACACACACACACACACAAACACAGAAAGAAAAAGCTATACATCTCCCTCCAACTCGGCATAGTGATTCTTCAAATATCTTGAAATAATTTAACAATTTTTGAACTGCATGTTTTCCAAACATTATTATAGTTTGCATAATTTTAGGATTTATAAATATCAGAATTAGCATTGGTTCAACCAAAGCAATTTGGGGCAATTTGGATTGGGATCCGGAAAGGATAATTTTACTAATAGTTGCCTAAGTTAAAGAGGAAATTATGTGGCCAAACTAATTTAGAAGATCAATCTTAAAATACTAAAGGACAACCCGTTAAATGCGGGAAGAGGTGAAAGTGAGGAAGACACAGATTCCTACCTCTAGCCAAAGATCCAATGGACTACTTAAAAATCATCCCTACATTGCCCATTTCTATCCTGGAAATGAATATTCTAGACCAGATTAAAGTGATCCTTTTCCCTTTAACTTATTCGGATCCTCTAGACAGCTTGTCCTTGATTTTACCTCTATCCTAGAAGCAATATTGTCATTGAATATACCCTAATATTTAATTTTTTTCTTTTTTCTTTTCCTTTTTTTACATGTGTAGTCATGCAAAACACTTCCATAGTAGTCATGTTCTGAAAAACTAACCGTATTTCCCTTCATCCTATCCCACCATCCATTTATTCTATTCTCTCTTTTGACCCTGTCCCTCCTCAGAAGTGTTTGCTTCTGATTACCCTCTCCTCCAATCTGCCCCCCCATCATCTCCCTGCTCTCTTATCCCCTTCCCCCTATTTTCCTACAGGATAAGACAGATTTCCATACCCAATTGAGTGTGTTTGTTATTCCCTCCTTAAGCCAAACCCTATGAGAATAAGATTCACTCATTCCCTCTCACCTTCCCCCATTTCCTCTCCACTGTAAAATCCTTTTCTTATCTGTTTCACGTGAGATAATTTACCGCATTCTACTTCTCCCTTTCTCCTTCTCCCAGTATAATCCTCTCACCCCTTAAATTTTTTTCTCCAGATATCACCCCTTCATCTTCAACTCACCCTGTGCCCTCCATCTATCTATATATACATAGATAGAATTTTTCCTTCCAATTACCCTAACACTGACAAAGGTCTCATGAGTTACAAATATCATCTTTCCACGCAGGAATGTAAACAGTTCAACTTTAATAAGTCCCTTATGATTTCTCTTTCTTTTTATCTCTTCATGCTTGAGTCTCATATTTGAAAGTCAAATTTTCTATTCAGTTCTGGTATTTTCATCAAGAATGCTTGAAAGTTTTCTATTTCATTGAATATCCATTTTTTCCCTTGAAGGATTATACTCAGTTTTGCTGGGTAGGTGATTCTTGGCTTTCTCCTTTGACCTCTAGAATATTATATTCCAAGCCCTCTGATCCCTTAATGTAGAAGCTTCCAAATCTTGAGTTATCCTGATTGTGTTTCTGCAATACTTGAATTGTTTCTTTCTGGCTGCTTGAAATATTTTCTCCTTGACCTGGGAACTCTGGAATTTGGCTACAATATTCCTAGGAATTTTCCTTTGGGGATCTCTTTCAAGAGGTGAATATACCCTAATATTTTAAAGGGGTCACCATTAATATATTTGAACATTTTTTGTACCTTTTGCAAAGCCACATCTTTACACCAACCAACAGTATTTAAAAATGATGCTCAATTTATTTAGCATTTCTATAATATACTCATCATGTATAATTCTATATTACAGTTATCTATGTCATGATTAGCAGCAACATTGGCCTACCAGCTATTCCAAGACACTCCATCTCACAGCTCCGGGCTTTCTCTCTGGCTGTCCCCCATTCTAGAAATGCTCTTCCCCTTCTGCTCCAACTATTGACTTCCTTAACTTCAAGTCCCAATTAAAATCCTACCTCCTACTGGAAGCCTTCCCCACCATCACTTAATTCCAGTGCTTCCCTCTTTTAATTATTTTATATTCATCCTGTTTGCTTTGTACGTATTTCTTTGCATGTTGTATCTCCCATTAGATTGTAAGCACTTGGAGGACAGAGAGCTGTTTTTTGCCCTTTTTTGTATCCATAGCACATAGCATAGTACCTGGCACACAGTATGCACTTAAGAAATGTGTACTGATTGAACTAAAGGAACTGGGAATGCTTAAATTGAAGAAGACTTACAGAAATAAACTTCAACTATCTAAAAAGCTTTCATGTGGGAGAGGGAATTGGACTTGTTCTAGTGAAAGAAGAAATAAGAGAAATGGGTGGAAGCTTTAAAGATGCAAATAGAAGAAAAAACTTTATAACAATTTAAAGTGTCTCAAAGTGGGAGGAAGGAGTCCTTTTAGAGGCAATGGATTCTCCTTCATCAGAGGTCTTCAATTAGAAAATGGACAACTACTTGTTTGGAATTGCTGAAGAAAGTATTCTTGGTTAGGTGGGTAAGAATAGAACCTTAGAAGTCTCTTTGAGCTTTGCAATTCTGTGATTATGCACTTGTCACGAATTCTTTTGATTTTTATGCCTTTAATATCCCTCTACGTGACCATAAACTCCACAATGGGACTGTTTTAGCTAAGTTTAATATATTGCACAGGACTCTGCACTTATTAGGTATTTAATATACATTTATGATGTTAGAATAAATGAAAAGGAATAAGAAAATTGCAATGGAGTAAGGCTTTGGTTCCATGAATTCACTTTCTGAGGGTCTAAAGAACTGATGAAACTTTATTCACAATACATCTTTTGAGCAATGCTAAGCATCCAAATATATATTATAGACAAGCTGAAATCTGAAGGAGAAGAATTAGAAGAATAAAAAGGAGAAAGAAAAGGAAGAAGAAAAACAACAACATACATACTGCTTTATGGTTTACAAAGAGTTTTACAATATTATCTCATTTTATCTTCACAACAACCATATGAGGTAGATGTTATTGTTACCCCACTTTACAGATCAGGAAACTGAAACAAATAGGTTGAGCAATTTGCCCAGGGTCACACAGCCATTAAATGCCTGAGGAAATTTTTAAGCTCAAGTATTCTTGATGCCAGATTAAGCACTATATCTACTATACTGAGTAATTGGCTTAGTTAGAATACTGGTCATTGTACTTCTTGATTAAATGAAGTTTTAAACACTAAATAAAGTTATGAAGACAACACCTCAGACAAAATTAAGCTAAAACTATCCTCAAACTTATCAGGTTCAAATTCTGCCTTCTGCCAGAGAAATCATAGAAACACAAATTTCCACTTAATAAATGGACAAGTAATTTTGAGAAAGTGTATACTTTCCCTCAATAATTTCTTCATATTCTACAGATTCTGCAGAGTCCTCTCTAGCTGAGATCCAGTAACTCTTTCCAGTCTAAAATAACTGATCAAAACAATTTGGAAAACACTTCAGGAAGAAAAAATTTGCCTCCAGAATTGTTTAGCTTTTGTCCTTGGTGACAAGCGAGGATCTTGCAAAAATTATTTCTCTTAATAAATAAGCCTCTCTCATAACCCTAATGCGAAAATCAAAGTAGGCAGTAATGGATTTCTGAAATAGTAAATGTCAAACCTAAATGATACATACAACTGTGTTCATGCCTTCTCCTAATTTATGGTTAAAATAATATGGCAAAACGACTAGCTGAATTACATGAATGCTAGACAGCTACAAGAAAGAGGAAAATAAACATCATATTCCAGGCTTTATTTCACATTCCATGCTTTATTATATTAAGCTAAGAGTACATTAAGAAACAACTGGATCTGTTGGCTAATTACTTCAGAGCTTAGCATCAACTATGCTAAAACTAAAATTGTATTTGGCAGAAATTCGGCAAAACTAAAAGTTTCATCCAGCTTGTCAATGTATTCATCTCCTCAGAAGACTATCTGGTTGATAACTCATCTTGGCAGGGCCATCACAATGCCAGCAGTTCTACTAAAAAAAAAAAATCAGGAATTCCTCTGAAGCCATGCTGAGATTCTTTTAAGGCTAAGGTAGCTGATCAGTAACACCTGCCCTTACTATTGTTTAGCTCCTAATTGTTTCTCTCATGCTACAAGGGACAGAACTCTGGAGCCTTGGAGGAGCATTTATCCTTGAAGAGACTTAAACCTCTTTGATGGACATATTGGCTCTTTTCCCAAGCACTCCTGAGCCCACCTCATGGGCTGCTACACTAACTAGCTGCCCTCTACCCGGGCCAGATTACACATAAATTAAGCTCCTGAATTTTCAGGATGGAATATGCCTCCCACATGTCTTGTCTCTCAACATGGGTCTTTCTTTAAACCACAACACAGATACATCAAACATTCATCAGAGAATCTGACTATGAATTGACTGCAATTTAATATACACCAAAGGCTCAATGAAGATGATGAATAAGATCTGAGAGAGATGGCCTATTGCATAAGTGAATTATCTATTGCTGAGATTCTCTAAGCCCTATCCCCATATTAAATGAGATCATCAGAAGACTTCATATCTGAACCATATTATCTCAGCCACAACTGCTGATCCCTGATACCCTTTCATACCTCAACTCCCACAAAAAAGTGCTGTTACAATTAAGTGTTATGCTCTCGACTTTTAGGGGGCCTATATATAATCAATATTTATTGAGCAACTACTATGTACTACTATGCCTGTTTTGTGCCAAGCACTGTGCTAGGTAGGTGCTGAGGATGTAAGAATAAACAGTTCCTACTCATAAGAAGCTTAATGGGGGAGACACTAAGTACATAAAATAAATATACAAGACAAATATAAAATTAATAAATATACATATACACAAAATAAATACAAGGTACACAGGAATGCAATAGTAGCTGAGATCAGGAAAAACTTCATGCAGAAGATGCTGTTTGAGCTGTGTATTAAAAGAAGAGAGGGATCCTAGGAACCCAGCCAAGTAGACAGCACACTCTGAGCATGAGGGGACCAAGCAACGCAGAGGCAGGAAGTTATCACATATGAAGAACAAAGAGAAGACCAGTTTGACTGTATCCAACGAGTGTGGGAGGGGAAGTAACATCCAATGAAGACTAGAAAGATAGGCTAACCTCAAGAGTTTAACAGAGGAGTTTGCATTTTATTCTAGAGGCAACAGGAAGCTACTGGAGGTGGCAACTGTATTAAAAGTAGGGGTAAAATGAGGTAGATGTTGTGAATGTAGAAATGATGAGATTTGGCAATTAACTGGATATGTGGGGTTCAGGGAAAGTGAGACATCCAGAATAATACTGTGACTACAAACTGGGAGACTATAAGAATGGTGGTGCCTTCAGCAGAAAAAGCAAAGTTTGGAAGCAGCTAAATAGTTATTAAATTACTATTATGTGCAAAACACTGGGCCAGGCACTAGGGGGAAGCATAAAATCAAAGAAAAAATGCCATAAAGGAGCTTACAAACTAGTAAAAGTGCTATTTTGCAATTTTCAAAGTGCTTTCACATATTCTTCATTTTCCTAGTGAAACTGTAAAATGCGCAAGGCAGAGATTTTATCCACTGTTATGAGGAAGCAGGGCTACATAGGATAAAAGACCCAAGGTCACAAAGACAGCAAGGCAATAATTAAAACTACAAAAGTGAGCTAAAAACATTAGTATTTGGCTTTTGAATTCATGATTTTTTCGCTAGTAAATTGTATTTTTCTAATTATATTTTCTATAGGATAACATTAAAATCAATTTCATACGTTAATAAGCACCAAATACATGTACAGTATTATGCTAGAAGTTGGAGGTAATATAAAATTTACATAAAAGACATGTTCTGGCCTTGTGAAGCTTACAGTACAGAGACATAGTACAAATAACTATTAATACATAATAGGAGCACCAAAGATGTACAGCCAGGTTATTATGTGAATTCTTATTGGGAGAAAGGTCATAAACAATTGGAGAGTTAAGAGAGTGCTTCCTTGAGATGAATTTTAAAGTGTATTGAAACATAGCCAAATTAGGTATGGATGGAATAAAGAGTACAGGTGGAGTGTGTTTCAAGTACAATGGAACAAGTGTGGGCAAAGGTGTGGAGGTGGAGGAAGTGGGTTAAGTACAGAAGATGGCAAGTAATCCAATTTAGCTACAGCACAGAGCACATGGAGGGGAGTCAGGGAGTATGGATAACATATCTGTGCAGGGCCTAGAATTGCAGGCTATTAACGTTATTCAAAAGTCAACAGGGAACCCCACCCTGTCCTCTTCACACAGTTTTAATATTTGTGCTTGAGTAACATCCCTGTGCAAGGAGGTTGTACTGAAAGGGGGCCTTGTAGGATGACTTGGAGTTGTTTGGTAAAGTGAGAAGACATTATGTAGACATCGCATGTTATTAAGCGATAGAGGCTTTAGGTTTGCAAGTGATCTTCAACAGGGTTAAGCAGAACAGGATTTTCTCAGCATTCTCCTATCCAAGAAGCCAACCCTGTCCTTATTTTTAGTAACTGTTTCTTTCATTCCAAACTCCCTATTATGCTTCTGTCCCTGTCAAAGCAGATATGATATCTAAAACAAAAAAAAAAGTTTATATGAAAATTGAATATAAGCTAAAGTTGTAAAGGAACCAAATAAGAAGTGTTTAGTATTTAAATCTTAATATTTACTTCAAAACTTCTAGAATCTGTGATTTCAGCTGGTGTCGAGTACACCATCCACCACCACAGATAAATATTCCTTTACCACTTAGGAGACAGTCATCCTGAGTTGCTATGGCTGAAACAGTCACCACACACTCCAGCCTATCTAGTGATGGCCCTCTCTGAACCAAGCTAGGCTGGTTTTCAGGCAGGAGACAGTCCTACCTCAAGGCCTATGCTTTAGAACTTTCCAGCTTAGAGGGCTTTGCCAGGCCCTGAGCTATGCTGGAATAATTCAAGAATCCAGAGCCACCCAAGACTGGGCTTGTAATGGAAATATCTTATTGCTGAATTTAAATTTCAGTTTACAGGTGTACTAAACAAAAGGAGGCAAAAAGCTAGTAGAAAAAATGGGTGGTTTTGTTCCTTTTTCAAAAAAGGTCAAATGGTAAGAAAAGTACACCCTTTTTATTGGAAAAGAAAGCCTGAAAGGCTTATTCACTCTCTTGTCTTTCTTCTGCTATGTGAATGTGAGTATAGGGAGGCTTGAAGGAAGAATACGAAAGGGAGTACTACTTTTTTCTCCCTGGCCAGACAGCATTTCTATGTTGGTACCCAAGAGATCACAATGCTGAAGAAACCACTGGATGAGGAAGAGTGGCTGTAAATATCAAAAGACTCATTAAGAAAATCATAGTGGGAAAGACTAACTTCTACAAATTCCTAACTCAACCTGTCCTTACATACTTTCATCCAGGGGTTCTTAAAATGGTTCATGAACTTGAATGGGGAAAAACTACTTCTGTATTTTCACTAATCTCTAATATAGATTTAGTATTTTCTTCAATAATGAGTTTTTAAAATCAAACATTATTTATTCTGAGAAGAGGTCCCTAGGCTTCAGACTGCTAAAAGAGTGTGTGACCCACAAAAAGATAAACTCCTCTGCTCCAAGATGATGTCCCAAGACAGTTCTGAAAGAAGTGTACTAAAAGGTGGGCTGGACAAAAGTGGCAAAATCAAGTCTATGGATTAACATCAATACCAAATGAAGATATAATTAAGAAATGAGAAAACAGTCCAATTTTACTGAGGTGTCTGTATTTATAATAGATATACTTATTTGCCACTAATTTGTAAATTATTTATTTTCTTACAATTATTTGTTTTCTTGTGAAATGTTTAACTTTCACTATACAATTAATTCGGTCAATTCTCTACCAGCAAAAGAAATTATTAATATTATCCATTAGTACTTATGGTTCCTAGGTTCATAAGGTCACAGATTCAGAGACAAACAGAACCATTTAGTCCAACTCTCTCACCATTAGGTTTCACTTGAAAACAGTACTTGAAAGTAAAATACAAAAAGTTATTACGTTCAAAATGGTAACAATAAGATCAAACAGGAGCTTCTAATACATAATAGAACTATGTATATGACAAGTCACAATTGTTATAAGCACCATATATTTATTATATGACTTTTTCCATATGAAACAATCACATTCTGAAGAATGCTACAATGTTGCTGAATTAGCAATTTTGAAAGTAAATCTAACAGACATTACTACATGATTTTATCACACTATATATTTTTAAAAGGTATGAACAAAAGAATAGATCATCCAATATGAAGAACAACTGAAAAAACTACAGATATTTAGCCTGGATTCTGAAGAAGAGACACAAGAGACAGGCTTAGAAGAGACATACCTGTCTTCAAATAAAGACTTGTTGTTCTGCATGGCTCTAGAAGACAGAAGCAGGAGTAATGAGAAGTTGAGAAGAGACAGATTTTGGCTCAAGGTAAAGAAAAAATCTTCTATCAATTAGTGCTATGCAAAAATGGAAATGGTTTACCTTTTCAAGTAATCAATCAATAAACATTTATTAAATGATTATGTGCCAGGCACTGTGCTAAATGCTGTGGTTACAAAAAGAGACAAAGGACAGGTGCTGACCTCAAAAAGCTTACAATCTAATGGGGGGGGGGGAACATGCAAACTAATATATACAAAGCAAGCCATTTACAAGACAAAGAGGAAATAATTAACAGAAGGAGGGCACTAGAATTAAGTTGGACAAGGCTTCCTGTAGAAAGTGAGATTTTAGTTGGAACTTAAAAGAAACGGTTTTAGGGAGGTCAGTAGTTGGAATGGAGGAAGGAGAGCATTCCAGACATGGGACATATCCATGGAGAATGTCCAGAGCTGAGAGATGGAGTATCTTCTTCATGGAACTGCCAGGAAACAAAGAATGGATGGCCATTGTTTAGGTATATTGTAAAGGGGATTCATTTAAATACAGGTTACACTGCATAATTCTTCAAACTCATATTATGTGACTACATGAAGAATCTTATAAATTATAGATTAATTTAAGTGGAAAGAAACCATAATTTAGCATTTCAAGTATACATGTTTCATCAATATTTGCCCTTTCTCTACTGTTAAAAATCCCAGTCCTTCCATATACCTGGTTGCCAAACTTCTAATTATGAGACTCTCCAAATGTGGCATGCTAGTGTGGTCCTTACACCTGGAGTTCACTACTGAGACTTCACTTAAAGTGTAGTTGCATGTGTGCGCGCACACACACACACACACACACACACACACACATTTTTTTCCAGAGAGAGATATTTGCCATATTTCAAAATCTACTTTCTTGCTGTTTGATGACATCCAAAACATATGGCAAAAATTACTTTGAATACATTAAGGCATAGATAAATGTCACAGTTGAAAGTTTGGGTTTGGGATAATGTGGGAATAAATCCAATTTATAGAGTAAAAGCATCAAGTTAAAAGTTATATTATGTGTTTATTTTTGCAAAAAAAGAAAAGCATGATTACCTCTATCTCAGGTATATTATACCAAGATAAATGTTTACTGTTAGAAATACATGACAATAATCAAGACACCATCAATACCAGTAACTGCTTATTCTAATGAGTGTCCAATTACAGAGATGGAGGATACCTCTTGAAAACACAATTTAACTGAAAACAAAGATGAACCTGAAAAACTGACCTTAAAAAAATAGTGACCTAAGAGCCAATTGGTCAAAACTCACTGGAACAGTTGGTTTTTAAAAACTGTCCTAAATACTCGCTCCAGAAATCACATTAAGATGGTAGACCCATGATCTAACTCTGCCCTGGATTCCCTCCTCTAAAGTGGTCCTTATTCATGTAAAATACATACTCCAGCAGCAAATCAGTAAAAATGGAGGTATCATCCCCCCCATTTTAGAAGAAAATTTGCATACTTTTGTTAACAATATTCAATAAGAGAAGACAAAAGAATAACAAAGAATGAAAATTAGCCTTACCTGGCAAAGCTATTGATTTGGGGATCCCCCCCCCAAAACCTTATTGCTGAGTCATATGATCAAATGATGGAAGAATTGAAATTTTCTCAATTCCTCATAAACTCTCAAAATTCTCCAAAAATGAGAATTATTTAACAAGGTAAAGTAAATGCAACTACCTCCCAAGGACAACACTAGAAGTTGAATATCCTGATAAACTAACTGCAGAGAAAGCTCTGCTTACTCAGCACACCTTCCCTCATAGCTTACTCATGGGACTGTGTTCCGGGATCCACTCAGCAATTTCCATGCTGTTGCTGCTGCTACAGCCTCTTCCCCTGACCTCAAACCATCTTACCTTCGTGGCAAAAAGCAGCAGTCCTCAACTCTGCCCTCCTTACTCCACCCAAAAAGAGGTGGAGGCAAAGGGAAGCAGAAGTTTCCTCTGAGTGAAATAACAGTACGACACATACACACACACACACACACACACACACACACATATATACACACACATATATATGTATATATGTGTGTGTGTATATATGTGTGTGTGTGTATATATATATATATGTATATGTGTGTATATATACATATATATGAGAACTAAAAATCAGAGGAAAGTTCAGAGCACCAGCACATGTGTGGAATGCCACTGTGCCTGAAGGAAAGGGTTCTAGAATCCATTTGAGACCTGTTCTGTCACCCAAAAAGTCACATGAGGCAAGGACTCAGGTGGGTGAAAAGTATACTCCCCAATGAGAAGGCAGTGACAGATTTGAGGTCTAGCCTTTGAGGTAATCCATCATCAAAAAGGGAAGAGTAAAAACAAAAATTAACAGTAAGGAAACTTAGAGCATGGTAGATAATTTAGGTGATACAGTGGATGGAATGCCAGGCCTAGAGTCAGGAAGACACATCTGTTCTGAGTTGAAATCTGGTCTCAGACACTTACTAGCGTATGACTCTGGGCAAATCACTTTACCCTGTTTGCCTCAGTTTCTTCATCCATAGAATGAGCTGTAGAAGGAAATGGCAAACCACTCCAAAGTCTCTGCAAAGAAAACTTCAAATGGGGTCATGAAGAGTCAGGCATGACTGAAAAGACTAAAACAACAACAACATGGTCAGGTCTGCACTTTAGGAAGATCAATTTGACAGCTGAAAAAAGGATGGACTAGAATGAGGAGATATGATTCAGTGAGACCAACCAAAAGGTTATTGCAATGGTTCAGGTTAAAATGTGATGAGGACCCTCACCAAGGTGGTGGTAGTGTCAGAAAGGGGCAAAGAAGAGATGTTACAAAGCTAAAATAAAACCTGGTAACAGACTGGATATGGAGGGTGACAGAAAGTGAGGAATCCAGGATGATACTTATGTATAGAAACCACCACCTGCCTTGTTACCCCAAGTTCATAACCCAGGAGCTTACAACTTAAGTGTTTTGGCAAGAAAAGAGCCCTACATACAAAAATATTCAAAGTAGTATTTCTTATAAGAAAAAAGTTGTAAACAAAGTAAGTGACTCAAAAGTAGAGTATTATGGTGTATCAATATAATGGAATACTACTGTGCTATAAAAAATGACTATGAAAAATTCAAGGAAATGGGAAAACCTGCTTCAGGTAATTACAGAATGAAGAACATAGAGCCAAAAGAACAATATCCACAAATAATACAACAAAATAAATAAGCTTAATGTGTAGAACACAAAATTCTGGCCAAACATCTGTGTGATTTTACCATTACATTTAAAGAATACATCCCTCCTTTTTATTAGCAATGTGATAAACTGGGTTCAAAGGGAATGAGCCTTGCATGATAGCTTGATGAGAAGCATCTGATACATATAAAAAGAATGTTCTCAATTCTTTTTAAAAAAGCAATGTGTTGCTTTTTTAGAAGCAAAGAATTGCAAACAAAGTTGATACTCAGGGAAATGAATAAACAAATTATAGGACATAAATGCAATTAACCATAATTGTGTCATAAGAAATGACAAACTGAAGAATGCAGAGAAAAATGGGAAGACATATGAAAGAATGCTAGGTGAAGTAACCAGAAACAGGAAAACAATATTCACAATGACCACAGCAATGCAAATGGAAAGAACAATAGCAACAACAAAAATGAAACTCAGCATACTCTAATTATAACGAACACGCTTAAGAAGAAATTTAAAAATGGAACTCCCTTCATTAGAGAGACAGGAGACTATGGATGTGGAACAATGCATATACTGTCGAACTGTGACATATTAGTTAGTTTCACAGAACTGTTTCCCTTTCTTTTTTTTCCCCTTTAAAAAATACTCACCATTACAAAGAATGGCCCTCTGGATGAGGTGGAAAGAGTGGTATATTTGGAAATAAAGGTGAAAAACATCAATAAATATCAATAAAGAGAAAAAGGAAATGTACTGATTGTTTTCAGTGCCTATTAAGTACAGTTCCTCAGTCAATATAGACTTGTTTGTGTTTTTTTTTTTTATTTGAGGAAAAAAGAAGAGACTTTTCATTCTTAAATGTATTCTACTTGGTCCATACCAAGAGAAATGGTACTATGAGAGCAAACCAGATGGAGGCTAGTCACTTGCTAGACAGACAGTTTCAGCAGAATTGAGGAGATACATTCAGAAGTCAGCTATGAAACGACAAAAACCTAGGTCTACGCGGATCTGCTTCCTCATTCATAGTATGTAGTTAATGCCCTCCCCCCATGGAGACTGGAGAGACAAAGAAGCTTACCTTTTATATTCCATGTGTTTAATTTCCTAAATTTATATGTGTGCCCAAGCTAAGGGATATGAGATGGTGCTACATAAGACATGGAAGGCTAGTCATCGGCCTCACAGTCTCAATAAAACAAAAGAGAGGTGTTCAAGAGCAGAAATTAGTTATGAAAAGACAGAAAACCAAATGAGAGTAGGAGCAGGAAAGGTGGGAGAGAACTGGGTATATGCTCAGTGTCTGCCTAGGAGACAATCTCTGTTGTTCAAGGTCTCTTGTGCAGCATGTTGGATACCTTTCTCCTACTTAATTCAGAGCAGCTCACCATTAAACATTTCTAAAAATAAAAAAATCTATTGAGAATCTTAGGGAATATTTGCTTCAACATCCTTCCCAATGCAGAACAATCCCCTCCCCCAAACTTCCTGACAGGTGACTAATCATTCAGACTACATCTGAATACTTCCAGTAATGGGGTGTTCACTCCTTTTTGAGATAGCTCATCCCATTTATGGGCAACTTTAATTGTTAGAAAGTGCTTCATTATAGGGTTATGAAAGCTACTCACTTACAACTTTTATTTGCTGGTTCTAGTTCTGCTTTCAGGTATCAATTAATAAATCTACTGTCTTCTACATGACAGTTTTTTAACTATCTAAAGCTAGAAAATCATGTAGTACTTCAGTCTTTTCTTCAAACTAAACATCTCTGACCCTTTTAACTAATCTTCATGTGACAATGACTTCAGTCCATCAAACTGGTCATCTATCACAAGAGGGTGACCTCTAGATTGTCAGTGTTCTTAAAGAACGGTCCCTACAATTGAGCGTGATGTTCCAACTTCATTATTTTAATTTTGAAACCTTTTAAAGACTTACTAAGCACTCTTATACACAAGGAGTTTTACTAGCTGATACAACAAAAATAAGTTGAAATAACACATTCTTCTTCACTAACTTATGGCATAAGACTAAAAAAAAATTCCACAAGGCTTTTAAAATAGTACAACCAAGAATGCTCCCAAACAAGTATGAAGTTCTGGAAAGTAAGGGACTACATATCATGGCTACTTGAATCCAATATCTCAAAGGAAGGTGTCTAACTTTTCAACTGCTTCATTCCTATGTCCTAATGCTTCTCACCTGGCTGGTGAAAACTAAATGACTAGCTGAAGCACAGCCTCCCACAACCATATTCAACATGCTTCCTCTCTCCAGAATACTGCAAAAAGATACATCTTTCTTCTTGCTCATTCACATTTAGGTATGGGACTGGCCGTAAGTCAAGTGTGCCAGAAGGTAAGATTTTCTTAATACTGTCCACGTGATTTTCCCCCAAACTAAAGTGAAAACATTTCAGTGGAAATTAAGCTCTAAGAATTATTTTGCTGGCTATCAGTTTACAAAATAAACATGCCCTCACAGAACAGGTAAGTGGGCTTGTGTTCCTATTGAGAGCTTCTCTTTAGTTTTTGCTTTTTAAAAATAAGTACCACATTTGAATGTCTAACTCCATAATGACTGACCTAAGATTTCAATAGAATGTTAGGTATTGTGAAAATATGTTTAATGGGTATGTAAATGTAAAGCCTATGTCAGATTGTGTGCCGTCTTGGGGAGGGTGGGGGGGAGAAAAAGGAAGAAAAATTTTCAACTCAAAAGCATATGGAAAAAAAAATTTAAAAAACAAAACAAAACCAAAAAAAAAGTATATTAGGTATTTGAAACCAAGAGAAAAAAGTAATGACTCATTTTCAAACCACCATTATAGATATAATGAGTCATAGTTTCTAATGGGAATTCTCACAATATAAAGAGAGAGGAAGGCTATTTGTAAAGTTTCAATGGACAGATCCTTGAAAGCCACACAGAAGGCAATGATGTGATGAGGAGAATGCTGGACTTAAGAGTCAGAAGTTCAGAGTTCAATCTTCCCATATAATCACACACATCTAGTCCGAATTATCCCTGCACAGGAATTCCTTCTGAAACATATCCAACAAATGGTCATCCAAATTTCATTTGAAGACTTCCAGTGATGAGGAACTTATTATCATCCAAGAAAGTCTATTTCACTTTTGGGTAGCAATTATTTACAGGAAGTTCTTTCTTACACTGAGCCTAAATCTATTTCTTTGCTACTTCACATTATGCCTAGCTCCTTCCTCTGTTGCCAAAGAGAACAAGTTTAATCCTTCTATCAGTTATCATCTATTCCCCTACATCTTCTGCAAAGTAAACATCCCCATTTCTTTCAACCTGTCTTCATATGGAATAGTTTCCAATCCACTCATGATTCTGGTCACTCTCCTCGAGATTCATTCCAGTTTGTCAATTTCATCCCTAAAATGAGACACCAATAGTCCCAAAAATGAACACTGATACTCCAGAGACTGTCTAATCAGTATAGAACACAAAACATTTTCACTTCCCTTGTCTTGAACACTATGCCTCTAAATGTATCCAAATATTACACTGGTGATTCCTTGAGATTGCAATCCCCTATAACTCCCAATTACTCCCCTACACCCACATACATTTTTCTCTCCCCTGAACTTACAGTATCGACAGTATGTAAACAATTCAGCACACAATTATAGAGAACCTTTATCGTAAGTGTCTTTACACTGCATTCTGTAGCTCAAGAGAGAGAAACCAATAGTTACACCACCCCTGCAAAACCAAGGAGACTTTAGGCTCATGGCCAATGGCACCAAAGTGGAGAACAGAAGAAAGAATGCAGGGTCAAACCCTAAGTGAGCAGAAATAGCACATTTCCTAAAGAGAGTTGATAAAGACAACCAGTTTCCTCATCATCTTTGCCATTGTTGCTCTCTCCCCTCAAATTGTCAAGCACATAGTTCATCTCATAGGTTCACAGCTTTAAAGCTGGAAGGGAACTTAGAGGACATTAAATCCAATTCACTCATTTTTCGGATAAGAGAGCTAAGGCAGTAAGCTTAAGTGATTTGCCCTGCACACAGTGAAGTGCCTGAGGCACAGTTTGAACTCTGGTCTTCTTGCCTCTTAAGTCTTATGCCCTATCCACTATACTACCAAGCTGGCTCTTTGATACATATGACAAATACAGAAAAGCACAGGGGAAAAAAAAGATTTATAGAATCTAAAGACAACTGAAGGAAGGAGGGTCAATAAAACAATGTATACAACAATCAAAAGTGAACACTGAAAAATTACAAAGAACAAATGTGGCCCAGAAGAGACAGGAGTACACATCCCTATCTCACTCATCTGCATAGGCAGGAGGGCCCACAGGTATACTATACTGCACATATTTTCTGATTGTTTTTCTAGGTATTGACCTATTTTGCTTATTTTTTTCCTCTTCCTTTATAAAAAATATTATTTGTTATACAGTACGGCTCCCTGGAAGGGGGCCAGGTCTTGGGAGAAAGCCTGGAAAGAAATAGAAACAACACAAATGACCAATCAGACTGGAAATAGCTAAACATTTAAATTGTGGCACATGAATGCAAGGGAATATTATTGTGATATAAGAAATGATGAATGAAGACAAGCATAAAAAGACTGATACAGATACAGTGAAGTAGGTAAAGCCAGGAAATCAATATACAAATTACTATAATAATGTAAATGGAATGAACAGCAACAACAACCAAACAATCCAAACTGAATGCCATGAGATCATAATAACTAAGCCTGGCTCCAAAGAATAAGTTGTATCTCCCCAACGTGCTCTTCCACAGAGGGGGAAGACCATGGATATAGAATATTATCAGACCTTTTCACTGTGTTGGTTAGTTTTGCTAAATTTTCTTTCACTTTGCTTATTCTTTATTAAGGGATGGCTCTGGATCAGGGATGGGGTGAAGTAGAGGGTGTAATACAGTGAGAAATGCAGTTGATGTAAAATTAAAAGCTACCAATAAAAATTTAAGAAAGAAAATTATGAATAACTGTGAGAGTGTAAGGGTTATTGTTGGAATTTCTATTACAGACTTTTTAGGTCAATTATATCTTCTGTTTATAGTAAGCTTGGCAAGCAGACTATAGCTGGAAAAAAAAAACCCAAATAGTATAGTAGTAAGTTTAGTATTAACATTACTCCATTTGTTACAGATGTGACTGTGGTTAGCTAGCATTTGCTGAGTTCCTTGGTGGGTTAGGGGAAAATACTCATAATTTATGTCTCTGAAGGTGTGATGTGTCCTGCCCTGGAGACCTTCAAGAAAGGTGTTTAGTACTGCAAAGTGTTAAGAAAGAGAAAAAGAATTTCTCAGCAAAAGGCTGCCAAATTACAAGGTGACATAAAATAAAAACACAATTGTTAATTCAAAAAAGAGTAAGATATGTCACTTTAGGATTTTCTACAAAATCTGAAAAAAACTTGAGTTTTAATGACTCGAAATTTTTGCCTCAGCTTCTTTTTACAAAGTTTTTAAGGATATTAATCAAAGAAAATTCCTATAAAAAGACCTCTCATTAGAAAGTTACAAATAAAATACACTGCTTATTTATTTTTAGTTTTTAGAATATATTTCTTTTAAAAATAAAAAAATACAAGTCTTTTATGACAGGAGTAGCCTACATTTATCTAGTACTTTACAGCTTCAAAAACATTTTCATAAAAATGAGACATTTCTTGTCCTCAAGGAGATTACACTCCAAACTAGAAGACAAGTACATGAAAAATGTCTATAAAATTAATATAAGGATTGTTTTGGAAAGGAGAGCACTAGTAACCTGAAGGATCAGGAAAGGCTAGGTGTAGGTAGCACCTGATGGAGGTTTTGAAGGTTTCATCCATTTCCTCCACAAAAGCTTGTCACAGCTTGGCCTTTATCTTTCCAGTCTTCCTATGTCTAACTATACTCTCATCCAATGACAATTTTCCTTGCATGTGACACTCCCAATTCTGTGCCTTTTCACTGACTATCCCCTACACCTGGAATGCTCTACCTCCTTACTTTTTTGCATCCTGGCTTCCTTCAAGACTCAACTCAAACGCCATCTTCTGCAATCTTTCCTGGTTCCCACTCACCCACCCAAAACTACTAGATACTTTTCTCTGAGTTTATCTCTATCTCCCATATGCACTGCATATATCTTGTTTATACATAGGTGGGGGTTTTTTGCATGTAGTCTCCCCCATTCGAATATAAGCTCAGAAGATTAAATTGATTTAGTATAATTTTAATTGTTCCTATTTATAATTAATTGATTTTTGTCCTACAACTGCCCAAACTGTAGTTGTTTGTCTCTGAACTTAGTTCAGAAATTCAACTGGCCTGTAATTACTTAAGGTTAGAAATCCAGTTCTCTTGCTAATTGCCGTTTCTATTCTGTCAAGGAAATCTGCTATCCTTGAGGGATGCAGGTAGACACCAGGGAGTCTGGTTTAGTATTTTTACACTAAACTATCCTTTAAAGATTTCTGGTTTGCTATCCGAAGAAATCTGGCTCACTATCTATAACCTTGCAGGAAGACTCAATCTTAGTCACAGGAGGGAGGGAGTTGTTGCCAGCCCCTCATTCCCAGTTTCCAACCAATCATATTGTCCCTCATACCTCAACTCTGTAACCAGTCTGTCTTCACCCCACCTCTTCTGTCCCCTGTGATGCTACCAACCCTATAACCAATCATAAATTTGTTCCTTGTCTACGAAGTCCCATTCTTCTGTGCCCCCAAAAGCTATAAAAGGGGAGCTGTCCCTTCTGCTTTGGGTCTTTGTCTTAAAACTGAGACAGCCATTGACCACTTTATTATCAAGTTTATGTCCTAATAAATTATTATCTTGCTTGGAGAAAATGTGCTTCAGTCTACCTTTGTTGAATTTCATTCACGAAAATTTGGTGGTAGCAATGAGTTCAGGGACAAAGTTTCCCCCAGACCCTTCTTCAAAACTTCTCCCCTCTTTGGGGCTCAGGTGGAAATATTTCACAAAGGGAGAGTTTTATGTTGGGAAGTCTGTGGCTGTGGACTGACTCTTCCTCTGAACACTCACAACTATTAAAATCTTCTCCAGGAAAGATGGTAAGTGCCCTGTTGTGAATAATTTCGTGCATTTCCAGTTCATTTTTGTTTTGAATGTCGTTTGTATTAAAAGTTACAACTTATAGATTTGGAAATAA
Organism: Phascolarctos cinereus; assembly: GCF_003287225.1. NCBI lineage: Eukaryota > Metazoa > Chordata > Mammalia > Diprotodontia > Phascolarctidae > Phascolarctos > Phascolarctos cinereus. The sequence goes on along the minus strand of NW_027555736.1, from coordinate 112,155,385 downwards.
TTGACTACATAGGCAGACAGACAGATAGGCATAAAACCTGAGATAGCCTTTAGTGGCAATGTATTTCCATTGAAGATCTCCCACAATAGGACAGGGGAATAGGGGATCAACTTGAGTGTACATCAAGTCTATGACATTCTACAAGCTTGAGAAACGGAGGGAGTCCTATATCCCTACCAAAAAAGTCAACACTATTTTGCTTTCATTGCTGCTCTCCAATATTTTCAGGGAACTAAGAATAATACCTCTAGCTGGAGAGTTGCATAGTGGATTATTTTCAGTGTTTCTCCAGCTTGGGAGAATTGAGGGTCTAATGCAGCAGGCCCCAGTCGAGGATCCTTCCTTACAGGTAGATAGATAATCAAATTGATTTCTGAGAGAATCTTTCTCCCCATTATCTGAGCAGTCTGGGGAGTAAGACAGCATGGTCTCTGGAGACATCTAGTGACCAAATTGACAATAGTCAGGGGATCAACATTCCAGATTGGTTTAGGAAAACAGAGAGGAGGTATTTTACTTAAGAAGAAATAAAATTCATGAGGCTGGTAACTGAAGTCTCACACTATTATCAGTAATAAAACATCATAGTGTTTTTCTCACAGTGTTTTTCTATGTGTTTGTCTCTGTATATGTTTCTTCTGTGCCTGTGCTTTTAAGTATCTTTGTTTTTCTTTTTTATGAGAAATTAAAATTATTAGTTTAAAAGATGCCCCAGATGACCTAAAAAGGGGACTTTCATTTGTGCACACAAAAATATTTTTTAAGAAGCTTTGTCTGTGGAAGTGAATGTTCAAAACTAAAAATAAATAATTTTTTTTTAAAAAGCAGCTTTGTCACTAGTGCTTATTGTCTTTGTTTCTGTCTTGTGATGGTAATCCCTCATTTTATTAAGATTGTTTTTAGAAAATTGTGTGCATGGAGCTTAGTAGCAAAAACCTTGCCAGCAAATATCTGTGTATTGTGATCTAATTTTTTGTTGTTGTTGTTGTTCTAAAGGTTCTCCCTTTCTCTTTATGTTCTTTAATTCTGGCCAAGTTTTGGGAGTGTAGAGAGAAAGACAGATAAGAACAGGAATCTTTTCCTTCAGACTGTATAATTTTATGATGACATAATCTAATTAGAAACTAAATTTATAACTGAACTGTAAGTTCTCTACTGTGAGTCTCCAAATTGCAGTTTGCACATTTTTATAAATGCTGAAATGTTCTAGTTTTGGGTTAACATCCTTTGGAATTTGCTTTAAGGAAATTAAGAACATAACTATGAATGTTATAAATTTATTGTTCTGCAGCTAGGACAAGAAGGTAATTTCATTGATTAAAAAGAAGCTGGTTTGAAAGTAGTGTAAGTGAAGCTGCTAAGTAAAGAAAAGAAAATAAGTTGCAGCTTACATTTTAAACAGCTGTGGTACTTAGTAAATGCTCTTCCCTGGTGCCCGCAAAAAGAGAAAAGTTTGTGTGAAATCAGGAAACAACCAAAAAGTAAATTATTTGTATTGGAACACCTAATTAGATAACTGGGGAGTTTTACAAATTAAAGTTAGGTACAAATCAATTTAGAAAGAAAATTTTCAATTGCTGCATGTTTTGGGATTAGACATTTTTGTTGTGAATTTTATTGAATTCCACAATTTGGTTATGAATGTTAATTGAAGTAGATTTCAAACAACTTGTTTGAAATTCTCACTTCTTAGTTTTAGCTCACATAGAAAAATCATTTCCAGAAACTGTCCAAGGAATGTGCTAGAGTCTGGTTTGAGACTCTGTTTATCCTATAAACAAAAGCTAAACTGAGCTGGTTCTGGCTACCAAGAACCATGCCTATGACCTTGGTCCCTTCATGGGAGTTTGGGGTGGCCTGTCTTGTGAAGAACGAATAAAGATCCTGATCCAGAAAGGTTTTGTTTGCTCAGTTTGTTGGAGGCTACTGTAGAAAATGTGGTTGGGAATGTTGCTTCTGCATATCTCTTATCAGGGTGTGAATAAGTCCCCCAAACCCCTTGATGAGTGGCTGCTGGGGTATTGACAGCTGTAGGCAGTTACATAACAACCTTGTGGAACCAAATAAACGTGGAGAATGGAAGATGCAATTAGGGGTGGAGACTCACGTGGGGAAATCAGGCACTCTGGATAGGGTGTAAACCCTGCACTACCCAGCCAATGGGGAAACGGGAGGGAACCGAGATTCAGGACTAGGGATAAAACACTTTGCTTCCCTTCTGTAAGGTGTGGCCACACGTGGGACACTGTGCCTAGTGCCACTAATAAAAAGGGTTTTTTTGTTTTGGTTTGGTTTGGTTTTTTCTGGCTCACCAATAGCTTGGGGAACTTTTGTTGCTTACACTACTGAATCTCAGCTGACCCTCTCCCCTCGAGGATGAAGTAATGGAGAGGGAGATGAAGATTCTGAGCCCCTTCTCCTCATGAGGTGTACAGCAATTAGGGTTGCCTTTTTCTGGTCAGGGGAGGGCCCAATAATTTGCTGTCAAGAAAACAGACCTAGCTTTATACTGGTTCTAGACTCTCCCTTTAGTGTCTTTGGTTACCAAGAGAAAGCACTGACCATCAATTTATTGATCATTGGCTAGCCTAGTTAATAAATTGATTATTAATACCCAGAAACTGTATCTCTTATTCTATGACATCTGGAAATATTTGTTAATCTATAAAATGAGGGGGACAGGTAAACTCTAAAATTCAAAGATTTTATGACCTCCCAAAGCATGCATAAAAGGATGCAATAATGAGTAAATTTATAATCTACATATATTCAACATGGGATAAACTATTTATTATAAGATAATTACTAGAAAATCTGAGGAAAAGCTGAGGTTCAAGTCTTTGCAAGCTGTGAAAATTACTTACTTACTTTGAGAAAATCATGCAATTTCTCAGAGCTTCAACTGCCTCATCAAAATTTACCCCAATTTCATTAAAAATAAAAAAACCCAATCATGTCAACCAAAGATTCACGTGTCAAGGCAACAAACATTTATTAAGCACCTATTACAAGTAAGCACTAAATAAATCCACTAAAAATATGCAAAAACATACTTATAATCCTAATCTGAAGCCACTTCCTCTCATTCATAGTCATTCCCAACTCCATCTTTATAACATTCATTCTGAGAAAGAACAACTAATCTTACTGACAAACACAGTCTGGGAAGCAAAAACACATTTTCCTGAAAACCAAAAAGGGAGTGGACAGGAAAGTCTGAGGATTTCAAGTTCTTTTAGTCTTTCTCATTTCTCCTAAGCCTTATGTATTTCACCATTTTTCACTGCCACTCCAAATCAGATTCCTTGAGCATTTACAGCTACAATGCACAGATCTTCAACTTAGCACCCAACACCATTTAAACAGTCCAGGTTTCTCCCTAAATATTTTCCTTGCCTGGTCAGGTGTATACATTCCTTCCATGTCACTCTCAAGGATGGAACCACTCTTTCTTTTGTATGCAACAAGGTGTTCCCATTTCCCTCTCAAGTTTTCAAAACTTATGCTTCACAGAACCATACCCCGTAGAAAACAAACCCTGCATAACTTCACTTAAAGCATGTTCTGTTTTCTGTGAGAGTTTATTTTTTTAAGAAGATAAAGGGTTTGGACCAGATTGTACAATGAAGTAATCAGTTACCAGGGTTTGCATATGCCAGGGTTCAGGTTTCAACTCTTACATGTATCAGCCTTGTGCCTTTGGGCAAGTCAACTAATATCTGAGCCTCAGTTGCCTCATCTGTAAGTATGGATAATAATACTTGGCCTGCCATCCTCAAAGGATTGCTTTGAAAAAAAAAATGCATCATAAACTATAAAGGTCTATACAGATGTCAGCTATTATCAGCTGAAGACAGCACTCTACAGTGGAGAAAACAAGACTTAGTCACCAGAAGGCCTGGGTTCAAATCCTAATTCTGATTCTTAATACCTGTGTAACCTGAAGCCAGTAACTCAACCTCCCTGGGCCTTAGCTGCTCATTTATAAAATGAGATTAGATCAATGATAAGGTTTTTTGGGGCTCTTTGGGTTCTACAGCTATGATCCTATGAGTTTTTACTATTACCCTTGTTTGGAACTCACTTCTCACTCCTCTTCAACACCCAACTCACCTTCCCCATGAAGCCTTCCCTGACCACTCTACATATGAGTTGGGAAATGGGTTCAAATCACAATTCTACTTGTGTGGCCTTGGACAAATCACATAACCAGTCTGAGTTTCCCCAGCAATAAAATAAGAGTATCAGAATAGGTGAAGTGATAGAGCCCATTCAGCTCCACAGCTATCATTCTAGATAGTATAGATCTTTGTCTTTTACTGCCTGGTGGTGTTAACATCTAGCAGAGGTTCCCAAAGTGGGCAATGCCACCCCTCGGGGGGGGACGCAATGGACCCATCCAGGGACTCAGTAGTAGCCTTGGGTGCAACTGGGGGGGGAGCGTGAATAAGGGGGCGGTGGAAGCATAAGAAGAGAAGACAACATTTTGAAAAACCATCAGTGCCTGTTTCATCTATTGTGTAACAATTAAAGTGGTAGTGATTTCATTATTTTCCAAATAAATACACAAAATGCAAATTATAACCGATTAGTGGTCAAATTTGCCTACAGGTCTTAACAAGCAAGTGTTGGCAGGCTAGCATGTTGCATATCCAGGATGCACTGGCAGGAGTATGGGCATGTAATGACTTGTTTACAATACCATACACGGTTATATGACACAATATTGCATCATCAAAATTTTAATGCGGAAAAAACCCACAAACTTACCATAAATTATTAAACCTAAGATGCATCATTTTTAAAAAGTTTTTTTTTTGAAATGATGCAAATTTCCAAAAAAAAAAGTTAAAGGGTTAAAAAAAAAAGTAGATTTCCAAGGGAGCACTGAGTAATTTATTTTTTGAAAGGGGCATGGTAGGCCAAATTAGTCTGGGAACCTCTGATCTAATGTGTCTATGTCTTCTTAGACTTATACTTATGTTGGGAAGCTAGTATATACATTACACAAAAATTATTGCAACTAGGAATACTATTTAAATGTAAACCATTTATGTCATAAAAGTATTCATGCTCTTTGGCTCAGAGATCCTGCTGCTCAGTATGTACTCCAAGAATGTAAAAGACAGGTGCCATAAATACCAAAACATTCACAGCAGCCCCTTTTTGTGTTGACAAAGAACTGGAAACAAAGGAGGTTCCCATCAAGTTGGGAATGGTGAAACAAGGTGTGGTACAAGCGCAGTGCTTAGTCTATAATAAATTTAATAAATTCTTTTGTTGTTATTGTTAAGTTGTTTCATTCACGTCCATGATGCCATTTGGGGTTTTCTTGGCAGATGAGGAAATTGAGGCAAACAAGGTTAAATAAGCGACTTACCCAGGATCACACAACTAGTAGGTGTCTGAGGCTGAATGGGAACTCAGGTCTTCCTGAATCCATGCCTGGCAACTCTATTTACTGCACCACCTAGCTGCCCCTAAATTCTTCTTTACTCATTCACAAACAGAATGGGCTATTCTTACTGCACTGTAAGAAACAACAAATACAATCAATTCAGAGAAACATGACACGATTTACAGGAACTGATGCAGAATGGAATAAGTAGAATCAGGAAAACCACATATAAAAAATATCATAAAGTAAAAAAGAAAAAAGAAGGAAGACAATGTGGTTACAATGAGCAAGAGATAAAGAAGACATGGACTCTGAGGACAGAATACTGCATATGCTGTCTTCACAGCTGTGTCATTTGGTTTTGCTCAACTTTGTCTTTGTTACAAGGGAAGGCTCAGGGTAAGTAGGAGGAAAGACTATCTTGAAATGACTGTAACATAAGAGTCAAAGACATCAATAAAACAACAAAAAAAAGACAAAAAAAGTTATTATTGATTATTAGCATGCACAGAAGCTCCTTGGTGTCTCATGATATTTGAATCTTTATATTTCCTATATACTGCTTTACCTAAACAGTTCTGATTTTAAGCTTGTAATTACATCTTTCACCACCATACTGCTGAGGCAAAATCTTCAATGTACATGAAGGTACCTTCCCAAATGATGATCTTAAACTAACCAATCAAGGAGACAAAGGAAATTAAGGTACTACAATACAACAGACCATACTGTGACAGTCAACACCACAAAAGGGAAGATACAAATTTCAAGCTCTTCAAAGCAAGATGCATATAATAAACTGTTAATAAAGTGATATGAAATGTTCAGTGTCTGAAGTGCCCCATTAAGTACAAATCAAAGGCAGGGCTTTAATCTGGGCCTTCCTAACTCCAAGGTTGGCCTTCTGTAATAAGGTGTTATAGAACAATAATTATTGTATAATAGAATATTATATTCTATAACATCAATCATATTATACACGATGTTCTATTATACATCTTACATATAATAGAATATTAGACATATCTAATATTCTGTAATATGACTTATGATTTTATAGAATAACAGGATGCCATGTTATAAAATAATAATTGTTCTAAAAAATCATCATAGAAGGTCAGTCTTGGAGTCAGGAAAGTGATGATGACGAGAACGACATTTATACTAGCATTTACATGGTGCTCTAAGGTTTCCAAAGTGATTTACCAATATCACCTCATTTTATCCTCGTAACAACCTGGAAAGTAGGTGCTATCATTAACCCCATTTTACAGATGAAAACACTGAGGCAGAAAGAGGTAAAGTGACTTGTCTGGGGCCATATGGCTAGTAAATATCTGAGGTCAGATTTTAATTCAGTTCTCCATGACAACTGATGGAGTACTGACTTTCAAAATTAGCATCTACTAATTACGAACTCATACTTCAGGCAGAGGTTAGATTAGATCCCCTAAAATTCTTTCCCTACCATAAGATAATTAGCCAAAGAAGAGACAAAATAAAAATTGTTTCCCATGGCCTATGTGTTAGCCTGTATAAATCTACCATTGTACATTTTCACCACTGGATGGCAATCATGCACCGGGAAGAAGACATGTTTTGCATTTACAACTGGATGTTTCTGGAGTCTGAAAAAATGTATTAATAATAAGATTTAGTTACTGAGGCATGAAATTTAAATACTTTAAGCAGCATTCGGTGAATGATCAGTGAAAGCTAAAGTGGTGTCCAAAATACACCCCAAGCTACTTGAATAAAATATACAACACATATGACTTTGTATCTGTGGTACAGATCAAAGATCAGAGATTACCAAATTTAAAATTTCAAGAACTGCATAAAGGTTCTTCAGTTCTGGGAAGAAAAGAATTAAGAATGACTAGTGATATACACTAATTCAAAACTAATTACCATTAAATGTAAGGAAACCACTTTCAAGTGCAATACCAGCTTGATTATCTCATACAAGTTTAAAAAAAAAAAAGAGGTAAGGGCATTACCATTCAGCAGTTTAAATCACAATTTTCATAGCTATGGATCTCATCTGTCTCTGGTCTCTTTTCCCAGTGCTGATTCTACGAAGTCCTACCATCTGGAAACTTCTCCCTGGTACCCGGCAATGGCTATAATTGCCAGCCTGGTTTATTCAAGTGTGTGTTTGCTTAAAAGTTGGGCTTAGCTCAAGGCTGAAGAATTAAAACCAGTCCAAAGATACTAACAATGTAGTAAACAACCAACAGGATAAAATATACTGCCTGTTTCTTTTCAAAGACTAGAGGCTAATAAGGAGGAAGGGGGTAAAAAAGAATGTCAGGTTCCTTTGCGCCAAATGACCTTGCTATCTTCTCCATAACTATACTCCACTTTAATGCTGTAGGACTTAAGCTTTTACAGGCCCAATAATATCTTAAACTTTTCATGTATGTTTAATATTTAAAGGAAGGTTTCCAAACTTTTTCCTGTACAATAAAGAATCCTAGGATCTAGGGCTGTAAGTGACATGAGGCCACCTAGGCCAACCTGCTCATTTTAGAGCTAAGGAAATTGAGGCCCAGAAAAGTTAAGTGACTTGCCCAAGGTCACACATAAGAATCAGGTGTGGGATTTGACTCCAAGTTCCCAGACTCCAAAGTCAGCAACCTTTCTTTCTTTCCTTCCTCTCACCACAGTTTCCTGCTCTCTTTCCCTTTTGAGGATGAAAAAAAAAAACCCTAGCAACCATATCAAGTCATTCAGGTAAATTCAATTTCATTTTTGGTATGTTCAATTTTGTTACAGTAGAACACAGCTATATGGCCCAGCTCAAACATATTTGAAGTACATTCTTTTTATTCCATCATTCCATCATTTTCCTCGCTTTATATATAGGATTTTCCCAGGGTTTCATTCCTGCTTGATTTGAGGTTGCCAATGATTTCTAACAACAAGCCTTAAGAATACCCACCCATTCCACAAATTTGCCACAGACTTGGTTGCCTGCACAAGTATCACCAGCTTCTCTATACCAGTCCAGGGCACTCAATAACTTCATTTTTAAAAGAAGAGGAAAGAGGCAGAGAGGAACATATAAAAATAAGCATAAAAATAATTTGTTTCAAAAAAAATAAAAGGCTTACCTATCACTAGGCCACCCTCAACAGATCTAACTGAAAGAAAACAATGCTACCTTGACGCTTAATGCAAATGTGTCAGCTGAGTTTGCAAAATGTAGGACTTTGACAAAAGCTTAGCTCCTATAGAGTATCCCCTTCTTTGCTTCAGAGACCAAGCAGGAGAAAGAATTATAAGTACCTACAAGTACAGTGATAGTGTTTCTACGAGAAATGGTTTGAGCAGGAAGCCTTTGATAAATATCCAGTCTGGGACCTGGAATTACAAATGACATCACTATTATAATATGTGCATTCTTTTACAATGCATACAAATAAACACCAATAATCAAAGTAACAAGTATATATAACTGCCTAACCAGAAATATATTCCACTGACTAAACTATCAATCAGCTACAGTAATGGTAAAAAGAGGATTGTAGATAACAAAAGGCAAAGTATAATCCAAAAATGATCTCTTTGGCTTTGGAGCACACAGTTTAAGCACAAGCTCCATCCCCACACTCCAACACATGGATGTGTACACTCACTCACGCACACACACTCAGTGTTGTATATATTATAAAAAAAACGAATCTTAAATCTAGGAAGATGAGTTCAAATTTCAGCATTTCAGTCCTTTATCGCCCTTGGCCACCGGAAGGCCTCCAATTCGATGTCTTACCATTGCCATCACCTCACTCTCAGCATATGTAAAATGACACCTTACATCACAAAGTCAGCCAACTAATTCCCTCATCCTAGAATCTTATGTCAGTCAGTCATATCTTCCTTCTAGTTATCCAGTCTTTTAAAACTTTTCTGTGACTTGCTCCCCTCTCCTGTCTCCCAAATTCAATCAATCCTGTTGATTCTTCCTCCATAATATCTCTGCCATCTATTCATTTCTTTCCATCCCACCACAACCATGCCAGGGACCAGGGACTAGACTTGTAATTTCACTAGTGCATGGAACTTCTGAGTAAGGAAACTCCCTCTACTGCAAGTCAGTACCTTCTCCAGAACTTTGCCCAGGATTACATAGCCACTATATGTCAGAGGCGGGACTTGATGTCAGGTCTTCTCACTCAAAGGCCAGTGCTCCATCCACTTTTGTGGAAAAAGTACCACTACCCTAATTAAGGAGAAAAAATGTTCTAACTGCTCCCCCACCTCCAGTGCCTCTCCCTTCTAATCCATCCCTATATTGCTGCCTGACACATTTCTCTAAAATGCTGTTCCAATAACATCATTCCCAGGTTCATTAACTTCCCAAAATAACCTTTCTCTACAGATAAAAGTCCAAACTCCTTAGTTTGACTTCCAGGAGCCACCACAATCTGAATGTATTTTCAGTTTATTAATCTTATCTTTTACTATTCCTAATAAGAATCCTTTTTATTTTCCCACAAACAATTCACTTCTTTCTTGCATGTATTCATATTTTACCCAGACATGAAATATTCCCTGCCCTTCTTTCTGTATATTTAAATTCTACACATCCTTTAGAGTCCAGTAAGTTCGTCCTCCAGAAGGTCTTCCCTAATCACTCTTGCAATAGAATGCTTCTTTGATTGAACTAGAGTTCTGTCTACACTTCATTTTGACCCTTAATCACAACATATCTTATTAGCTCTTTCAAGTGTATCATTTCCCCCAATTTTTGCACAAAGATGACTGAGGGTAGGTACTCTATCCTATGTATCTTTTGCAGTGTCGTATAGCCTGTACCACAATGAATGAAACAGCATTTATTGTGTTTATTATGTGTAAAGGACTGTGCTAAGAGTTAGAGATTCAAAAACAATGGTCTTGTCCTCAACATAGTGGTGTCCAGAGAGGGATGTTTTGGATCGGAAAACTCAGGGTGATGTCACAGAGTAGACTGATACATCCTTTCCAGTAGCAATGATAGTACTGATTTCTTTTTGGTTGGAGAGCTAAAACGGAACGCAAAGGGAGTTGCACACTTTGGCCGCGTAGATGATAAGATGGTTGGGGTATAAAGTAAACACAATGCTAGCCACATATTAGATTAATACTATTTATTGACTGAATAGATTTTTACAAATGGGGAGGAAATGAGAAGTCACTGTAACACCAAGAACAAAAATCCCATCTCCTAGTTCTTTCAGCTACACTTGTACTACATTATTTACTCTTTAGAAGACATCTTACAATTGGATTAACAGAATATGTTACTTTCTGGGCACTATAAGTCTTTTCTAAAACTTTACAAGTATAGCTCAAATACCAACTTACCGACTCTTTCCAAATGCTTTGACTGTAATGAACTCAACAAAATGCAACTCTCAAAGTTCTCACCCAACAAAGTATGTCACGTGTGTATACGTATACGTATAGCACCTAAGGCTCTATGAAAGAGGTATAAAACAAAGAGACTTGTTCACTTAAGATTTTTTTCCTAGTGTCATGAAAATGTCCTGCCCTGAATCCAAACAAAGGATTACCTATTAATATTGAGATTTTTCAAATGGTCTTATCTAGAGATAATGACATAAGAGCCCCATAACACTACAAAGTCTCCTCAGTTAAATCTGTAGAGATAGGAAGGAGCTTGGTTTGACCACACTTAAAGAAACAAAATGGACATTAAAAATGCACATTATCCAGACAAGCAGCTGGAGAATCCAGTGAGTTAATTCATCAATATGTAACTCCCAGATAAGTGTTTCAAGAGGACAATGTGATGAAACAAGTAGAAAGTGGGTATCTGCCTAGATCACATTATCATAAATTGAGAGCTGGCAGGAAAGGCAGAACTAATTCAACTCTCCATTTTTAAAGAGGAGGAACCCATGCCCAGGGGGCAAAGAGTATAGTCTCTTTAATAACCAAAATCTATTCACTGCCAAAAAGTCCATCTTTTTAACACTAATGCTCTCCTTATGTTAATATGACTGTGGATCATAAAATAATATGATCTTGGAAAAAACAAACTTACTAATAGCTCAGGTCCCCTGTGTTCCTCAGTTTTCTGGTTGAGTGCTGCTGTAGCACTATGTACTCCCATGATGGTCAAGGTGGGCAGATCACAGCAAGAGCTGTGGGTGGGGATAGAGTTTAGTTCAGTTACAAATTCATAGTTCAGTTTATGCTGTCCTGCCAGAGCTGGTGGGGGATGGAGGGAGTGCTGAGTAAGTCTGTTAGGATTGGGAATTCATCTTCTCTGCTCTCAGTTCATTGGTTTACCTTCTTCCTCTTTAAAGCTCTTGTCTTAAACTGGGGATAGAGGGGCCACAGCTGGATTGACTGTTATCATAATTATTAGCTTGTTCAGGTTTGAAAGGTGATAAAAGATTGGAGGAAAAGTCTAGCCTTCCATCTTGTTAGTCACATGACCCAAATTCTGGATTAAATCTATCAAAATTTATCAAAGTAAGGCTAGAGTGTAGAATGAGATCATACTTCGCTACAGAATTCCAAGAATGAGAGAAAAACAGTGATTACAATTACTGGCCATTTTTCATGAAGTTACACTGTTAGTTTCATGTGGACCCTGACCTGTAGGCACCACTAAATTTTCCCATACCCACTAACAACTTTAGGCTTAATTGAACACTTGACTACCCCATTTAGCACCTCTTTGTGAATCTTTTTGTTAAAGTGATTTTGGATTATTCTCTAAAGATTTGAAAATTAAAGCTTCTAAAGAATTGTGTTTCTTTCTAAAAAGCTCCTGATCAGAACAAAAAGCAGGGAAGTATAACATTTTAGACTGCTACAGAAGTATCATCATTATTAAAACAGTGGAATAAATTTCTTACTCTAAGAAAGGAACTCTTAACCTGGTATCCACAGACCATAGATTTCAGGGATGAGAAAAAAAAAACTCTATTTCAATATAACTGGTTCTTTGGTAATCCTATGCATTTTTATTTTATGCACTTAAAAACTTTATTCTGAAAAGGTATGTATAGGCTTCACCAAATTGCCAAAGGGGTTCATGACACAAAAAGTTAAGAACGCCTAAAAGAGAAGATTTTCCCTCTTTAAGTCTTCCTAGAGTACTTTATCCCCATTATATCCATATATTATACTTATCTACATGTGAAATGTAGACTGCATTTCACATCTTCCCTCTCTACCTCTAATCAGAATATAAATGATTTGAGGGCAAGAACTGTCTTGGGATTAAAATTACACCTCATCTGGAAATCTGCATATGAACATGGCCTCAACACATGGGAGTCAAGGTTAAAAGTGAGGCACCAGTTCCAAAAGACCACACAACCCTAGGGATTGTCCTAGAAGCCACTCTGGATATGAACCACAATTTCCTTTTGGAATATTAATGTGGATGATGAGGACTATTCCAAGAAAGATTAATCTAAGAACAAGGCCCCTCAACTCCATTTAGCATCTCATCATGGGCAGATTCCAACAGTGCTTCCCCATCTAGGCCAGCGTTTCTAATGTATATTATGTATGTCCCACATAACAGGTCTTTTTCAATGTGTCTGTGTTTATGCGCCTCCTTATTCCACGTGTCCCAAAAAAGTTTATGCACTACTCTTTGCTGTTAAGTTATTTGAGGTCTTGGAGTACACCAAAACACTTTCCTCTGAATTTCAAAGTCAGCGATAGCTTTTGCCTTGACATGACCTTCTCAATCTCTCCCTATGGCATGGCAAAGATTACAGGGCCTAGCAGTCAGAAGTCATGGGACCCTTAAGCTTGACCATACTTTACACCCTAATAATCAAATGACTTATTTTCCCCAGTAGCAGTTATCAAAGTAAATACCTAGGGAAGAATAAGCAACAACACCATTTGCCTTGCAAATACAGCCCTATTCAATTATGGTAAACTTTTTTCTTTATTTTTCCCAAACTGTCTCCTTTAGACATGAAGTTCAAAGGCATTTAAGGCAACACCAGTGGAGTCAAAAAGCCAAGTTTTCCTCTCTCAGCTCCAACTTGTGTTAGCTACAAAACAATAAGCAAATCACTCATTTTCTCTAGGTCTCAGTTTCCCCACATGTAAAATAGTGTTGGGGCTGCACTAGATGATCTCTAATGTTCTGTTGAACTCTTAAATCCTACGACCTCCAGAATCTAAAATAATATTAAAACAAAAATACATATTCCCATGAGTAGTCAAACAGAGGCAATCAAGTAAAAAGCATTTAAGGACCTTCTGTGTACACTAAGCTATAGGTTCTGGGGAAACAAAGATAAAATAAACTCATTCTTGCTCTAATTAAACTCACCTTAACAACTCATGTAAGTATGAGTAAATATAAAGTATATAAAAGGTCAATGCAAGATAAGGGGAGGGGAGGATAGCTGGTAGGATCACAAAAATCCTCATGGAGGAGAAAATACCTTTAAGAAACAGCAGTAAGGGCATTCTAAGACAATGCAAAATAAATAAAATAAAATAAAATAAGATGGGAAATTAAATGTCTTATACTAGGAACAATAATTAGGCCATCTGTATGGAACCCAGAATGTACAAAAGGAGGTGTAATGTTTATATTGAGCCTGGAAAGGAAAGTTGGATCCAGATTATGAAGGGCTGAACAGCCAAATGGAACAGTGTATATTCTATCCTAAAGAGAACAGGGAAGCAGGCACTTCTGAGGAGAGGACTGTGTCACTTGACGCAGTCAGATCTGTGCTTTGCTAGCTGTATGGAGGATGGATTAGAGATGGAAAAGGGATCAATGAAGAGATTACTGTAATAGGCCAGAGGTAATGAGGCTTGAAGTAGGGTGGGGTGCATGAAAGTGGGATTCAAAAACAGGCTGTCCTGGCTTCAAGTCTGGTCTTCTTTCCATCACACCACACTTCCTCTAAATGTAAAGCAATTTTTTGACACTGCTATTGCCAAACATTAATTCTTTCCAGTCATAACCAAATTTCAAAGAAGGAAAAATAAGTGGATCCCACCTAAGTAATTTGGTTCAGAATTTATACAAACAATGCTCATTATTTTATTGAAAAATATAATATACTGTTTAAGGGCTTCAATTAAAATTCATGCAGCTTCATAACACTGGGGTATATTATTTTTGTCCTATGAACAAAGAGTTCTTTTTATTCACATATGAATAAAGTGAAAGACTGACTATATAGAGGAATTCTGCATTTCTATTCACAATGAGGCACTCTGCACCAGGCACAGAATTTCTGTACATTCCAGATAAACTGGCTGGCAATTACATTCTTTAACGTTTGCACTGGATAAAAATATAATAATAACTCTATTGTAAAAAAAACCCGTCACCAACAAAAACAACCTAAAGTTTTCTTAAACAAACTCTTCTCTTTTGCCCTAAAAATGAGACACTGACAAATACACATGCATTTATAAATTCACAGATACATTCACAAATAAAAGGAATAAGAAATAATCTAGTTCAATATTTTCATTTTACAAATAATAGCCAATATTTATAAAGTGCTTTATATTGCTTATTTTACTCCTAACAACCCAATGTGTTAGACACTAACCTGTTACTACTCTCTATCTTAACCCCTTACTCTTATACTTGGGGACTTCAATAGACATGCTGTGGATCCTCCAAACACCCTGGCCTCCCTGTTCATCAACCTCCTCAACTCATATGAATTACATTTTCATTCCACCCCAGGCACAAAGAGGAACAATAGTACCCCTGATCTCCTCATCAACACAGAAGTATTCATGATCAACGGCCCTTGATGTGGCCCTACATTACCTTTCCATCTCTCCCTATACCCTCACTCCTTGCTAAATCTATTTTTCCACCCTCACCATGACCTCCAAATCCTCCCTCCCTCAGTGTTCTTCCAGGCCATCACCTGACTTCACTTTTCTAATTTCTCAATCTTGACTTCAGAATCAAGGAGTTTAACTATGTTCTTTTCCTCTACATTTTCCAGCCCTGGTTTGCTTCCACCACTCATCTTCACGGCTTTTAGTCACATGCTACACAACAGTGCTGAAAGGCATAAAGAATCATTCTAAGTCAACTACAAATTTATATTACTGGTCTCAACTGGGTTCTCACCAACACAAAATAATTTTTTTTAATTTTCCCTAAAATTTTAAAAATGACCCTTTATGACATTCCCCACAGAAACTATTCCATTTTTTCCTCAGGTCTGTGAAATTACATACCTCTGCCCACCACCCTTTCCGGTACAAGATCTTGCTTTCATACTTTACTGAGAAAATACAGGCTAACAACAACAACAATTACAACAGCTAGCATTTATGTAGCACTTTAAGATTTGCAAAGTGCTTTACAAATATCTCATTTTACCATTATACCATTAGGTGTGAAGCTGCCCCTTTCCCCTGTTCTGCATCTTAAAATCCCTTAATATTATTCTTCTTTTGCTCCAATTAAAAAAGTGGTCCTTCTCACCAAGCCCAACTCTCCTCTACTTGTGCCCTTGATCTCATCTTCTCAAATCTCCTCCAACAGCTTGCCTGTGCAATTATCTGTCCACTGATTTTCAATCTCTCCTTATCTACTGGCTCATTCCCTATTGCCTAAAAACATGTCCAAAGTCTCCCCATCCCTAAAAAATCTTCACTTCATCCTACCATCCCTGCAAACTATTTTACTAGATCTCTTTCATTTCACAAACTCTTAGGAATAAGGAACAGGAGGAGACAGCTATATTCCACATCCAATTCTCTAAATTCCTTGCAATCTGGCTTCCAAACTCATCCACTTAACTGAAAACTGCTTTCTCCAAATTCTCAACTATCAAACCTGATGGTCTCTTCTTAGTCCTCACACTTCTTAATTGTTCTACATCATTTGACATGGATGAACACTTCCATCTTCTCCCCATACTCTCTCTCCTCCTTTCATGGAACTCTCTTCTGGTTCTTCTCCAACTTACCAGATCTCTCATTCTCAAATTCCTTTGTTTTATAATCACCCATAATCTGCTCCCACTTTGTAGTTCCAAAGCAATTTTTCTCTTCTCTATTTCTCTGTGTCTCTCCATGACCTCAAAAGGTCTTATGAGTTCATCTCTATTCAGAGGATTCCCAGATTGCTATATCTAGCTATATTTTTTCTCTTGAGATCCAGTCCCCCATCACCAAGTGGTTTCTAGACATTTCCTACTGGATTTCCCGCCAGCATTTTAAGCCCAAAATATCCAAAACACAACTGTCTCTAAAATCCCTTACACCACATCTTAACTTCCCTCTCTGTGGGGGACACAACTGTCCTTCTAGTCACCTAGTTTCCCAATCTCTGATTCATCGTCCATTCCTAATTCTCCCTCACTCTCCATATTCAATCAATTGCCAAGTCTTGTCATTACCCTCAAGTTGGGCATCTATATGGCTTTTAGTAAAAATATCAGTTGATTTCCTATTTCACCCAATGTATTAGACACATATGGCTCTCAAGATGTGTGTGTATGTGTGTTTGTGTGAATAATTAGTTGATTTCCTACCACCACATTATAAGTCAAAATGTTTGGAAGGAGAAAGAGATCACTTGATCCAAAGACCTAGTTTTTCTGGCTTAATGTCAGGAAATACTGAAACACTGTCAGGAAAGGGGAAAAGGGGGAATAAAAAAGCAACACGTTTTGGGGGGAATACTACCATTAAGTAACCAAAAGTATATACTGGCAGGAAATCTTTCAATTACTTTATGTAAAAGACATATAATATACTGGATAGAACAATTGACAAGCAAGAGTACAATTAGCTTTTTCTGAACAAGTCTCTTGCAGGGTCAGAACATAAATGATTAATGGATTCAAGAATCAATGCAACACCACCCTGTGGTGCTTAACAGACAGAAGATTAAGTATTTGAGAGAAAGGAATCATAAGCTTTGCCATTATAATGCTTTTTTTTTTCTGGCAAGGCAATCGGGGTTAAGTGACTTGCCCAGCGTCACACAGCAAGATAATGCTTTAACCATTTTTTAAAAGAAAAGCACTGAAACAGATAAAAAGAAATAATGCACATTACTTCAGTCATATGTCCTACAAATAAAGTTAGATACTCTCTTAAAAAAAAAAGAAAGAAAACTATAGAGAAGGAAAAGTTACAAAGCAGGTAAAATTATTCATAAAGTAGTTAATTTCTCCATGAAGCATAGTCATCAAGTTGTCTGGGAAGCTTTCCAGTGCTAAGGTCACGATGTGTTTTTTCCTTCTTTCAATTGCCTTCAATCTTCCATAGGTTCTTGGAAAACAAACCAAGCACTTCATAAGGGTCAGGAATAGAAACCGAATAGAAAGGCTTTTGTCTTTAAAGTCATATCAAGCAGAACAAAACATGTAACATTTACAGATATTTTATTTACAAGTAGACATTTAACAATGAAAAAAACACCAATGTCCATATTCAGTTAAGAGCAGTGTAACACAATGACCTAAGACAATTCCAAGGGACTTATGATGAAAAATGCTACCCACCTTCAGAGAAAGAACTGAAGTCTAAATGAAAACTGAAGCACACTTTTTAAAAACTTTGTTTTTCTTGGATTGTTTTTATTGGGGGGGGGGGAGTTTGTGTTTTCTTTCATAGGACCAACATGGAAATGTTTTGCACGACTACACATGTATAACATATATCAAATTGCTTGCCTTCTCAATGATGTGGGAACAGGAGGGAGAGAATTTGAAGCTCAAAGTTTTTAAAAACGTAAAAAATTTTTTTCATTTAATTGGAAAAATGAAATATTTTTAAAAGGCATGACTACACAAGTATAACCTGCATCGAGTTGCTTGCCTTCCCAATGAGGATGGGTGGGGAGGAAGGAAGGGAGAAAATTTGGAACTCAAAGTTTTAAAATCAAATGTTAAAAATTGTTTTCACAAGCAACTGGGAAATAATATATACAGGCAATGGGGTATAGAAATCCATCCTGCCCTATAGGAAAATAGAAGAGGAAGGGGATAAGAGAAAGGGGTGAGACAGAAGGGAGGGCAGATTAAGGGAAAGGGTATTCAGAATGTATGCTGTCTTGGGGTGGGGAGAGGGATGAGATGGGGAGAAAATTTGGAACTCAAAATCTTATGGAAGTGAATGTTGAAAACTAAAAATAAATTAATGAATCTTTAAAAAAATAAAAGTGAACAGCTGAAAAAAAATGTTCTAAATCACTACTGATTAGAGGAATGTAAATTAGAACTATGAAGTACCACCTCACACTACAGAAATGTAAATTAAAACAACTCCAACCTAACCAACTCATACCTAACAAATTAGCTAACATAACAGAAAAGGAAAATGACAAAAATAGGGAAACTATTGCACTACTGGTAGAGTTGTAAACTAGTCCGACCACTCTGGAGAACAATTTAGAACTATGTCCAAAGGGCTATAAAACTGTGCATACCCTTTGACCCAGCAATACCACTTCTAGGTCTATATCCCAAAGACAGCATACAAGTGTGAAAAGGACACACATGTGCAAAAATACTTGTAGTACCTCTTTTTGTGGTGGCAAAGAATTGGAAATTGAGGGGACGTCCACCATTTGGGGAATGGATGAACAAGCTATGGTATATGACTGTGATAGATTACTATTGTGCTATAACAAGCAATGAGCCAGATGATTTCAGAAAATCTTAGGAAGACTTATATGATGATACAGAATGAAGTGAGGAGAACAGTGTATACACTAACAGCAATATTGTAATGATTATCAACTGTGAAAGATTTAGGTACTCAGATCAAGGCAATGATACAACACAATCCTGAAGGACTCATGATGGAAAAATGTTATCTACATCTAGAGAGAGAACTGATAAAACTGATTGCAAATCTCAAGTACAATTTTCCACTTTGTTTTTTCTTGTTTTTGTAAAATGGCTAATATGGAAATGTTCTGCATGATTTCACATGTATAATTAATACCATATTGCTTGCCTTCTTAATCAGTGGGGGAGGAGATGGAGGTAGAAAGAATATTTGGAACTCAATTTTTAAAAGTAAATGTTAAAAATAAATAAATTTTGAGGAAGGAAAAGACTAGTGTAACAACATGTATCATTTTAATGACTGCATTATTTTAACCAGACTACACTGAAAAATTAATGCTAGTAAAATTCTTGGTTGTAACATTTAGAGACACAATAAATAAAATGAAAATATGATTGCTTAAATTTTTTAAATGGAAGTGAAGCCATTTGGACAGAAGTCAGAGTTGAACATAATCTAAAGGGAAGGGGAGGGAATCTCTGATCCAAATGAGCTCTTCATGTTAAATGGAAAAAAAAAAGAGAGAGATTTTATCTTCAAGGATAATGAGCAGCTTGCCTTTTCACATAGACTATATTCCCAGCATCCTTAGGTTTTGCAATAGAACTACATTACAAGAATGAAGACTTTCCTGGTGAAGCATCAATTTTTTCTGCTTCTTCTTTGGCACAAGATTTCAAAAAAGCTGCAGTCTACTAAAGCTCTCCCTTCTTCATAAAGGATCACATGTTCCATATGTTAGTCTATTTTATTCCCAACCAATATAACGGATATTTGGACTTCCCTCATCATATCCAAAACTTGCCAAGGATAACTTTAATCATTTAAAAACTGCTTGATGTAATTGGGTAAATCATTAATGTCTATGGAGTACATCTGAGGATAGATGGACTCCTCATCCTGCCCAGCTGTATCTACTAGCTGAAAATTATACTCCTGTCAATTTACTGTGACCAATTTTGTAAATATGTTTTCTATGTTTGGATCATAAGAGTCAACAAATTGACCATTAACACACTTTCCCACCAGCTGCACTATTTTGCTTCAACTCAAGCATCATAATGTACCCCACCTCCTTACCTCCTGAAAAGTTCAACACCAGAAATTTCGTGATCACAGATTCCTTCAGTACCCTCAGCTGCCTCTGACCCTATAATTGGGAAGGTTGAGGGCAGAGCAAAACATTTTTCCCCAAACCCTCTCTTTAAAGAAAGCCCAGAAGCCCATCCAACTCTTCATTTCCTAACATCATTACACCCAGCTCTGGGTATCTTCTACCCCTCCCCTTTACAGCTTCCTTTTGTGTATTATCTTCCCCCATTAGATGGTAAATTCCTTGAGGGCAGGAACTGTCTTTCTTTTTCTGGTTTGAATCCCCAATTCTTAGCACAGTGCCTGGCACCTAGTGGGTACTTAATAAACGTTTACTGTATAAAAGATCAACTGTAATGTTCAAGGATTATTGCATCGGGTGATCTATTATACAAAATAACCTTTAAGGTTTATTTTAACTCTATGATTCTATGAAATAGTAAAACTAACACTTGAGAAATTAATGAGATAAGAGTAATAATTGTAAACCCCACCCCCTAAAAAAAGAAAGTAATAGCAGATCTTCAAGGAAAAGGGAAAGTTTAGGAATGAGAAGCAGAAGGAACACTGTACTTGATAAGGATGTCTTTAGGAGTCAAATGCAGTACTTACTGAAAATTCTCAGGTCAATTTCTTCAGTAATCACTTCATCTGAATCAGACAGTACATTTACATCAGCCATTCATTATAACATAAATCAGAAAACATCAACTGTTAAAGAATCTAAGTGTATCTACAATTACATTTACAGAAGAAAATTTAATAACTTTGTTAGGAAACAGGAATAATAGCATTATTATAATTCATGGATCTTCAAATCTCTTGGATCCAAAATTAAGAAGCAGAAGCATAAGTAAGGCCAGCACTGTCTCTGCTTTTGACTAAATTATAATAAGTAGGACACTGGAGATCTGATGTAGGAAAAACATTTTTGATATAGCTCCTCAGGTGCCTGATCCACAACTGCAGCATGGGATTCTAACACCACTGTTAGACAGACGAAAGCGCTGGCGCAGCATCTGACTCTTCTGGTTTCTCACCAGCTTTACAGTCTTCCACTTCTTCTAGAATGTAAAAGAAACTAATGTGTTTGGAAATATACCAAGTCAGAAAATACACTAATACATGAAAGGCTATAAAAAGCCACCTCAATTCAGACAAACCTCCAGTTTTCAGAAATCTAAGATCACTTCCAAAAATTAAGCATCAAAAGCATAGTGACAGCTAAGAAAATGAAAGTGATAGGCAAAGTTCCACATGGCAAAGACTATATTAATAAATTTAGAGAAGTAGTCTTCTTTCATTTCTCAAGTCATTTTCCTAAAATTAAAAAAGGAGCACTTTCTATATCTGCTCAACTTTATGGAGAACATTAAGTTTAAAAATATATAACATTGTTTGTTTTACTATAATATTGAAGTATTTCTCGGTCTTTACTTTTTACCAATTTCTCAAATTAAAAAAGACAGAGAGACACAGATATCTTAGAGCAGGGGTGTCAAACTCAAAATAGAAATGGATTTCTGCACGTCATATACTGACTTAGAAAACCATAAATTAACATTATCTATGTTGTGTTGTTTTTATTTATTTTGTTAAACATTTCACAATTACACTTCAATCTAGTTCTGCCAAAATCTTTGTAGGCTACATGCCAAAGGGCCCCAGGTTTGACCTCTGCCTGAGAATAGCATCTAGATTACTACATTCTAAGGCAGCTGGGTAGTGCAGTGGATAGAACACTGTGCCTGGAGTCCGGAAAGCCTGAATTCAAATCCAGCTTCAGACACTTAACTAGCTCTATGACCATACCCAAGTTACAAATCTGTGTTCGCCTCAAGTTTCCTCAATTATAAAAAAAAATGGGGCTAATAACAGCATCTGATCTAGAGAGCTGTTGTGAGGGTCAAAAGAGATAATATTTGTAAAGCACTCAGTACAGTACCTGGCACATGGTACGTGCTTAATAAATGTTTATTCCCTTCCTTTTCCCTCTTAGAACTTGTACTCTATGCAGAAGAATCCAGAGCTGCTAGAAGGGAGAGCCTTTACTTCACATAATCAAAGAGCTGGAAGATACTTCAGAGGTTATCTAATCCAATTCAGATATGAACAAGAATCTCCTTGTTAGGGAGTGATCCAAAAGTAATGATCCTGCCTCCAATTAAAAGATAGTATTTAAAAAATACATAAAAAGGTAGTGTTAGAGAACAAACAAGCTCTAGGGGTAACCTCTTAGCTCTAAGCCTTGAGAAGTTTTTCATTATATTAAATTGAAATCTGCCTCTGATCAGATTTGCAAATCTCTAAGAAAATCAATCCACAAGCACTTATTAAGCACCTTCTATATACCAGGCAAAAATAACCTTTGGCCACGAGCTGATCATTCCTATTCTATACAGCATCTTAGATTGGAGCCTAGAAGGAACCTTAGAAATCATCTAATCTGACCCCTTTATGTTACAGATTAAGGCCCGTGGTTACACAGGTAATAAGTGGTGGAACCAGAATTTGAACCGAAATTCACAAATTCCCAATCTAGAACTGTTCCCTCTATGCTGAGACAAAAATTTAAATAACATTCTCAGCCACCATCTTAGCCAGCTTTTTACTTCCTGAATCCAAACTTTCCTTAAATGATTCAACAGCAATAACAGAAATAACACCACATTCTTACCAAAAACCTCAAAATCCCTAATAATGCTTTCTAAATTTCTTCTGCTTTTAACATTTGTCCCTATGTGAATCACCAAGTGTCAGGACTGAAAATCTTTTAGAGACCTTTGATCAAATCTGGGATGCTATGGAAGAAACCATGTTTCACGTCAGCCACACACATTTTGCCTTAGGGGTGTCACCAATTACCACGCTTTTCTCCCTTACATCTGACCAGTAATGTATGACTTCTCTTTTGTGGCATATGCGAATCCTCATAATCATTCCCTGAAGCAAGAAGCTGACCTCTTCAAAGGACCCATCGTCACCTCTATGGGAAGAGGCACATACATATAACATATCATCAAAAGTTCAATCATCCTTATTCCCCTCCTGCTTCATGTTCTTTTGAGCCCTTCTTGCATTCTTCCAAGGAGCACTTCAATCTTTTTAAACCTGGAAATCAGGGGTGTTCTTCAGCCTTTCCCTCTTCTCCTCCAGCAAGATCAAATCTGTGTTTTGTGCATGTGTAACTACTACCAAATGTTAATAGAAATGCAAATAAAGAATATTTTTTACAGGGCATTAAGATTCCATTTGCCCTCTACATGCTTTTTAGAAAGAAAATTCTCAGGCCCCTACTGTTCTTGCTGCTAACAAGGCAAATATTCATGATTAATAACCAAATCCAAAGTAGCAATTATTTTGCAGCTGAAGCAAGTAGTGAGGGTAGGGAGAGAGGCAGGGACAGAAGGACCATTTGTGGTTCAGTCCAAGAGAGGAAGTCCTCTCTAGGACTAGAATTCAGAACTAGAAGGAAGGAAACATATCCTAGGACCCAAGAAGTTTTTATGCAGCTGAAAGAAAAGAATACATGCTCCACGATAAGACATCACCACTTCTGGGTGGTAGGTAGGCATGGGAAGAAGAGTGTCCCTGGACAGTACTGTCAGCACCCTCTAAATTTCCTGCCTTGGGGAAAAGTTCTAATGGCCCCATCACAGTCGTGACTCTACTAACGGCCATGGCAGGCAGCTAGGTGGTGTAGTGGATAGAACACCAGACTTGGAATGAGAAGACTCATCTTCCTGAGGTCAAGTCTGGTCCTAGGCACTTACTGGTCTTAAGATACTTACTAGCTGTGTGACTCTGGGCAAGTCACTTAAAGCTATTTGCCTCAGTTTCCTCACCTGTCAAATGGGCTGGAGAAGGAAACAGCAAATCACTTCAGTATCTTTGCCAAGAAAACTCCAAATGGGGTCAGGAAGAATTGGACATGACTGAAACAAATGAACAACAACAATGGCCGTGGCAAGTAGTTTCCAGGGTCTCAATCACTGGGGACTTATGAAGGATGCTTTCCCACCTTTTTTCAGGGACTTTTTCCCAGATGTGAAATTACTTTTCAACTTAATTAACTTTTTGATCTACAATTAGAAAATGCCTTAATGTAATGAGAAGATGCCCTCAACTATTATCTCCAAAGAGGTTATGATGTCTTGCTAGAAAACAAGAGTGTTTCAGCTAATTTCAATTAAAGTTATCTTATAATTAGTCCAATCTCACTACATTAAGTTACCATTTGGTAATAACTTTTGCTTCCATTAATTTCAGGGAATTCAGAGATGGATTTACTCTTTCAGGTCAAGAGTCAATCAAAGGTACCCAAGGTGCTAAAGGAGATCCACATTTAAAAGGGACTAATTTACTCCTCAGGAAGTAGAACTTTCTTTTATGTAGGGTCTTAATAACTTGATTAATTAATTTTACTCATCAGTTTGCTATTTCCTATTCAGGTATCCAAAGATAAGAAGAACACCTAACATGAACTGAATTATGTAAATGCAAAGAACATGCTAACTAAAGTTTCTAATCCCTTACACTTGGAAATAATTAAAAGTGTTTGGCAGTAGTCATTTGTCTTCTCACATCACATTCTAATACTTTCAGAATCTAAAATTTCAGAATTCTCTTTATAATTAAGTAAAGAGGAACGATATCAGTCTACCTCATCTAACATAGAACCAACAATTAAATACTGGATTGGATCCATGAGCTTATGGAGTAGGGCCTCCATGAGTATAGCTCACAGTTCATCTATGCCTTTTCATTCTGTGCACTCCTTGACTACATACTTACATAAATCCTCCACAAAGTATAAACCCAAGCATTGTACGACTTCTTCTTGATCTTTTAATAGTATTCAGCACTCAAGCTATGTGTTATCCTTTCTTGCTACGTGACAGCCACTTTCCTTCCTGATTTACACATTGACTGGATGTTTTTTGTGCTTCATCTGTGTAAACCATGTTTAAATAATATGGACAGTCCACTTCTGTTCATAGATAAAGATACATAGAGATCTAGATCCAGATATAAATATATTCCTCCACTTAGTCATTCAGATATTGTAACATTCTATGATGAAAGGCACAAAGAATTACTAGAAGGGCAGTAATAGTAAAAGATGGACTTTTATGTTATGTAAGCTTGAGAACATTAAAGAGCTATACAATTTCCAAAATGTAACCAAAGCTATGCTCTTCCTGCTATTAAATTATGGACCCAACTCAGTGTCCATCTGCAGTGTATGTTCAATATAGATATATGATCAGCTAACTCAATGGGCTATACAAACAACTGTAAAGTTGTCTAAATAGGCATTCTTCACCCATTTGAGTTTTCCAGTATACATTGTTAGGCTACACTCTTAAGGGACTCTGGCTGTAACAATAACAACAATAACAACTAACATCTGTAAAGCACTTTAAGGTTTGCAAAGCATTTTATACATATTATCTTCTTTGATCCTCACAACAGTTTTCTGAGGTAGGTGCTATTATTATCCCCATTTTTCAGGTAAGAAATTCAAGCTAAATGGGGTTGTGACATGCCCAGGGTCACCCTATAGGTTCTAAGGCTTAATTCATTCAAGACAATGTCAACTGCAAAGAGAGATACCTGGAAGACCTTATCTTTGGGGCATCCTTCTTCCACAAGGAATTTGCAGGATATCATAACAGTGACAAACACCATGGCAACTATTTCAAGTTTTATGCCTCAATTAATATTGTTAAGTCAGAGGGTCAGTGAGTAAAATCTGGTTATATCTACGCACAAATTTTCTATGATCTGAAAATACCCATGTACTATGCCTTGTTAGGAGAGCAAAAGGCAACCTGTGAGTCAAAGGTTCGGGGGAGGGTGGTTTAATCAACTAACAGTAAGTAGAATAAAATCTTGTAATCCCAAAAGAGAATTACAAAATTTCTGAGTTGGAAAAGATCTCGAATACATCTACTCCAACTCATAACATGAGCAGGAATCTCCTTTCCAACATCTCTGAAAAGTGATCAAAAAGTGGTCAAACAGGCTCTGCTGGAATATATCCAGTGATGAGGAACTCCCCAGCAGACAAAACAATGCACTTAGGCAGCTCATTCCACTTTTGGATAATTCTAACTGGTAGTAGCTTTCCTTTTATTAAGCTAAAATCTTACCTTGTTCATTAATTCTGTGAAGATATTCAGGGAAAAAATAACATTAGACTTCTGGGTCATATGACTAACAAAATGGAGGCCTAGACATTTTCTCCCAACTCTCCCAACCTCTCAAAACTCTACAAAATTGGAATTACGCATGAGAGGTAAAGCAATTTCAGCTGTTTTCATAGTCTAAGACCATCAAACACCCTAAAGAGATGACAACTCAATGAATAGCAAAGGTTGCAAATAATCCTTCACCCCTAATTTGTACTTTCCTGACACCTCCTCCCCCAATACACACTATGCTTCCATAGCAAGAATGCACAAGCTGACCTTAGAGATCACCAAAAAAACCTCAACTCCACACCCTGCCCACACTCCCACCCCACTCTTCCCAGGGTGCCAGAGATCCAAACTCTCAAGGCAGAAATTTGCTCAAGCTCTGATAGCAACTGGCAGTCCTCTGTGCTGCTGGGCCAGAGAAATGAGAAACTGAGGCAATGGGGACAGGACACAGGAGAGCTGGGAGGTGACATTCTAATAAGACAAAGGTACATTGGGGCACTTAGGTGGCGCAGGGGACAGAGGACCAGCCCTGGATTCAGGAGGACCTGAGCTCAGATCTGGCCTCAGACACATATCACTTACTAGCTGTGTGACCCTGGTCAAGTCACTTAACCCCACTGCCTAATCACAAAAAGGGAAAAAAAAAGACAAAGGTACAGTACCCGGCATCCAGATGAGGTTAGTTCTGTCCCCATAGAAGTCACCTGGGGCAGAGACCAGAGCTGATGAACCATGGACTGCCAAACATGGAAGAAAACTAAAGATGCTTTGAGATCTAGTCCTAAGGGAAAGTACCATCAAAGGGGAAGAAATCAAAAAGAGAACAATGTGGCAAAAGGGGGGAAAGACTGAAATTGCCAAAGATCTCAAAAGGAAGAAAACTCAAAGAACTTCAGGATAACCAGATAAGCCAACATGGAAGATATTAATAGCAGAAAACTCAAAGAACTTCAGGATAACCAGATAAGCCAACATGGAAGATATTAATAGCAGAACGAAATAAGGCCTCCAGATCAAGTAAAATCAGGGTATCTATGAATAAATATTACAAAACAGAGGAAAATGAATATTTAATGAGGCAGAGGACCATGTGGATCTCCAAGAGGGCACAGAACCATAGCAGGATGTTCCTGAGTGGTCTAAAAGACAAGTAAGAATTGTGAAAGCAAAATTTAAGTTGGAATCCATGGTACAAGTCTCACCAAAGAAACAAAAGAAAAGATACTGTAAATTCATAGAAGTGAAGGGCAATTTGGAAGAAGAGAAACAAAAAGTAATAACATCAAAATAAAGTCTGATCTTCATATAAGCAAAATATAATCATCTTGAATACAGGATACGTAGAGACAACTCTTAGGACTGCAGGTCTTCTAAGAGAGCATGACAGGTAAGAAACCTGAACGCTATAATGCAAGAAATTATATAAGAAAACAACTCAGAATATCTTAACACAGAAAACAAAGTACCAATGGAGGAAAAAAAAACAGATTGTTTGCAGGAAAAACACCCAATCAACCTATGTTGCAAACTCCAGGACACCTATTTAGTGGTTAAATGTAACAATTCCACTGATTAAAAAAAACACTTCTGCAAGTGCTCTTTTTGTGATGGCAAAGAATTGGAAACAAGGGAATGCCCACCAGTTGAGGAATGACTGAAGAAGTTACAGTATATAATTGCAACGGAATAATATTGTGATGTAAGAAATAATGAAGGAGGTAACATTATAAAAGGTGTAAACAGGTAAAGGAGCTAAAACTATCCCTATCTGCTGATGATAGGATGGTTTACCTAGAAAATCTTAAAGAACAACCAAAAATACTCATTGAGATAATTAATAGTTTCAGCAAAGTTGCAGGCTACAAAATAAACCTTCGAAAATAAAAAAGATTTCTCCATAACAATGAAATTCAAGAGACAACAATGGGAAAGGAAACCCTATTTAAAATAATTACAAAGTATATAAAGGATCTGAGGATAAATCTAGAAAAGCACCAAACAGAAACAAAAAATAACTTAAGTAGCTGGAAGAATATTCAGTGTTCACGGGTGGGCTGTGGCAATATTTTTAAAAATAATACTACCAAATACTACCAAAGTTAATTGACACTTTTAAAGATATACCAATTAAATTATCAAAGGGATATTTTACAGAACTCAATAAAATAGCAAAATTCATTTGGAAAAATAAAAGATCTAGAATGTCAAGGGAAATGATGAAAAGAGGTAGGTACAAAGGCAGAATATCACTTTCAGATTTCAAAACTGTATCATAAAGCAATGGTCATTAAAACTTTCCGTATTGGTTAAAAAAGAGACTCAAACTAATGGAATAAGCAAGACAAAAGATAATCAGAAACCACAGAACACAATAAACCAGGGTTTGATAAACTGGAAAAGATAAAATATTTAGGGAAGAATTCCTTGATTTTTTTTTAATTGCAAGAAAACTGGAAAGTAGTCTGAAAGAAATTAGGTTTAATCACCAGAGGTCTCGAACTGTAGGCCCACAAAGCAAAGGAGTACATGTTAAGCAGATATGTAATTGGGGAATGTTTAACAAAATAAATAAAAACATAACACAGTATATATAATGTTAATTTGAAGTTCTCTAAGTGAACACATGGCCCAATCTGTTCT
The DNA here is from genome assembly GCF_003287225.1 of Phascolarctos cinereus. NCBI lineage: Eukaryota > Metazoa > Chordata > Mammalia > Diprotodontia > Phascolarctidae > Phascolarctos > Phascolarctos cinereus. The sequence goes on along the minus strand of NW_027555736.1, from coordinate 112,126,258 downwards.
CAGTTTGAAAATGCCTTATACAATATTCCACAATACACTCTAAATAGATATGTAATCTTAATCTTAATATTAAAGATCTTAACATAAAAATTAGAAAATGGATCATAATGTAATCTTAAGTGGAAAAAAAGGATAGAGGCAATTACAAAAAATAGATACCTTTGATTACATGAAACTGAAAATTTTCTAGACAAACAAAATTAATGGATCCAGAAAATGAAACAAAGTGATCCAATGTGAAAAAAAAAAACCCTTACGTCAAATATCTCTAATAAGGGCTTGTTATACAAGATACATCAACAATAAATATAAGGCTAAAAGTTACTTCTTAATTGATGTCATTAAATGACATGAGCAAATAGTTCACAAAAGAATTGCAAAGGGTTAAAATCCATATGAAAGAATGCTCCAGGGGCAGCTAGGTGGCACAGCAGATAGAGCACCAGCACTGAAGTCAGGAGGACGTGGGTTCAAATCCGGCCTCAGACCAAACACTTGACACTTACTAACTGTGTGACCCTGGGCAAGTCACTTAACCCCAATTGCCCTAAAAAAAAAATGTTCCAAATCATTAATAAGACAAATGCATGCCAAAAAGCACCTGTCACACCCTGAAAATTAAGAAACATGACAAAAGATGAGAAAAGTCAACATTGCTTGTGGGAAGACAGGCACACCAGTGCATTGTTGGTGGAAGTGTGAAATCAGTATACTTATTTTTAGAAAGCAATTTAGAATTATGCAATAAAATGACTAAAAAGTTCATACTTTTTGACCCAGAGATTCCAATACACCCAAAGAAGACCACTGATAAGAAAGTTCAAAAATGTTCGTAAAATACTATGATGAAGAATTAAAAAGAGTACATACCTATCAATAGAGGAATAGCTAAACAAACATGGATGTAATGAAGGATTAAACTGAGCTATAGACAAATGAAGTGGATGTAGAAGAATGTAAACATATACATGAAATGATGAACACAGAAGTAAGCAGAACCAAGAATTAACAATGTATACAATGACAATGTAAACAGAACTACCAAAAAGATCAAAAGTGAATGTGGCAAATTTTTTTTTGAAGTGTGGCTCAAAAGAAGACATAAGGCACTCCTACCCCACCCTTTTGCAAAGATAAGAGGTCAACAAGTAGTGCACATTGTATATACAGACTTTTTCAATGTACTGATTACTTATGCTGAGATTTTTTTCCCCTTTTTATTTCCTTTTAAAAAATCTTCAGAGGGGGCAGAGCCGAGATGGTGGAGTGAAAGCAGTGACTTTCTTGAGCTATCTCCCCCAACCCCTCCAAATGCCTATAAAAAATGGCTCTAAATAAATTCTAAAGCAGCAGAACTTACAAAAAGAGTGAAACTAATTTCCAGCCCAAGATAACCTATGTTGCACGGGCTGGGAAAGGAGCGCAGTGTGGTGTGGGTGCGCAGGCCACAGCAAACCTGGATCAGGCCTCAGAGGACTGAATCGTGGGCAGCTGTGGCAGTTTCCAGACTTCTCAACCCATGAACGCCAAAGAGAACTTAGAAGGTCAGTGGGAAAAGTCTGTTTCTGCATGAGAGAGAAGCTAGGTTTCAACACCCCCCCTCCCAATCCGGACCACGGCGCAGGGCAGCGGTTGCTTCCTGAGCTTCCAGCCCACAGACTGAGGCGGAATTGAGTGGCTGATCAGAGGGGGATTGCAGGGATCTCTTTGCCAGTGCTGAGGCAGGAAATCTCTTGCTTTGCCTATGCTTGGATCTGGGTCACAGTTATGGGTGACAGTACTGGGGCGAGGAAGACCACTGGCATGGTGCAGCTTTTGTAGTGGCTGTGGAGAGAGAATCCTTCTCACAGTTCCAAGGCAGAAAAGTGCTTGTGGTCCAGACCAGAGCACAGGTCAAGAAAGGAGTAAACACCTCGCCCCTTATCATACCACCTTGAAAGAACTGAAAATTTACAGGTCCCTAGAAGTATCTCTGAAAACAGTTGCACAAAATCCCAAAGCTTGGGACAGTACATTCTCCACACTGGAAGCAGACCTCTACCTTAATAAAGGGTTTATAACTCAAGTAATTGGCTGGGATCATGAGCAAACCTCGCAAGAAGTGTCAGACCATAGAATCTTTTTTTTTTGTAACAAAGAAGATCAAAACATACAACCAGAAGACGACAACAAAGTCAAAGCTCCTACATCCAAAGCCTCCAAAAAAATATGAATCAGTCCCAGGCCTTGGAAGAGCTCAAAAAGGATTTTGAGAAGCAAGTAAGAGAAGCAGAGGAAAAACTGGGAAGAGAAATGAGAATGATGCAAGAAAATCATGAAAAACAAGTCAACAGCTTGCTAAAGGAGACCCAAAAAAATACTGAAGAAAATAACCCCCTAAAACATAGCCTAACCCAAATGGCAAAAGAGGTCCAAAAAGCCAATGAGGAGAACGCCCTAAAAAGTAAAATTGGCCAAGTGGAAAAGGCAGTCCAAAAGCTTACTGAAAAAAATACTTCCTTAAAAATTAGAATAGAGCAATTGGAAGCTACTGACTTTATGAGAAATCAAGACACTGTAAAACAAATCCAAAAGAATGAAAAATTAGAAAACAATGTGAAATATCTCATTGGAAAAACAACTGACCTGGAAAATAGATCCAGGAGAGACAATTTTAAAATTGTTGGACTATCTGAAAGCCATGATCAAAAAAAGAGCCTAGACATCATCTTTCAAGAAATTATCAAGGAAAACTGCCCTGATATTTTAGAACCAGAGGGTAAAATAGAAATTGAAAGACTCCACCAATCTTCTCCTGAAAGAGATCCCCAAAGGAAAACTCCTAGGAACATTGTAGCCAAATTCCAGAGTTCCCAGGTCAAGGAGAAAATATTACAAGCAGCCAGAAAGAAACAATTCAAGTATTGTGGAAACACAATCAGGATAACACAAGATTTAGCAGCTTCTACATTAAGGGACCACAGGGCACGGAATATAATATTCTGGAGGGCAAAGGAGATAGGATTACAACCAAGAATCACCTACCCAGCAAAACTGAGTATAATCCTTCAGGGGGAAAAATGGTCATTGAGTGAAATAGAGGACTTTCAAGCATGCTTGATGAAAAGACCAGAGCTGAACAGAAAATACAAGACTGAAGTGGAACATGAAGAGGTAAACAGGAAAGAGAAATCATAAGAGACTTATTAAGGATGAACTGTTTACATTCCTGCATGGAAAGATGATATTTATAACTCATGAGACCTTTGTCAGTATTAGGGTAGTTGGAGGGAAAAATTATATATATGTATATTTGTGTGTGTGTATATACATATATATATATATATACATATATATGTATATATGTAGAGATAGCGACAGAGACAGAGAGACAGAAAGATAGACAGACAGGTAGGTAGGTAGATAGATAGATAGGTAGGTAGATAGGTAGGTAGATAGATAGATAGATAGATAGATAGATAGATAGATAGATAGATAGATAGATAGAAGACACAGGGTGAGTTGAAGATTAAGGGGTCATATCTGGAAAATAAAATTAAGGGGTGAAAGGATTATACTGGGAGAAGGAGAAAGGGAGAGGTAGAATGGGCTAATTTATCTCACACACACACACAAAAAAAAACAGAAAAGAAAAGGCTCTTACAGTGGAGGGGAAACAGGGGAAGGCGAGAGGGAATGAGTGAATATTAGTCTCATAGGATTTGGCTTAAGGAGGGAATAACACATACGCTCAGTTGGGTATGGAAATACATCTTATCCTACAGGAAAAAAGGGTGAGAAGGGGACAAGAGAGTAGGGGAATGATAGAGAGGAGGGCAGATTGGGAAAGGGGGTAATCAGAAGCAAACACTTCTGAGGAGGGACAGGGTTCAAAAGAAAGAATAGAATAAATGGGGGGGGGCAGGATAGGATTAAGGGAAATAGAGTTAGTTTTTCATAACATGACTACCATGGAAGTATTTTGCATAACTGCAAAAAAAAAATCCTCAGAATACTCTATTTATTACATGAGACAACTCTACAGGAGGTGAAGGCATACTGAAAAAATTATATTGTTAAAAAATGACATCAATTAAAATTTATTTGTTAAAAAAGAAAAATAACATTACTGTGGATATTTTGATGTTCTTCATAACTGCATAGCTGACTTCATGTAGAACCTTCTAAGCTTTGTATTTGTTTCTTTTTCCCTTTTCAAAATAGGAAATGTTAAACTGATGAATGAAATGTATCTTAAATGTGACAAATTAATTTTTTAACAAACAACTGAAATTATATAATCTTAATCTTTATAACAGCAATACTGACTTTCAAACAAGGAAACTGTGGTCTCCTACCTGAAAGATGAGAAAGAAGCAACTTCCTACTAAACCTTCCATGTCTATTGTGGGCTGAGTTGGCAAAATACAGGGTTACACAATGCTGCGCTGCTTGCTACCTGAAGCAAATTTGGCTTTTTCCCCTGTGGCTTATGACAGTTGCCAAGAGGAGACGCTATTATTAAGTAGTATCTGCCTACTTTTATTCCTTAACTAATGAAGCAGAGCCGTAAGGAACCCATGAACAGGTGCTTTTTATAATTTGCTGGAGCTGCCCAGGCATAGCAATTGCTTAGCAATTGTTTTCTGATTGACCTAAGTATCAAAGCTACTCTTGGGTAGTCTACCTCTGCTTTCTACCAAAGGATGGAGGCAATTTAAACCTCAAAGGAATCAACTGCTGTTAAGATGAGATTTTGTTGTATTATGGTGGGAACTGGATGCTAATGTAGACATAATGTGTTTGTGAAACAATGTTAGTTAGGCAACCTCACCAGATATGTATGCAGATTTGGAGTGCTTTCTTGGACATGCTTTAACATTATTATCAGGTGCCTTTTTCTAACTTCTTGCTCTGAATCACACTCAAAAAACACCATCATTCCATTAACATGGTTTCCCACAATTATTTTTCTATTGTCCAGGAAAAGTGATATGATAGAACTGACAAGATAAATAGTTAACACTTAATGGATACTGGAATGAGTATGAGGAAATATGTCTAAAAGCTACTGTAATTTAAAAAAATTAAAATATTAACACTGAAAATGTCTTTTATTGTGTAAAATTCCTTGTCTACTATTCCAGAATTCCACCAAAGTATGCCAAAAGCCTGTCACTGTTTCATTTTACTTTATTCAATGAAACTCAACATGATGAAAAACCCTACAGGGATGCCTTCAGATTTCTTAAGATTGATTTAAGCTGTTAACATATATTACTCATGGGGTAAGTTCTGTGACGTTTTTAATGCTTGCAACAAAGATAGCATAGCTATCTGTCTTCTTAAAATTACCCTCATACTAATAGCTGAAAATTGTTGGTACAGGGGTTTGGTTGATCTGTATTATCAAGACATTAAGCAATGACAGAATGATGGTGTGCCCATGAGTGGAGGAAAATAAGTGCTGTTAATTTCACTAAAAAGGAAAAACACAATTTCTACCTTTGGCTCAGTAGTCAAAAGCTGATTTCAAGGATGGAACTGAACTAGCTGATTTAAGTACTTAAACTAGCTGATTAAAGCAGTTTAGAAGGAGCATAATTAAGAATATCATTCTCTTTTTTCTTTATATCAATGTAGAGCTAGGTAAAATGGTACCCAAAAAGACAGCATACAAATAATAAAAAGGTGTTTATTAAATGCTTTCTGTGTAATAAGCAATGTGCTAAGCACTGGGCAGGCAAACAGAAAAAGGCTGCTAGAGTCCCTGCTCTCAAGGAGCCTACATTCTAATTGGGCTAGACAACATAAAGAAAACAGTTCAACTTCAGAGGGAGGGCAAAGTCTAGGGGTCTTTAGGTTGCAGCAGCAAGTCATTCTTCAGGGTCAAAGGGTCTAGAAGGCATAAAGCCAGAGCACATAGTAGAGCCCAGCGGCCTAAGACACAGAAGCAAGGTATATATGGTAAGGATTAGTAGTCTTCCATCTATCTAACTTGAAGGTTTTTGTTAACTCCCAGCTCATCCAAAGGGTAAGAACAGCAACAACACTTCCTTAGGATAGGGGAATTGCAAAGAAAAAGCAAAGACTTAAGTTGTTCCCTTCCCCTCCAAACCCAGCTGTTCCCACCATGATGGCCTGGATAGAGTCTGAAGAAAGGGGAGAGCTATTGGGAAAAGAGCAATAGAAAGAAAGAGGAAAGGCATCAGCAAACTGAAAAAGGTTTGCGGACAAATCTGATATATTTTCTAATATTACAAAAACTGTCAGTCAACAACAATTAGCCTTTTTTTGGATTGGCAAACATTTTCTTCCTCCTTTAGATAGCAAGTTATTCAGAGACAGGGATTTAATCTTATCTATCTTTATATCCCCTGCAACATCTCCTTAAATATAATAGAGGTGCTCACAGAATTTGAATCACAATATCTAAAAATTGGAAGGAATTTCAGAAGTCATCTAATCCAGCCCACAGCTTTAAAATACCATAACACTGTCCAAGAATCAATATTTCTTAAGCACAAGATCTCCACAAACTTTATGCATATATTGTTTCAGGTTTACAATCTAAGCTTAATACTCCTTAGTGAAAGACCTAACTTATTCCAAAACTGTCCATTGCCCCAATAGTGTCTGGGCCTCATACAGGACAAAGGAAAAGTGAGAAAAAGAAAAGTTTATAGCTCCAAAATCTACATCAGTTAAAGCCAGTGATCTAAATTGAAATGTTATCCAAATTAATTCAAAATTAGTGCTTAAATATTCAGAGAAGTCTACCCATAATACATCTTATTCCAAGTATCACCCCATTGTAAAATCCATTTCCAACTAGGAAAACAAAGAGTATAATTTTCCACATCAAAGTGACAAATGCTTATACATAAGCACAAACATTAATGATATAAATATAATACAGAAAAACTTATAATCAGTAACATCAGGAAGTACATGTAATAAGAAGAGCTATGGAACTAAAGTTAAGACCTATGCCCATCATGTTTTGACTTATTTCAGATTAAGATGAACGGAAAAAAATAAACCGAAATTTATATTCCACCTCTGACACCTGCTATGTAACTATGGGCAATCTTTCTATGTCTTAGTTTTCACATCTGTAAAATGTGTACGATAATGCCTGAATCTCACAAGGTCATTGTAAAAATTAAAAAAGATAATGTATATAGACCCTTCCATAAACATTAAAATAATCATTCAATCATTAGTTTAATTCCATTGAACGTACGTCCAAATTATCTATATGGGTAACATATTTCATGCGTGTCTTTCCCAGGGACAGCAAGGTAGCACTGTGGATACAGTGCCAGTTCTGGAGTCAGGACGACCTACGTTCAAATCCAGCCTCAGACATTTAACTAGCTGTATGACCCAAGTCATTTAACTGTTTGTCTCAGTTTACTCATCTATAAAATGAGCTGGAGAATGAAATGACAAACCACTTCAGTATCTCTGCCAAGAAAACCCCAAATGGGGTCCCAATGAGGCAAGCATAACTGAAAAAATGACTGAACAAGTCTTTCTCAATTCTGTCATTCCATGTTGGTTACATTCAAAAACCAAAATGCAAAAAACTGTTACCAATATTGATCTGTCATAGTTACAATGGAATAATGGCAATCTAATGGCGATCAACAAATGACACAAATAAACACCTATACCCATTTATCACCTATTAGATATTTCCCAGATGTTGTCCATTTGTACAAAATAATATCCAATTAAATTTTTATCAAAACACTACTTACATACAAATAGTTTCAAATAATTTTGAAATGTCAATTCTATGTCAACTAAAGAATTTAAATTGGCCAAATCTGAAATGTTAAATACATCAAATTACTTTTTTCTTAGAGGGTAGTATTCATATAACCAAACTGTTCCTTAAACAGATACATATGTCCAGTATTTGGTGCTCCAATACAGAAAATTTAACTACCTTTCCCAACTCTAAATGAGCATTCCAGTATTTGTGAAATTTAGCTTGAAAACTATTTATTAGTTGATAAATTTTTTATTGATTCCTAGCTGCTGTCCCAAAGAAGTTTATATTCTATCAAGAGAGATATTTACACATAGAAGTATATACAAAGTGAGGATCAAGGTATCCAGAAGCTCTATGTTTATGATAGTCCTAATCTCCTAAGATTCTCTGTACTCTTCCTTGACCCAAAAAAAAAGATCTAAAAACTTCCTTACATTTGTATTACTATAAAAACAAACAACTCTGAAAAACTTAAGAGCTCTGATCAACTGAAAGACCAATAAAGATTCCAGAGAAGTGATGCTGAAGTATGATAATCACTTCTTGGAAGGGAAGTGATGGGTGCAGAATGTAGCATGAGGCTTTTTTTTTTTTTGGACATGGCTAAGAATTTTTTTTTTTACTTGATTACACATATTTCTTACAAAAGTTTTGCGGGATTATTTCCCCCAAATGTCTGTTTGAGGGAAGGACAAGGGGAAAGAGTATGAGAAGGAAAGGCAAGAGATTTTTGTTTATTGAAAAAAAAATGTAAATGTTACCATTTTATACAATATAGGTTTCTACACCTGCCATTTATCAGTTCTTCCTCAGAATCACTGCAGAAGTCTCCTATAGCTGCAACAAATGGGGTACCTAAGTAAAGATGCCCAAATTGTTCTTCCTGCCATTAGAATATCAAAAATTGGGGCCACTGGGTGGAGGGGTAGGAATAATAATAATAATAACAATAATAATATTCAGCATTTACAGATGATTTTGAAGTTTAGTGCTTTACATGTTATCTCATTTGCTCTTCACAAGAGAGCCCACTGAGGTAGATGCATATATTATCCCCATTTTACTGATGAGGTAATGGGGTCAGAGACAGGTTAAGTTACAAAGCTACTAAGTGTCTAAGGAGGGATTTGAACTGAGGTCTTGAGGACTGCAAGTCCAACAGTCTATTCACTGTATCACTTAAGCCATCAAAGGTTTGTTGTATGTATACAACAAGCTTTTCAATAAATACAGAATATCAGAGTTGGAAGGTACTTCAAAAAACCATCTAGGCTAACCCATATATATGAACAAGATCCCTGACAGGTGTTTGTCTAGACTTTGTTTGAAAGGGGAAATTCCTCCATTATCCCCATCAACCAACCTAGTGAGGCAGCCTATTCCACTCTGGACAACTCTCATTGTTCAGAGGTTCTGCCTGACATCAAGACAAAATCTGCCTTGTTAATTGCTTCTTTCTACAAAAGTACATTTAAAACAAGATTATTAAGAGCACTTCATTCCATAAGAACTAAGTTATAAATGTGAGATATACTCCTAGGCAATGACAATTACAAGTTTAAATTGGGTTTCTACTGAGATCTGAAAATATATAATCTTTATAATAGCAATAATTACTCTTCGCTTTTAGTTCCAAAGAACTGAAGTTTCTGGGATAGCGGGAAAGTTTCATGGGCCCACCTCACATTTACTTTTCTGTGTTTGTGATGAGCTGGTCAAAGGCAAATGTAGGATCATTCAGGGATGTGCTGGCCCCCTATAGAACTTTACACCTCTCCACTTTGGCTCACTGCAATGCCCAAGAGAGAAAACCAGCAATATGTAGGGCTCACTCAATTCTTCCCCCAACATGGAGGGAAGGGCCACCTGGACCAGAGGGCAGTGTGAACAAGTGCTTGTTTAATATTTAAACTTGTGCCAAGGAAAATGAATAACACTAAAACTACACCAGTGATAAATCTCAATTTTATATCTTCGGTATCCTGAAATTCCTTCACTTTAAAATAAAATTTAATCATCTACAAGAACCTTGACTGTGTGCCTGCTGGATTGCAGTGGACTAGGTGAGGGGGAAAAAAAAAGGAGGCATACAGTCCTTAAGGGTTCAAACTGTTGTTTTGTTTGTTTGTTTTTATCCACAATACATAGCACAGTGCCTGATAAATAGTAGGAATTTAAGAAATGATACTATTATAGAACAGGCTGCTGGGTAAAGGCCAGATCCCAAGGACATAATCTTTGAGGAGAAATGCCTTTGTTTTGAGTAGTGGTAGGAAAGAGTGAGGGGGGGGAGGGTGGTAGAGCTAGGTGGTACAGTGGATAGAGCACTTGGCCTCGAGTCAGAAAGATCAGAGTTCAAATGTGACCTCAGACATTTACTAACTGCGTGACCCTGGACAAGTCACTTAACTCCTGCCTACATAAAACCAGAGAAGGCAATGGCAGACTACTCCAATATCTTTGCCAAGAAAACCCCATAGACATTATTAAAATGGCAAAAGACATGATGTTAGAAGACGAACCCCTCAGGTTGGGAGGGTCACAGAGTCAGACGTGACTATACTACTGAACAACAAAAGGAAAGAGTTAACATTGATCAACCCAAGATCAAATGTGGTGCTGTACCCGGTTATATCAAAACACACCCCCATCTCTGCCTCTCTAAATCCTAACTAACCTTCAAATCAAACGTTATCTTCATGGAACCTTCCCAAATCCTCTTACAGCTCTCAAAATGCCCCCAAGAGTAATCTTTCTTTAATCTCCCATAGGTCTGTTTACAGCTTTCTTATATACTTGTCACATTCTATCTTGAATTATAGATATTTCTGAACATGCCAAAACCCTCGCACTGGACTGTAAGCTCCCTATATGCAACAACTATGTCTTTTACATCTCTGTATCTACCACAGTGCCAAGAACAGAGCACCGTACAACTGAGGCACTACATCACCTAGAGAGCATCACTCTCTAAACATGGGAACCAGCACCAGGACAGGCATTACAAAAAGACCAGTGAGTCATAACTGGTGCAAATGGTGTACTGCAGTAATGCCCCAAGTCTCCCTAAAACATCTGTAAGCAGTTTTATAGATTAAGGGTTGAACCCTTCCTAATCAAAAATTTATCAACAAGATCTGCCAAGCCAATGGTTTACACAATAAGGGAGTTGCAAGTCTTAATTCGTTATCACTTTGGGTAGGAAGACATAAAGCCATCATCTAGGGGAGAAAGTGACATGACAAAAATCTATGACTTCTATATCTACCATTCTCCTGAAGGAAGAAAGATATTAACCTACAAAAGCTAGGACCTTCCCAACACAAGAAAAGCAATAACAGGTCCATTCACTTTCAACTCAAATCAATAACCATTTGTAAAGTGCCTACTATGTGCCAGGCACTGTACTAAGCACAGGGGATACAAAAAGAGGCAAAAGAGAAGTCTGCCTTCAAGGAGCTCACAATCTAATGGAGGGAGACAACATGCAAACAAATATATACAAAGCAAGGTATATATAGGTTAACAGGAAACAAGTATAAGGAGGGAAGCACTGGAGTTAAGATGGGTTAGGGAAGGTTTTCTATAGCTTTTTGAAGCAAGGGGCATACTGATCTTTGTCTATCCTTCAGCACCTCATATGTTAACAGGACTTTTAAAAAACTCAAATTAAGGCTTCCGGGAGCCAAGATGGTGAAGTGAAAAGGTAGTCGCTCTCACTCTCCCCTATCAACCTCTGAAAACCCAGAAAATATCACCCCAGAAAAAAAAACCCTAGAACACCTGAACTAGAAGAAAGAGGAGGAGCAGCAGTGCAGCAGTGCAGCAGCCCAGCAAACGGGTCTCCCAGTGCCTCAGCAAAAATAAGAGAGGCAGAACTACAAGGGACCCCAGGCAGACAAGTACCCTGCGGCATTCATCTGAAAGGAGGTGAAGAAAACAACCTAAAGGCTTCCTAAAGCCCCAGCCTTGCTGATTCCAACCCAACACCAGGTGAGCTGTAGGAGCCCTGAAGCCTCCAATTGTGAAGAAATCCTGAAGCCCAGGTGGTAGAGCAGGCAAACACCAACACCTGGACCTCCGAGTGCCTCAGTGAGGATGGAAACCAGCTCAGAAAATCACCAGGAGCCTAGGCATTCCACCCCAAAGGTATCTCCCGGTGCATTAGCAGAAACGAGGGAGACAACACTGCAGGGGGCCCCAGGCAGATAAACACCCTGCAGCACCCATCTAAAAGGAGCTGAAGAAAGCTAAAGGAAAGGAAAAGCAGGCAACCTAGAATTGCCTGAAAGTTCCAGCCTTGCTGATTCCAGCCCAACACAAGGTAAGCTGCCAGAAACCTACAGCCTCCAATTCCCAGCATGAGAGGCCCCAGCATGCAAAGCCAGTGACCAAGACCTAGGCTCCCAACACAAGAAGCTTGGGTCAGTACCCTCTGTTCCCCAGCAGGAGAGCTCAATCTCTTTAAAGGCCAGGGAATAAAGAAACACCATGAGTAAAAAGAAACGTACCATAGATTCATATTATGAGAAGAGTGAAGATCAAGACAGAAATTCTGAAGAGGACAACATTGTCAACAAACCCACATCTGCAACAACAAAAGGGAATATGAACTGGTCTGAAGCCCAAAAAGCCTTCTTAGAAGAGCTCAAGAAGGATTTTAATAGTCAAATGAGAGAGGTAAAAGAGTCCTTCAAAAATACAATTGGCCAATTGGAAAAAAAAAAAACACTAAAAAAACAAGTCCCTAAAAAACACAATTGGCCAATTGAAGAAGGAAGGACAAAAACTAACAGAAGAGTACACTGAAGAAAACAAGTCCCTAAAAAACACAATTGGCCAGTTGAAGAAGGAAGTACAAAAACTAACAGAAGAAACAATCTGTTAAAAACTAGAATTGGACAAATGGAAACTAATGTCTCTATGAGAGAGCAAGAATCAGTCAAACAGAAACAAAAAAATGAAAAAATAGATGAAAATGTAAAATACCTCATCAGTAAAACAACTGACCTGGAAAATCGACTCAGGAGAGACAATTTAAAAATTATTGGACTACCTGAAAATCATGATGAAAAAAAGAGCCTGGACAGTATCTTTCAGGAAATCATAAAGGAAAACTGCCCAGAAGTCCTAGAACCAGAAGGGAAAATAACCATAGAAAGAATCCACTCGATCACCACCTGAAAGAGATCCCAAATGCCAAGAAATATAATAGCAAAATTCCAAAATTACCAGATGAAAGAGAAGGTGCTGCAAGCAGCCAGAAAGAAACAATTTAAATATCATGGAACCACAGTCAGGATTACACAGGACCTTGCAGCTTCTACATTAAAAGACCGCAGGGCATGGAACATGATATTCCATAAGGCAAAGGAGCTTGGAATGCAGCCAAGGATCAATTACCCAGCAAAAATGAGCATCATTTTTCAAGGGAGGAGGTGGATATTCAATGAAATAGGAGACTTCCAAACTTTCCTGATAAAAAGACCAGAGCTCAACAAAAAATTTGATCTTCACAGGACTCAAGAAGGACTTAAAAAGGTAAATGGGACAGAAGGATACAATATGTTGTTAATAAGGGGGGGGCTGTTTAAACCCCTACAAGGGAATATGAGACTTGCAACCCTTGAGAACTGTATTGTTATTACACCTTGTTAAAGGAGTATACATAAAGAGGGTGGATATTAGTTGACTTTGATGTAATGATAAAAAAAAATCTAATCAAGTGGGTTAAATGGATCCAAATAAGTGGATCAATCTGATCTTAGAAAATGTACTGAGAAAGGAGGAGGCAGCAAGGGTAAATTACATTACAGGAAAAGACACAAAATCCTATTACAGCAGAGGGAAAGAAGGAGGGGGGAGCATTGTTTGAACCTTACTCTCATCAGATTTAGGCTCAAGAAGGGCATAATATAATCAGTTAGGTATAGAAATCTAACTTGCCCTATAGGCAGTAGGAGGGAAAAGGGGAAAGAAAAGGGAGGGGGAAAGAAGGGAGAAAGCAGAGCAGTAAGACTAAAGGGGAAGAAAAGGGAAAGGGATAATAAAAGGGGGAAGGGACTGAAGGAGGCGGTGGTCAAAAGCAAAACACTAGTGAAGGGGAGAAAGGAAAAAGGAGAAAGAAAAGCATAAATAGGGGGAAAAAGGATGGAAAAAAAGACAGATAGTAATCATAACTGTGAATGTGAATGGGATGAACTCTCCCATAAAACGGAAATGGATTGCAGAATGGATTAAAAACCATAATCCTACAATATGTTGTTTACAGGAAACACATTTGAAAAAGAGTGACACATACAGGGTAAAGGTAAAAGGCTGGAGCAGAATATATTATGCGTCAGCTGAAGTAAAAAAAGCAGGGGTAGCAATCCTGATCTCAGACAAAGCAAAAGCAAAAATAGATCTAATCAAAAGAGATAAGGAAGGAAACTACATCCTGCTAAAAGGCACCATAGACAATGAAGTAATATCATTACTAAACATATATGCACCAAATGGTATAGCATCCAAATTCTTACAGGAGAAGTTACAGGAAGAAATAGACAGCAAAACTATACTAGTGGGGGACCTGAACCTCCCCCTCTCGGCACTAGATAAGTCTAACCACAAAATAAACAAGAAAGAAGTTAAGGAGGTGAATAGAACATTAGAAAAGTTAGGTATGATAGACCTCTGGAGAAAACTGAATGGGGATAGAAAGGAATATACTTTTTTCTCGGCAGTACATGGCACATACACAAAAATTGACCATGTACTAGGGCATAAAAACCTCACAATCCAATGCAGAAAGGCAGAAATATTAAATGCATCCTTTTCAGATCATGATGCAATAAAAATTATATGTAATAAAGGGCCATGGAAAGATAGACTAAAAAATAATTGGAAACTAAATAATCTAATCCTAAAAAATGATTGGGTCAAACAACAAATCATAGAAACAATCAATAATTTCATTCAAGAGAATGACAATAATGAGACAACATACCAAAACCTATGGGATGCAGCGAAAGCAGTTCTTAGGGGAAGTTTTATATCTCTAAATGCTTACATAAATAAAATAGAAAAAGAGGAGATTAATGAATTGGGCATACAACTAAAAAAACTAGAAAAAGAACAAATTAAAAATCCTCAACTAAACACCAAATTAGAAATATTGAAAACCAAAGGAAAAATTAAAAAATTGAAATTAAGAAAACTATTGAACTAATAAATAAAACAAAAAGCTGGTTTTATGAAAAAACCAATAAAATAGATAAGCCTTTGGTTAATTTAATTAAAAAAAAAAGAAGAAAACCAAATTACTAGTATCAAGAATGAAAAGGGTGAAGCTACCACCAAGGAAGAGGAAATTAAAACAATAATTAGGAATTATTTTGCCCAACTATATGCCAACAAATTTGACAATCTTAGTGAAATGGATACATATTTACAAAAATATAAATTGCCCAGATTAACGAAGAGGAAGTAAAATACTTAAATAACCCCATCTCAGAAAAAGAAATTGAACAAGCCATTGATGAACTCCCTAGGAAAAAATCTCCAGGGCCAGATGGATTTACATGTGAATTCTATCAAACATTTAAAGAACAATTAATTCCAATACTATATAGACTATTTGGGAAAATAGGTGAAGAAGGAGTCTTACCAAATTCTTTTTATGATACAAATATGGTGTTGATACCTAAACCAGGAAGAGTCAAAATAGAGAAAGAAAATTATAGACCAATTTCTCTAATGAATATAGATGCAAAAATTTTAAACAAAATACTAGCAAGTAGATTGCAGCAACTTATCACAAGAATAATACACTATGACCAGGTAGGATTTATACCAGGAATGCAGGGTTGGTTCAATATTAGGAAAACTATCAGTATCAGTGAGCATATCAACAACAAAACCAACAGAAACCACATGATCATCTCAATAGATGCAGAAAAAGCTTTTGATAAAATACAACACCCATTCCTATTAAAAACACTAGAAAGCATAGGTATAAATGGAGTCTTCCTTAAAATAATAAATAGCATATATCTAAAACCTTCAGCAAGCATTATATGTAATGGGGACAGGCTAGAAGCATTTCCAATAAGATCGGGGGTGAAACAAGGATGTCCATTATCACCACTGTTATTCAATATTGTACTGGAAACCTTAGCTTTAGCAATAAGAGAAGAAAAAGAAATTGAAGGCATTAGAATAGGCAAAGAAGAAACAAAGCTATCACTCTTTGCAGATGACATGATGATATACTTAGAGAATCCTAGAGAATCAAGTAAAAAACTACTTGAAATAATAAACAACTTTAGCAAAGTTGCAGGCTATAAAATAAACCCACATAAATCATCAGCATTTCTATATATTACCAACAAAGCCCAACAGCAAGAGATAGAAAGAGAAATCCCATTTAAACTTACTGTAGACATTATAAAATATTTAGGAGTCTACCTCCCGAAACAAACCCAGGAACTCTATGAACACAATTACAAAACACTTTTCACACAAACAAAATCAGATCTAAATAATTGGAAAAACATCAGTTGCTCATGGGTAGGCCGAGCTAATATAATAAAAATGACAATCCTACCTAAGCTAATTTACTTATTCAGTGCCATACCAATCAAACTACCAAAAATTATTTTATAGAGTTAGAAAAAATAATAACAAGATTCATTTGGAAAAACAAAAGGTCCAGAATATCAAAGGAACTAATGAAAAGAAATGCAGGGGAAGGTGGCCTAGCAATTCCAGATCTTAAATTGTATTATAAAGCAGCAATCATCAAAACTGCTTGGTACTGGCTAAGAAATAGGGAGGTGGATCAGTGGAATAGGTTAAATATGCAAGACACAGTAGTCAATGACTATAGTAATCTATTATTTGATAAACCCAAAGACCCCAGCTTCTGGGATAAGAACCCACTCTTTGAAAAAAACTGCTGGGAAAACTGGAAAAGAGTATGGCAGAAACTAGGCATAGACCCAAATCTCACACCATATACCAAAATAAAGTCAAAATGGGTTCATGACTTAGATATAAAGGCTGATACCATAAGTAAACTGGGAGAACAAGGAATAGTTTACCTATCAGATCTATGGAGAACAGAAGAATTCATGACCAAACAGGAGATAGAGAACATTATGAAAAGCAAAATGGATAATTTTGATTACATTAAATTGAAAAGTTTTTGCACAAACAAAGCCAATGCAACTAAGATTAGAAGGAAGGTAGAAAATTGGGAAAGAATTTTTACAACCAGTCTCTCTGATAAAGGCCTCATTTCTAAAATATATAGAGAATTAAGACAAATTTATAAGAACACAAGCCATTCCCCAATTGATAAATGGTCAAAGGATATGAACAGACAGTTCTCAGATGAAGAAATTAAAGCCATCTATAGTCATATGAAAAAATGCTCTAAATCGTTATTGATTAGAGAAATGCAAATCAAAACAACTCTGAGGTACCACATCACACCTATCAGATTGGCCAACATGAAAAACAGGAAAATGATAAATGTTGGAGAAGATGTGGGAAAATTGGAACACTAATACATTGTTGGTGGAGTTGTGAAATGATCCAACCATTTTGGAGAACAATTTGGAACTATGCCCAAAGGGCTACAAAAATGTGCATACCCTTTGATCCAGCAATAGCACTTCTAGGGCTATATCCCAAAGAGATCAAACAAATGGGAAAAGGACCCACATGTACAAAAATATTCATAGCAGCTCTTTTTGTGGTGGCAAAGAATTGGAAATTGAGAGGATGCCCATCAATTGGGGAATGGCTGAGCAAGTTGTGGTATATGAATGTAATGGAATACTATTGTGCTATAAGAAATGATGAACAGGCTGACTTCAGAAAAACCTGGAAAGACTTATATGGTCTGATGCTGAGTGAAGTGAGCAGAACCAAGAGGACTTTGTACACAATAACAGCCACGTTAGGCAATGACTAAGATTGTTAAACTGAACCCTTCTCAGCATTAAGGATCTAAGACATCTCCAGAGGCCTCGGATGGAAAATGCTGTCCACATCCAAAGAAAGAACTATGCAAGTCGAATCGCTATCACTTATTTTTACCTTCTGTTGAGTTTTGTTTCATCTTTCTGATGGTTCCTCCTATTGGATTTAATTTTTACTTACCACTTCACTAATGTGAAAATACGTTTAATGGGTATGTAAATGTAAAGCCTATATCAGATTGTGCACCGTCTTGGGGAGGGTGGGGGGGAAGAAGGGGGAGAAAAATTTTCAACTCAAAAGCATATGGAAGTGATTGTTGATAAATCAAAATAAATTAATTTTAAAAAACTCAAATTAAATTTAGATGTTTAGAAATCTATAATCTTATTTTGCGATTAAATATCACCCATTTGATGCTGTTCTAATACAGATAAATAAAACTCTAGAATTCTTCACAAAACTTAGGATATCACAAGACTTAAAAATAGAAAAGAAGACAGTAACTAATGCAACCCTCACTTTATAAATGAGGAAACTAAGGCCAGGAAAAGGGAAATGATGCAAGGTCACAATGGTAGCACAAATGCAGTATACAAGATATAAGGGAGAAAAGACACACATAAAGATGAAAGACATGGAAAATATTTTGGTAGAGGATTTTGAAATGACAAGTGAGTTTTAAATAAATAAATTATGACATTTTCTATCACTATAAATAGCAAACGGGTCTTGTTTTATTTTTTGAGTGATTATTTGAAAACAAAAGGGAGCACAGCATACTAGACAGAGAAACCCGTACTGGTTTCAGGAAGACCTGGGTGTGGGTCCCACCTTTGACACACCCTCGATCTGTGAGCCTGTACAAGTCACTTAAATCTCTCTGTGCCTTAGTTAACTCTCTAAGGCTCTAAGGTGCAGACAGATGCTGATCTACATTGGAAGAAGGGTTTACTCACTAGGAATTCATTATACCAATGAAATCACAGGTCTGTCCCCTCCCCCTAACTATAGATTTAACAAAACATAAGCATTATAATAAACAAAGCTAGTAAATCACTAGTTAAGTTAGTTTTCATGAAGTGTGTGACAAATACTATCAGTTTCAAGAAATAAAATAATCTATCTCCAAAACAAGCTCAGCAAATGTTTCCATACTGTACCTATAAACTTTAGATTGCCATTTACTCCTTCCACCAAGAATCTTTTTTATAATTACTTTATTTATTTATTTTTAGTTTTCAACTTTCACTTCCACAAGATTTAGAGTTCCAAATTTTCACCCCATATCACCCCTCCCCCCACCCCAAGATGGCATGCATTCTGAATACCCCTTCCCCTAGTCTGCCCTCTCTTCTGTCTCTCCCCCTCCCTCTCTTATCCCCTTCCCCTTCTATTTTCCTGTAGGGCAGAATAGATTTCTGTATCCCATTTCCTATAGTTATTTCCCAGTTGCATATGAAAACATTTTTTTAAGTGTTTTTAGAACTTTGGGTTCCAAATTTGCTCCCTTCCTTCCTCCCCACCCACCCTCATTGAAAAGGCAAGCCACTCAATGTAGGTTATACATGTACAGTTATGCAAAACACTTCCACAGTAGTTATGTTGTGAAAAACTAACTCTATTTCCATTAATCCTATTCTGCCCCTCATTTATTCTTTCTTTTGACCCTGTCTCTCCCTCAGAAGTGTTTGCTTTTGATTACCCCCTCTCCTAATCTGCCCTCCCCTCTATCATCCTCCTGCTCCCTTGTCCCTTTCCCCCACTATTTTTCTGTAGGGTAAGACAGATTTCCATACCTAATTGAGTGTGTATGTTATTCCCTCTTTAAGCCAAATCTAATGAGAATAAGATTCGCTCATTCCCTCTCACCTTCCCCCCCTTTTCCTCATCACTGTAAGAGCCTTTTCTTTTCTGTTTTTTTGTGAGACAATTTACCCCATTCTACCTCTCCCTTTCTCCTTCTCCCAGTATAATCCTCTCACCACTTAATTCTATTCTCCAGATATGACCCCTTAATCTTCAACTCACTCTGTGCCCTCTATCTTTCTGTGTGTGTGTGTGTGTGTGTGTGTGTGTGTGTGTGTATACACACACACACACACACACACACAAAATTGTTTCCCTCCAACTACCCTAATACTGACAAAGGTCTCATGAGTTACAAATATCATCTTCCCATGCAGGACTGTAAACAGTTCAACCTTAAATTAAGTCTCTTATGATTCTCTTTCCTGTTTACCTCTTCATGTTCCACTTGAGTCTTATATTTGAAAGTCAAATTTTCTATGTAGCTCTGGTCTTTTCATCAAGAATGTTTGAAAGTCCTCTATTTCACTGAACGACCATTTTTTCCCCTGAAGGATTATACTGTTTTCCTGGGTAGGTGATTCTTGGTTGTAATCCTATCTCCTTTGCCCTCCAGAATATTATATTCCATGCCCTGCGGTCCCTTAAGGTAGAAGCTGCTAAATCTTGTGTTATCCTGATTGTGTTTCTCCACCAAGAATCTTAAAAGTACTCCTAGACCACATGAATAAGTAAAATCTATTTGGGGAGAAAATGTTCTAACTTAGTTGAACCTCACAATACAATGGGGATAAAGAACCAAACAGAGAATTTTAACAAGTGGGAATAACAACCAATTCTGTTACCAAAAGCAAATAACTAAAAATTAACTTTATTTCAACCTTAACAACAATACAACTTTTTTCAAAAGAAAAACATAAGTACCATGGAGCAGAAAAAGTCTCAAGTTTTCCTTTTCCCCTTCAATGACAAGATCATTAGCCTGTTCTCATAGGAATCATTAAGACCTGGGCCCACTTGGTATCAGAGGTCAGACTATCACAACTAGGATACAGACAAGCTTAAGAGAAGAGCCAAGAGCTTGGAAGGGGCTATGGATCACAGAGGTAGAGTGGAAAGAGCAATGGATTTAAGTCAAAAGATCTGGGTTCAAAAATCCTGACTCTGCTACTTCCAACTTGTATGATTTTGGACAAGTTACTTTAACTCACTGTTGTTGTTGTTTAGTCATTTTCAGTCATACTGAACTCATCATGACCCCATTCAGGGTTTCTTGGCAGAGACACTAGAGTGATTTGCCATCTTCTTCTCTGGCTCATTTTACAAATGAGGAAGCTATAAAACAGGGTTAAATGACTTACCCAGAGTCATACAGTTTGAGGTCAGATTGGAACTTATGAAGATAAGTCTTCCTGACTCCTGGCCCAGCACATTATCAACTGTGCCACCAAGCTGCCGCTTCACTGCCTAGGCCTCCCCTTAAACATCTCTACAGGGAAGAGATTGTGAACCTGCAAATATCACTACTACGCATATGCTCCAAAGAGATCAATAAAAGAGAGAAAGGGCCATTTGTACAAAAAACATTTATAGTAGCACCTTTTTTAATACCAAAGAACTGGAAAACAACTAAGTATTCATCACCTGAGAACAGCTGAACAACCTGTGGTTTATGAATGTAATAAAAGATTACTGTGCTGTAAGAAATGACATAATGGATGGATTTAGAGTGAAGGAAACAGAATGAGAAGAACAATTTATATGGTGACTACAACACTGTAAAGGAAAACAATTCTGAATTTTAAATGCCATCAATACAATGATGAGGAATTATGGTACCCATCCATCTGTTGGCAGAGATGATGGCCTAGAGGTACAAAATGAGACATTTTTAGACGTGGCCAATATGTGGATTTGTTTAGCTTTAACATATTCATTTGTTACAAGAAAGAATAGTTATAATAGTCCCTCCCCCAAAAAAGAAAGGCGTATCAATTTAGCATTTTAAAAATACACAGAGGAGAGCAAAAGGAATTCAGAAGACACAGACAAGCAGGGCAGTATTGGTTAATACTGTGTTACAATTTACTACATACACATATTTTTAAACTAAACTCAATGTAACAGAAATTGAAATTTTCATAGAATATGCTTTTTTCTGCTCTTTGTATACAGGAATGTTCATATTTCTTGATGTTTGCCAAATACATCTTTTTTTACATGAGAGGTAAACTAGTTGACCTATCAGATTCCTTCATGCTGTGTAACTATGATGTTGTGTAGTTTTCACTACACCCAAGTCTTGGGTATATGCTTTACCTTATACTGCCATAGAAGCTTGTAAATGCAGCACAAGAAAACACACAACAAATATAAAAAATATTTATAGTAGCACCTTTTTGTTGTAGGAAATAACGGGAAACAAAGTAGTTACCCATCAACCAAGGAATGGCTGAACCAACTGCGGTCTGTGAGTATAATGGAATATTATTACAATTGTGAACAACATTATTACACATGACAAATGACAGCTTCAAAGGAAAGGGGTGTCAGTGATTGATGATACAGACGAAAGAAAGAGCATAAAACATTAAAACTACACAAGACAATGATAAAGTTCAGAAAAGAACACAAATGATAATTTTGTTACTATAATGTTAAATTCAATATTCTCTTTTACCAGACAAGTTGCACATATAATAAGTAGTTCAAGGTTTCATAAACAATCCTCTTTTTGTTCTTTGTATATTAAAATAATGGTATTTCTTGATGCTTAAGTTCATTTTCTTTCTTTTGTCTGTATCATCAATCACCGATACTTTCCTACTTTACAATGAAATAAATTGCATTACCCCAAATCCACAAGTTGGTCATGAGTGATAATATAAAAAAAAACTTATTAAAATAAAGTGCACAGGTCTACCAGCCTTATCACCACCACAGAAGTAAACTGAATTAATGTGACAGGATTTGTTCTTTACAAAGCTATGCTCATTCTTCACTAGTGCCACACTACCCTTATCCTGATGACATGCTCCAAACACCTGTTCAGTTACTTTGACTTCAGTCCACTTGTGTTTTCAAAGAACTCAGTCTCCTGGGAGGCATAAATATACTAGATTTGCTTAAAATATGCACATCTGGAAATTCAAAAAGTTATCATCTGGTCCACATATTCTTAGTAGGAAATTCCTTAATAATCTCTAGGCCATATATTGTTTTTCCTTGTTCTAATAAAATCAAAAACTTTTTGTTGCTGTCATTCAATTTGATATAGGTTAGCAAAACTGAAAACTGGTCACGGTACATTCTCAAGAAAGAGAAGGGTTATACTCCCTCAGAACACATTTTCAAAATAAAAAAGAATATTAATCATAAACATGTTGGTAAAAGACATAAGAAATTGATGTCTTGGCCAAGAATCAGTCTTTGAGACATAAGAAAAGTGAAGAACCAGCAAGAATGGCAAATTACTGATTTTCTGAAATAAAGAAAAAGGAGAGGAAGATAAAGAAAAGTTAAAATAAAGAAGACAGAGATGAATGAAGTGGAAAGAATCCAGATAGCCAAGTAAGCAATGTTTCCGTAGTGAAGGACAGGTATACAATGAGTGGCAATGAGACAACTTATCACAGAAAACATACCTCCTGGTTTCCCTCATTTTTTACCAAATTAAGCTTATTATAGCCACTTTTTACAGTCTGAAATACCACAGTAAATAATTAACATCAGGATAGACGACAAAATATAAATGTTTTATATACATATATACATTCCAGCTACATGACAAGTAATTATGGTTTCAACTGTCTGGTGAGGTTATTACCTGAAGCTCCCAAAGTCACTAGGATAAATTAGAATTTTAAAGTGATATGTAATTCCCTGATAAATGCACTGTTGTATATTTGTTCACAATACTATTATTCTTCCGTCCAAAGCTTCAGAAATCAGATTTCCCCTTGGCAGGTAAATTTTAGAGGCTATTTAAGATTATATTCATCCTAACACCTCCAATTAATAATGAAAATACCTTAGATTTTATTAAGTACTCTTCTTATTGGAGACTCAAAATCGCTGAAAGAAATCTACATCAGAGCAAAGACAGTCTATTCACTCTTCTACTTCCCTACTAGTGGTTATAGTGGTTGGTTGGCAAACAGGTTTTGGAGGGCTGAAGAGGGAGAGTGGGGAGGAGTGAGGAAAAAGATGAGCATTATCTTCCTGGACACTAAGCAAAGACAAAATTTTTCCAAAAACTGATCCTGCCAACTTGTTTATCCAGTTATATGGCTAGCAGTCTTGACCACCTGTAAATAAGCACACAAAAAAAGCCATCAGAACATGGGGAACACACAATGGCTCGCTTCTGGAAAAATACAGGAAAAAATTCACCTACCAAGAGACCTTAGATGGAGTCCAAGATTGCATGGATGGTCAGAAGGAAGAAGCGAGGATGATGGCCCAAGTTCAGTCAGCATGTGAAAAGATGGTGTAATATGCTTGTCTCCTTTCTGTCAAAGGGCCCATCAGTAGTTTATGTTCTTGGGTTTCTGAGTTATAGAACCTGGATTTAAATCCCACCTCTTTTTATTTATTACATGTGAGTATCTTTGGGCAATTCATTTTACCTTTCTGGGCCTATTCTTTAATTCATCTTTAAAGTTCCTTCAAGCGTCAAATTTGTGATTCTATAATTCCACGACCTTTGAGCTACTTTCTAGCACTATATCTTCTATACTGTTTTTATCTACTTTAGTCTGCTGACCTTTTTTTGTCTAAAGTCAAATACTCTCGACAATTGCTACTTTTTCTCTTTTTTTGTTTGTTTTTTAGGCAATTGAGGTTACATGACTTGCCCAGGGTCACACAGCTAGTAAGAGTCAAGTGTTTGGTCTGAGGTCACATTTGAACTCAGGTCCTCCTGACTTCAGGGTTGGTGCTCTATCCACTGTGCCACCTAGCCGCCCCATAATCGCTACTTTTAAAAGAACTTGAGATCTGGTAATGCCAAACCTCTATTCATTGTTAGTAAATGTTCTTCATTATTTCTCTTAATATTTTTGTCTTTTTGTACTTTCATATGAAATTTATTATTTTGTCTAATTCCACAAAATATATCCTTGGCAGTTTAGAAGGCATAGAAATCAAATGCACAATTTTAAGTAGTATTTTTACTATGTCGGTGGGACCCATCCTAGAACGTTGACTATCTTTCCATTTACTATGAAAATGCGGGGGGGAAATTCAACTTTATTTCTGTAAAAATTGCTTTGAAATTATATCTTTAATCTCTATATGTTGCTATGCTTACATCAAGATACTTAATGTATTTTGTTCTTATTTTACACTGAACTATCTCTTCTTCCTGTTTAATTTTTTCAACCAATGAAAATTATTCTCTCTTCCCTCCTACCTCCTCACTGCAACTCTCTACCATTGGTGGTAGAGGGAAAAGCTCTTTTAAAAACATATTGTAGGACAGCTAGGTGGCACAGTGGATAGAGTACTGGCCCTGGAGTCAAGAGGAAAGGTCCTGCCTCAGACACTTGACACTTCCTAGCTGTGTGACCCTGGCTGGGCAAGTCACTTAATCTGGACTGCCTCACCAAAAAAACAAAAAAAAACAAAAAACCACACACCACACATTATCAAGCAAAATAAATTCTTCCTTTGGCTATACTAGCAAAAAAGACTGTTGTAAGGATAGAATGAGATATTATTCATAAAGTATCTAGCACTGTGCCTGGGCACATAGAAGGTGTTTAATAAATGCTTGTTCCCTTTTCCCTCCCTCCTCATCAAGAGACGGGCAGTATGTTTGATTACTAGTCCTCTGGAATCATTAGTCATGGTGTTGATTAGAGTTCTGAAGTTTTTCAATGTTGTCTTTACAATAATATTGTTATAGTATAAATTTTCTCCTGGTTCTGTGCATTGCATCAGTTTGCACAACTGTCACCAAGTTTCTCAAGTCTGCTACCCCAAATGGCTGGAAAATTTCATAGTTCTATCAACAGTGAATTAACATACCTGTTTTCCCTCAGCAGAATAACTATTTGCTGTTTTCCTTTTTTTTTTTTTTTGGTCAACTCTGCCAATCTGAAAGGTTATGAGATAGTATCTAAATAATTTTAATCTAAACTTAGGCAATAAGAACTCATTTAAAGCATTTTGTTTTCTTATGACTTATTGATGACATATTTTCCTGTGAAAATGAATGCTCATATCTTTTGACCATTTAAGTAGTTGAATAGCTCTTACAGATTTGAATTAATTCCCTATATACCTTGGGAATGAGACAGAGAAGTTTCTCTTTATCAGAGAAATTTGTTTTTTTCCTAGTTCCATGCTTCCCTTCTAATTTTAGCTGCATTTATTTTGTTTGGGTTTTTTCCCTTTTGGAACTTTTTTAAAAGTAAAATTTAAGTTATTTCAATTCTCTATTTCTTGTTCTGTTAATATGAGCAGTTCATCCATTCCATTTAGATGATCAGTTTTATTGGCATGTAACAGATTGAAAATTTCTAATACTTTCTTTTATTTCTTCTTCATTGGCTATGAATTTACTTTTTCCATTTTTGATACTGGTAATTTGGTTTTCTTCTTTAATTTTTCAAAAACCAAATTAGCTAACAATTTGTCTCTTTTATTAACTCATAGTTTTATTTGTTAATTCAATGTGATTTATTTTGCTTTCAATTTTGTTAATCTCTTCACTGATTTTCAGGACTTCTATTTTCCTGTTTAATGGGAACTTATAATTTATCTGATTTCTAGTTTTTTCAGTTGTACACTTAATCCACTGATCTGCTCTTTTATTGATTTAAGTGTTTAGAAATATAAATTTCCTCTGAAGGGCTATTTGTCTGTATATCAAAAATTTTAGTAGGCTGTCTCATTGTTAGCATTATCTTTAATAAAATTATCATCTGTTTCCATGTTTTTCTTGATCAACCCATTCTTTAGAGTTGTTAGTCTCAAATTAATTTTTTCAATAGCTCTTTGCTGAATACAATTGTTATTATATTGTGGTATATTAAAATGATTTTAGTATTTCTGCTTTTTTGCATTTGTTTGTGAGGTTTTATGCCATGATACATGGTTGATTTTTGTAAAGGTACCATACACAGCTGAGAAATATGTACCCTGCTTTCTATTCTCATTCAACAATATCCTAAGAGTTAGCATACTTAACTTTTCTAAATCATGTACTTAATCACATACTTCCTTCTTATTTTTGATTGGATTTATCGGGGTCTGAAAGGGGATAAACTGAGGTTTCCTACTCTTACAGTTTTACTGTCTTATTTCTCCATATAATTCACTTATATTTTCCTTTGCATATGTGGCCTTCTAGGTCCTTGGATACAGCCTTTTGACGGAGTCCAAGTTTTACAGAACAAATCCTTTTACTAAGTCACTTACTTCACCCTGTTTGCCTCAGTTTTATTCTCATGTGTAAAATGAGCTGGAGAAGGAAATGGCAAACCACTCCAGTATCTTTGACAAGATAACCCTAAATGGGGTCACGGAGTCAGAAATGACTAAAACAACTGAACAAAAAATCTTTCCCTTAATCTACCCTCCCTCTCATCCACCTTTTTCCTCCAGTTTCCCAGTAAATGCATTTCTGTACTAAACTCCACATGAGCGCATTCTTCCCTCTGCTGACCAGATGAGAGTGAGGTTTAAGTGTTGCTCACTTCTCACCTCCCATCCCTACCCTCCTTATTATGGTCTTCTATTTTCACATCCTGGTAATGTGAGCTAATTTTCCCTGATAATTTTTTCCACAAATTAGATAATTGTAAATTTTGCAAAGGGCTTAGCACAGTGTCTAGCATACAGCAAGCACTTAATAAAGGCTTGTTTTCTTGCTTCCTCCCCTAACATTCCTTTCCCCTTCCTTTCTATTCTTGTTTAAGCTCATCAAAAACACAATAAACTACTCCCAGGACTATCAGACTGCCTCTATGGTCCTTGATTATAATAGGGTTCTGAGAGATTACATTTAACATCTCTTCATATTAGAAAATAGTTTTATCATTATTATTAGTTATTGCTCATTCATATTTACCTTTTTGTGTTTCTCTTCATTCATTGGTATTTCAAAGTTTCTCTGCAACTTTCGTTATGGATATTTGGAAGTCTTCTATTTCACTAAAGGTTCATTTTTTGCCCTTTAGAATTATACTCAGTTTCACCCAGTAAATTATTCTTAGTTATAAGCCTATATCTTTAAGGTTCTGAAATATATTCCAAATGTTCCACTTCTTCACAGTGATGGGTGCTGAATTGTGTAGTAATACTACTCATTCTCTTCAGTACTTGAAGTCTTTCTTTCTGGCTGCTTCTGGTATTTTCTTTTTTGACCTGAAAACTCTAGATTTGGCTATAATATTCCAGGGAGTTTTTTTATTTGGGGATGTCTTTTAGGAGGTAACTCTGGTGGATTCCTTCTATTTTCATTTCGCTCTATGGATTTTTTTTTTGGTCATGGCTTTCAAGTCATCCAATGATTCTGAAAAATCTCTTTTCTGTTTTCCAGTCAGTTGTTTTTGCTATGAGATACCTAACATTTTCTTTGATTTTTCCAGCCTTTTGACTTTGTTTTAATATTTCTTGTTGTCTCGTGGTGCCAATAGTTTCTATTTAGTCCATTGTAATTTTCATGGAGCTTGTTCCTTGGATAAAGTTTTATTCCAAGTTGTTAATTCTCATTCCAATTCTTTCTTCCACAACTCTTACTTCTTTTCCCATTTTTTCATCTAGCACTCTCATTGACTTTTTTTAAATATTTGTTTCAATCAGCCAAAATTCATCTTCTCAAAATTCAGCCTCCCAGGCTAAACCCTGCCTCATCCCCCCCCCAAAAAAAAAAATAAAACTCATTACAATTACATATAGTCAATCAAAACTACTTTCCACATTGGTCATATAAAAAACAACCTCTCATTCTGCTGAGTCCTTCACTTCTCTATGAGGAGGTAGATAGTGTGTTTCACCATTACTCTCAGGAATCATAGAAGAATTCAGTACAATAGTATTCAATCACATTTATCTGACCATTCTCCAATTCTCCAGTTTACAGGTACCTCTTCAGAATCATTTCAAAAAGAACTACATTTTTGTACAACCTTAGAGTTTGTTTTGCTTAGTACTAATCCCTCTCTCTAAATCGCTTAGTACTAATCTATTCTTCCTCCAATTTTCCATACCTCCTTCTCCTTTTTCACTCTTAATACTCAATTTTGCCTGCATGTATATTTTATCCTTCTCTTGACCAGTTAGGATGACAGTAAGATTCAAGAGTCATGATAACTTCAAATCCTCCCTCGTTTGCATAGATGTCTACTTGCACACTCCTGTCTTTTCATCAGGAATGCTTGTACTTCTTGTACCAAGATACTAATTCCCTTTCCAATTCTTTCTTGCATAGCATTCACTTCTTTTCCAATTTTTCTTCAAACATTGTCATTTCATTTATAAAAACATTTCAACTCTTTCTTTTAAGCACCTGCTTTATCTTTTCTAGGAATTATAGTTGATTTTTTAAATGCAAGCTGTGTTTTCCTCTTAAACTTTACCGTAGGCATTTTGGATTCATTATTTTCTAGGTATGTAGCACTTCTGGATGGCAGGTCTTGGGGCTGATACTGTTGCTGCTTTCTCGGGCTACTAAGTAATGTTCCCCAATCTCAGGAACAGGCTAAGAAACTGTAAGCTTTTAGTGCTTCCCAAGTGGTTTGATCCAGGGCAAAATATGATTGGTACCCACCCAGGTCTGAGCTCTAAAACTTCTTGACACAGGTCTGGGTCTAATGAAGAACAGACTGCTGCTAGACTCAACCCCTATCTGCCAATTGAAAAGCTCTGCTGGTTCAGAGTTATCAGAAATATAAGCTCTCCTTTGGTCTGGGATTCCTCCCCCTGGATATTGCTATACAGGCTGGACCAGACACTAGAAATTTTACCCTGTTCTGTGTCTGGAGTTTAAGCTACTTTGCTGCTGCTGCCAGCTTCTGAACTTCCTCTTTTCTTGTTACACCACCCAGACCCACCGTAATCTGGGAACATCAACTCATGCACAAGGTCTCTTCTCAGTATACCCTGAATCAATGAATACCCTGAAATGGGTACTGAGCCATAAAGCTGTCAGTGTGCTTATTCCAATGCCTTGGTATGGGTCTGAGACTTCCTCTTTCCCTAGTACACAACCTCTCTCTGGATATTGTGCTCTAAGACTTGTTCCTGGATCAACCACATTCCCAGTGTCCACATATCTGTCTGTCTACCTATGCTGGGCTGGAGAAACAACCCACTGTGACTTTTTCTAGATTTCCCCATCTGGATTTGGTGAGATGCAAGTTTTGTGAAGGGGAGCTCAATTATACCACTTCCTATCACTCTGGTGTCTTTCTCACTTGATTTTTAAAATAATTTTTAACTCTTCCTTTATCTTTTGCAGGAATTCTAATTGAACTTGTGTCAAAGCTATGTTTTCTTTGAGGCTTTGCTTGGTGATGTTTTGAATTCATTCTTCTGGAATAATTATCTTGAGCATCCCTATCTCCATAACAGCTCTTTATGGTAAGATTCTTTTTTTTTTTGCACATTTTTCCAGCCTACTTCCAGACTTTGGACTTTGTTAGAGTCTTCCTCTAAACATTTCTGCAGGGGATGTCTGAGCTGTGCTTGTGTCCTTTTGGGTCATCCTTCTGTTACTTTATTCAAGTAAAAAATATGCTATTCAGGATTTCAGGAACAGCTCAGGCTGGGGCATGCAAGGTTACAGTGCTCCCAAAGTTAATCTGCCCCAGAACTAAGTCTCATCACTGCCCTTCTAATTTAAGCACTACAAGTTTCCAGCATGAGTTGGGGAATAAGTAACACATGTAGGGGCAGCTAGGTGGCACAGTGGATAGAGCACCAGGAGGACCTGAGTTTGAATCCGGCCTCAGACCAAACACTTGACACTAGCTGTGTGACCCCGGGGCAAGTCACTTAACCCCAATTGCCTAACCAAAAAAAAAGAGGGAAAAAAAATAAGTTAACATCTACTGGCTTGTTACAGTAGACTTTTGCTGGACTCAGTTATCAACATCAGCTACCTGGAAAGCTTATTAGTTCAGTGTGACAGAATGCAGGATCTCCTTTGGTCTTAGATTCCTGTCCTGCCTAGTTGTTCCTCTTCAGGCTGGAGGCCAGAATTAAGACCCCCAATCTGCCCTTGGGATCAGAGCCACAGATCTGCTGCTTACTTCTGAACTTGCTCCTCACTCGGGACAAAACCTAAGGCCCACAACTCTTCCTGATTCTGAAATGCCACACCTAAACTCAGGTTCCCTCCTTAATCCACTATGGATCTGTGAACTAGAACTGGGTAGTGATGGAATTGCCAGCTGATATCTATTCTTGTACTCTGCACAAGATTGGCCCCCTCTACACAGGTCTGGGACCTCTTCTTGCCCTGGTACATACAACCTCAGTCTTCTTTTATTTACTAGACTAGGCTCCATGCTTCATGGTCCTGGCTAGACCATATCCTCAGTGTCTGAAGAACTCCCTAAGCTGATCTCGGTTGGAAAAATAACTGCAATTATTTTATTCTTATTTTTTCAGATCAATGGTTCCAATATAAATTCTTGTTTTTACTTTTAAAGATTTTCCCAGCTTTCTAGTCTGATTCTTTCCAACATATTCTGCAATCCAGTGACACTGGCCTCCTTGATGTTCCTAACAAAGTTTCTGACTCTATTTTCACTGTCTGCCCCCATACCTGGAATCCTCCCCAACTCCTCATCTCTACCTCCTGCCTTTTATACTTTCCTTCAAGCCCCCACTAACAAATCTCATCTTCTGCAAGAAATCTTTACTGATCCCCTTCAATGCTAATGTCTTACCTGAGATTAATCTTAATTTATTTTATCTATTATTTTGTGTGTACATAGTTGTTCGCATATTTTCACTCCCATGAGAACAGAAGCTCCTTGAGAAGAAGGATAGTTTTTTGCCTTTCTTCGTACTCCAAGGACTCAACACAGAGCACACTTGACATGAATTGGTCCAACTGTTCTGGAAAACAATTTGGAATTATGCAAGAAAAGTTGCTAAATTATCCATACCCTTTGAGCCACAGATCCTAACAGTGGAATTATACTCCAAGGTTAAAGATAGCCTAAAACAAAAATAAAAGATCTATGTGTACAAAAATATTCATGACAGAAATTTAGGAAAATGTGTCCAATAAATTGGATAATGGTTGAACAAACTGTGGCATATAAATTTAACAATATATGACTGTACTGCAAAGTTCAATGTTTCAGAGAAACACGGGAAGACTGGTGCAAAGTGAAGGAAGTAAAGCTAAAAGAACAATAAACACAACAGCATAAAAACATTAAATGGCCAGAAAAAAAAACCCTAAGTAATATACAACAATTTTGTTCCAAAGTTTTAAAAAGTTAAAGCATACATTATTCTCATTTTTTGTTGTTCAGTCACTTTTCAGTTACTGGAGAGGTTTGCCATTTCCTTCTCCAGCTCATGTGACAGATGAGGAAACTGAGGCAAACAGGATTAAGTGACTTACCCAGGGTCACATAGCTAGTATCTGAGGCCAGATCTGAACTCAATAAGATGAGTCAACTCCTGACTCTAAGCCAGACATTATCCACTTTACCACCCAGCTGACCCACTTCTTCCCATAAGCTCTTTTTGAATTAAAAAATTCGAGAGTAACATGCTACAATAGCTATTAGATGGTTTTCTTTAACTGTTTTCAGAGAATGTACGGTGTGTGGGCAGTTTGTTTGGGTGCTAATTGGCAAGCGTCTGTTACTTAAAATATGTACCAATAATTTTTTTTACTATCTTTTTCATCTCCAAGAGTTTCTAGCTGACTTAGTATAGTAAGCTCAGATGTTCCTTCATGCCAGTCCTTGAAGAGAGCAGCTTTTGTTTCCAAACCAAAGACAACTAAAATTTAGCTGACAATCTGAAAAGCCAAATGGCTATCACAATAGGAAAAACAACTAGTGTATAGTTTTAATCTACCTTCAGAAACTAGAATATGCAACCCTATCACTTTGCATAATTTTGTTTCCCTTGTAATTACTTTACTGAAAGTAAATCTTGCATAGTGGCTAGAGAGCCAACTTCAGAGTCAGAATGACCTGGGTTCTACCTTTAACACCTACTGTGTGACCCTCAACAATTTCTCCATACCCCAGGTACATTCTCTAAAAATGTACGTTAATAGTGGCTGACCTGTGTTTTATATATGTATATATACATATACATATATATGTGTGTGTATGTATATGATATATGATTGTATGGATATATACATATAAAACTATGTTACATATAATCTGTGTTATATATATATATATTATATATGAAATAGACCAATTTCCCTAATGAATGTAGATGAAAAAATTTTAAGTAAAAAATTAGCAAACAGATTACAACTTATCTCAAGAATAATACACTATGACCAGGTAGGATTTATACCAGCAATGTGCAGGGCTGGTTCAATATCAGCATAATTGATCATATCAACAACAAAACTAACAGAAACCACATGATCATATCAAAGGATGCAGAAAAATACAATACCCATTCCTATTAAAAACACTAGAGAACAAAGGAATAAATGGAGTCTTCCTTAAAATAATAAAGTAGCATCTACCTAAAACTTTCAGCAAGCATCATATTTAATAGAGACAAGCTAGAAGCATTTCCAGTCAGATCGACAGTGAAACAAGGATGTCCATTATCACCACTGTTGTTCAATATCGTACTGGAAATGTTACAGATCAGCCACTATTAACATACATTCTTAAGAGAGCTACCATAGCATAGTGTCTATTACTTAATAGATAGTTAATAAATGCTTAATGACTGAGTAATATCTTCTGATTAGGAGGCTGTTCCTCAAAAATCACATCCATAACGGCCTTCCCAGACTTCATGAATCTCTAATCTCTAAAGTTGTACTCTGGGCGGGGGGGGGGGGGGGGGGGGGGGCGAAGCCAAAATGGCAGAGTAAAAGCAGTGACTTGCTTGAGCTCTCCCTCAAACCCCTCCAAATACCAGCAAAAAAAAATGGCTCTAAACAAACTGTAGAGCAGCAGAACCCACAAAAACACAGCATGAAACAAATTTCCAGCCCAAGACAACGTGGATGGTTGACTGCACCAGGCTGAGAGAGAAACACAGTTCAGCGTGGGTGTGCAGGCAAAGACCAGGCCTCAGCAAACCTGGAGCAGGCCTCAGGGGACTGAATCACAGGCAGCTGTGGTGGTTTCCAGACTTCTCAACCCACAAACACCAAAGACAACTTAGAAGGTCAGTAGGAAAAGTCTGTGACCCCAGTGAGAGAGAAGCTAGGTCCCAGCCCCAGTCCCAGTGCAGCCCTGGGCAGTTGCTTCCAGAGCTTCTGGCCCAGAGACTGAGGGGAAAATCAAGTAGCTGATCAGAGAGGGATAACAGGCATCTTTTTGCTGGTGCTGAAGCAGGTTTCTCTTGCTTTGCCTGTGCTTGGATCTGGGTCACAGTTCTGGGTGGTGATCCTGGGGCAAGGAGGAGTGCTGGGCATGATGGAGCTTGTCGGGGTGGGGTGAGAGAGAATCCTCCTCAAAGTTCCAAGGCAGAAAAGAGTGCTTGTGGTCACTCACAGACCAAAGCCCGGAAGGCCAGGAAAGGAGTAAACACCTCGCCCTTGATCATACCACCTTGGAAGAACTGAAAACTTATAGATCCCTAGAAGTATCTCTGAAAACAGTTGCACAAAATCCCCAGAGCTTGAGAAACAGAATGCTATGGAGCTGACCCTGGAGTCAGATGATTTGAATTTAAGTCTCTTCTCCATCACTTATTAGCTATGTGATCCTGGGCATTAATAATAATAGAAAGACATATTTAACTAATTTAAGCCTGAGGATTACACTGGTACTATACCAACAAAATATTAAAAAATAATCAAGTCTGCAGTACATGGGATACTTTCATTGAGGATTTATGAAAATACATAGACAAGCATCATGTAAAATGAGATGCCATAGACATAGATGCTTTCTTGTGAAGCAGGTATTGCCACTATTTTATGAAAGAAAAAACAAAGTGACTAGCTCAGGGGTCACATAGCTAGTGAATGTCTGACTCAGGATTCAAACTCAGACATTTTGACTTCTTTCAATCAATCAACAAACATTTATCAAGTACTTACCATGTGCCAGAGACATTAAGATATTCAAGACCTGTTTTTCACACTATACATACAACCTTGGCCTGTCTTTTAACTATGTAAACCTCAGAGTCTCAGTTTCCCTATCTGTAGTATGGAAATAAAAATATTTATACTACTATAGATTTAACTAGAAAATTTTTCACCTGGGGTAAAAACTTGGGTGGAGGGAAAGGGATTAAGAGGCACAATCATGAAGCCACAGATTTATTCAACTTTTGAGAGAAAGCCAGATTGCTCTTGTTACCAGAGAAATTAGGAGAGAAACTCAAGTCCAGGAGAAGCGTGCCATAGTGACAAGACTGTGGGAGTGGAGCTGTGCAGGTCAGTGAAGGACTACATGATGAGATGCACATATAACAGCCACCACAAAACCCTCCTGGGAGCGAGTGCACACCTCACCCCTATGTCAATCAATGTCCTAGAACAAAGCCCTGTTTGGTCTGTGCTACTCATTTATGGATTTGCTATCTATAGGGCTGTTGTATCAGATTTTTAAAAAAAGATACTTTACGTGCTAAACAGAAAGTGATATATAAAAATGAACAATGACAAAATGCATGCCATAGTGGATAGAAGGCCAACTTTAGGCCCAGAAAGAGCTGGTTTCAAGTTCTGCCTCTAGCACAAATTAGCAGTGTGACAATTTCCCATTGTCCCGGGCAACTCTCTAGAACCATAAATTACTTGCAAGATATCAATCTATATGAAAAAAAAGAGAGTTCCATACTGGGAGTTAACATAGATCCCAGATCTGGATTAAAAAAAAAATACAAACTATTATCACCATCATTATATACTTCAATGGATCTGTGATCTCATCAGGTACTACAGGTTCTCCCTGCATGTTGCACATTATAATCTAGGCATGCCTCTTTTTCCTGTGGTTTTTTTGTCTATGTCCTTCCATAAAGTCTTTATAGAAGACAAACCAAAAGAGCAATAAGCCTTCCTCTAGGTATTTTAGCATTCCATGGACAACTAAGTATCTGGGCTGTCCATGTGTTGTTACTTCTTGCTCTTGTTCTATGACCAATATTGTTTGCTTCCTTCTCCAATAACATAATTCCAGGGTTTAAAGAGAATCCAGAAGTCATCTAGTTCAATCCACTCCTGAACAAGAAATCTGCTTTTTCTGCGTTATACATGACAAGTGACCATTCAGCCTTTACTTGAAGACTCCCCCTAAAAGAGAACCATTGTACTCTTGTATAATCTCTAATTATGTCAGTGTTTTCCTTAATGCTAATCATACGTTTCCTGCATGATATGTAAAATACTATACAAAATCTTCAACAAGACACTACAAATCTATAGGAAGCAGTCAAAGAATACATAGCAATAAAAATCAAAGGGATGAAAACTATCTGTTCGCCAGACTATGATATACATTTGGATAGATAGCCCACTGGGTTAGTCGACTGGTACACATCTATCTTGGACAGGCGATAATGAAAGACAATGACATGGATCCAGAATTAAACAGGAACAAAAAGACTTCGGAGAAAATGAGCCCACTTTCAACAAGCCCAAGCTGCTTTCCTATTAAAAATTCTTGTTAACTTTCTAAGATAAAAACTCAATTTTTAACAACAATGTACTTGTGGCTACATTATATGGCTATGAATTACAGAATATCACAGTAGCAGAAGAATCAAAATTTTGAGTGGTCCAAGAAGAAATGGAGAAATTAAGTGGAATCAAGTAGGCTACAGAATATGATGTCTTACATAGAAGAAATGATGCGAAAGGTCACAACTGCTGTTGTTATTATCATTATTATTATATGAAAGACAATGTTTTATAGTGCGTAGGGAAATGGCCCCAGAATCCCAATGAATTTCGTTCCAAGTCCTGCTTCTGACACGTGCCTGTGTAAATCCGGGCAAGTTGGAATATACCAGACAACTCCCTCAGACTCTAAGTTTCAGAAAGGATACCCATTTGCATTTGTAGAA
Source organism: Phascolarctos cinereus (assembly GCF_003287225.1). Lineage (NCBI taxonomy): Eukaryota > Metazoa > Chordata > Mammalia > Diprotodontia > Phascolarctidae > Phascolarctos > Phascolarctos cinereus. The sequence goes on along the minus strand of NW_027555736.1, from coordinate 112,089,513 downwards.
CAAGTTTCCTTATCCAGAAGCTCACTACATTAGTGAAATCAAGTTTGTGCCAAAAAAAAAATCATTATTATTGAAAGTCAACCACTGAACAACCCACAACTAGTAACTGATAAACTAAGTCAAACCTCTTGGTGGTCAAAAGACTTCTGGAGTCCTTATCTGATCATTTTTACTGTAAGAAATACCCATTCATTTCAAGGGCTATTTATATAGCACAGAGGACTTTTCAAGTCTCTTAGCACAGGCCTGTATCACTGGAGATAAAAGTGTGGCCTTCTGACACCAGAGATCTGCAAATTAATCCAGATGTCTTCGTGAAAATTCCAGGCATTCAGTAAGAGATGAGAGGTACTACTACTTTCCCATTTGAAATTCACTAGACTAAAAGCACTAGGCAGTTTACCACATTTATATGCTACCAGATTTGGATAGATCCCACCATCTCTCTGCTATAGGACAATATTGGGGTGGTCACTTATAGACAAAAAGGAAGTAAAGGAGCTTCTACAATTCCAACAGTACCTAGGCCATTGCTCTATATTCAAGAACAATTCCAGGTACCTCTCCATTTTCCATCAGCACCTCTGCTACCTTTAGGCTCTACATGCCTCACCCACAATAAACTGATCAATAAGCTGATCACCTGAAATTTTATCACCTTGCTTATTAAGTCAAGTTTGGGGGTTTTTTTTAATATTCCCCACCTTCTGAAACTCCCTTAGTGGTTTCTCCCTTCTAATTAGAAGGAGAAGCCATAACCAAAGCCTTCCTTTAAAAAGTACTCTGAACTTTCCAGGTAACGTTCCATTTTCCATCAGCAGCTCTGCTTAGTTTCATGCCTTCCCTAGGATAAGCTGATCACCTGAAATCTGATTACCAAGTGGTCTGACTCAGTTTTTGATACTCAACACCTTTAACTCCCTTAGGGTTGGAGGATGGAGCAATAAACTACACCCAAAGCCATTCTTTATAGAAGGCTCTGAATGTTCAGAACTTTCCAAATAACTCAGCTTTGTTTCCAACCCCAAGACCATCATACCCCTTGGGAACCCTTCCCCATTTTTCAGCTTCCTTGTGTGTTGTCTTCCCCTATTAGACTGTAAGCTCTTTAAGGACAGGAACTGTCTTTTTTGTACCCCCAACTCTTAGTACAGTGCCTAGTACATAGCAAGTACTTAATAAATATTAATGAATTAAAGTGAATAAATTCAGGAGTCACCTACTAATATTACACAACTATAACTGCTTTTGTCCAGTTTGCTTGTTTGTTCAGGGGCACTAAAAACATTTCATTCTGCGCAAACCCTTTTTGCGAATAAACAAAGGATAAAAAACCTGAGCCCATAATTCATTCACTGAGTTCTGCACTTGAACATTTATAATGAGAAAACCCACAAATGTTGAAAAGACTAACTTACTAGGCATTAGGATACCTATGTTCCTATTCTAAAGCACGAAACAAGGATAAAATGCCTACCTTTTTATTTGGGGAAATGATACATGTGACCCCTCTGAATCCTATTATCATCAGGGGTCATAGAGGGAATCTAATTAGGAGGCCTGGGAGTGGTGGGTCTGTTAGGTCTGATCCTAAAAGACGACAGAAAGGGAGAGGAAAGGGAAAGAAAGGTAAGGTTTGTCTCACATCATCCAGGTGTCCAAGTAGAAATCTATACAAACAAGGAAGAAGGTGGGAGCGAGAGAAAGAGGGCAAAGGCTAACAATTTAACCTTAACTCTGAAGTGAAATAGTAAAAGGAAGAATCTCTTTCTCTCTCTCTCTCTCCTCTCTCTCTCTCTCTCTCTCTCTCTCTCTCTCTCTCTCTCTCTCTCTCTCTCTCTCTCTCTTTCTGTCTCTCACACAGCTGGGTATAGGTTGTCGTGTTATTGTTGTTGCATTTGTCCTTCATTTTCGATGGGCCATGACATCAGGGAGAGATCACATGACTTGCAGTGGACTTGGATTTGAGTGAGGGAGGGCCATGCAAGATCACCAGCCTCATTTTCTCCTCCACAGCCATCTGGATCCAGTAGCCAGATATTCATCAAGACAACTGGAGATGGCCCAGTGGGTACAGAAAAACATTTCACTCAATAATAATAATAAGGAAATAGGAAAGAAAGACAAATTGGGAATATACAGGCCCAGATTTGGGGTGATTAAGGAAGGGATTAGTCCTAAACAAAATCTAATCAAAGATATACAAAAACATTTAGAATTCTTTTTGAGGTGGTAAAGAATGGAAACATAAGGAGGGCATTCATCTACTGGAGAACAGCTAAACAGTTATGGTTTATAAAGGTTGTAGAATACTATTGTGCTTTAAAAAATGAAAGAAGCTGTTTCAGAGAAACTTATATAAACTAACGCAGGGTGAAGTGAGCAGAAGCCTGAGAACAATTTATACAAAAAAAAAACAACTTTGAAAGGGGTTAGTAATTTCAATCAACATAATGGTCAACCACAAGAAGAGGTGAAAGCCTTAAAATACAGTGTAAGACACATACATGAGTATGAATATCCATGTTTACACATACACACACACTTTTTTCCTTTTGGACATGACCAATACAGAAGTTTGTTTTGCTTGACTATACAGCTTTGTGACATGGGAAAAAATTAAAGCAGACTAAGATTTTTATCACTTCAAATTATTATTCCACCCCTCTAACATTGCCAAATGAACATCTTACTTTACTTTTTTTGTTCCCTTTGCTTGCTTATTCAATCACTTCCACTGATGAAACCATATATGTTGAAAAGCCAACCAAAGATAACCATGAGAATGCATGGCTGCTCTGTACTGTCCAGCTGATAGGAATATACCCAACAAGTCAGTTTCCAGGAATGCAAGACATTATTAAAAACAAGAGCAGCCTACACTGGGGCAGCAGTACCACCCACAGTTTAAATTTAGCAGCTAAACAAGTGATGCTTTACATCATGAGTGGCCACCAATCACCCTTCCAAAATACACAGTAGAATATATTCCAGGGCTACGGAGGTACAATTCAAAAATATATATTTGCTTGTAATCTTTGGGGGGGAAATGCCAATGAGTTGGCAGAAATCATTTAAGCAGTTCTATTCATCAGAAATTCCTATGGTGATCATCCCAAGCAGCTTCTAATGAAGGCATATAATCTGAGCTGTTGAAAGCTATGACATTATCATTGTTTTAAATCTGGCAGCTTTACATAGGGAAGAATGGAAAGAGCAAAGGTAGAGAAATCAATTAGAAAGCATTTTTCAGTAATCCAGATATCAGATCTGGATGAGAACATATAGTAAAGGGGAGGGAAAAACACACTCAAAAGATATTTCTAGGTACACAAATGAATATACTTGTTTTATTAAAATAGCAATGCCTCTTTTTATTGAATAAAATACCCAGAACTGGTAAGTTTAAGACTTAATAGTCAAAAAACTTAAATCAGGGGTGCTTAACCTTTTTAAGTCATGGACTCCTTTAGCAATCCGGTGAAAATGATGGAGCCTTTCTCAGCATAATGTTAAATGCATAAAATAAGATACAGAAGATTATAAAGGAAACTAATTATACTGAAATATAGTTTTCAAAATATTAAAAACACTAAGTTCACTGATCATACATTAAGAATCCCTGACTGAAATGTTTATTGTTTTGGAGAATGTAATAGCCTTCCTGATACAGAATAGTAATAATATTGTCTGATAACCCATAATAAACCTGGTTTACTTCCCGATAAATTCACAAGTATCCTGATTCCATTAGCTGTGGCAAAGTGACCAAATAACAATTTAGTTTCCACAAGCCACTAAAAATATAGTTACATATCAAAATGGATCATAGCTTCAAAACATATGTATGTACTTTAAAAAAATGAAACCTTTGAGCAGTACAACTCCCAAGATTTTACAACTGAGGAAGGCCCTGGGCGGTGAAATAAGTGGCGTTTTCAAGGTGAAAAGGCTGTGTATGGGAGGCAAGAGACCTAGTTCCTTGTCCCAATTTTGCTATTAACTAGCTGTGACAATGAGCAAGTCATTACTTTATCTCTCTGAAACCTAGATTTCTTATCTGTACAATAAAGGTGTTTGACTAGATGATGTCTCAGGTCTCTTCTGGGTCTCAATGTCTAATTTTAAGTTTATATTACACTCCCAGAATGTGATTTTTGTAAGGAGAAAAATGACTAGATTGTATCTTCCTGATGAGCCTGAATTATTCAAATAATTTTAAATAGCTACCATTTGAGTCAAAGAAATATAACATGGATTTATATGTTAATAAAGAACATTAAATCTTCTAAAAATGAAAAGAGTAGTCATGGTTTGCTTTAAATATTTTCTAATATGTATAAAAGAAAATACACAATTAAGTTTACAGAGTTCTTTTATTATATCTTTTTCACAAAGAAGCTACCTTCATTTCCTAACTAGACAGGTTCATCATTTATAGTCATCATTTAACAGTACAACACTAAGGTCTTAATATATTAAAAAGTAGAGTTGGGAAAACTGCAGAAAACCTCAATAGCTGATAATCATTCTTGTTTGGAAGGTTCACAAGTAGTTCAGACAACTAAAACAAAGTTGCAGGAGGCTTTTTTGCAACTGAATTTTATTATCAAAATTCTAATGAATAGTAGCATCAATAGATAACCCAAAAGATTGGGGGCAGGGATATCAAATGTTGATTAACTGAAACAGGTGAGAAGAATTAAATCCCACTGAGAGAAGTTAGCAGGGTATGTGGCTGTTGTCATGAACAAAGAATGAGGAAGGAGCAAGACATTCAAAAGATCAGTCATACCTAGCGCACACACACAGCAAGGACTCAATCTGCAGCACAAATCATCAGAGACCCGGTTCCCTCTGGACCTCTCAGCAGCTCATCCATGTGAATGAACAAGGTCCCACAAGACACATTCAAAGCACCATACATCGGATACGTTGACTTCTTTGGATAAATGGCAAACCAGCGGAACACAAATACACATATGGCAAGGAAAGCAATTATGGGACCCAGACCACCAGAGCCAAACTGGTTCATTCCCCAATACTCATTTATTCTGCAATAGCAAAGTCATAAGGACTGGTTTAAGGGAAATAACAGCATGGTAATGCCGCTGGTTAAATTTAGGGAATAATAGTAGTCCCAGCCAGAGAAGAAATGCTAGTTCACTTTCCAGTGCAAGTGTAGCACCACCTCCATTCTTTCCCTACTTTCACTTTGTTATTCTAAAAGAGGGAACAGAGAAGGGAAAAATATCTGAGGCTGAATTTGAACTCGGATCTTCCTCAGTCCAGGCCCAGTGCTCTACTTGGGACACCCTGAATAGGAAAGCAGCTGTGTTAATATCTACTTTTCTAACTAAGAGAAATTCAGATGATCAAAAATGTTTTAGTTCTTAGTACTTACAGTCCCTATGTATCCTGCCATTAGTTACACAGTTGTTCACAATACTTAAAATTGTTTTTAGTTATTTCTTTTACATATGTCTTGTTTTCCTAACTAGATTACAAGACCCGTAAGTACAGCAACCATATGTGATACACCTTACAAGTTCTGATAATAAATGTTATTCTTTTAGCACTATCTTTCTCTTGGAAATTGGTCTATTTCTTGTCAACTGACCCAATCTAGCTAGGTGGTACAGTGGATAGAGTGCCAGGCACAGAGTCAGGAAGACTCATCTTTATGAGTTCAAATCTGACCTCAGACACTAGCTGTGTGACTTGAGCAAGTCAAGCAAGTCACTTAATCCTGTTTGCCTCAGTTTCCTCAACTGTAAAATGACATGGAGAAGGAAATGACAAACTGCGCCAGTACCTTTGCCAAGAAAACCCCAAACGGGGTCACAAGGAGTGGGACAGGACTGACCAACAAAAGTCCCCATCTTTTCCCAAGTGGAGGATGAGGGTAGGTAGGGAACTGTGGAGTAGTGAATTACCAACTCAATACTATTCTCTGGCCTCAAGACTTTTACTAGCTGTGTGGCCCTGGACAAGTCTCTTCCTTGTCTATAAAATGAGCTGGAGCAGGAAATAGCAAACCACTCCAGCATCTTTGCCAATAAAACCCTAAAAAGGGTCACAAAGAGTTGAACACAACTGAAAATAACTAAACACCAACAATAACAGTCTTCTCATTTGGGATTAATTTCTACTATTACCTTTTATCTTCAATATGCTTCCAAAACCATTCATAACCTGGGTACAGTTCTTCAAGCTCTACAAATTAAAGTTTTTTTAAATATGCAAAATAGGGAGAATAAGGGATTATTTTTCCTGGAAATTATAAGTAATTATTCTTGTTCATTTCTAATAAAACCTTTTTATTCTGCCATTTTCCTGTTTTCTTATTGAAAAATTATCCCTTTTATTATGTCTTCATCTTGTCAACATGCCTTAAAAATAAGAATGAAAATACAGAATGAAAAACTTGAAATGTTACAGTTTGAAGGACCTTTAGAAATCAAGTTCAAATCCTTCATTTTACAAATGAGGAAACTGAGGTCCTGAGGAAACTGAGGTCCAGAATAGTTAAGTGAATACCCAAAGTCACAGTTATTATTTAATGGCCAAAACCCCCCCCCAAAAAAAAAACAAACCAACCATGAGACTAGAATACAAGTCTCCAGATTCCCTTTTCAATGCTCTTCTTTCTTCCAATACTGTGGTAATTTTGCATAAAATAAAACTATTATAATTCAGGTAAGAAAACATTTAAAAATGTTATCTTTCCAGTTATGTGACTCAAGAGTATTTTTTCTTCCACAATTGTATCTTTTTCTATTACACTGAATCCTGTGTGATTTCTCCCTCCATTATCGTTGTGCTGGAGTATCTTTAGAGAAGATAAACTTGTATCCGTTTAGCATTTCAAACGCAAAATGTAGTTTCTGCTACTAAAACATTGTTGTGTGTTCTTCTCAAGTGGGACACTCTACACCAGATCCACAAACTTCTGCTTTAATATAATTTATTTTAGTTCAATTAGTTCAATTACCGGAAGCATCTCATCACTACCATTTCTTCAAAACCTTTCCACTTTCTAGTATTTCAACATTTTCCTCTTGGTTAGCCAGCCAAAAACCAACTGTTAACTACCACACTAGGAGTTACACAATGCTTTGTGTGGTTGTTCCCTTGGTGACTTCCTCACTTTCATTTCTCCTTTGTTAAAGTTCCTAATGTTTTAGAAACACCTCAGTTCTCTAGTTATTCAACATGCCACTATGACATATACAAACAGCAATTTCTTTAGATATCTGATACTAGGTTAGTTAAAGTGTAGCAGAATGTAGTACACTCCTACACTACAGTATACTATGGCCACACTGTAAAAAGTTGGGACAGCAAGACCCTCAGAATGGTTCAAAGTACATTACAAAACTTTCCATGAAAAAGTTAATGGGGGGGTAGGGAGAAGATGTAGTGTTTTTGCATTCTGGCTTGAAGTTGATAAATATTCCTTTAGAACTCATATATTGTCTCTCATTCAGAAAAGCAAAAACTGGAATGGGAGGCAGGCTGGGGGGGCGCTCCCTGAGAGAAAAATTAAAGGCAGAGAAAGACTCAGAGGCCCGGACTCACACATATATATATAACCAGATTCAACATTTCCTAGGTGAAAATCAAACTTCACTCCCTGGAGATGCTTCAAGGAGAGAGAGAGAGGTAAGGGGAAGGGAGGGGGAGGGACAGAAGGAGAGGAGGGAGGAAGGTGGGGTGGGAAGGGAGGGAGGTTAAAAAAAAGGTAGAGTGGGAGAGAGGTAGACAAGGTGAGGGGGAGTTGGAAAGAAGAAGCAAAGAAGAGAAGGAGGAAGAAAGAGGGATAGAAAGGGGAAGAGGAAGGGTGGGAAAGGAAGAGAGGGGCAGGGTGGGAAAGGAAGAGAGGGGCAGGGTGGGAAAGGAAGAGAGGGGAAGGGGAGGAAGGAAGAGAGGGGAAGGGGGAGGGAGAAGAGAGGAGAAAGGGGAAGGGAGAGAGGAAGAAGTGAAAGGAAAAAGGAAGAAAGAGGGAGGGAAGAGAGTAAGGGAAGCGGAGGAAGACAGGAAGAATGGGAGGGAGAGAGAGGGAGGGAAAGGGAAAGAGAAGGCTATACCAAGAGCATCACCTGAGCAGCTGTCCACTTGTCTTCATCTCCCCCATCCCTCCACATAGTCAAAAGCAAGTTCCTCCCCTCCCATTCTCAATACTCTCCACCACCCTGGGTGGTTTTTTTCAATCCCATTCAACCCAATCCCTATCTCTCCCCACCCCAAGTGCCCTCTACACCCCCTACCCACCATAGCCTGGGGGCGGGGTCAAGTGGGTGGATGGGGATGAGGGGAGGGGGGTGAGACTGTGGGCTCTCAGTTGGGGGTTAAATGTAGGGAAGGGGATTAGTTGGGGAGTGGGGTGAGCTAAGGGAGAAGTAGGGTAGGGAGGACCCTGTCCTCACCACACCCACACCCACGGTGGAGACACGGTTCAGGAAAGGAGGGGAAGACTGGAGCCGGGGTTAGAAGACATTACCCCCAAACAGGTGGGAGGTCGAGGCAATTCCCGGCCCAGGAGAGTCTTTTTGGAGGGTGTGAGTGGCAGCCCCTCCGGACCCAGGCCTCCCCCCCAACCCCCACTGCAGGACTCCTCCCCTCCCCCTCCGACGGCTTCCCCCATCCTACCTGACTAGCTTTGTGGAACTGCTTTTTCAGTCCGGACACAGACATTGTGGACCGCGCGCGGGGCCAGAGGGCGCCCGACTCTCCGGAGGGGGGGGGGGGGCGCCGGAGGACAGGGGGGCCGGGGAGGGGGACGATGCGGTCCCAGGAGAGGAGCGGACGCCCAGGCCACTGGCCCCGCTGCTCTCAGCCCGACCCCCTGCCTCTCACAGTCACCGCCGCCACCACACACTCTCTCTCCCTCGCAGGCAAGCAAATGAAGCTCTGCGTTCTAAAGCGTCCCGGGCTCCCATTGGCCAAGCCGCGGCTGTATGCAAATGAGGCTTCCAAAGAACGCCCACGCTTCATTGTTACGTGAATACGGGAGAGAGGCGCCTGAGGGCCATAGGAGGGGCGCGGGCGCCTAAAAGAGGGCGGATGCGGGGGGTTGAGGAGGGTTTCCCCTCCAGCTGGTTGTTGCATCCCCTCCTACTGGTTTTTACAGGCCCTAAAGTCCGTGCATTCACGTGAAATGCGTATGCCACGCACCCTGCGTTTGGATGGCTGTATATGTACCGGGTTTTCCTAGTTGTTACTTCGTTCCGCCCCAACCTGGGGCCGCGGGCAGGTGGAGATCCGCGGGCAAAGAACAAGCCTTTGGCAGAATGGGCGAGGTAGGGTATGAGTAGGGAGCCCAGACCGAGAAGCCCAAGAGGGAGAAATCCTACCTTGGGGAAAAAATAGTGTAAGGATGCCCTAAATCATTGTTGGTAACGCAGAAATGCACCAGATTCCCGCTGGTGAGCTGGTAGTGAATTACTCATTTTTGGGAGATGCTCAGCCTCCTTCGGACCAATAGGAACAATGTAGCATGCTGCTAATTTACAAATACATTAAATATGTGTGTGTGCAATTTATTCCCAGGTTACTTTATTGCATCTTATACTGTAAATAGGTAGCACCTGTTTCCAACCAAGTCTAAATAATCCAGTTTGAGTGTTTCCTAAATTAATTTGTCCGGAAATACTTACGGGTTAGGGGAGAAGGAGGAAAGGATCGACATGGAGATGAAGGTATAATGGGTACATGGAATTTCCCTAGGGACAAAAAAGAATTGGACAAATTTGGACGCAAAATAAATTAGGTTAAGCCTATTTGTATGCCCACAAAAATTGTCTGCTGTAATAAATATTTTTATATCATTTCATTCTTCCACTTCATTCCTACGGCAAGGTGCCTCACTATGAAATAGAAATGAGCCTTGGCTTTTCCAAGACTGTAACAGCTGAACTTAAACTCTCACAGGCCAAACCAAGCTGGAAGGGATCCTAAGTCTGGATCCTAGGATGGGTGTTGGATAAGCATGTCTGTTAGAGGAAGCCTAGCTATTTTCTGAAAGTTTCATGAGCATCCAGGGCTGCAAAGATGATGGAATTTTCCTCCAAATCAGCTCTCCCAAATCCCAGATCCATGAAGCTTTCATGTTCATAATTTCATATTTAATATTTTTAAGGAAAGTATCACTAGCACAGATCTATTTTTTATAGAACTGATTCATATGGTAGGGAACATTTGGGGAGTGTTCTGTTTTTTAATGAAGGGAACTGGAGTAAGAGGCAGGAAGATATTATTTTTTTTAAAATACTGTACTTGGAGTCAAAATACCTGGTTTTAAATGAGTCTCTGCCATTTACTGGCTTTATGACCTTAGTCACTTAACCTATTTGGGCCTCAACAGTTAAATGAGGAGTTGGACTAAATTGTGTCTAAGCTCACTCCAACTCTAAAGTTCTATGACTCCACTGTTATCAGTATCTGGTGATAATTAATAGCTTTACAAGCTGTCTTTGTTAATTAGAAATATACCTTGAATCACTATGGAAGCATGATCTGAGGTCGGTATAACAAAGTGCTTTACAAAGCTTTGCATTGTTATATCAGGCATCCATATATGGCCTTTATGAAATCCCTCAAAGCAAGAGGTAATTTACAAATTACAGTTTCTCTTGCATCTCTCCCTAACATCCTGAAACATAAATGAAGACTATTCATAGTTCCCACCTTCAGAGATAGTTTTATAAACTTCTAGGGCACATATATCTACTCCATAGATTTTTTTTTTAAATCCCTCCTTTTCCCCCAAAATGAAGAGATAAAAGAATATTGAAAAACATCAAATGTTGAGGCATCAACAATCTAGTGTCCAAGCTCTCCAAAAGCACAGTAAGTTTCTCTGAAATCCCCATTTCAGAGGTGGGATACTGGCCATTCCCACCTAAATAATATGGAAGATTTGATTTACATCTACCTTCTCAAAAATTTTCAGTGGTTCCCCACTGTATAAAATTCAATATCCTTAGTCTTCTCTAGACTCTGGAATGTACAAGGCACTCCACAAGCTGGCTCCCTGTTATCTTCCCAGCTTCAATTCATATTAGTTCCCTTCACAAAACCCTATTTTCCAAATGAAATTGATGACTAGTGCTTTCACCAACCTGACATGCCATTTTCCATTGCTGTGCACCTTTTGTTTGTGGACTCAATTTGTAGGTAGGTAGATGGATATAGATAGATACATATGTATGTATGGATATGGATATATATACATATAATCATTTTTTTATGAGATGTTTCATCACAAAAAGATTGGCGCTATTGGTCTTTGAAATCAAGCAATCCAAAAGAATTAAGTGCCTTACTGTGTTACCAGGTGCCATACTTCCCCAGAGATGCTCTGTCAGGAGGCCCCACCAGCAGTGCCACAGGAGCTAGTAGAAGGCCACAACAGAGGGTTGATATGTAATCCTGACTATTTAAGAAATACATCACCTTTTTTCCAAAAAATATAAAGACATCAAAACCTAACTTAAAAAGCCATTAAGTAACAACCCCCATATTTGCATAGCCTTTTAAGATTTACCATGTTATCTTACTTGATCTTCAAAACTAGGAAGGGTGAATTTGAATGAATGGGCTAAAAATGGCCCATCTGAAGAATTTAGGCACCCTCAGTGTCTCTGATAAAGGCTTCATTTCTAAAATATATAGAGAACTGAGTCAAATTTATAAGAATGCAAGTCATTCCCCAACTGACAAATAGTCAAAGGATATGAACAGGCAGTTTTCAGATGAAGAAATTAAAGCTATGTATAATCATAAAAAAATGCCCTAAATTACTATTGATTAGAGAAATGCAAATTAAAACAATTCTGATGTACCACATCACACCTATAAGATTGGCTAACATGACAAAACAGGACAATGATAAATGTTGGAGATGATGTGGGAAAATTGGAACACTAATGCATTGTTGGTGGAGTTGTAAACTAATCCAGATATTATGGAGAGTAGTTTGGAAGTATACTCAAAGGGCTACAAAACTGTGCATACCCTTTGACCCAGCAATACCACTACTAGGTATGTATCCCAAAGAGGTCATAAAAAGGGGAAAGTACCCACAAGTACAAAAGTATTTATAGCAGCTCTTTTAATGGTGGCCAAGAATTGGAAATTGAGGGATTGGATGGAAATTGGGGAATGGATGAACAAATTGTGGTATATGAATGTAATGGAACACTGTTGTTCCATAAGAAATGGTAAGCAGGTGGATTTCAAAAAAATCTAGAAAAACTTGCATGAACTGATGCTGAATGAAGTAAGCAAAACCAGGAGAACATTGCACACAATAACTGCAAGGTTGTTCAATGACCAACTTTGTTAAATTTAGCTCTTCTCAGCATTGCAGTGATCTAAGACAATTCTGAAAGATTTGTGATGGAAAATGCTATCCACATCCAGAGAAAGAACTATGGAGTCGGAATGTAGATTAAAGCATATTATTTCCTCTTTTTGTTTTTTGTTTTTTTTTTCTTGTGGCTTTTCCCTTTTGCTCTGATTCTTCTTTCACAACATGACTAACATGGAAATGTTTAATATGATTGTACATGTATAGCCTATATCAGATTGCATCCCATTTTGGGGAGGCGTCAGGGGAGGGAGTGAGAAAAAAAGAATTTAGGCATCTTTCTAATTAGGCAAGATGGGATACTGTCTAATCACAGACTTTTAAAAAATATTTTGGGGGTTTTCCCCAATTACTTCTTAAAACAATTTTTAACATAATCACAGACTTTTAACCAAGGAAAAATACCTTAGAGATTATTGGGTCAACTCTCTCATTTTACAGATGAGGAAAGCGAGGTATAGAAAGATCAAGCAATTTACCTAAGGTATCATAAGAGTCAGCAAGTTAGGGAGCTAGAACCAGAACTCAGGTCTGTTGATTCTTAGCAAGTGTTCTTTAGGGAACTGCTCTGGGATTATGCTGGGAATTTTGGCCCCAGAGAGGGTTTAGGAAGAGTGGCTAAAGAAGCAAGCACTTGGAAACAGCACCCCACAACACATGCTCCTGCAGCCTTCATGGCTGTTGGAATTAAATTGTTCTCATCCATCCATTTCACCTGGGGAAGTCTTTACATGCTTTGGGTGGACAATCCCTTTAACTCACTGATGGGTTTGAGGCCTGCTTATTACCCTCAACCTGGTTTAGCCTGTCTATCCAGTTTACCAAGATGTGGCTGCTGCACAAGCTACAGCTTCTTAGAGCCACAGGTGAGAGGTGACCAGGGACACCGAGGTGCTAGTCCTCCTTGAACACCCCATACACAGCTTAGGGCATACCGGATTTGGGGAGGTAGATCCTCTTCCCTCCCTTCTCCTCCCCCCAACACAAACTCACCAGAGAACAGAACACGTTTACTAATTTTTTAATGATAAAGCCAATGATTGTTAGGCAAACAGGCAAATCAATAAACATTTATTAAGCACCTGCAATGGGCCAGACCCTGAGCTAAGTGATACGAATGAATACAGCCAAAAAATGAACTGATCTCTGTTCTCAAGAAGCTTACATTCTATTGGGGAAGACAACATGTGCACATGTAAGTGTTTACAAGTCAAGTCAATGAACATTTATTAAGCACCTACTATGTGCCAGTTGGGGCATCTAGGTAGCAAAATAGAGTGCTGGGCCTAGAGTCAGGAAGACTGAGTTCAAATGTGGCCTCAGACACTTACTAGCTGCGTGACCCTGGGCAAGCCACTTAGCCCTGTTTGCCTCAGTTTCATCTGTAAGATGAGCTAGAGAAGGAAATGGCAAATCCCTCCACTCTCTTTGCCAAGAAAACCCCAAATGGGATCATGAAAAATTGAACAGGACTGAAAAATGACTGAACAACAAATTCACCAGATACTGTACTAAGCACTAGGGATACAAAGAAAAACAGACAGTCCCTGCCCTCAAGGAGCTCACAATCTAACGGGGGAAACAACATACAAACTACTATCCATAAACAAGATATAATAGGGTGAACCAAAACCTCCATTTAAGGTGGGAGTTCTGCTCAAAACATCTAATTTTCACCTAGCTGCACTACTCTGGAACTTCTGACTGACTTTTCCACCATCATGCCCCAGAAATCTCATTATTGGGAAAGCCTCATCATCTGCCAAGATCCCATCAGCCTGGGTATTCCACTTCATCCCCACCTTCTGTCACTCTGATTGGAAGGTAAAACCATGAATTCCAAATCCTCTATTTAAGGAGGGGGTTTTGTTTTTGTCCAACTCTTTGTGACCCCATGTAGGGTTTCTACTCCAGCTAGAGAAGGAAATGGCAAATCACTCTGGTGTCTTTGCTAAGAAAGCCCCAGAAACAATCTCCAGCTCATTTTACAGATGAGGAAACCAAGGCAAACAGGTTTAAGTGACTTACTCAGGATCACATAGTTAGTAAATGTCTGAGGCCAGATTTGAACTCAGGAAGAGAAGTCTTCCTGCTTCCAGGCCTGGCACTCTCCACTAGCTGTCCCAGGAGGGAGCTTAGTTTAGCTCAAAGATCTGATTTCTCATCTGGCTTGAACTACTTTGGGACTACTTTCACTTCTCCAAAATGCCCCAGGAAACTCATTATTGGGAAAACCTCATCATACTGCAAGATACGATCAGTCTATGTACTCACCCTCCTTCAGTCTGATTGATGGGTTCAGCCATGAAATACAAAACCTTGGAACATCTCATTTCTCAACAAACTTGCACTGCTTTTTAGGTCTCTTTCCACTCCCCTCCCCCCTTTTTCATCTTTCTTTTGTATATAGTCTTTTCCTTTTATGTATTATCTTTCCCCATTTGACTGTAAACTCCTTGAGGACAGAGACTGATGGTCTTTTCTGTATTTGTATTCCCAGTGCTTAGTGCCTGACATTTACTAGGGGCTTAATATATGTTCATTGACTGTTTAAATTGGAGTTAATCTCCAGACAGCACTAGCATTAAGGGAGACTGAGAAAGTCTTACAGAAAGTGGTCTTTTTTCTGAGATTTGAAGTAGAACTAAGGAATCAGGAGGTGAGAAAGCAGAGAATTCCAAGCAGGGAGTAGGAAGGTAAAGACACTTACAAACTGTGTGACCCTGGACAACTCACTTTAACCTCTATTTGTCTCAGTTTCCTTACCAGTAAAAATTGGTATAATAATAGCACCTACCTCCTAGGTTGTTGTGAGGACCAAATGTGATAATATTTTTAAAGTGATTAGCACAGTGCCTGGCACATAGTAAGCATTTTATAGTTGTTAGCTATTAGTAGTAGTAGTATCTTGTGTGAGAATAGCAAAGAGACCAGTGTTACTGGATTGTAGAATAGTATAGAGAGGGCAGTATGTTGCAAGAAGACAGTAAAGGAAGGAAGAAGACAGGTTATGAAAGGCTTAAAGTACAATATAAATACAAGGCAGTGAAATACAGGAGGCAGCTAAGTTGTGTAGGGTATAGGGTGCCGGACTTGAAGTCAGGAAGACTCATCTTCCTGAGTTCAAACCTGGCTTCAGACACTTACTAGCTGTGTGACCCTGGGCAAGTCAGTTAGCCCTGTTTG
This sequence comes from Phascolarctos cinereus, assembly GCF_003287225.1. Taxonomy (NCBI): domain Eukaryota; kingdom Metazoa; phylum Chordata; class Mammalia; order Diprotodontia; family Phascolarctidae; genus Phascolarctos; species Phascolarctos cinereus. Next base: position 112,073,954 of record NW_027555736.1, on the reverse strand, counting down.
CCTCAGTTTCCTCATCTGTCAAAGGAGCTGGAGAAGAAAATGGCAAACCACTCCAGTATCTTTGCCAAGAAAACCCCAAATGAGATTGCAAAGAGTCAAACATGACTGAATAATGACAATACTAGTCACAAAACTACCCCTTCCACCAACGGTTCCATGGCTTAGGTTTTATTTTAAGTACTCATGGGGGAAAGAGGGGAGAGGTCCTGTCTATGCAAAAATATTTAGAGCTGTTTCACTGGATAAAGGCATGGGACAAAGCCCATTTTAGACTATGGCACCTTCAGCATGGCTCATACCCCAAATGATCTATTCACAAATTATAAAGGATACAAAACTATGAATTGCCAGTCACAGCTAGTAAGGGAAGCGTCTATGAGTGTGTGTGTGTGTGTGTGTATACACATGTGTGTGTACACCCTTCCTTGCTTCTTTAGGAGGTATGAAGAAGTTCCCCCATCAATTTGGTAGAATTATAGGGCAGCTAGCTAGTTGAAGGACCAGCCATCCATACCCCTGGTTACTTCTGTAAGTGGGATATTTTCTAAGGAGTCAACTAAGACCCTGAGATCTATGTCAGAGGAGATTAGAGAGTTATCTCTAACAACTGAAGGAGTCTTCCTTGGCATGAGAGAAGAAAACATGTTATAGAGAAAGAACTCAGCTCTTGAGAGGGAATTTGTCTTTGTTCTCTCTTCCAGACTTCAAGGGGGATGGAAGAGAGAACAGGAAATTTCTGTCTCCTCCTCACCACCCCATGAGCAATGGCATCCTAAAATGATGTGATTTACCCAGCAAAAGAGGGCACATGAGGCAGAGAACAGGATCAAAGAACCTAGAAAGATAGGAGTCAACCCGAGCAGTAAGGAAATGGATGTGTATGGGAAAACTAAACAATCTTCCCAACAGAAAACATATTCCATCACTACTGTTCATGCTGTATCATTTCAATTATAATAGTAGCTAATAATAGCTAACATTTATATAGTGCTTGCTATGTGCCAGACACTGTGCTCAGCTCTTTACAATCTCATTTGATCCTCACAACAACCCTATGAGGTGGGTACTATTATTATCCCCATTTACAGTTGAGGAAACTGAGGCAAACAGCAGTTAAGTGACTTGCTTGCATTTAATTACCCGATTTTAATTGTCTGAACTTGGATTTGAATTCAGTTATTCCTAACTCTAGGTCTGGTGGGCATGCTGTCCACGGCATCACCTAGCTGCCTAAATGTATTTGCTTTGACTTAATTGTTCCTTCTGACTGTCCGTTAAAGATAAACATCAGTGGAGGGTTCCTGGAGTTTTATAGTTTTAGTTTTTTACTTTAAACTCAAGTAAACACATCTTTATTGAGTGCCTGCTGGTACAAGGTTCTCAGTTAGACACTATTGCAGGATACAAAGGTGAGTAAGGCCTGGTCCCTGCTTTCAGAGTTTAGTCAGAAGGAGTGTGTGTACTAAGCTCTTATAACTTCCCACATGATAAATAATGTCTGGAGGAATAAACATGATATGAAATAAGCGTGATATTTTGACGGCTCTGTGGACACCCCTTCCAACAATGCAAACCCAAATTGGCAATAGAAATTGGCTTATCCATTTGAATTTTCTGCCATCTTTGTCACTGAAGACCTCAAAAGTATAGTTTCATCTAAGTTACAGATGGCACTTCTTCCTGTTTCTAAAAGATTGGCTTTGGCACACTAAAGCTTTTAGTGTACACTCAAGACAACCCCCACACAATCAAAGAAGGCCAATTTTCTTTTATTTTTGCTATTGTTTTAACAAAACTCCCATATTTAGGAAGGTTGAATAACTTACTCAAGAAAGTAAATTAGGTGGTATCATGCCAGGTTTTTAATATTTATATAATGTGTCCAGTATTTTTATAAATCAGACATTTAAAAAATTCTAGCTCGTAGTTGATAGGCATTCACACATACCTGGCTCTGACAGGAATTTAAAAGCATGGATATTGTTTTGCTTATATTGTAACTTAATAGGCCTTTCAGGAACCCCATGTTTGAACATCTGGAAAACATGTTGTCTGTTGATCAATGAGGTAACAGAAAAGACATGATAAGTTACAGATGTTGAACATGGCAATTTTCCTTGGGCCTAGTGAATCACAAAAGGGAACAGATAGACTTTTTTTTTATTTATTGGTTTATATGAAGCTAGTAAGAATCGTTTGGTCAGTTCAAGGAATGGGCAGGGGCTCTTTTCATTTTAAATGTTGAAGAAAGTCTTAGAGCTTCTAAATTCTTCAGAAATGAGTACTGGAAGAGGGACGATAGAATAGTTTACCACTGCGTATCAATAAGGTAAGACAATTGCCTGCATAATATGTCTGCCAATACATGATTCTGCTGTTCAGTACACCTTAAATAAATACTAATGTTGAATTCTAGGTCAGTAACCCCTAATGAACCTGTAGTATGCATTTTGTTACAGATGTCTTTGTTTCCTCTCAGATGTTTTCACACTTCAAAAAACTGCATATACAAAAAAAGGAAGCCAGGTAGTGAGCAAACTACTAATGTCATCTTCTGGTGTTACCAGAATTCCTAAAACTTTATGAAACACATCAGCCACTAGTTCTTTGTCATTTATTTGTGTTCTGCAAACAACCTGTGGCTAGGAAATTGATAATATATAGACTCCTTATTGTTGTCTTAAGGAAAAGATCACCAAATCTTTGGATAGAGGGGGAAAGTTTACCTGAATAGCATCTGTGTGACAGCTTCAAGAGTCTGTAAGGGGGCAGCTAGGTGGCACAGTGGATAGAGAATAAGCCCTGGATTCAGGAGGACCTGAGTTCAAATCCAGCCTCAGACACATAACACTCATTAGCTGTGTACTGTGGGAGAATCACTTAACCCCATTGCCTAGCCAAAACAAACAAACAAACAAAAAAGAATCTGTAAGGTATATAGTCTAAGCAAATTGCTTGCCTTCTCAGGGAAGGGGTAGGGAAGGAGGAAGAGAATTTGGAACTCAAAATTTTTAAAAATGAATGTTAAAAATTGTTTTTAATGTAATTAGAAAAAATAAAATATAAAAATTAAACCTAAAAAGAGTCTATGAGGGATTCAGTACATGTGGAGTGGGAATTGGGCCTGTCAGGGGCCTGTTTTTCATTCTAAGCAATGTGTAGAGGGCTGTTACAGAAACAGAACTTCAAATCTGACTGATCTTGGAAAATAATCCCTACTATAATACTCCCAATAAATGTTCATCTTCTTGTTTGAAGAGCTCTAGCAAGGGGAATTTGCTACCTCCTAAGGCAGCAAATTCCACTTTGGCATAGTTCTTACCATAATTAAGTTTGTTTGTTTCCTTTTCCCCGATATCAAGCCTAAAGTTGCTTTTGCACTTTGCACCCACTGGCTGTGATTCTGCATTCTGTACGGCCAAATAGGACAAGTGCAGTCTCTCACATAAAGAGGGTTATTTTATTATGGTGACATTGGTGTTCGTTTTGACAATATATCTGCCACTTAAAACTGTAGTATTCAAAACTGAATTCACATTGCAATTATCTACAAAATGAACAGGTTGAATTGAGTAGCCTCTGTGTCCCATCCTGGTTCTTTAGATATGATTCTATTATAGAAAAATGCTATATACACTTGACCTCAGTTAGGTTAGTAAGGCTATTACTTTTCTGTTGCTGACCCATGAGAAATTAAGGTTCAGTTTGGCCAGTTTTTTTCTGTGCATTAATGGGATGATGGAGGTTTCTTTGGTCCTATCTATGGCCTACCTCCCAGACTGAGCTTTAACCACAAACAAAATGGATAGTTCTATTGGTTATTCCCTACCCTAAATGTTGTTGAACTATAACTTTCATGGGCATGTAAACCAGAAAACAATACAACCATGTGATAACACCAAAAGCCAGGAAAGGCAAGTACAATTATCATTCAAATACTAAAAGCAAATTTTGTTCTATTATCCCTGAATGAATAATCATACACACTGGCTGATGCTGATATTGTGATTTTTAAGTCTCATTCTAGCTTTAACATTCTGTGATCATTATTAACTTATCAATAATTGTACTGTGCTAGGACCTGAGAATATAAAGACAGAAATGAAGTAGTCTCTACCCTCAAGCAGCTTAAATCCTATAATCTCAATAATTATAACCTCCTATCTTTTCGCCTCCCTCTGATTACTTCCTCCTAAAGCTATTCTTATTGGTCACTATAAACTCTGGTCCCTCCATATCTTTCCCTGCTTTCTCAGGCCACCACGCTCAAGCTCTGGCCTCACTACCTTCCCTTCACTACCTTGACTGTGTGGTTGACCAGTTCAGCTTTTACATTCTCCTCCACACTTGAATCTCTTCTCACATTCTCTTATCATCCACCACTCAAGCCTTGGCAAATTTAAACCCTGAGTTTTCCCTAATATCCACCTCCACTCCTACTTTCATGTTCTAGAGCACTGCTAAAGAAAGGATCGTAGATGTAGAGCTGGAAGGGACCTTAGAGGCCACTGAGTTCAATTCCTTCATTCTGCAGATGAGAAAAATGGAGCTCAGAGAGGACTTGCCCAGAATTGCACAACCGCAAGTGTCTGAGACAGAATTCAAACCCAGGTCATTGAGTTCATTGCTCTCTATTGACTTAGCTATCCATGGCAACTAGGTCCATTAAAAATGTAAGTAAAATCTAAACCAGGCCCACACTGATACTTGAAGAGCCATTTATTCCTCTCTTGCTGACTGTCTTCATTCTCCCCAAAGTGACTATCTCATGCTCTCTTTTTCCCTCAAATCACTTTTGTCTGCCTCTCTCTCTCTCTCCCCTTCTCCCTCTCCCTTTCCCTTTTTCTCTCTCCCTCCCTCTCCCCTCCTCCTCCTCTTCTTCTTCTTCCTCTTCTTCTTCTTCCTCTTCTTCTTCTTCTTCTTCTTCTTCTTCTTCTTTTCTCTCTCTCTCTGTCTTTCTTCTCTCTCTCTTTTTCTATCTCTCTCTCAGCAGAGGACCTCTCTTCCTATATTGAGAAAATTGAGGCTATCTTATATAAGTTTTCTCTTTCCGTCTATACCATATCTCAAAATATCTCTGAACTGTTTCCCAGTTTCTCCTCCTTTGTTCTATTTTCTGGGGAAGAAGGGTTTCTTCCACTTTGATGAGTTTAATAATTTTACCTGTGTATCCTATGGCTCAGCTGCTCAGGTTCTATACTTACACTTATCCAGGTTCAGTCTTGGGGGTGACCTCCATAAAGCATATCTTTTTTTTGCACTGATTATGGTTACTTTATTGATGGTACCCAGCACAGGACTCTTTGTTTCTCCCCTCTACTACAGGGAGGCCTTGGGGAAGGACTATGAGTGGGCTATGAGATCTCCAGCATTGGGAAATAGTTTAGGGATGTGGGCTTCCCCAGTGCTGGAAATCCTCTTTTGGCTATGAATGAAGATCCACAACTTTGCACTTCACTCCTTGGAGGCCATGTAGACAGTGAAGGTTGTCATACTAAGTAATGAGTTTGACAAAATGGTCATCGAGAGCAACACCAGCACCAGCTTCAAAGGTAGAAGAGTGAATGTTATTGTTAAAGTCACAGGGTACACTATTGATTAGAGAAATGCAAATCAAAACAGCTCTGAGGTACCACATCACACCTATAAGATTGGCTTATGAAAAAACAGGACAATGATAAATGTTAGAGATGATGTGGGAAAATTGGAACACTAATGCATTGTTGGTAGAGTTGTGAACTGATCCAGCCATTCTGGAGAGCGATTTAAAACTATGCCCAAGGGGCTATAAAACTGTGTGTACTCTTTGACCCAGAAATAATACTTCTAGATCTCTATCCCAAAGAGATCATACAAATGGGAAAAGGACCCACATGTATAAAAATATTTATAGCAGCTCTTTTTGTGGAGGTCAATAATTGGAAATTGAGGGGATGCCTGTCAATTGTGGAATGGCTGAACAAGTTGTGGTATATGAATGTAATGAGATACTATTGTGCTATAAGAAATGATGAGCAGGTGGACTTCAGAAAAATCTGCAAAGACTTGTATGAACTGATGCTGAGTGAAGTGAGCAGAGCAAGAAGAACATTGTACACGGTAACAGCCACATTGTGCAATGACAAACTTTAATAGACTTGGCTTTTCTCAGCAATGCAAGGATCTAAGACGTCTCCAAAAGACTCATGATGGAAAATGCTAACCACATCCAGAGAAAGAACTATGGAGTCTGAATGCAGATTGAAGCATATTATTTGATCTCTTTTTTTCTTTTGTTGTTTTGTTTTGTTTCTTCTTTCTCGTGGTTCCTCCCATTGGTTCTAATGCTTCTTGACAACATGACTAATGTGAAAAATGTTTAATATGATGTGTATGTAGAACCTATATCAGATTGCCCTCTTGGGAAGGGGGGGAGGGGAGGAGAAAAATTTAAAACTCAAAAACTTATGGAAGTGAATGTTGAAAACTAAAAATAAAATAAATAAATGAATAAAGTGACAGGATACAACCTGGTCCTCTGTGTAGCCCAACATGCCCTTCAAGGGTCCCTCTGATGTTTGCTTCACCATTTTCTTGAAATCATCATATTTGATAGGTTTTTCCAAGCAGTATGAAAAACCCACAATAGCTACATTAGGAGTGGGAACACAGAAGGCCATGCCGATGAGCTACCCATTCAGCTCAGAGATGACTTTGCTCACAACCTTAGCAGCACCATCAGAAGCAGGGTGCTTCCCATCACACCACAACTTGCCAGTAAGGCTGTCTTCTGTGTCTGGTTAGTAGTAACAGCATGGATTGTGGGCATGATACAAAGTTGTCATGTGTGTTGGAGGCAGTTTGTGAGGGGCTTTAAATGCATTTTTCCTAGAGGCAATTAGGAGCCACAGAGAAAAGAGTAACATGGTCAAATCTATGTTTTTGTACCCCCAATTTGTGATGTCTTTGTTTTAAGGAAGTCCTAGTGAAGAACTACTAATACAAGATAGTAATAGTTCTGTAATTTTAGTTTGAGACTTGACTGAGGTACTAAGGTTAAGTGACTTAACCAAGGTCACACAGCCCATATATTTAAGAGACTTCCTAACTCTAAAACAGGTCACCTATCTGCTCCTCCATGCTGCCTCTCATACATGTGCTTTAATTAATATCAATTTGACAGCTATGTAAGAATGGCCTGAAGAAGGGAGAGACTGAAGGCAAGAATTCCAGTTATTGGCAATAATCCAAATTCCATGTTCCAATCTTTAACCTTTTCTATTTTCATCTTTTTAAAAAATTATAGGACTCGTGAAAAATGATTTTTCTTAGTAATCATTATCTTGGAGACTCAGAGCTCCCCCCATCCGCCTTTCTTCCAAAGTTCAGTTTCTTCTTCAGTAGGACATTAAGATCTAATCTAATGGGGTCTATTCCTGCTCATTGTGCTACCCAGATAGGACTGGGGAAAGGTTGATTCCTTCCAATTGTCAAGACAGATGATATGGAAATTGGTATCTCTTTGACCAAGATTAAGTGACCTAAGTCACGAACCCCCAGACCCTCATTTTAATATAGCCCTCCTCCCAGTGTGTTAACTAATCAGAGGTGATTGGCACTCCTTGGGAACACCTACTCTCCCAAGGATACATAAACTCTGTACTCCCAACCCCCAAATCTAGCCAGTTCTGGACTGCAACTCCCATGCAATTCCTGTGTTTTGCCAGCTTGAGAAAAAAATTGAAAACAAGGATGCAAGCTAATTTCCTTTGTCTCTCTCTTAGAACAAACTCTGTAAGGTTGACAGACTACAAGAAGGATCCATCAGCTTGGGAAACCCAGTGCACCTGAAGCAGCCTGCATCCCTTTGTAATTCAGCAGATTAATCATAGCTAATTACCTAAGGCACCAAGAAATTTGGTGATTGGCTCAGGGTTACTCAGTTGAGTGTCGGAGCAAGATTTTAACCCAGGTTTTCTTGATTCTAAGTCTAGAACTCCATCTGCTACTTTTTAATTTTTTTAATTACTTCAATATTATCTTTCTTTTTATTAACTTAATTAAAGAAAGACCTTTCAAAGACTTATTTTCCCTATACTAGTAGATATACATTAGAAGGTAGAATTGTACAGTGGTTAGAGAAGAAGGAAGGGATGGGAAAAAGCATTTATTAAACACTTACTAGGTGCCAGGTATTGTGCTAAGTGCTTTACAAATATTAACTTGTTTTGAGGCTGTGAGGTAGTAGGTATTTTTAAGATGTCCATTTTTAAATTGAAGAAAGTGAGGCAGACAGCAGTTAAATGACTAGCCCAGGGTTACACACTTAGGAAATGTCTAACGTAAAAATTTGGACTCAGGTCTTCCTGACCTGAGGCCCAGTGCTCCATCCACTGCATCACCCAGCTGCCTCCCCAGGCCTGAGTTTGAATTAGACCTTGTTATTTGCCAGCTATCTGGCATCTGTGTTAAAACGAAGGAGCTGGACCAAATGACCTCTAAGATCTCTAAATATGTGTGCTTATCATCTCTCATCAACCATATGTTATTCCAGAGGCATACTCCCTGTCTGTCTTCTGGGAAGTCAGTCGTGTATCATGGAAATTTAGACAACTAGAAGTATGGCTCAGACTGAAAAAGGCTGGAAAATACTGCTACAAATACATGACCTAAAATGCATTAAAGTGAATGGTCATATCTATTCCTTTGACTTCTGAATAGTTAAATGACTGGAAATGCGTTGGTTAATTTTACCAGGGACAACATTTTAATTGAAGGGTGAATTTTTTTCAGTATACAAAACACAAAAAAAGCTACAGTTGGCTTATGATTATCTTACAGTATTGGGACACCATCCAGTTTGAGGAGACCCAAAGCTCAATTTGAGGACTTCCGAGCCCAACCCCACCTTCAGGCACTTAAACTTTGGTAACCAAGGAAGAAACTCATAGCAATCTAAGGATTTGGGCAGGTCTGTTGATGTCCTGAGCAGCAATACAGGTTTTTCAACTTCAGACTTGGCCAGAACCATTTTTTTTTTAAAGCAAAGGTAAGGAGGAGGAGAAGGAAGAGGAAGAAGAATCATGGTATCACAGATTAAGATTTAGAAGGAACTTCAGCAATAACCAGTCCAACACCCCCATTTTACAGATGAAGAAATTAAAGACCAGAGGGCTTTAGCACCTTGTCCAAAGTCACACAGGTAGTAAGTAATTGAACTTGGATAGGAACCCAGGTTCTCAGACTCTAAGGGCATTTTTTTGTTGTGATTAGTTTTTGTTGTTTTGGGGGTTTTTTGTTGTTGAGTTTTGGGGTTTTTTCCACTGCACTATGTGTAAGACATATCAGGCATCCTCCTGCATCTCGATCTGCTAGCTGGCTGAGTTGTCACATGATCTTAGAATTTGGAATTGTAAGGTAGCTTAGAGATCACCTAGCCAAATTCCCTTCATTATATAGATGATGAAACTGAGGCTAAAAGAACTTAAATCGATTACCAAGGACACACGGGTAGTAAGGAGAATTAAGATTCAAGTCCAGGTCCTGTGAATCCTCATGTTTGTTTTAGAAAATGTCAATTAGCTGGAAATATGATCACAACCAATTAAAACCTTTGTTAATTAGTCTAATGCTGACTGACACCCCCCATCCCCTCTAGCAAGAAAAGAAGTAGACTAATCTTTACATTTTTGCATATGTGTATATAAATATATAGGGATATAGAGAGAGTGACATATATATACAAGTGTGTATGTATACATCTACCTATATACCTTTACTTCTGGGAAGATCTACATATCTCTATATCTGTATCTGTTGTTATTGTTGTTTGTCCTTTACTTTCAAAGAGGACCAATGATATTGTGAGGGTGATGTCTTGAGTTGTGTGTGAATTGGATTTAAATGAGGCGCAGTTGCACAAAGTCATCAGCCTTACTCTGTCTTCCAGAGAGACAAGAATCAAGATGACTGGCAATGGCCCAGTCTACAGTGGATGACCTTGGCATCTCTGATGGGGTCTGACCAAGCTCTAAGCACTCCACAGCACACAGAGATACACATCTATAGGTAGATAGAGATATAGATAGCTATATCTCAGAACAAAATTCCTACATGAGATCATAGATTTGGTGCTGGAAATAGTGTCCAGAGGTCATCTGGACCAACCTCTTCATTTTGTAGAGGAGGAAACTCAGATGCAGAAAAACTAAGTGATGAGCCCAAAGCCACATAGAATTAAGTGGCAGAGCCAGGATCTGTACCCAGATTCTCTAGTTCCAAGTATAGTGTTCCAAATATCTACTCCCAAATTCTGTCTTTAAACAATAGATCTTTAAATGAGAACTAAACAAATCTATTTTGAATCGAAGAGTCAGCCCCCAAAATTCAGGCATGAGTCATTATTTTAGCTTTTAAGGACTGGGGGGAAAAAGACAAAATAGCCTTAGGACTTTGGTTCCCAACATCATGAAGAGACCCATATTAAGGTTACAGTAAGTCTTGGAATGTTCTCGAAAGATTCACTGGGAAAGGCTTGATGATGGAGACGTCAATATCTAGTCAGGTTACTTCTGGGGCCATATAGAGGGATTGGTGGAAGCCCTGGTCGCTATTGGCCTTCTCCTTCCTCTCCATTCCCTTTCATTTCTCTCTCTTCTCTAGTCTGAGCATAAAGCTGGACCCAAGCCCAAGCTGGAGTTGCCATGGCAACTGAGGATAATAGTAATAATGAAACCAAAAAGTTCTTCAAGGATGATGGCCACATGAACTCAACCCACAAGAATCCCACCAAGAGATATCAAGCAAATGGCTGAGTCAAGAGGATTTGTTTATAAAAACAGAGGAGGTTTTAATGGTGGCACAGTATCAGGTTATTGCTACCAAAAACAGTGGAAAGCTCATTCTTCAGGAGTCAGAACTTATTAATCGATGGAGACTCTGCAAGTAAACAGCAGAGACTACAATACATCACTGCAAGTTGCAAAAATTTTTACACCTACCAAATATACAGAGACATGATTCAGTGGTCAAAATTATTCAACAGAAACTCACTATATTTCAAAATTTAACATGATGATTTTTTGTACTACAGATATAAGCCTCAAAATATCTAGGAGAATTCAACATACAAGTTGTACTAGAATAGGAATATTAACCCAGATAAAATTATTACCCTTACTCCCGGAACAATGATCTACAATAGGCTTAATGGAATTAAGAGGCATTTGTTAAGCACTTAATATGCATGCAGATAGGGACCATTCCTGCTCTCAAAGAGCTCATGCTCTAATTAGGGGAGACAAATATAGGGAGGAAGTTTCATCTTCAGACCAGATGGTCCATAAGGTCTGGAGAACAAAGCAGCAAAGCAGATGGTCCCTGACCAGTGATTGTTGGGAATGGGGTAGTTGGCTCAATCATTGGAGTAGACCGAGGCTCGGAGATATCTCAAAAAAAAGGGGGGAAATGGAAGAGGAGGAGATGGGTGTCCAGCCAAGAGAATATACCCAAAACTTACTAGGAATTGAGCAGTAGGAATTGATGTGGGAAAAGTCAAGGGTTCCTTGAGACTTACTACTGCTGGGCCCACAAGTGACCACTGGCGTGTGGGCAGCTGGCAGGCTAGAGAGGGTAAGGGTTCCTCCCTCCCCCAACCCTGCTGGTCTTACTAGTCTCTTGGGCTGTCAACTGATATGTGGAACATGCACCGTTTGAGAGCAGTGGTCTGAATTCATGTTTGCATTTCTGAGTGAATGTTTGTAAACTAATCAGTAACTAACTCATCAACTAATCAGTAACTAACACTCACTTTTCAGTACTGTGATCTTCAACTTTTCCCAAAAATTGTGCTGAATAGTTGTTCTCAGTCAGCGTTATTGATGTCTCTCGCCTGAGAGGCTCAGAGGCTTCTCAGATAGAATTTCTTTGTAAATGGACATAGGATTTATATTTGTCCTTTATATTGAGTGACCAGGGAGAAAATAACATCTTTCGAGGCTCAGAGAAAGGGAAGGGAGGAAAATGTCACCTAAGTGTATCTCCTAGAACGTTATAAAGCAGGCTAGTTCCAGAATTACAATCCAGAAACATCCCTACCCTACCCACTGAGTTTGACAAAATTATGATGGAGGGAAAGTACAGCAGTAGTAAACATATGGCTCCCACTCTCACTTAAAACAAGAAAGCAATAAACATGGGAAATCATTCTTCAGATTCACAGATTCTTTGCAGACTCCCATTTCTGATTTTTGATGCTCTCCCACATCTACCTGAGGGTAAGGCATAAGATCCCAATATTGAAACAAAAACAAAAAAATCTTCCCAGGATGTTCCGTGTATTCTGCAAGCTACCTCCATGTTTCATGTTCTTTAGGTCTTCAGACCTGAGTGAAGGGGATTGGCTACTTCAGGGTTCAGAATAATATACGCTTTGTGGATTCTCAGCATTTCCCTCATCCCAGGGAGGATGTTACTCATTCATTTCAGTGATAATGTTTTAAAAATCGATGTGGCCATTCCAAATACTCAAAACCTCCAAACTACATGGAATGAAAAGTTTTCAAAATATAGAAACAATCAAAACCATTTGGGATCAGGAAGAAATACTGTCATCTTGTCTGCTACTGGAATTGTCTTGAATTGACACTTCCCCTTATCATTCCTTGGACAAGACTCTCCATCTCTATACCCTACTGGGTGTCCCTCATGCCTGAAATTCTCTCCTTTCTCACCTCTGCCTTCTGACTTCCCTGGGCTTCCCTCAGGTCTCAGCTAAAGTCCCACCTTCTGCTAAAAAGCCTTTCCTGATCCCCCTTAAAGCTAGTGCGTTTCCTTGCAGATTGTTGTTATTGTTCAATTGTTTCAGTTATAACCCCATTCAGGGTTTTCTTGACAAAGACAGTAGAGTAGTTTGCCATTTCCTTCTCCAACTCATTTTACAAATGAGGAAACTGAGGTAAACACGGCTAAGTGCCTTGCCCAGGGTCATATAGCTAGTAATTGTCTGAGGCCAGATTGGCTCTTAGGAAAGGGAGTCTCCCTGACTCCAGACCCAGCACTCCACACACTATGACACCACCTCGCTGCCCTCCCTCTGACATTACCTCCTGTTTATCCTATATAGTTCTTGATAGCACATAGTTGTTTGAAGACCATGGGCTCTTTAAGAACAGGAACTGTTGGGTTTTGTCCCTTTCTTTGGATCCCCAGTGCTTAGCACTGTGCCTGTGGCACATAGTAGGTACTTAATAAGTGCTTCTTGACTTGATTGGAATACTAAAGATATAAGAATATAATGGAACGTAAGAGAGTAACTTGCTCCGGGACCATTCCGATTTGAGCTCCATCAAACACAAAGATGAGAAAAATATAATAATAGACATTTATTCAATACTTTCAAGTTTATAAAACACTTTACATGTATCATCTCATCTGAACCTCACAATAGCTCTGAGTTAAGTGCTACAGGTTAAGTGCTATGCCTATTTTTAGAAGCAGGATTTGAACCGAGATCTTCCTTCTTAAAGACCAGAATGCTATGTGTGACATCGCATGGATGAGTATCTGGTGCTTTGGGCTTCCTTTTTTTTTTTTCCCAAGGTATCCTAATAGTAAAATAGCAACCCCTGTGCGTAGGGGAAATGAAGTACACTTCTGAATTTCAAGGTAAGATGAAACCAAACATACTGGGCACTACAATGATAGCACCGTGCCCAGAGCAGTTCACATAAGAAGAATTTAATAAATGTTTGTCAAATTAATGAAATTATGCTCCATAGCATACTGATATGGGACATTTACAAAACAGTGGTTTATCATCTTAAACCACAAAAAACTGAATCCAGCTTAAGTTAAAAATAGCATTAAAATATTCTTTAAACCACTGATAATCATTAAAATTAGCTACACCAAATGACAATATTAAATATTATTTAAAATTGTTAGGCCCCTAGGGGTCAGCTAGGTGGTGCAGTGGATAGAGCCCTGGCCCTCGATTGAAGAGGACCTGAGTTCAAATCCAGCCTCAGACACAGAACACTTACTAGCTGTGTGATCCTGGGCAAGTCACTTAACCCCATTGCCCAGCCCCCCAAAAAAAAGAAAAAGAAAAAAATTGTTAGGCCCCTTTTGTTGAAGATAAAACAGTTGAGGATCATAGATTTAGACCTGGAAATTCCTGGCCATCTAGTCCAACTCCTCTAAATTTACAGATAAGGAAACTGAGACCCAGAGACATTAATACCTTGATCAATGTCACTTAATAAGTCACTTAACAGTACAATCAGCAAGTAAGTGAAACATTAGACAATTTTTATTTTGTTTTTCACCACTAAGAAACAGTATGGTAAAGTAGAAAGTTCACTGGGCTTAGTGTCAGAAAACCTGAGTCTGATGTCCAGTTCTGACCCTTAGAAACTAAGTGACAGAAAGAACTGAACGACCATAAAAGCTCTGTGACCATGATCATGCAACTGCTTCTCTGACCCTTAGTTTCCTCATCTGCAACAGAGAAATAATAATAATGCTTTATACTACTTCAGCAGACTTATAAGAAAAGCATATTGTAAACCTAAAAATTAAAGCCACTGTTATTATTTACTTCATTTACTGTGTTGTTTTAATACTTGTTGAGTTTTTATTCCTAGTTCATCAAAGCCATTTAATTATTTTTATACGTTCTCTTTAAAAAAATTCCAGTGGTTTGATCCCTTAATTTAATTTCTGTCAGGGAAAGATTAAAAAGAGAGTAATAATAAAAATATGAAGGGGGAAATGAGGACAATAATTTACACATCAAAGAGAGTCCTGAAGCTAATGGATTTTTAAGAGAAACAGTCATTTGATATTCAAAAGAACTTGTCTAAACAAGAGAGAGGGAATAGCTGTCAGGCAACATGATGTTAGGCCCTGGGAAAATAAAAGGTGACTTGAGAGAAGCACTGATGGAATGACCAAAGTTTTAAAAGTCGTTTAGGTTTTTATTGTTTCAATCACTTATTTCACATTAATGATGATCACTGTTAGGACACTGATAAAAGATTTAAAAAGAAAATTACTTCCTAAAATCAGTGACTCACCCAGCAGGCCCGAAGTCTCAAAGCTGGCCCTGATTCTTCCCTCTCCCTCAACATCTAGCCAGCTACCAAGTCCTGTCGACTCTACTTCCACATTGCACACATACATCCCCTTCTTTCCACAAACAGGGCCTCTAACTTTGGTTACGCCCTTCTTGCCTGTTGCCAGGACTATCGTAATAGGCTCCTAACCAGTCTCTCTGCCTTAAGTTTGTTCCCTCTCTGATCCGTCCTTCACACAGATGCCAAAATAATCTCACTTAAAGCACAGGTCTCTCATTCCCAGGCTCAAGAAGCCTCAGGGGCTGCCCATCATCTAGAGAATATAATACACAAATCAGTTTGGCATTTAAAGCCTTTTACAACCTGGCTCCAGCATCTTTCTGGACATATTTCATAGTACTCTACTTCACACACTCTGTTTCAACCAGCTGGCCTACTTTTTCTTCCTGTAACAGTGACTACCCCAACCCCCATTGCCTGAAAGCCATTATGTTACATTTCACTCTTTCCCCAGGATTCTCCTTTACCTTTAAGGGGGTTTTTAATATCTGTTCTGCCACTGGCTCAAGCTCCTTCCAGTTGGGTTCCCCCAATTCTAGAGGTCCTTTGTACTCCAGTTCCATTAAAACATTTAATAGATTAGTTTTTACAAAGGAAGATTTACTTCATAGGTATAGTAAGAGCAAATATATAAACATTCACAGCCCCTGTTCCATACCCAGCACCTAGGGGGCATCACCCTCCCTGGACCTCCATAGTGTCTGGGAAGAGAAGAGGGATTATGTTCGTAGTTTAATTTAGTTCTTATATAACATGGAATTAAGTATATACTGCCAGTGGATGGAGAACTAGGCCTAGAGTCAGGAAGACTCATCTTCCTGAGTTCAAATCTGGTCTCAGACACCAGCTATGTGACCCTGGGCAAGTCACTTAGCCCTGTTTACCTCAGTTTTCTCATCTGTAAAATGAGCTAGAGAAGGAAACGGCAAACCACTTCAGCATCTTTGCCAAGAAGACCCCAAATGGGATCACGAAGAGTTGGATGCAACTGAAAAAAGACTGAAAAACAACAAAAATTTTAGTATGGTCCCAGCAGGTTCCAAACCCCCCCACCCCCCAGCTTGCACTCCTGGCTTCTCAGGAGTTCCCTGCTGGGCTGACAGCAACAACCAGCCTGGAATCCTGCTTCCAAAGATCACCATGACTCAGGTTCTAGGTCCAAGGACTCTACAACCTTCACCTAGAACTGAAAAGGACAAGCAAAAAGACCAAAAGCCCAAGCCCAATTCCTGAGACCACAGGGTCTATAAAAGGGCAAAGGGGATAGAGAGCCCTTTTCCCACACCCAGTTCAGCACATGGTGCTAAGCTTTGAGTGAACAGGACCTTCACCCCCAGATACTGCCAGAAAGAAAGACTGACCCAATCTGCTAAGCTCATTGTGACTTTGCAACCAGTGCTTTGAGGAGGCTGCCCCCACTCACAGTGGAGAGAAACAGGGCATCTTTTCCCAGAAGCAGGGCCCTAATGTCTCCCGAATGGATGCCTCCACCTTAGGTGATCCGGACATGGGCCAAAGCCCGTGGTCTATTCTCAAGCTTGTATTTCACCTCCTATCTCCAGACTTTTACATGGGCTTCTTCCAAGTCTATACTGCACTTCATTCTCACCTCCACCTAAGTTCCTTAGTTGCTTTCAGTGCTCAGCTCACATACCACTTCTTAAAGGAAGCCTTTTCTTTTCTGCCTGGTTAGTGCTCTCTCATTTGTATACCCCAACAGAACTGTTAAAGAAAAAACCCCTGTAAACTGTTAAACGGAAGAAACCTCAGCTCCGAAAGGGGGTTTACACACATCATAAATGCATTTATTTGCCTGAGAAGAAGCTTGCAAACTGGAACAGTGACAGAATGGTAGTTCATTTTTATCTGTGTACCCCCAGGACCTAGAAAACTACTTTGCCCTTGGCAGGCTTTTAATAAATGTTTGTTGTCTAATTGAATCAAACAGGTATTTTTCAAACATCTTACTCTCTACTATTGTATAAGATACAGACTTAGCTCACAAAGATATGGGAGTAAAGATGGGTCAAGAACATAGTATGACATAGTAGGTAAAGCAATGGACAAGTCAGATTATTTGGGTCAGTTCTTGGCTTCAATGGTCGCTAGCAGTATGGTCAGTAGAAAGTCACTTTCTTCCCTCCATCCCCGACCTTAGTGTCCTTCTCTGTCAAATAGGGATGTAGGGATAGTGATACACTACTTACCTTACGCATTTGCTGTCAGAAAAGCATTTTGTTAACCTCTGGCCTTATATGAATATGAGCTATTATATGCTGACTAATTTAAAAAGAGGATGCAGTAAAATGCTATTTGTGCAATATAGATACTTTTGAAATTGTGTATAGCTTACTTTTAAACATTTCTCATATGAGCCAAATGTAGATGCTTATAGAAATCTAACCACTGTTTTTCTGTTTCCAGTTATATAAGTCCTTCCCCACTTGTTTACATCTTATCAGTACATACTTCATTTCAGATTCCTATTTAAGTTATAGTGGAACCCAGTGGTACAATTCTGAAGAACTTAAAATGTAATTTGGAGGGGGTGCAAGATGGTGGAAAGAGTGCTAGAGTAGGAATCAGAAGCCTGACCCAGAGCCTTATTGAGGAAAACCAACAAAGAAAGCCCTTCAACCCTATCTGTTGTGCAAACCCTACGGTCATATATAAATTTAAAGCTGAAAGGTATCTTAGAAGTTTTCTCATCATTTTATGGATGAAGAAACTCAGACCCAGAGAGGGCTATATGATTTGGCCAAAGTCACACAGGTAGGGGCAGTTAGGTGGCACAGTGGATAGAGCACTGGCTCTGGAGTAAAGAGGACTTAAGTTCAAATCTGGCCTCACATACTTTCTAGCTGTGTGACCCTAGGCAAGTTACTTAACCCCAATTGCCTCCCCCCCCCAAAAAAAAAACAACCCAAAAACAAAGTCACACAGGTAGTACTCATGTCTTCAGAATCCAAATCCTGTGTTCTTGCCATTGTACTGAACACTGTGACTTAATCAGCAAATGCCTGTTTAAGAAATGCCTTTGGATAAATCCTATAGATTTGCCTAAGACATAAAGGAAAAATGACCTGCCCAGAATCACACATCATTCAGAGGCAGGATTTGAACCAAGTTTTTCTGACTCCCAGCCCAGCATTCTACCCAGTTTGCCATGTGGTCGCTATCATCATCCCATCACCATCATCATTATCACTATCAGTACAAAAGGAAGATACCCATGAGAAGAAGTGTAGATGCAAATCTATAAGAATAACAAAAACTAGCTGAAAAGTATTCAAGGAATCAAAAGTTCCATTGAAATTTGTTCATTCATTCAAGTAATAATTATCAAACACTCATTATGCAGAAGGAACTATGCTGGGTGAATATTTTTGATAGAATGAACTTCAATCATTAAGAATTTTTTGGCCTTTAAAAAAGTACTGACTTCATAAAATGGAATGCAAAATATGAGAATTAGTCTTGCCAAGATATGCAATTAAAAATTTTTTAAGAAAAAGAACAGTTTTTCCAACAGTCTTTTTCTGTCACAGCTATGGAAAAATTAATTCTTTTTTTTTTCATTTTTTTCTTTTGAATAACTTTTTTACCTTATATCTAGAGTATGTGATCTGGAGTTTGTTTTATGTTCTATTGTATCATTGTCTTCACAAAGGCAGCAGCAATGTGCCTTGGATGTAGGTTTCCAAGAATTAACCCACTTGAATGAATTGTGTCTAGAACACTTCCTATACAATTCAAAGTAGGGTGCTGATTGATTTAAAATATATAGATATGTGTATACATATATACATATATATGGAGATTAAAAATCATTTGGACTCTAATCAACAGGGGGCAGTGACCCACCACCGTAACACCAGAATTTCAAATTAAAGAATGAAAACATCATGTAGATCCCTAAATGACAGGGTGAAAAGCAAATTCTTAAGTCAACTAAAGAAACTTAAAACATTTTATTAACATTTATGAATGATTCAATAATTAATCTTAAGTAGTCAAGTATTCATACTTCCCTTATAGACTCACCAGAGACTTATTAGAATTTAATTTACATGTTATTATTTGCATCAGTAATATTGGTCTAGAAGTTAGTGTTCTGAAATGGAGATGAGAAAGCCTGAGTTTTATTTAGAATTTCTTTTCAGGTAACAAATTTTTTTTTCTTACCACCTTCCCTCGAAAGAAAAAAAATCAAAACCCTAGTAGTTAGAGTTCCATTCTAAGTTTTCTGTTCCCATATATGTTAACTAGAACTAATCCTATTCATTATCATATCAGAAAGGCATCCCAGTATCCCAGGGTAATAATAATACTTTGCATTTGCTAAGTGCTTTACAATTTTCAAAGTCTTTCACATAAATTATTTCATTTGATCCTAATAATGCCCCAGTAAAATAAGTAGGTTAGGTATTATTATGCACTAAGAGGTTTCTTTAGGTATCCAGGGAAATTTTCAAATCTGCACATATTTATTAATCACCTATTATGTGCAGAATATTATTGTAAGTTCTGTAAGGAGTTATTGTTATACAAACTTTTTTTTTCAATGGTGTATGACTCTTCGTGACCCTATTTGGGGTATTCTTGGCAAAGATACTGGAGCAGTTTGCCATTTCCTTCTCCAGGTGATTTTACAGATAAGGAAAATGAGGCAAACAGAGTTAAGTGACTTACCCAGGGTCACATAACTAGTGTCTGAGGCCAGATTTGAACTCAGGAAGATGAGTCTTCCTAACTCCAAGCCTATCCACTGTACCACCTAGTTTCCCCCTATAATAAAGAGTATAAAATGTAGATAAGATATGTATAGTCTCTGCCTTCAAGGAGTTTATAATTTAGCAAGAGGGAAAAGACACCAAAACAGGTAACTATAATATATACATAACACATATATTGTAAGATAAGTACACTGGAAAATTCTTTAACAAAGCTCTATCTTAGATCTGAAGAGGAAGATATGTATGATATATACATAACACATATGTTGTAGGATAAGTACACTGGAGAATTATTTAACAAAGCTCTATCTTAGATCTGAAGAGGAAGATAGGAGGAGGGTATGGATCAAGGAAGGCTTCAGAAAAGTGTCATTGGAGTTGGTCTTTCAAGGATGTACCAGAGTTCAACATGCAATAATGGAGAAAAGTGGCTCTTCAGACATGGAGAGCAGCATGAAGAAAGACACAGAGTTGTAAGAATGTTGTATATTCAGTGACACAATTCTCTAGTTTGTTTGGAAAGTCATGTCTAGAGAGTAGTAAGGTAAGTTAAATGATGAAATGGTAAGATGGAGCCAAGCTATGAAGGGCAAAGGAATCTGAACCTTACTTTACACACAATAGGGAGTCCCTTTTGATTTCTGAACAGAAGAATATCATAACTCGAACTACATATAAGAAAGACTATTCTGTTAAATATGTGAAAGCAGAATTAGAGAGAGAGGAACATTGAGGGGAGAAGACGTATTAGGAGGTTAACGCAACAGTCCAGGCAGGTGAACTGTGGTGATGGCACTGGGAATGTTGTTGTAGCGTAGCAGGGGCTTAATAAAGATTTGTTCAGGTGGGGTGGGGTGGGAGACAAATGCAAGAGATATTATAGATATTAAATTTGGGAGGTGAAGGAAAGTGAAAAGTCAAAGACACTACCAAGGTAAAACCTGCTGAGATGCTACAGATAGCAATGATGAAGTCAGAAGGAGAGCAGTGTTGGGGCAGCGAGATGGCACAGTGGATAGGGTGCTGGCCCTGAAGTCAGGAGGACCTGAGTTCAAATCCAGACTCAAACCAAACACCTGACACTTACTAACTGTGTGTGACCCAGGGCAAGTCACTTAACCCCAACTGCCTAAAAATTTAAAAAAAAAAAAAAAGGACAGCAGTGTTTAGAGAAAAAAAAACAAACCAATGAGCTAAATTCTGAAGATGTTGAATTTGAGATGCTGGTGGGAAATGAAAGTAATGATGTCCCTTAGGCAACTGGAGAGCTTGAAAGGGTGCTCAGGATTTGGGAGTCATCTGCATAGATGCTATAGTTAAAGCTATGGAGTGCCAAGGAACAGGAAGAAGAAGACTAAGTACTGACTGAGAGGAACATTCACATTAAGAGGAAGGTAACAGGAAGAAGAGCCAAAGAAGGAGAGAGAGAGAGAGAGAGAGAGAGAGAGAGAGAAGAGAGAGAGAGAGAGAGAGAGAGAGAGAGAAAGAAGCAATCATTCCTGAGTCAGAAGACAAAGACTGGGATAGAAAGAAGATTATGAACCAATGATAAGACTCATTAAAAAGAAAATTATGGAAATGACCTCAAGGTTGATAGATGACCTTGATGGGTAATGAGCAACACAATTAGATTGAATAAATTCCTTTAGAGGAAAGATACTGAGGGGATGGTGATAGAGAAATAGTCTGGCAGGAGCAGTGGGGATCAAGGACATGTCCCCCCCCAACCTCCCTACCCTCCTTCAGGCCCTGTGAGTCAGAGGTGGTTGGAGTGGGCGAGAAGGGACCTTGTATCCTCAGGGAAAAACCAGATTTCTGTTCAAGTGAGAACACTGAAGGAATGCTGGTTGACAAGGTTATGGACAAGGCATATTGTGGACAATACAAAATGGGCTAGGTAGTGGGTGAGTTGGGTTGGAGTGGAGCAGAACTTACGAGAAGCAAAGGCTCTTAGACTAAGGGAGAGTTTGGGAGGAGGTCCTATGGGCATGCCGCTTGTGCCATAGGTGGTGGTGAACCTGGATGACAGGGATTTGGCAGCTAGTATAGGGGCCCTGGCCTACTATTTTATCATCTCTAAATTGCTTAGACCTCTAGATTGCATCTCTAAATACTTGCAGAATTTTCAGTTAGTTCTCCCTATAGTTGGTGATGGAATTAAAAATTTTAAATCTTGGTTATTTTTTTGGGGGTGTGGGGGGTGTGGGGAGTGTGGGGGGCAGGCTTGGAAGGGGCGGTGCTTTGCCAAGTTTTTCCTCCAGGTGTGCTGTGTTTGACTTGATTTTGAGAGACTAAGAGCTTTGGATGTCTGAGCTCTAGGCTTCCTAGCCCTAGGTCAGGGAGGGAGGAAGTTTGCTGAGAGGATGAAAGTCTATATCTAGTGTGGAAACACTTTTCTTCACCAGCATTTCAAAATCAGTTTCTTTGATGTCTGAGTGACAAGGCAGATGGTTTTGTCTGACTGAGCAGGGCATAGTGTAGCCTGCATCCTGTTTATTAGCTTACTTGTGTCACCCAGGGCCTTATAAGAGCTTAGTTAATAGATATGTCTTATGGAGTAGGGTCTACTTACCCAGAGCTATTTCTTGGATTTTATTTTCACCTGTGCCCTATGAATATGGCAACCATATGTCCTAGATTTCCTAGATGGTTTTAATTTTAGGAAAAGAACACATATGTTTAAACAAGGCTTTGCAGAAGGAATATTTTTATCAGAGCACATGCCCTAATTTTGGAGTTTGGAAAATATGGTTGTGGTATGACTGCTGCCAATAACAATAAAAATGATGATAATTCATTTTCACAGAACTTCAAAGGTTTATAAAGCACATCCACAGAATTGTGGGCCTTCAGAGTTAGAAAAAAAATGTCCAAGGCCATCTCGTTCAATTCATACCTGCACAAAAATTCCTTCGTTATATATATGATAAGTGATTACAGCTGAGAACCAGAGGGGCAGAGTGATTCACTCTAGGTACTACTACTACTACTAATAATAATAATAGCAGCTAACATTTATATAGTGCTTACACTGTGCTAAGCACTTTATAGTTATTGTCTTATTTAATCCTCACAACAACTCTGGGAGGTAGGTGCTATTATTATCCCCATTTTACAGATGAGGAAACTGAGACGTAAGAATTGACTTGCCCAGGGTCACACCACAAGGTACCACAGGCAGTAAATGTGACTGGTGAAAAAGGTAAGAATCCCCAACCAATGAAATCACGGATCATTTGAAATATTGACACAGCATTATCTATAGTATACACATACATATATGTATATGTATGTGTATTATACATAAATCTGGAGGAAAGAAAGCAATGAAACTCTAGCTCTTTTCAATTTAGTTTAATGTAGATTTTTATGTAGGCTGGTACATCAAACAGTATAAACCATCCATCTTTCTACCAGTCAGATGCGACTCTCACAGTATTAACAAATGCTTTCTTCTCCTTTCCTCCAAAATACATTTATCTCCAATATAATCAGAATAAAATCTTATTTTTTCTTAGATTGACAAGAAATGTTACTTTCTCTTTTAGAATAAGACCCTTCCTAAAACTTTTTCGTTGACTAATGTTATTTTAGTGAAAAAAAATTGTAGGTCAATATTTTTTTAATCATCATGACATCATGTTCAAAAATGGCAGGAAAACTTGATATTAGAAAAAATATTTGTTTTAAAAATAGTTTTACTGATATATGTTGTTTCTTCATCACCTATATTTTACAGAGTATCCCTTCTCCCACTGCTTCTCAGAGGATCATTTCTTATAACAAAAAAAAAGAAAAGATAAAAATCAGTTCAGCAAAACTAACCGTGTCAAAAAAGTCTAATTTTATACATTGTCCATTTATATAAAAGTGTTACATTTATAGTAAACAGCAGCCCACTTTAATACCCTAATGCCAACCTCTGGCTTCCTTGGCCTCCAGGGCCATCTCCAGCACGAGCCAACCTCAAGACAAAATTCCTTTTGTTTCTCACCCCCAGGGCCTTCTCCAAGTGCTGACTGAACAGCAATGCTTGCTGAACTAGCTCCCGTACATATTCTTGCTCCTACATTCTGTGATGTGGACTTCCTGGGGCCTCACAAAACACATTACCACCTGCCTTACAGTTGGATCTTGAGGAAGGACCTCAAGCAGTCTAATCATGTCTAATCACATCCCTCACTCAATAAACCTCTTTCTAACCACTGATACTCTGCCTGGACTCACTCCTCCAATGGTTACTTCACTCTAACTTCCTTTTACTCTCTCCGTCCTAGTGATTCTGAACTTCCATCTGCTGACATACAAACCCAGTCCAACTGCTCACTCTTACTCGCATCCACTTCAACCCAACTCCTTCAATGACCCAGTCCAGATCTCTCTACCCGTTCTACAATGCCCTTTGGAATACCTACTCCAATGAAACGGACACATTTCCCTTCAGCTTAAGCCTCTTCCTTTCGTACTCCTTCATCTTCTGGTACTCAAAGAGAGCTGGCTGTCTTCTGGTGACATTGCTTCCCTTGACACCCTTTTTAGTATTTGTTGCACTTTCACTCAAACCCCTGACCACCATCCCTCCATACACTGGTGGTGGTGGTGGTAAAATATTCCTTTGTTCCCCATTGCCACTTCCAGACTCTGCCTCTAACATTATCACTCAGCATCTCCTTTATCCAAATTTATCACATAATACCGATCCTGGTGGCCGTTACCAATCCCACAATGTTTTCCTTCCTTAATGGGTTCAGTGCCTGGTTCACAGTCTTCCTCTCCGTTACAAATCCTGCTCTTATAATAGGGGACTTTAACATACATATTGAGAGGTCCTTAATCAAGCAACCAATCACTAAACATTCATTTATTAAGCACCTATTGTGGGTCGGGTCTTTTACTACACAACTTTCCAACACCTCAATCTATTTAATCCATGTGACCTATTACTCCATTCCACTTCAACTACACACAGAGATGGTCATGACCTTGGACTTGCCATCACCTTGTTCTACTTCCATTTTTACAAACTTCAAAATTCCTTTATCTGATCATGATCTTTTATCATTCCCTCTTCAAACCTTATGACCCCTAAGGCTGCTCTTCATCTTCACCATGATCTCCACCCCCTCCATCCCTCAATTCTTTTCCAGGCCACTCTCTTTCCTTCCCTATCTTGAACCTTTGTGAACCAAACCAGTTCAACTCTATATTATCCTCCACTCTTGAATATCTTGTCCCCTTGTCCTGTTGCCAATCATGCCTTGCCCAACTCCAGCTTTAGATTAATCACACCATTTGCAGTCTTCACTCCTATTCATATAATGCTAAACAAAGCTGGAGAAAATCATGAGACTGTATTGATTGAGGCCACAACAAATTTGCATTACATAATCTTAAATGGGGTTAGTCTAATCCTCACTACAGCAAAGTAATCCTTTTATATTTCTCTAATTGGTTTATTATCTTTCTTATCACAACAACTATTCATCCATCTTATGGTATCCTTTCTTTTTACTTCCTCACCTAAGAATGTTGCTTCATACTTCACTGAGAAAAATTGGGCAATTTGCCAAGTTTCTTCTTCTCTCATACTTCTCTTATCACTCAGCCATCTATCTTCCCCCTTTATGTCCTCCTTCACTCTGATCTCAGACAAAGAAATGTCTCTTCTTTTGGCCAAAGCCAACCCCTTTACATGCACCCTTGATCCCATCCCCTATCATCTTTTCCAGCAGATTGCCACACTGTCATCTCAACTCTCACCTTCAATCTCTATCTGTTTGCTGACTTCTCAGCCGCCTATAAACTCCCCTGTGTCTCCTTATCCTTAAAAGACCCTTCCTTGATTCTACCATGTTTGCTTTTGTCTTGCATCCCCTCTTCTCACCTAAATTCCTTAAGATAGCCATCTACAAGCAGTGCTTCCACTTCTTCCCTTAGCACTTGATTAAATCATGTTTCCCTCCTCATTTGACCTAAAGCCCCCCATATCCTCACCCTTCACCCCTCCAACTCTTTCCAAATTTACCAATGATCATTTCCAAAGTGAGTGGCCCTTCACCAATCCACATCCTTCTTGACTTCTCTGCAGCACTGGACACTGACAAGCACCCTGTCCTGGATACTTTCTTCTCTCTGAGCTTTTGTCTCATTGCTTTCTCCTGGTTTTCTTATTACTACTTGGAAGACTCCTTCTAGTCTCCTTTGCTGGTTTTTCATCTATGTCATGCCCATGAATCAAGGCTCTATCCTGGGCCCTTCTCTTTTTTCACTCTAGACTATCTAACTCGGTAATTTCATCAGTTCTACACATTCAGTGATCACATCTATGCATATTATTCACAGATCTATGATACACACATACATACAACATATACAGTATATTTACGTGTATGTGCTATGTGAATATGTATGTGTGCATACATGTATATATGTGGGTGTAAACTACATGTATACAAATATGTATATACAACCCAAATCTCTCTTCTGAACTTTAGTACCGCATCACCAACTGTTTTTTGGACATCTCATTTTCCAGAGGTGTCTCAAAATCAATATGTCTAAAACAGAATCCATTGTTTTTCCCCCAAACCCTCTCTACTTCTAAACTTCTCTATTATTTTCTGGGATACTAGAAAGAGCACCAGAGCTGGAGGCAGGAATACTCATCTTCCTGAGCTCAAATCTGGCCTCAGACACTTACTAGCTATGTGAACCTGGGCAAGTCACTTAACCCTGTTTGCCTCAGTTTCCTTATCTGTAAAATGAACTGGAGAAGGAAACAGCAAACTATTCTAGTATCTCTGCCAAGAAAACCCCAAATGGGGTCACAAAGAATTGGACAGAGCTGAAAAACAACTGGACTGAACCATCCTCCAAGTTACTCAGGCTGCCATGTACCATACCTGGAATCTCACCTCTGCCTTTTAGTCTATCTTCCTTCAGGCTCCATTTCAAATCTTACCTTCTGCAGGAGGCTGTTCCTACTTTCCATATTGTCTTCATATATCGGGTATGTAGCTAGTAATTTAGAAGTTGTCTTCTTTCTTGAGGAAACTCTTGGTTTAGTTTTCCTTTGCTTTTGGGGTGATATTGCTCTCTATAATAGTTTTTGATGCCCCTGTATCCCAGAGAATAATTCCCCCAAAGAGTTGCTGTTGCTATCCCATTTACAGATTCTCAGGGAAAAGTAAAGAACATAGGAGCTTGAACAGTCATTTCATTAGCATTTTAAGGAGGCAGCGATTGAAGATGGTAACAATCTGGATCCAAAACTCCAATAACATTAATCTTCAATAATGAGATCATTAAAAAGCTGCTGGGCTTCTCCTCTTTCTCTCACTCCTCTCCTACCATCCTCTTCTATCTTCAACTACTCTTCTGCTTTCCTCTTTACTCTTCCTCAAACTCTTCATCTCTTTCTTTAGTTTGCACTTCTCTCTTTCCTCTGGACCATCTGTCCATCTGTTTTTTCCCATGCTTTTAAAGTTGAAGATTTGTGGAACACTATAAATACAGCTACAGAATGATTTTTACAGAATTAAAGAACTAAATAGAGCAATATTCAGTCTTTGTGACTGAACCACACCACTATAGCAAAAATAGCAATCCTATTTACCCAAATTATTCTACAGATTTAGTGCTATTATAAACAAATTGCCAAATTTGCAAAATTGCAAAATTGCCAAAATTGCAAAATTTCTTTCATCAAATTAGAATATCCGAGTTGTTTTGTGTGGCATTACTTAAAGCTGGAAACAAAATGTACAGACACAACAAATGGCTAGCAGCTGAACAAACTGGGGTATATGAATGTAATAGAATATTACTATATCATAAGGATAAATGCATGTTTCTTCTGTTTCTTCTCCTCCTTCCACCTTCTTTTTTTCTTTATCCTCCACTGTCTTTGGTCATAATGTGTTCATAATTTTAAAATATATATTCTATTTATTGAGTTCCCTGCTCTGAAACAAAAATCAGGTCAGGCAAATTGTTTACATCTCTTCCTTTCTCTAAAATAATAGCAACTACATTAATCAAATTGTTTTGCTCTTCAGAATCACCCTTTCCTGTTTTTTTTTTCTTGTGAATAAATTACTTTTATTAGAGAAAAGGAAACCTGTCGTGGTGTTTAGTTTTTCCTGTGTTTAGGAAGATTTAGACCACAGAGTAGCAAGCAATAAGGTAAGAAGTGTGACCTGAGTGTCACCATAAAGGAATTTGACTTTATATTGACTTCTTAGATGGATGTGTACTCTTAGTGGTAACCCACCCATCCTGTATGACTTTTGTTCATGTCCTCCTATAAGGCACAGGAATAAGAATGAGAGCTGTGATTTCACTGGTAGAGGGAACTCCCAGATAAGGAAATTCCCTCTACCAAAAGCAGGTTAAGGGACAGCAAGGTGGAGCAGTGGATAGAGCATTGGCCCTGGAGTCAGGAGGACCTAAGTTCAAATCCAGCCTCAGACACTTGATACTTGTTAGCTGTGTGACACTAGGCAAGTTACTTAACCCCAATTATCTGCTTTAAAATACAAAGCAAAACAAAAAAACAAATGCAGGTTAAAATAATAGCAATAATAATAGCTAGCCCTTGAATAATACCTTGCAGTTTACAAAGCACTTTATTACAAATATTATCTCATTTAATCCTCACTACACCCCTAGGAGGTAGGTGCTATTATTATCCCCAATTTATAGATAAGGAAACTGAAGCAGACAAATGTTAAGTGACTTTTCCAGGGCCACACAACTAGTAATTGTCTGAAGCTGATTTTAACTCAGGCCTTGCTGACTCCAGGTCTAACTCACTGTTAGTACTTATAAGTATTTATATTGAAAAGCCAAAGCAGTATTATGTAAAAGAAAGAAACACCAGACTATTTCCTAAGAAGATCAGAGGTGAAGCAAGGATACCCACTGTTTCCATTATTAGTTGATAAAGTGCTAGACTTGGAGGCAAGAAAGCCTTAGGTTCTAATCCAGTCTTCAGCACTTTCTAGTCATATGAACCTGTACCATCTAATTACTTCTAGGAAGCATCTATGCAATTTAAAAACTTAAACCATTTCCTAAAACACTGAGAGGTTAAGTTATTTTGCTAATGTCACAGAGCCAGTATGTGTCAGAAGCAGGATTTGAACCCAGGTCCTCCTGTCTTTGAGGCCAGCTCTCTGTCTACTATGTCATGCTCCCTTTCATGTCCAGCTATAAACCACATTTTTTTTTCTGATTAATTAACTTAAAGTGCCCAATGGTCATGTCTCCTAGCTTGCCCTCTCCCGACAACCTCTGTTTTCATCATGCCAGTTTATTTCAAACTGCCTGATTTAGCTGTTTTTCAACTTTTAGCACCTTTGTTCACTGATTCTGGTTTGTTTTTGTTTTTGTTTTTGTTTCTGTTTTTGTTTTTGTTTTTTCAGTGTGGGAGTGCCCCATCTAGTGACCAAAAAGTGAAATTATAGGCTAATTTGACAACTTGGCCCTGAGGTCTGAGGAAGGATTTTGAGAGCCTTTATTCAATAAAAGGAAGTTTGTTGAGAGATAAAGAAGGAATTAATTCAGGCATCCCTAGACTAGAACATTTTTAAGAGACTTAGGACAGCGAAAAGTTTCTCCCAAACCCTCCTAAATTCTGAGGCAAACAACATAATAATTAATTAAATGCTTAATGTTTACTTATATAGCAAGCATTTTAGTTTCAGGCCAAATTTATGACATGGTAGAGATGTATTTTTAAGTTCTCTTTATAAACTTCATAGCATATGTTATATTATATAATTAATATGTACTTTTATGCCTGTTTTACAGGACTTGGAGGACTTTATTATTTTAAATTATTATGGAAGTTTAGTTTTGTCTTTGTTTTTATGACATGTCAGGCATAGCTATGATTTATTTAATGCTGAGACTTTGTTAAGGAATGCAACCTCCAGGTATGACATTACTCCTGGGGAAAAGTGAGGTCTACTTTATGATAACCCACTTTTTTTTCCTTTTTAAAATTAATGGCCTTTTTTGGGGGGGGGAGGGAACAGCAGATAATTCAACCAGAAGCAGCTTCGTAGTACAGTGAATAGAGCACAGGGCCGGGAGTCAGGAACATCAGAGTTCAAATCCAGCCTCAGACACTTAATAGCTGTGTAACCGTGGGCAAGTAATTTAAGCCTGTTTGCCTCAGAGAAGGAAATGGCAAATCATTTCTGTATCTCTGCCAAGAAAAAGGGATCACAAAACCAACACTGTGTACTTGCAATAGCCATTATGTGTATAATGTACGTGTCTTTAACTTTGCATCTCTTCATACAGGTCTTCCATTGTTTTGCTGAGTTTTTCCACTTTCTTCTTTCCTTACTATATAGTAATATTCATTATATTCATACATCCCAGTTTGTCTAGCCATTAACCATTTGTTGAATACGTTTTTTGTTTCCAGCTTTAAAATACTACTTCAGGGGCAGTTAGATAGCACAGTGAATAGAGCACCCGCCCTGGAGTCAGGACGACCTGAGTTCAAATCCAGCCTCAGACACATAACACTAATTAGCTGTGTGACCCTGGGCAAGTCACTTAATCCTGATTGCCTTGTAAGAATAATAATTATTATTATTATACTTTACAAAATGACTCAGATACTCTAATTCAGTGAAGGAATCCTTTGATAATTTGTTTAGAATAATATTATTTAGAGTAATTTACAAATTAAATTAAGGTAGGATTGCTATTTTTGCATATTTTGTGGTTCAACCACAAAGATTGAATATTATTCTATTTAGTTTTTTGTTTAATTCTGGAAAAATCATTTTGTAGCTATATTTCTAAAGGTTGTCCCCAAAAGTCTTAGACTTTAAGCTTCATTAACTTAAAAATGCACTAAGACTTTTGAAATACCCTGTACAAGGCCAGTGTATGTATTGCTAGATTAACTCCAAGTTATCAAATGCATTTTGTTGTTATTTACTTATTCCTTTCAGTCCCAACTAAAATCCCACTTTCTATAGGAAGCCTTCACCAACCCATCTTAATTCTAGTGCCTTCCCTGTGTTATTGTTTCTTATTTGTCCTATATATAGTTTGCTTTCTAAATATGTGTTTACGTGTTGTCTCTCCCATTAGATTATAAGCTCCTTGAGGGACCAAGGACTGTTTTTTGTCTCTTCTGTATCCCTAGCACTTAGCACAGTGCCTGGCATGTACTAAGGACTTAATAAATGTTTATTAATGACTGAATAATTTAAATAAAATTTCCCCTCCAATCTCTTCACCTTCCATTTAGTAATAGAAGTGTTAATAATGTTTGTGGATTAATTTTCTTTAATGATGATATTAATTTTCTCAAGTAATTTTAGTATTCTTTAAGTAAAACATCATATTATCTTACAAATAGAAAATTTACTTTCTCTTTGCCTATGTTTATTCCCTTAATTTCTTTTTTATCTTATTGTTACAGTTAGCAGATCTAATAATAATAGATGACAATTATAATAGTATTTTAAGGTTCACAAAGTAAAATGTGTACAATATTGTGGATGATGCTCAAAAACTCCTGTGAGGTAAGTTCTATAAGTATTAATATTTACATTTATCAGATGAGGAAACTAAAGTTCACAGAGAAGAAATCATTTTGCCCAGGCTCATATGACTAGAAAGTGCTGAAGGCTGGATTTGAACCTAAAGCTTTCTTGCCTCCAAGTCTAGCACTTTATCAACTAATAATGGAAACAATGGGTATCCTTGCTTCACCTCTGATCTTCTTAGGAAACAGTCTGGTGTTTCTTTCTTTTAGATAATACTGCTTTGGCTTTTAGATATAAATACTCTTGATCATGTCAAGTATAGGTCCTTTAATTACTAAGCTTTCATCCGTGCGTGCATGTATGTCTTTTATCATAAATTAGTACTGTATTTTATTGAGGGCTTTTTTGTGTGGATATAATCATGAGATCTCTTTTCAATGGTAGATAGGAGTAGGAAAGAGAAAATCAATTCTTGTTAATTGAAATAAATTTAATTTTAAAATAGTTTATATGATGTATGGATTACTTGTACTTTAAATATTTAGTAGACATAAATTCATTAGGACTAGAAGTTTTCTTTAGGAGTGATTTCTTGACTTGCTTGAGCTTTCTTTCAAATTATATAATACATATAAACTCAGATTTTATAGCACTATATATTTGCCGTTATTTCTGTTAACGTCTCCGATAATGTTTCTCATTCTGATGTTTCTCTACGCCTGTTTTGTTCATTTGTCATATTTTCATATATATTCATCTATTTCATTTTAGTTTTGTTTTATTTCCATATAAATGGGGATAATGGTTTCTGACAATTTTTCTATTTCCTCTCCTTTTATTGTGAATTCCTCCTTATCATTTTTTCCTGATAACGATCTCTCTTTTTCTTTCTCTTTTCTTCTCTGCTAGAGGCAATTAAGTGGCACATTAGACTTTGGGGGGTCAAGAGTTAGAAAGACTTGAGTTCAAATGTGAACTCAGACATCCTAGCTAAACTACCATGGACAAATCACTTACTCTCTGTCTCAGTAATAACAGCACCTACTTTTTAGGGTTGTTGTGAGGATCAAATGAGTTAACATTTATAAAGCACTTAGAACAGTACCTGGCCCATAGTAAATAGTATGTAAATATTTATTCCTTCTTCCTGCCCTAACCCCACCTTCTCTCCCAAATTAGTCAATGTTGCTTGGTTTGTTTTTTTATGTATCAGCTCAATGCTCTTTGATTTCAATGCCACTAATCTCCCCCTTGATTTTAAACATGTCTATTTTTGTGCTGAATTCAGTATTTCTAATTTGTTGATTCTCTTGTTTTTGAAACTGTACACTTAATTTTTAGTCTTTTCTTTCTTTTATTAATATAAACTTTCACAGCTATAAATGTTCCTCTATGGACTACTTACTTAGTTGCATCTCATAAATTTTGGTATATTGTCTCAGTGTCATCATTTTTTATATGATTATTTATTCTTTAGCATCCATAGAAGCATCTATTTTTCAAAAATATTTCCCGTACTGATTTCATTTTTAGTTTATCATGTTCTTTAAAGCATACGATTTCTATCTGAGCTCAGTTCTCTGGGGCTTGGTGACTACTTTTTCTAGGTAAGTTATCATAGAGTACCTCTCTGACAAATTACTTCTATTTAGATTTTGATATGAGAAAAATTCTGGCCACTTTCCTGTAGGATTTCCTGAATTATAGCATTGGGTTTTTTTTTTTGTTTCATCACAATTTTCTGGGAGATCAATTATTGTTAGATGGTCTTGCCAATCTCTGAAAAGAGAAAAGGCAGTTCAGAGACAGGACCAGTGATTGGAATCAGTCCACTACTGCTTTGGAGGCTAGGTTAGGTAGGCAAGAAGCTTATTCTGGGATAGTGTTGTTGTTGCCCCACGAAATTTCTACCCTGGGGCAAAGCGCTGATGACTTGTACCACAGTTACATCTCTGATCATACAGCCTTAGTGTTAGGACAAGATAGGAAAATAGATTGACAAACTCTGCCTATAATTAATGAATTTATTCAAACCTTTTTGTACTGATCTATATTTTCAATTTGTATTACTTCTTGAAGTCAGTGCACCCCATGAGTTACTTATTACCTGCAGCATCTAATAAAGCTTCCATTTCATTTTCTTAATTTACATTTATCAAACTTTTAGTCAATGAGTCAGTCAATAAACAAACATTTATTAAATGCCTCCTATATGCCGGGCACCAAGCTAAGTGCTGAGAATACAAATCCAAGTGAAAAAGAAAAACAGTCCTTGCCCTCAAGGGCTGACAATCTAATGGGAGAAGACAGCACACAAGAAGTTAAGAAATAGGTTGGGGAAAACGGGGACAAAAAGGAACCTGCGCTGTCACTGGGCCCCTGTTGGCAAGAATTGCATGGGTGCTGCTATTGCTGGGTACTGGTTCAGCTAGTGGCTAAACATTTATCATTCCACTGGAATACACCTAATCCTTCTATATTTGTCCTTTGAAGTGAGCGGAATGTTATTACTTTTAATCTCCCAAAATTCAATTCCTCCTGACTTCTTTGATGGTAAACTGAGTTCTGAGTAAATTCCCTAGTAGAACTTAGAAAAAACTTAAATTACCAGGCTCCTAGGCCCAGGAACAACATAGCTGGAGGACTTACAAGACAGTTCACTGCTGCGATCTTCAAAATATAGTTTTTGGAGTAGCTAGGTGGTGCAGTGAATAGAGCACTGGCCCTGGAGTCAGGAGGACCTAAGTTCAAATCTGGCCTCAGACACATGATACGTACTAGCTGTGTGGCCCCTACATATAAATGTATGTATGTATATATGTGTATACATATATATATACACACACACATTATATAATAATAATAACAACATATATATGGATATGGATATGGAGCATTCTTACATTGTTCTCTCTGATCTTTCTCTACTAAACAGGCAGTCTATTGTCTAATCTCCCAGAAATGGTAGGGGAGTGAGGGGGTAGGGAACCTCACAGTAAGCAAACACTATCTCACTAGACAGTGCCAGAAGCATGAAAGTCAATGCCAGCCCACCTTCCTCTGCATTGCCCATCCCACATTTCAGCAAGCTCATCATATTTCAGTCTTGCTGCTTAGGGCGATTGTTCTGGGGAGGAACTGACAGACCAGTTCCCTGGTAGTTTAGCTTTGATATTAGGACTAAATTGGCCAAGAGCTCCTTCTCCTTCCCTCCTCCTCATACCAGATCATTCAGATGTTTTCTGCTATTCTCTTCCTTCACCTGTCTCACATAAAGAGGCGACTCTTTTCCCTGCCAAGGTAACCCCCTCTAAGTGCACAAGTGATTCCACTCCATCCCATCTTCTCCAGCAGATTGACCCCTCTATTATCCCCTCTCTCGCTTATCTTCAGTATCTCCTTATCCTTTTCTCCTGGATACTTCCCTATTGTGTACAAACATGCCAATGTCTCTCCCATCCTCAAAAATTGTCACTTGATCTGTCCATCTACCATCCCATTATCTCTCCTTGAGATGGCCAACCACAATTAGTGCCTCTACTTCCTTTCCTTTCACTCTCTTCTCAACTCTGCAGCCTGGCTTCCGACTTCATCATTCAATCAAAACTGCTCTTTCCAAAGTTACCAGTGATCTCTTAATTGGCAAATCTAAGAGACTTTTCTTAATCCTCATCCTTCTTGACATCTCTGGAACTTTTGACACTGTTGATCCCCCGAAACTGTTTTCTCCTTGATATCCTGTTCTTTTTAGATTTCCAGGACACTACTTTCTCTTGGTTCTCTTTCTACCTGTCTGGCTGCTCCTTCTCAAGTAGTCTCCTTTGCTGGATCTTCATTCAAATTACATCAGTTAACTCTGGGTGTCCCCTAGGACTCTGACCTAGGACCTCTTTTTTTCCCCTCCCTGTATACTATTTCACTTTGTGATCTCATCACATCCCATGGAATTAATTACCATCTCTATGCTGATGATTCTTCACCTTAACTTCTATTGACCTCCAGTCTCAAATCTCCAAATATCTATTAGATATCTCTAACTGGATGTTCCATAGACATCTTAAACTCAGCATGTCCAAAACTAAGCTCTTATCTTTTCCTCAAAACCCTTCCCCCACCTTCTGAACTTCCCTATTAATGTTCTCCATCATCCAGACTTTCAACTTCAGTAGTATCTTCAGCTCTTCACACTCCTCTCCCTTCTCCTCTCCCAATCAATTGGGAAGTCCTGTTGATTATATCTTTGTATCTCTTAGGTACATCCCCTTCTTTCTTCTGATACTGCCACTAATCTGGTGGAAGCCCTTATCACCTCACACCTGGACTACTTCAATAGCTTGCTAGTTGGTCTTCCCATTTCAAGTCTCTCCCTCATCCAATCCATTCTCAACTCAGCTGTCAAACTGATCTTAAAGTGAAAGTCTGACTATATCATTCATTCATACACACACACACACACACACACACACACACACACACCCATTCAGTCAGCTCCCATGGCTCCCTCTTACTCTCAGAAGTAAAGATAAAATCCTCTGTTTAGCATTCAAAACCCTTTATAACCTAGTCCCTTCCTAATTTTCAGTCTCCTTACACTTTTTCTCCCTTCTGTATAACTATAATCTTGTGACACTGGCCTCCTTGCAGTTCCTTAAACAAGACGCTACATCTCACAACTCTGGACTTTTTTACTGCTTGTTGGAATTCTCTACCTCCTCCTTTCTGTCTCACGGATTTCATCAAGTCCTATCTAAAAAATGACCTTCAACAACAAGACTTTCCTGCTCCCCTTTCTTCAGATTCCTTTCATCTGTTGATTATTTCCCATTTTCCATGTCTGTACACATTTTTTTTCATGTTGTCTCCTCAATTAGGTTGTGAGCTCCTTGAGAGCAGGGACTGTCTTTAGCCTTTCTTTGTATTCCCAGCATTTAGCACAGTGCCTGGTATGGAGTAGAAGCTTAATAAATGCTTGTTGACTGACGGTAATGAGGCACTCAGCAGTTAACAAATGTGGATTTACTTAGGATAGGCACTGAGGACTCCTCAAGTTGATTTGGCTAAATGAAGTTTTCTTGCCTGAGTGGTCCATTGATTTCCACAGAGCCAAACCATCAGAGAAGGTATCTGGTGTTCCTAGCAGGGTTTTGTATTCAGGCAACCAGGAAGTGCTGTCAACATCCTGAGCCTTTCGCCAACCAGATCTTGAGGATGCTCTCAATGCCCTTTAACAAAAAACTAGGCAGGGGCAGCTAGGTGGCACAGTGGATAGAGCAACAACCCTGAAGTCAGGAGGACCTGAGTTCAAATCCACCCTCAGACCAAACACTTGACACTTACTGGTTGTGTGACCCTGGGCAAGTTACCTAATCCCAATTGCCTAAAAACAAAACAAAACATCTAGCCAAACATGCATGAGGGAAGAGTTTAGGATACTGTTCCTCCCACAGCACCAGTGCTTATTTATCCCTTATATATAATGGGTGCTAAATGAATATTTTTCTTTTTAATTAATTAATTAATTTTTAGTTTTCAACTATCACTTCCATAAGCTTTTGAGTTTTAAATTTTCTCCCTTTCCCTCCCCACCTCCCACCCTAAGATGGCATGCAATCTGATATAGGCTCCACGTACACATTCCTATTAAACATTAAATGAATATTTTTTGACTGAATGAAATGAATCAATGAATGACTTAAGACTATTAATCTTTTTCTTCATTCTCATATGGTAGCCTATCCAGAAGCTGATTCATCCCTGCAAAAATGTAAATTTATAGGGGAAAAAAATTAAACTATTTCAGTTATTGATACAATAACTGTTTTGCAAGTGAGGGGAAGCTAGTAATACTTAGCACATCTACTGATTTTTTTTTCTTCTCAGGTTCAGTTATTTTGTGTAAAATAAAAATAAGTTCTAAAGTATTTCAAATTTTGATTTAGCAATTTCCTATCCCCATGATGTATATTTCAAATCTGTCAAGTTCTTTTAAAAGACATCTTTTCTTCCTGACACTTGGTGGATGACCTTGCCTTCTATTTTACAGAAAAGATTGAGTCCGTCTGGCAGGAGTTACCTTCAAGTTCACCTCAATATTTAAATGTTACCACATTTATTTGCTCATCCTTCTCAGTAGCATCAGAGAAGGGTATCCCTTTTCTCTTTTGTAGTTAACTTCAGTAACTTTAAAATGTGTCCCAAATCTACTACTTTCCCTCCAGAACACGCCACAATCTTATCATCTATGCAGGAGTGGGGAGCCTATGGCCTTAGGGCCGCATGTGGTCCTGTAGGTCTTTTGTTCTGTGAAATTTGTAGTCAGTCAAAGGGCTGCACTTGAGGACCTAGAGGGCCACGTGTGGCCTTGAGGCCACAGGTTCCCCACCCCTGATATAGTTAGCCCTTCTATTTTGTAGCCACCCCATGCTATAAGGAGGGTACAAGTTGGGCCAATGTCATCCAGCAGAATTTCATTTACCTGTTCTCTGGGTTGTAATATCTTACGGTCATCTCATTTCTCAAGTT
The DNA here is from genome assembly GCF_003287225.1 of Phascolarctos cinereus. Taxonomy (NCBI): domain Eukaryota; kingdom Metazoa; phylum Chordata; class Mammalia; order Diprotodontia; family Phascolarctidae; genus Phascolarctos; species Phascolarctos cinereus. The sequence continues at coordinate 112,036,061 of NW_027555736.1, read as the reverse complement.
CTTTCTTTATCCAAAAAAAAAAAATCACACACTCACAGAGCCTCTAATCTGCCCAAACCAAAGTGAAAAGATAACTTTTACTAACTTCTGGTTCTTCTACTTAAGAAAACACAAGTAAAAGTCCTCGCTGGCTGACAATTTTATCTTTTGACCTATAGAATCATAGATTTAGAGTGGGAAGGGACCAGGGGGTCATGTAGTCCAAAATCTTCATTTTACAGATAAAGAAACTGTGACCCAAAGAGGTAACTGCTCAGTGCCACACAGGTAGTAATGGAAAGAGGTGAGATTTGAACCTGGGTCCTCTAATATTTTTCCTACTGTACCACATTTCTACAATTACACTGTAATGAATATTCCCACCTCCCATCTCATCCTACTTCTACCTCTCAGTAAGCCCACTTCAAGTTACTTTTATGCACTGGAAGAATGTGTATAACCTCAGCTATTTGACAATTCCCTGACTTTACAGTTTCAAAAACCTTTCTATCTTTTGTTATTGTCTATATCATTTTGTTGCTATTATCTTTTATTCTAAATAACTCTGGTCATCATTTTTTGTTCTCATACTATGGTCATCAGAATGAAGAACTGGAAGGGAACTCTGACATCTCTGACCAGTGATAATTAACTCTCTGCTTAACAACCCCTGTGATAAGCAGCTCACTACCTACCAAGGAAGCTTAATTAATTTTTTGAGAACCATAGTAATTATTTAAGAGATTTTAAGATAAAACTTTGTGTCTTCCTGTAAATTCTACTGACTTATCCAAGTTTTGCCCCCTAGAATCAAGCAAGACAAGTTATTCCCTCTTCCACATGAAAAACATTCAAATATTTGAAAATTGTTACTATATTTCCCAAGTTTTTTTTTCTTCTTTGGGACAAACATTCCCCAATTCCTTCAATAATTCTTGTATGGCCTAGCTTTGAGTCCTCTCACTGTGCAGTCTTTATATTTATCACTATTAAATTGTACCTAATTTGTTTTAATCCATTGTTCCAGCCCCTGGAGATATTTCTGTAGCCTGATTCTGTCATTCAATATATTATTTGTCTAGGAACGTGTTGGTGAATATTTAACAACAAGCTCTCCAAAAAAAATGTAGTTCTGACACACTTAAATTTAATCTGCATTATTAATAATATTCTCCACCACTTCCTTAAGCACAATCCACAAAAATTAATTAATTAATTAATTGAATCAAGTCCTAATTTATAGCATTAGCCAATTTCCGAAGAGTAAGTGTTCACACTGAAAATTTAACAATCAGTTCTCAGGTACTAGTTAGCTCCAGTATACCCATGGTTAGTAGATTCCACAGGTTGCTCCTGGCTGGGTTTAGCTGCCGGCACACTCTGCAGTGGACTCCATTTCCTGGGCCTTTGGGGATTTCTCAGGGTCATAACCTAGGTCCACACCATCTCCAACACTCATTCACTCAAGATCAAGAATACAACTCAGGCAAGAAACAGGGTCATTGTGTGTGTTCCGGGGTAAATAACCAGCTGGCTGAGTAGGCCACTCTCCCTAAATGGTCCTACCTCTTTTTCCACCCAGATGCTTATAGTAATCCCTTCCACCAGGAAAGAAAGATGCCTATTGGTCCAGTTAGTGACTTAGTATGTATGCACATCCCGTTGCAGCTCAGCAGCCAGTCCACAGGCTCCTCCTTGCCACACAAGCAGAATAATCGTAGAATTACCTGCACATCCTCAGAAATAGGAGAAATAAAGAGCAGTATTCCATTACGCAGACTCTGAAGAAGTCTCATCAAGCACACATATAGTGCTGCTGTCTGTGCTGCCAGAACTGGGTTTTCATGGGTCAAGCCCTGTATAATAAGCCCAAAAAGCAGGCTTGAGTCCTATTTTAAAGGGCTTTACATGACAAACATGGAGAATTTGTATTTTTATCCAAAGCAAAATAGAGCCATTGAAATTGCTTTTACCTCCAGCACTAATACAGAGCCTTGCATATAGTAGTCACTTGATATATGTTTATTGAAAAGAATTTGTGATTCCCATAGGGGAAGAGATCACAGCATTTTTCTCCCTTCACCTTGAAATCCTTTATGCCTACATCTGACTGCGGGTGCACTGTGCCTTCTGGGCACATGGTGGTTCCTCCCATGGGATGGGGAGATTGATTTCTTTGGGCACTCAGATACTTTATCAGTAGAATCTCCTTCCTCTGCAGCTGAGACATTCCCTTGGTTGGGGCAGGGGTTCTGACATTGTGAATATGCCAGAATTATAGATTTATTAAATCTTAGGACTGGAAAATACCTCAGAAGTCATCTGTTTCTCATAAGCAGACCTTTAAACCCGGCAGCCATCATAAACATGTGCCCCAAAGTACCTGAAGATAAGATTTCAGGCATTCCTCTGCTCCTACTCCTAGATGCTGAACATCAGTGGAGAAAGTCCAAATTTGAGCTAATTTCACTCACTGTTAATTAATGATACGTCATCTCAACTAGGTCCTCATTGCTACTTCACAATCCATTTTTTATACTTTTATCATCATTCTCTTCAACCCAATTCCAAGCGTCTTCTTTTTTTCATAAAGTTCTCAGCCACATCTGGACCCATTAAAGCTCACATAAGTGAGCTCCTTGAAAAGCAGGGGCTGGTCTTCTCCCTCCCATTTCTTTGTATCCTTGTCCCTTAGTACAGTGCTTGACATACAGTAGGAGCTTAATAAATGCTAGTTGACTGACTGCATAGTTTAGCAAATCTTAGTCTCCTCCTTCAGACTGAGAAGATTGAGTCCAGTTAAAATGAGTTCCCTAAACTCCCTTACTCCATTTTATCATTTCAGAAATGAGTACACCAGAGGTGAGCTCTTTTTGGGTTGTTGGTGATAAACATATTTGCCAAAAATAGTAATTAAGTCATTGCATGAATTACATGGATCCAATTTCTTCCCCTAAAATATGCCCAAAATAATTTATTCTGAGTCACAAGTTTACAAACTTTACTGACAAAGAAGTAATTTCCAAATTAAGTAATGGACTGAGGGGTGAAATGTATGGAAAAATTATCATTAATGAATATATTACTTCACCAAAATAAAATTAATTTGGTTTCTTTTTAGCATTTAATACGGAAGAATGGAATAACATTGACCTAATGGTGTTGGGAGAGAAAATTATTCTATGTCTTCCTGTTTAAGTGATAAATAAGACTTTTTTTTGGGGGGGGTGTTAGGCAATTGGGGTTAAGTGACTTGCTCAGGGTCATACAGCCAGTAAGTGTCAAGTGTTTGATCTGAGGCCAGATTTGAACTCAGGTTCTCTTGACTTCAGGGCCAGTGCTCTATCCACTGTGCCACCAGATGCCCCTAAATAAGGCTTTTAAATAAAGATCTGAGAAATGGGAAGTAAAGAAAGATAACCATCTCTCATGTATTTTGATCTATACTAGGAAAATTTTAATCCATATTCATTTATCCATTTACTTCCTACATCTGTCCCAGAACAGGATATATATTTACTTGATATTTGTTCAAATTATAAGTTTAAAATAAATATTCACATATTTAAAATATACATTCAAATTATAAGTTTATATAATTTATTTGATGTTTTTCAAATTATAAGTTTAAAGATAAAGATATGATAAAGATATTTTATTCGACCATTAAAGAACAAAATAACAACATAACTATTCTAGAGTTACTATAGGAAAGTAACACTTTAAAACTATTTGGACTGCCCAAGTACCGACATGGAGGATAGGTGGTGCAATGGATAGAGTTCTGGATCTGAAGTCAGGAAGATTCATCTTCCAGAGTTCAAATCTGGCCTCAGACACTTAGTAGCTGTGTGACCCTGGGCAAATCACTTAACCTTGTTTGCCTCAATTTCCTCATCTGTCAAATGAGCTAGAAAAGGAAATTGCAAACTAGCGTCTTTGCCAAGAAATCCCAAATGGGGTCACAAAGAGTCAGACATGATTTAAAATGACTGAATGACAACAAAAGTATCAACACCAACCAGGTGCCCAAATTGTAATCAAAATACGAATATCATCTGAATCCTGAAGAGATTATCTAATGACAGCAGGAGTAGGACACAGGCTTTTCTTATGCTAAGTGTTTGATGTGGGAATTTCAGATGGGTATCCACTCTGGTAAACCCATCTGCACACCAGGAATTGGATCCAAGAAATTCTACTTACTGAACCCTTCATTCATTACCTGTTAGCAAGTACTTGAAGCATGACATTTTACCATGTCGATCTTATATGTGAGTGGGGCTCTGAATTGATAATTTCAACCAAAACTACTTGCATAACAAATTAAATATATAAATAATAGTATCTGATGAGTTAAAGACAGTTAAAAAACAAACAAGTGTTTACTAAGCACCTGCCATGTGCAAAGAGATTTACAAATGCTATCTTATTTGATCCTTACAACAACAACCTTGGGAGGAGGTGCTATTATTATACCTATTTTTCAGTTAAGAAAATTGAGACAAACCATATGTAAGTGACTTGCCCAGGGTTACACATCTAGTTGTCTGAAGTCACATTTGAACTCAGGTCTTTCTGACTTCAGGTCCACTGAGCCATCTACCTGACTAGTTAAAAATTGAATAAGTTCATTTTTTCCTATTGTTTCCAATTGCTATCTTGGTGGCTACTCAAATAAAGATATTTATTCATGTAGAGTCCCATCATTGAGAGAATGGGGTTGTATCTTTCTCTGCCAAATGTTGGCACCACTTACTATTTCTGTATGCTTGAAAACTTTCTAGATATCATTTAACGGGAACACCCTAGAAAGAACTAATCCATCACCCATTGCCACAGAATAATGTACCAGTAGTGAATCTAATGATAGGTGGTAAATATATATATATATATCAGAGAATAGGCAAAGATAGAACTTAAACCTACTCTCATTAATGCTCCCACGGCTTAGAAATATTTTACTTAGAGCACATTTGACTGCTGTTTGTCCTTCATTCTCAAAGAGGACCATGACATCAGGGAGGTGATGCCATGACATGCAAGTGAATTGGATTTAAGTGAAGAAGGGCTGTACAAGATCCTCAGCCTCACTTTCTCCTTCAGAGCCATCTGGGTCCAGTGGCCAGATATAGATCAGGACAACTGGAGATGGCCCAGGATGCCATGGGGAACCTTGGCCTTTTCAAGCTAAGATATTTAACAGGTCTCAATTTGAGTGAGGCAACACTCATTCAGTGATTTAAGTTTAATAAGAAATGAGGCAAAAAAAAAACTCTTTAAAAAAAATAGCAGCTTTCCTCTCTGAGCTCAAGCCCAGCAACTGGCAACATGGCTAAACATACCAAGAAGGTAGGAATTGGTAAATATGGAACACGTTATGGTACATCCCTCAGAAAAATAGTGAAGAAAATTGAAATTAGCCAGCATGCCAAGTATACCTGCTCCTTCTGTGGCAAGGCCAAAATGAAGAGATGGGCTGTGGGTATCTGGCATTGTGGATCCTGCATGAAAACAGTAGCTGGTGGTGAATGGACCTGCAACATCACCTCTGCAATTATGGTCAAATCTGCCATCAGAAGACTAAAGGAATGGAAAGACCAGTAAAATCTTTTATCAAATATCTGTAGCCCATAGTCCAATAATAAATGGGTTAATTTATGGAATGAAAAAAAAAATGGTAGATCTGGGAGGGGAAGACCCTCAGGGCTTCTGGCAAAACAGAAATAATTGCTATTTACATTCATTCTGAGCCAATCCTATAAAGATCACCCATGTCTGCTGTATACCGAGCAGGTCTGAGGATCAGAAAGCTACCCAACAAATGCAAAGAGGCCATCACAGCATCCCGCATGTCAGAATGGAGCATCTGAGAAAAATCTTTTGGACCTAGATTCTAAGACAGAAGAGTGCCTGATTGCTAAGGCAGCTACTATTCTACCGGTCAGTCATTTCAGTCATACCTGACTCTTTATGATCCTGTTTGGGGTTTTCTTGGCAAAGATACTGGCATGATTTGCCACTTCCTTCTCTAGCTCATTTGATAGATGAGGAACTGAGGCAAACAAGGTTAAGTGACTTGTCCAGGGTCATACAGCTATTAAGTGTCTGAGGCCAGATTTGAACTCAGGGAGATGAATCTTTCTGATTCCAAGCCCAATGCTCTATCTACTGCACCACCTAGCTGCCCTTCCTAAGGCAAATGGTGCTGTTAAAAAAATGTTCCTTGTTAAATACATGTAATATGAATTCTCTTCTTTATCTGCTATGGTCAAATGTAGCTTTTTCAAAAATCTCCAATCTCATTAGAAATTCCCAAACCATAGCAGCACTGTGCTCTAAGACCAACAGCAGCTCCTTTATCAACAACCATTTTCCCATCTGGTCAATTTTAAAACACTTTTTGACAGTTCAATGCCATTTCTTTCAATTCTTGGGCAGCTTTTTCCATGCTAGGTCACAAATCTATGCAGTCCCATTGTAGAGAGCAAGTAGCCCTGATCTGGTTTTAGAATAGAATTATTCCAAGCAGGTGAAGTCTGAGAGAAAGAGTCCTGTGAGTTCAGAAGCACACTAAACTTGCTGCCAACATGGTATTACAACAGCTTCACCAGTTATTTATGAAATACCCTGCTGGTCATCTTGGCAGTGGAGCTTGTTATAAACCCACACAATGGGCTCTCTGCCCTTGCCTCTTCTCTTCTTTCTCTAGCAATAATTACCTATTCTCCCCTTCTTCCTTAGTCTGTCAGAGATGACTCTTCACCAAGGCTAATTCTTCTGCCTTCACCCTTGACCTTTGACCCCATTATCTCCTCCAGAAGTTTGTTCCAAACAATCATCTTCTCCCATGCATCTTTATCCTCTCCCTGTTCACTTCCACTGTATTTTTCTCATCTATCTACAAACATGCTCAGGTTGCCTCAATCCTGAAAAAAAAAAAAGGAATTAAAAAAGAAGTTCTTCAATCCTTCTATTTCACCTAGCTGTCATCCTATCTGTCTTTTACAACCGGGCCTGAAAAAGTCATCTGCATTTGATGCCTCTACTTCAACACCACTTTTCTCAGTGACTTGCAACCTTGGCTTTTGTCCTCACTATTGTACGAAAATTTCTTTCTTGAAAATCATCAATGACCTCCTACTTCATAAATCTGCAGGCCTATTTTCTGCCCTCATTTTTTAATCTTTCTGCAATAACTAACACATTTTCCCACAACCCTTCTTTATTCTCTCCTCCTTCGACTTCTGAGAGAACATGGTCTCTCAGTCCTCTTCCTGCTCATCTTTCTTCATGGCTCTTTGTTGTCTTCCTATCCACTAGTATAGTTATCCCACAAATTCTGTTCCTAACCTTTTTTCTCTGTTTTCTGGCCCAGAGGCTGCATTGTCCTGGTTGGTGACTGACTGTTTTAGCAAGTTTTAGCAAGAGGCCCAGGTATGCTTCACTTCATTCATAATTCAGCTCTCTAGATTTCTCCTCCTTCTGGACAGCTACCTCCTTACTTTGGAGAAAACCCTGTCCTGAAGTCCCACCCTTCCTGACTGGTGAATACTTGCACAGACCACTGAATCAGGAGGGGCCCAAGCCATACTTCACTCATGCCTCAGCTTTTCAGACATTCTCTTCTCAACAACTGTCTCCACTCTGCTTTCTACATCTCTTTGTGTTGCCTTCCCCCATTTGAATATAAGCTCCTTGACGGTAGCACCTATTTTGTTTACTTCTATTTGTATCCCTGGTGCTTAGCAAAGTGCTTTGCCCACAGTTAAGTGCTTAATAAATGTGTTATCTCTCTGTCTTTCAGCAATCTCATTCAGTCTTTTAGTTTTAACTACCACTTCCATGCAGATGAATGAATGAATGAATGAATGAATGAATGAATGAATGAATGAATGAAAAAGTATTTATTAAGTGTTTACTATGTGCCAAGCACTGAGCTAAATGTCAGGGATTCAAATACAGGGAATTCATTAACCAATTTAGCTCTGAAAAAAACATATGCAGTATGGAAGCAAGCACTTGTAATGGAAGATTAATACAAAAATATAAGAATGATGTCTGTAGCACAAAAACTCAAAGTGAAATGAGACTAAAAAGGTCAAAACAAACATAACTAAGAGCTGCTAGGTGGTGGAGTGGATAGAGCATCAGGCCTGGAGTCACAGAGACCTGAGTTCAAATCCAGACTCAGACACTTCCTAGCTGAGTGATTCTGGGCAAGTCCCTTAACTTCTATCTGCCTCAGTTTCTTCATCTGTAAAATGGGGATTAATAATAGCACCTACCTTCCAGAGTTGTTGTGAGGACCAAAAGAGATTAATCGTAAAGCACTTAGCACAATACCCGGCTATATAAATGTTAGCTATTATTATTAAGAGGGGACTGAAATCCAAGATAAGGAGGGGTATAGTAAGAGAGTACCTGACTGCTGTTGAAGAGTTCAAGTGACCAGAGAAACTGGAACTGTAGTCCAGGGTATTTAAAGAACTTGTGTATAGGATTGCTGAATCCCTGCCAGTGACCAGTGAAAGGTGGAGGAAAATGAAAGAGTTGCCACAAGAAGTGAGAAGGGCAAGGGCTGTCCTAATAATAATAATAATAATAATAATAATAATAATAATAATAATAATAACAACTTTTATATAACACCTACTATGAGTCAGGTGCTGTGCTAAGTGCTTTACAAATATTTCATTTGATCCTCACAACTACCTTGGGGGGAGGGTAGATGTTGCTATTATCCCCATCTTACAGAGGAGGAAACTAAGGCAGGCAGAGGTTAAGTGACTTCCCCCTAGGTTGCACAAGTTGTAAGTGTCTGAGGTTAGATTCGAATTCATCTTCATGACTCCAGACTCCACTCTATCCATTGTACCATCTAGCTGCCACGTAATCACAATCATTAAGTTCTCAACAGGTTATATCACCGGACCAAATCTAATAAAATGAAATTTAATAGGTATAAATGCAACATCTTACACTAGGTTTTTAAAAAAAATCAGTTTTATAAGTATCAAAAGGAAGAGCCATGGCTAAACAACAGTTTGTCTGAAAAAGACTTGGCTTTTTAGTGGATTACAAACTCATCACTCAACAGTATGATATTATAGCCAACGTAGTTAATGCAACCTTAGGCAACATTAAGAAAGGCAAAATAACCAAGATTAGAGAGGTGATCATTTCACCATCTCTTGCCTCGATCAGACCATAAATGGAATAGTATGTTCAATTTGGAGGTCCACAATTTAGATAGAGTTGGAAAGATGTTAGAAAAAGTTCAGATGAGTGTGATGATGAAGGGCTTCCATACCACACCATATGACAATTAAATGAAAGAATTGGGATGTTTAGCTTGGAGTAGAAGTCCCCAAACATTTTTTGATCATGTACTCTTATTAGTACATTTTTCTTGGTAGATAAGAGAGATGGGGCAGTTGGGGCATAATTTTTCCCAGTGGACCTGTGTAGCAACTGCTGTGGATGCACCATCAATCAATTAACAAGCATTTATTAAGCCTTACAAAAAACATTGGGGATAAAAATCCATGACCTAAAGAAGCTTGCGTTCTAATGTAGGAGACAATAGATATTCAAAACATAAACTATAACTACAGAACAGATGGAAGGTAATCTTAAGAGAAGATGACACAAGCAGCTAGGTGAACCAGGTTTGAGGCAGGTTGTAACTGCCCTGAGGAGTTGATACTGGACTCGGAAGGAGAAAAGTTAGGAGAGCTTGCACAGCAGTGGAAAGGGATACACTGGTATTGTGTTGGGCTGTAAGAGGTGAAGGATAGGTAGGGTTATGTTGGAAACAAGCCTCATGATTGAATATTGTGGGATATGATGTATCTGCCCACTCTCTGATTGATTGGCCAATCATTACCTCTTGAGATCATGCCATAGCCCCCAGTTTTGAGACCACAGGACTAGAGAAGAGAAGACTTCATAGGAGAGGTAACACAGAGACATGCCAGCAATCTTAAAATATTTGCAGGGCTGGTATTTGGAAGAGGCATCACAACTTGTTCTGCTCCAGGGGCAGAACTACATGCAAAGGTAAAAAGGTAGAGGAGGGCAGATTTAGTCTTGATGGGAAGAAAATCTTTCAGTTAGAACTATCTAAAGTGGAACGGGCTACCTTGGAAGGTAATGGAGTCCTCTTTCTTTGGGGTCTTCAAGTAAAGGGTGAAAGACCCCTTTTCAAGGAGTTTGGTAGAAAGTATTTGCATTTAAGAATAAGTTGGATCAGTTGGCCTTCAAAGTTCCTTCCAAATATGGGATTTTGTGATTCTATAACAGGGAATAGAATTCGGGTCTAGAAGAAATGTATTCAAAGCCTGGTTCTGCTACTTAAGAGTATTATTGTTAGTATTACTTTATTTTTTATTTATTTTATTTTATTATTTTTTATTGCTATTATTAATAGCGTTACTTATTAGTGCTTGATCACTTCGACTCTTGAGTTTCCATTCCCTCATCTGTAAGATGAGTAGATTGGTCTGGGTTACCTTTAAAGTCTCTTCTAACTCTAAAATCTTATGACTAAGTGGTTTGTTCAAAGACATGCAGCTTACTAATGACAGATACTTTACCAAGAAAACCCCAGATTGGGTCATGAAGAGTTAGATACGACTGAAAACAACTGAACAACAAACAACGACAGGACCAGACCCAGGCATTTTGACTGCCAGTCCAAGGCCCTTTTCACTACATATATTGCCTCTGAGATCATTCGTTAATTTTTTATTGTTATTTAACTATAAGGAGAATTCTGTTATGATTTCACTTCACTATATCTCTCCTTCCCCCCTGCCAGGGTAGGAGTAGAAAACTTATCATTCCAATTCTTAACACTTTCATTTTAACATGTAGCCAGCCAACCAGCCATCATTCTTCTATTTAATGCCAAGTAATTATTTAAATGAAAAATGAGACATACATTTTTGGTCATGATCAACGTAAGCATTTGTTTTGTTTGACTATGGATTTTTGTTAGAAGGATGTGGTTTCCTTTTTTTTCCGATGGCAGGGTGAATTGGAAGGGAGAAAAAATATAAATATTTGTTCATTTAAAAAGTGAAAGCTAAAAAAAAACCCCAAAGCATATTTATTTAAGTCATTGGTTAAAAGAAAACAAAACCATGAAAAAGAAAACAAGAAACTGATCCCTTGTATGTGAATTTTAGTTCAACAAATGACTGATAGAGTCTTTCTTGGGATTAGAGGCATACTTGCTAGGAAACTGAATGGTTACAAGTGTAGATTCAGTCATCTGGGGAAACAATGTTGGACATTTACTGAAGCATGGCAAGAATTAATGTTTAGCATTTCAGGTAAATGCTAAGGAGAATGTGCTCAACAAGAAAAGAGATTACATTAATTCAGTGTAGCTTCAGAAGTCAAAGTATCAATGAATGGATTTCTAGTCAATCTAATAATAGTATTAATAAAGTACTTTGAGGTTTGCAAAGCATTTTACACTTAATATGTATTATTTTTGTATTATTTTCATGCATAGATAATATTTTTCTACTAGACTATAAACTCCTTGTGGGCAAGGACCATGTCTTATCAACTTTGTGGCTCTCCCAGTACTTAGAACAGTGTTCTTGCTAGCGTCAGAAAAGAATCATAGAATACCAGAAATGTCAAGTGTTCAAAGTTCTTGTCTAGGAATTTACTCCACTGTGTATTTTGAATTAAACTGAAGATAATTAAATGATTTATCTTTAGATATTAAATGTAAGTAGGGTTATCTCTCCAATAGATTGAATTGAAATTAAAGATTGGAAAAACTACGTGTGACATTTGCCATCATTTTATAGGCTTGGGGTTTCAAGGCCATCTCCTAGGAGGTGTCCATATTTTCTTCAAGGCAAATACTTGTAATTAAGATACTTGGCCACTAGGTATATAGTAATAATTTGGATGTAGCCTTGTGATCCAAAACTCTAGTCACCTTAAGTGTTATTAACCAATATGGTATATTGAATGCAATGCGATAGTACTGTGCTGTAAGAAATGATAAGTAGGCAGTTTACAAAAAAAAAAAACCAACTGGAAAGTTTACACGAACTGATGCAAAGTGAAATGAGCAGAACTAGGAGAACATTGTACATAGCAACAGCAACACTGTGTGATGATTGATTATGAATGACTTAGCTCTTCTCAGCACTACCGTGATCTAAGACAATTCTGAAGGACTCATGATGGAAAATGCTATTCACATCCAGAGAAAGAAATAATGGAGTCTGAATGCGGATCAAAGCATACTATTTCACTTTCTTTTTTTTGGTCTGTTTATTCTTTCACAACATGACTAATATGGACATGGTTTACATGATTGCACATATATAATCTATTGCAAATTGCTTACCATTTTAAGAAAAAATTTTTTAAATGAATGTTAAAAATTGTCTTTACATGTAATTGGAAAAAATAAAATACTACTTTTTTAAAAGTGTGATTAATCGAGACAGTATTTAATATTATTTTCTAATTGTGTATGGTTTATGATGTCCCCTTCCAGTAGCTTTCACCTTTATCCCATTAAATCTTCATGACCTGGCTTCCATCTACCTTTCCAATCTTGTTATACATTACTCCCCATAACATACTCTATGGTTCAACCAAATTGGACTTCTTACTTTTCCTGATTAGCAACCCTCTGTCTCCCACCTCCATGTCTTTGCTCTAACTATATTCCTGAAATGCATTCCCTTCTTATCTCTACCTCTTAGAATTTTTGTTTTCTTCCAAAACTTGGCTCAAGCACCACTGTCTAAGTGAAGTTTTTCCTGATTGCACTTCCCAGATACTAGCTGCTTCCCCCTCCAAAACAATTACCTTGTATTTATTTTATACATGTTGTATGCCTATATGTAAGTATATAGACATTATTTACACTATTTCCCCTTATTCAATTAAGCCCCATTAGGGAAGAGACATTTCATTTTTGTCTTTGTATCCTGAGTGCCTAGAAGAACTAGCATTTAGTAGGCACTTAATAAATGCTTGCTGATTGATTGATTAATTATTTCCCATATGGCCCTGGGATACAACTGAGCTTTGAATTTAAATTTGTGACTTGGATTGCAATGGGGAATCAGCCTAACATCCCCAGTCTTGCAAATGCTACTGGGACAGGGCAGAGCTGAGTTGGACAACTACAGTGTTTTTGCTGTGACCCTCTTAGCTCCTTACATCTTCTTGGTGCCAGTGGCAATGAAGTCAGGATATACATGCCTATACAAAGTGAAACTGCATAGCTCACTTGAATTTCCATTCACAGAGGTAATCTTGATTGCAAACATCAGTCACTGCATTCCATCTTCTGGGAAAAAAAGTATAACCCCAAGGCAGGGAGGGAATAAGCATTTATATCATGCCTACTATGTGGCAGGCACTGTACTAGGCACTTTTTTTTTTACAAATATCTTATTTGATCCTATAATAACACTGGAAGGTAGGCACTATTATCCCCATTTTACATTTGAGTAAACTGAGGCAAACAGAGGTTAAGTGAGTTGCCCAAGTCACACAGCTAATAAAATCTTGAGGCTGCATTTGAACCCAGGTCTTCCTAATTCCAAGTCCAGTGCTCTATCCACTGTGCTATCAGATTTCTCAAGTGTAAAACAGTAGTTTCACATTATTATATGTTATATTATCATTGTATGTCCAATTATATGTTACTGATTGCAGGAGTCTTGTCACTGTTTGCTTGTGAGAGCCTTTTATGTTAAGCATTTCTTCTGTGGGTAGAAAATAAAGAATTGTCCTGATTTCCATTGTTCATTATGTACTTTCCCTTTTGGGGAGACCCTAGACATCAGCTAAGACTCATTAAGCGGTTTTTTTTTTTTGCATAACAAAGCAAAAAAAGACTTGACTTCTCTTTTAGGTACTTTTAGATACATAGGTATCCCAAGGACTGAAACTGTTTTGGACCACATGAAAGGGTCCAGAGCAGAGAGTCACCTTGGTAGAAAGGGAAAGGATGCAATAACCCTAACCAGCAGACCAAGCAGTGGTTATAATTGTTAAACTAAGATCCTATGACTCTTTACATCAGTGAGATTAGTTCTGTTTATGGTAACAACAAAGCAGTACAGGAATTCAGAGGAGCACAGATCACTTTTAGTTAAGGGGAGATGGAGGAGATAATGGTCAGGAGATATGGTTCAATATGCAGAGATGAATGGAAAAAGTGAGGAGAATATGAAAAAAAGGCAGGGGGTGGGAATGAGCAAAAGCATATAAATAATAAAGGGTGATGAATATTTATAGAATAAGAAGCAAATCAGTTTTGTTAGAGCATAAGGGAGAGGAATAGCTACAGATCAAAATGGAAAAATAGATGGGAATAGAAATCTTAATTCATTGTGACTGTTATAATCTAATAACGTAAGGATTTTTATAGTCCTCCATTAAAGTTCTACTCTGATACCTCATCATAGGGTAGAGATGAGTCTAGATTTTTGAAGGCTAGGCCAGTTGAACACAATCTTTGTCAGATTCTTCCTAGATAGAAAGAGTGAGTACAAGGCCCAGTGACAAACCAATGTCTTTTAACTAAGAATAAGCCTAGCTAAGTTCAAAGAGCCTCATTATAGAGGATGATGATTTCTTAGGAGGGAAGAGGGGATTTAGCCACACTTAGAGACTTTCTAATAAGTTGAAGGATACTTTTGGTCCGTAACTGTGAAAGGTATAACCACACAAATGAAGTCACAGGTTATTGAAATTTTAAGGTATTTCTATTGTGCCAATTACTAGGATACCATGTGACCTTCATATGCAGGTCTCTGAAAGTAACATACAGGTGCATAAAATACTTTGGGTCAGCATTTACTCAAATCTGCAGCTTATGAACCCCCACTGAGATTTCTTTTTTTTATTAGATCAAATTAGAAGACATTTTAATCCAAAGCAAAGGCATTTAATTAAAAAACAATTAACAGTAATTAACAAGGAAATTCCCCTCATATCCATCTTCATAGATTCCTAACTTCTACAGGGAGAAGAAACATATATAGGAAACACATGTAGGATAGGGAACATATATAGCCTGAACAACTCACGTTTATGATTCTGTCTCAGATGGAACACTTCTCTACTTCTGAATCTACTATCTATTGCTTTGTTACAGAACTGCTGGTATCATTGGCTAGCCTGGTGATGATATCTATTGGGCTGTCTTCTCCATTGTGCTGCCACCTGAAAGTTCTTCACTGAATTATAGCTATATGAGCTCTGTCCTAGGGTTAAGTGGTCAGAATTCCTTTGAGAAATAGCCAAGGGCTAGTTCAGCTCTTTTCTGAGTCAGACTCATAATTGCACCCAGCCAGCCACTGAAAGCCATTAGGTCAAGTCTATCTTTTTGAATAGCTTTGCTTTTGCCTCAGCAACCATCTCTTCCAGTCTGCTTGCTGTTTGGATGAGAAAATTCCTTTCAGCCACCATCATGCTTCCAGTAACTAGAACTGTCCATACAGATTGCCCTTTTAACATTACTTTAGTAAGATTAGAAAGGTATGGCAGAGCTGGCAACCTTTGTCCTACATTCCTGTAACTACACCCAAATCATAACTTTCTCTACAGGTGCTTTGGCAGGGAAACAGTTTTGTTTTGTTTTGTTTTTCTTAACACAGACTGTTTCTGAAATAGACGTGATAATATAAAATGGCTCTCAAAAAATGTACCAAAACCCAAACTCTGTTAAATTCTGTCTTTTGTTTAAAAAAAAAAAACAACACTGCCATAAATACTTCTCATGGGCACAATGGCTCTAATTTAACTGCTTTGAGCATGGACTCTTTTTCCACAAGCTAGGAGAAGAGATTGGCACAGAATTCTAAAAGTCAGTATCCTCAACCAGTCATGAGCA
This sequence comes from Phascolarctos cinereus, assembly GCF_003287225.1. Classification (NCBI taxonomy): domain Eukaryota; kingdom Metazoa; phylum Chordata; class Mammalia; order Diprotodontia; family Phascolarctidae; genus Phascolarctos; species Phascolarctos cinereus. Next base: position 112,020,187 of record NW_027555736.1, on the reverse strand, counting down.
TTGAAGTTATTATGCTGCTAATAGAAGAGCAAACAAAGGGCCCTTGTTATAATACTTAGAAAATGTGGAAATAGTTACTATTTGACTTTAAAAAAAAACAACTGGGAGCTTTCCCCACTTTTAGGATGAAATTGAAATAAGGCCTCCCAACTAGAAAGTATTCTGATTGTTTTAACTGGTGATATTGTTGTTCATCCCACATTGTCTCTATTTTTTTTCATCCCTTGAGAATATCCAAAAGCCGGACTTCTTTTCATTCCAACTGGTTGTAATCATCTTAATAAGGGTATGGTCCGTCATTCCCAATCTGGTGGAAGAAACATCACTACTGTTGCACTGGGAGATTATCTGAGTTAAATCAAGCCAAGGATCCCATTCCATTTCAACTAAAATTTAGATATGTGGATATTGCTGATAATGCTCCTAAGAGTGGTATTATCTGCAGGTGTATAGGTGCGACTGAAAAAAACTAAGTGTGATATTTGCCATTATTTTATAGGTTTGGGGTTTCAAGGCCATCCCTCAAGAGGCTTCCATATTTTCTTCAAGGCAAATATTCGTAATTAAGATACTTGGCCACTACATATATAGTGATAATTTGATTGTGGCCTTGTGGTCCAAAAATCCAGTCTCCTTAAGTGTGATTAAACAAGAGAAGGTATTTAATATTTTTTCTAGTTGTTTGTGTTTTCTCCCCCCAAAAATCACCTCTTTAAAAAAATCCAATCATAGAGAGTAAGGATTTTAATCAATTGCTTAGGAAGATGATATATAATTCAGGGTATGATGAGCACTAGTTGAGAAAATCCTTTCTTCCTACTTCCCCCACATTCTCACCCCCATCCACCTCAAGCCAACTTCTCCAGAGTCTACATGGTTCTTTGTCTTGTCATCCGTACTAGAACACCTGATATATTATTGACAAGCCTCCTTTCATCCTGGATCTCTTCATCTCACACTTGTTCCATTTTTTGGTGATCATGGTATATTGTGGAAGCCTAACTTTCTCCCTTGTCACCTTTTCCAGCTTCTCATTTCACAGTGAGCCACGGGGAAGTGAACTTGTTCCTTCCAGACCTTCTCTCTGCTACCACTACCACACCTTCCCTCTACTACCATCATTCTGTAACTTCTCTTTGTTTGAGATTCACTCTACCTCACTGTATGACCAAGTCAAGGTTATTGTGACCATGATATAAAAACCTGCAGGTTATTCTTCCTGCACTCATACTTGAACCCTTTCCTACACATGTTGATGTCACTCCAAATGCCCTGGACACCCACCCAGTCCAAAAACCTCCTTAGTTCCCTTGACCTACACCTTTACTCTACTCAGCTCTTGATAGGAATGGTGACATCTATTTTGCCATCACCCACAACTATGATACCTCTATGATCTCTAATTCTAAAATTCTCCTATTTTATCATAATCTATTCTTTCATCTTTCCTTCTTCCCTACTCCTCCTATTGTCCTCACAATGACCCCTGGTCCCTTCATCTCCCTCTTGTCTCTTACTTTATTACCTTACTTTGATTTTTCTTTTTTTTTCAATGTTTTGACCCTACAACTGATCAATTCAATTAAGCATACACCAAGTGGTTTGTTGGTAAATATTTAACAACTGGCTCTCAAAAAATGTATGCACAATACACTTTTAAGATTAATTTGCATTATTAATATTTTTCCATCACTTTCTAAGTCTAGACAATCAATAAAACAATAATTCAAGATCTGATTTGTAGCATTTGCCAATTTTCAAGGTGAAAATGCTTACACTGAAAATGTCACAATTGGCTCTCCAAAGCTAAGTCAAGCTAGGTCAAGCTAGCTCCAGTATATCTCTTCCTACACCCTTGAATACTTTGCCTCCTTATCCTCTTGCTATCAATAGATATCTTACCCATCCTCAACACGGGATCACCTGTACTACCTTTGTATATGCTTCTATGTGGGCATGTTATTTTTCCCAGTAGAAGATAGGGACAATTTTATTTTTTGTCTTTGTATTCCCAGTGCCTAGAACGTACTAGGTGCCTAATAAATGCCCATTTAGTGACTGATCTTCCTTTTCTACTCCTGGAAAAGATTTGGTAATGGGTGGAGGGAAGCATGATAGCAGTCTTCAACTATTTGAAGGGCTGCTATATAAGAGACAGATTAGACTTATTCTTGGCTTCTGGAGTAGAACTAACACAGATGTATGGAACTTGCAAAGGAGTGAATTTAGGCTTAACATGAGGAAAAAGTTCTTAGTCAGTAGAACTATCCAAAGTGTAATGGGCTGCCTTGAGATACTCTCACATTTAATCACTCTTCCTATTTCTCAAATATCTAATACCTGGCTCACATCCTTCCTCTTCAGTCCTACTCTATCATCTTCAATCTCTCCCTTTTCTGGTACCTTTCTTGCTGCCTGCCAATGTGCCCAAGTCTCATTCATGCTGAGGAAACACACACTTAATCCTATTATCCCTTCAAGGTATCATCCTCTATCTTGCTTCCACACTACTGTCAAGTTTCCAGAAAAAAAGTTGTCTACTCTCACATCTTCCATTTCCTTACCACCTAATCACTCCTCAACCCTATATAATTAGACTTCTGCACCTACTACTTTCTTCAAGATTAACAATGATCTTTTGACTTTGAATCCCAATGGTTTCATCGATACTTACTTGGATTCTGAAGAAGCAACACGAAGTGTTGTAACTAGCAATTTTGGTTCCTGGAGATAAACAACATAAAATGATACTTGGGGCAAGGAGAAGTAAACATATCCTTAAATCAACCACGAGGAGAGACCCCTAACATAGGCTTCACTGGGGGAAAGAAGGAGAGACCTCCAAACCAGTCCCTGAGGGAGACCATGGGGCACTGTGAGGTCACTGCTGAGGATATTGCCACTTACAGATGGCCTGAATGGAGCTGTGACAGGGACAAGTTTTCATGCTAGACTGCCAATGGGACAGGGGTATAGAGAAGAATCAAGACAACTGATAGCTTCCAAGTTTAATTATTTTTGCCAATCAGTTACAACACAGCTGAAAGAGTATATAATATGATATGTAATACTGTAATGTTAATATTAATGCAAGTATAATATATAATAAATGTAGTAACATAATATTAATCTATTAGTATATAGCACATTTCTTAATTGTATAATTTCTTAAAATTATTTAAAATTTTGTGCCCTATGTATTTTGATGCCTGATGGTAAAGACCCAGTAGTCCCTCCTAGTTACAACTCTGTCAGCAAGGTGCCATAGGAAAAAGGCAGGATTGCGAATCAGAGAATCTAGGTTCAAACCCTTGGCTCTGTGATTTAATACCTACATGACCTCATCCAAGTCACTTAACCCCTCTAAGCTTCCATTTCTTCATTTGCAAAATGAGAGGATTGGAATAGATGATCTCTAAAGTCCCTTATAGCTCTATAAAGCTATAATCTATGGTCTTACTATAGTAGCCTCCTAATTGGCCTCCCTGCCTCTAGGCTCTTCTCTCCCTAATCTACCCTCCATGCAGCTGACAAAATAATCTTTTGAGGGTACAGCTCTAACTATATCATTCTCTCAAAAGTTTTCAATGACTCCCCATTGCCTTAATGTATACAACACAATTTCTTTAGCATACCTCCCTGCAATCTGGTTCCAACCTATATTTCCAGCCTAGTCTCATATTCCTTCCCTTAATACACACTGCTGAACTCCTGATAGTTCTAAAACTTGACATTCCATATGCCATCTCAATGTATTTGAACAAGATGTCCCTTATTCCTGGAATGTACTTCCTTCTCGTCTCTGCCTCTCAGAATCATTATCTTCACTCAAGATGCAGCTCGTATGTTACCTTTCTTGAAATCTTCCCTAAGTCAGCTAATTGTTAATGGTCACTCATTCTTCAAATTACCTTGTATTTACTTATATCTATATTTGGCACAGAAGGAAGGTAGAAGAATATGAGAACTATCACCTCATAAAACATCAAGAAATTGTAGCAAGTTTACAGAAAGCTTGGTGAGAGATCTAGATAAATTGAATCATCCCAAGGGCATGTAAGGAGAAAAATATTGTTGTTTGTCCTTCCATCTCAAAGAGGAGCAATGACATCACAAAGATGGCGTATTGACTTTCCCATGAACTGGATTTAAGTGAGGAAAAAAAGAGGAAAGAGCATAACCAACAGATGAAAAACGGAAAAGATCTGTAAAGATTTTTGTTACAAACTCTTATCTCTATTAGTGACAGTGGAACCATCACATTTAGACTTTAACAGGACATCCTACATAAGAAAGCAAATAAGGCACTAAAGAAAATAAAGATGAGAAAAACGGATGGACTAGAACAAGTAAAATAGCCAGTATTTATGTGTCACTTTAAGGCTTGCAAAGTGCTTTACATATGTTATCTCACCTGATCATTCCAACAATCCTGGAAGAGTTGTACTATTATTATCTCCATTTGACAGATGAGAAAAATGAGGCAGGTAGAGGTTAAGTGACTTTTCCAAGGTCACAGAACTAGTAAGGGTCTGAGGTGGAATTTGAACTCAGACATTCCTAGCTCCAGGCCCAGCACTCTATCCACTCTTGTAGAAGACATAATTTTTGAAGATATTGTAAAATGAGCTGGAGAAGGAAATGGCAAACCATTCTAGAATCTTTGGCAAGAAAACCCCAAATGGAGTCACAAAGAATTGTACATAACTGAAAACAACTGAACAGCAACAAAAAGTGATTGAGAAAATAGCAATAAGTACCAGCCTACATGTTTACTTTCACATCTGTACAAAGTTTTTATGAAAATAAGTTGCCCGTGAGGAAGTTGTGAGAAAGGAACAGAAAGGGACGACTCAGTCTTTTCCAAATTATATTCTATAATGTGCTCCATCTTTACGGTAATGCAATTTATTGAAAAGCTTGGAAAATATAATATTCTGCTTTGCCTAAACCAAAATGCCATCTTAAAAGCTCTTCTCCAGCAAGGTGTCTGCTGTGCATACACTCAAATCATACAAGATTCCTTGAAAGGTATAATAACAGAGATAATCTTGTTTGACAGTCCTCTGATTATTAACACCAAGTGAGGCATAAGTCAGGGAGTTGTATATTCTCCTAGGACCAGTATTAGAGGATGTCCAGCACAGAACCCAAATCAAAGATGGAGTTCTTATAGAGGGTGAGGTCCTCCAGATGCCTGTTTGTGGATAACATTAAGCTCCTTGTACAAAGCTCCAAAACATTGCAGAGTTTTCTTAATGAGATCCAAATTGTTCAAAGGACCACTTTTTAAGCAGTAGAATGCTTCTTACTTGCAAAGCTAATCTGACTCCATCAGATTAGGGAACCAAAGACTCTGTTTTCTGACCATTCTAGCCACTAGTGACTTGATCTCCCAGCACATGGCCTTGGCTTGTTCCTTGGCAGATTTGGGTTTATCTTCCCTGTCTCCTGTACCTTAGTGGCACCCTCTATTCTCGACACTATGCTATTCCAAGGAGTCCAATTAAGCAATATGTGGCTACCATCTTATCTGTCCAGATTATAGTTCCAGGGCACCTCCTCAAGAGGAACTTTTCACCCAGTTATCATCTTATTTTCCCTCAAAGTTACTTAGTCTCAATTGGGTTAACAAATATATGGAAGGAGTCGGTTATAACACTAATAAACATTTATGAAGCGCAGTGTGTAGCACTGTACCAGGCAGTTGGGCAGAAAAAAAAAAAGCTTAGATGAGACACAGTACCTGCCATGCCGAAACACACATGTAGGTCAGAGAAAGAGCATAGCTCGTTGGAACTAAGTAGTCAGGAGGGCACAAATATCAAAGAACAAGGCTAGGCAGGCACTCAGACACCTGGGCCATTAGTCAGTATCAGGATATCATCAAATACCAAAGGGACATGACAATGCAAAAAAGAGATGATATGTAAGCCAACTCCCGAGAAAAACTTAATTCTGAAGCAAACTCCTGTCCTAATCAAGAATGTTTCTATATATTTCCTTGGAGAGGGAGAAACTTGTCCCAGGACTTAGCCAGCCTTGGTCTGGAGGTGGGAAAGTGGTGACACTTTACTAGTGGAAGTGTACGGGCACAACGTTAGAACAGATCCTGACATGTCTTTTAAATGCAATGGGCTTTCTCACTCAGCGATTAGTGCCTTATTGTGGCACAGAGGTGACTGTGGATTCTCATTATAGCACAAGTTCTGACAGGTCCCACCAGGTTGGAAAAGGCTCTGGGTATGGTCTAGCCACAGAATGTGGGCGTCAACCTATGACCAGCCTAGCCTCGCTTGGAGTAGGAAGGAAGGTGGTTGTGGAGAATATGCCGCACTGCATACCCCCCACCAATGGAGCATGCTCAGAGCTTCCCTACCTGATGAGTAAGAGTTTTAGCGACTTTCATCTTCCTTCTTCCAGCAGAGGAGCCCACCATCAAAAGAACTTGATGTTTTAGAATAAAACAGCAAACCCAAAGTGGTCCTTTGGTGGTACCCATCCCAAGACAGCAATAGCAGAGTTGGGGTGCTGTGTTTGCTAAAGGAAGAAACAAGCACTACCCATCTCCCTGTCCCTCTGCATGGGGGAGTCAGAGCAACGAGCAAGTCACAACAAGAAAGCTGTGCCGGAAGCTGCTTCTTCTTTCAACAGATGTCCTAAGGGCTGTGGTCAACCTGGGGATCACTCGTAGTTGATCTTGTCATTCCGAAACACCAAGTCCTTTCAGCATCAAGCCATCATGTGGCCAGAAGATGGCACCAAAGCTCCCACTTGTTACTAGAACCAGGAAAGATAGCTCTGAAGACTCTCCCTGGGTGTAGTGGGAATTAGACACATAGACACCATGTTTGAAGAGGCTTACCAGTGAAAAGTTGGCTATTAAGTAATGAATTAATTTGCTACAACTCATCAAACCATCCCCCAAAGCACAGGAGGATTGCAATCTGCCTCTGTGAAGGAAATAGTAAACCCCAAATTAAGAAGCACAGTACTAGGTGCTAGGGATAACAAAGACAAAGACAAAATGTACCTGCCCTCACGGACTTGTCATTTGACCAGGAGAAATAACGCGTGCCTATATAAACATATACAAAATATATGCAGAGTAAATGGAGCTAATTTCAGGAAGAAGGCACTAGTGGCTGGCAGAGATGGAGAGTGAGTGGTGGGACTAGGGCATCAGAGAAAGGCTCTATGAAGGTGATAGCGTTTGAGAAGAAAAAAACTAGAGTTTCTAAGAGGCAGAAGGGGAAAGAGAATGAGTCCCAGTATGGGAGATGATGAAAAGCCTTGGAAAAAAGAAGTAGAAAGTCAAGACTGGGGATAAGCAAAAAGCCACTTTGGCTGAATCGCAGAGGGCATGGAGGCAATGCATACAAGACCTGGAAAGGTAGGTTGGAGCCAGGCTGGGAAGAATTTTAAATGCCAAAGAAGTTTGTATTTTAATTCTAGAGATCTCAAAAGCCACTGGAGTTTATCAAGCAGGGAGTGGCATGTTCTGAAATATGCTTTAGGAAAATTCCCTTTGGCTGCTGTGTGGAGGATGGATTGGTGGCACGAGTCTCTGAGGCTATTGATAAGGCATAAAACCAGAGTGATGACAATATATGGGGAGATGAGGGTCAATGGAAAAGAGGTTGTGGAGGTAGAATCAATAAGGCTTGGCAATTGATTTGATACATGATATGAGGGAGAGTAAGGAATCAGGGATGAACCTGGGATTCCTGGTAGTCATGGTGGCTCCCTGTGACGGAAATAAGGATGTTTGGAAGAAAAGTAGGGTTTTGGGAAACTACAAAGTTCCATTTTGTAGCTGTTGAGTTTAAGATGCCTAATGGACATCTAGTTCAAAATGTCCAGTAGGCTACTGGTGATATGAAACTAAAGCTCAAGACAGAGACCAGGGCTCCGACCTGAATCATGAATGAATGAATGAAAATGTATTTGTTAAGCACTTCCTATATGCATAGTGCTAGGGATACAAACGGAAAAACAAATTAGTCTCAGCTCTCAAGGAGATCACATTCTAATAGAGTGAGAATATACATCTCAGAGGTTTTAGATAAGTTGAATAGAAAGCCCCAGTGATCTTTAAGGTGCATAGCATAGCAGACAGTAATGAATTTTCTTTAGTATTCTTTCCATTAATAAAAACCATATCCCTTTCTGATGTTGAACCATTGGTGGTGCCAAAGACTGCAGTGAAAAGAACTTTCTTTTCTGGTCTTTAGTAGCTGTGGCTGCTGAGAAGTCAGGGGCTATAACACTGGCAAAGGACAGGTATCAGTTATCAGCTCCATGAGGATTGATTCCCAGGATATGGCTCTGGGGGCTGGGATGGAAGAAAAGCCAGTGATCTGCAGGGACTTGGGTACATAGAGATTTTACCCATGTAGAAGTAAAAAGTGGACCCATGGGAGCTGATGAAGTCACTTACAAAAAGTATACAGGGAGGGGCAGGTAGGTGGCATGGTGGATAGAGCACCGGCCCTGGATTCAGAAGGACCTGAGTTCAAATCTAGCCTCAGACACATAATACTTATTATCTGTGTGACACTGGGCAAGTCACTTAACTCCATTGTCTAGCCAAAAAAAAAAGCATACAGAGAAAAGGCTAAGTACAGAGCCTTGGGGATGTATTTGTAATTGGGAGTGGGACATGGATGATGATCTGAGACTAAGAAGGAATGATCACATATCTAGGAGAAGAACCAAGGGAGAATAGTGTCACAAAAGCCCAGAGAGGAATGAATATCCAGGAGCAGGAGGTGATTCGTAGCATCAAAAACACCAAGACATCAAGAAGTATAAGGACTGAGAAGAAACACATGGATTTGCCAATTAAGAAACTGTTGGCAACTCTGGAGACATAAACTACAGTTGAATGATAAGGTATGAAGCCACATTTCAAGGGGACAGGAACTGTTTTTCTTTTCTTTTACCTTCATATCCGTGCACATGGTGGGTGCTTAATAAATGCTCATTGTATTGTATTGAACCAGATGATTCACATATGCAGCTGCTGGGAGACAGTGTCCTGTGATGCAAAGAACACAGGACTGGGAGCCAAGAGATTTGAATTCTGTTACAAGCTTTGCCACAAACTAGCTGTGTGACTTTGGGTGAGTGACTTCACCCCTCTTAACCATGATTCCCTCATCTATAATATGGAGACGAATTAGATTTTTTAAAATTACATTTTATTTTTTCAATTAACAGGCATTTATTTTCTCCCCTTCCCATCCCTTCCAGAAAAAAAAAAAAAGAAAAACAAAATCTTTGAAACAAATATGTATATTCAAGTAAAGCAAATTCCCATATTTGCCATGTCTAAAAATGTATGTCTCATTCCACATGTTTGATAGACTAGATTTCTTTTTTTGGTCTTTTTAAAAATGTAAATAATATTTTATTTTTTCCAATTACATGTAAAGATAGTTTTCAACACTCATTTTTGTAAGATTTTGAGCTCCAAATCTTTCTCCCTCCCTTCTCCACCCCATTCCCCATGACCGCAAGCGATCTGACATAGGTTATACATGTGCAATCATATTAAACATATTTCCGCATTAGTGATAGACTAGATTTCTAAAGATTCTTCTAACTGTAAGATTCTACTCTACAAACCACCACGCAATTTTGTGGAAATATTGTTATTCATTGACCTATGGCCCTTACAGTCATCTAGTTATACAGTTCAAAGCTTCATGTGATTAGTAACTCCTAGTAGGATACTAATTAATGGGCACCATTTCCTATCTCTGAGATCATTTTCCTTGCTCCCATGGGGAGGTGGCTGGGCTTATAGTAATGAGCTTGTATATTCCAGTATACAATTCAAGGCCCACCTCTTGCATAGGAGCATACCTTTCCTGCACCCTATCTTGGTCCGAGGGAGCCAAGGAACAGATATTCCATTGAATAAGGTACAGCTGCTCTGGCCCAAGGCCACCTTGTTACTACAAGGTTGTTCAGGTTGAACCAAATATTTCCACTGGGTCATTGGTGCCACACTGGGAGATTATACTCAGCTCCAAAGATGAATATGACAAACCAATGGGGAGGAAATTGTTGGAAAATGTATTTTTGACTTAATAACAGTCATTTTGACCTTGGTGTAAGGCATCTCCTAAGGATTAATACTGTAACTAGCTCAGTGTAAATAACCTTCTCTGTAATCTTCAGAGACAGCAATTACCCCAAGAAAATGACCTTTCCTTTGGTCGTACTTACATAACTGACTGATAACGGGTCAGCAGCTCCCAAGCCTTTTAACAATGTCATTCTGCTATTAGTCTCCAGACTGGAGATGTTTCCAGGGAATGGAAGATTGGATCTCTTGCTCTGGGCCTTGGGCCTGATGCATAAAAGTTGATTTTCATGGGGTAACTGGAGGGTGGCTCTGTGCAGAACAGGAGAGAAAACCATGGTTCTACCAGCAGGTTCTGAAAACAAAGACAAAAACAAAAAACGGAGGAGCTTCTAGTGGGAGGGTATTTATTTCTTCCCTGGGCACAAAAAAGTAGCATCGTAGAGTTCCTCTCTTCCTTTAAGAGGCATTACAGACACTATCTTCTGTATGAAGCTCTCTCCTGAGACTCCTCAATGGTAATCCCCTTCACTCCCAAACTGCTTTGTACTTAACTACTTTGTATGTGTACGTATACCTATATATGCATGTGTGTCTACACATACTTGTATTTATTAACTTTATGAGGTATATATTTTATACTAGAATATGAGCTCATTACAAATAGGTATTGTTTTGTCCTTTGTACTGGTATCCCCATTGATTGCACTGTGCCCTGGCAATTAGAAGGCATTTCATAAATACTAGTTGATATGATACATCTCAGAGCTGTAACCTCAGAGCAGGTTAATCAGTCTAGCCTAGGACCAATACTTATCAGCAGGTAGGTGAGTTTGTCAATCAATCCAGCCTCAAATACTGATGAGTTGTGTGACCCTGGGCAACTCACTTAATTCTGTTTGCTTTAGTTTCCCCATATGTAAAATGAGCTGGAGAAGGAAATGGCAAACTGCTAAGAAAACCACAAATGGGGTCTTGATGAGTCAGATGAAACTAAAAAAATGACTGAACTACGTGTAGAATATTGTGATAGGCGGTAAGGAATGTTACAAAGTTTAGATAAGATATGTCCCTGCCCTCATGACACTTATAGTCTAGTAGAGTAAGCAACTGTCTAGTTACCCACAGAAAGACACACAAAAGTAGAAGCCAAACCTAGGATGCCTATTCTCTTGGTTAACAAACACTGAAGTTCAAATCCCAACTGACATTTATTGCCTATATGACTTTGGGTAAGTCACTTAACTTCTCCAGGCCTCAGTTTCCTTATCTTCTAAGGTCCAGTTCTAAATCTAGGATCCTATGACACTGCTCCCAGGGTCTAGACCCAAATGAACAGGATTGGAGAGGTAACATTGGTCTACCTAAGGGGATTGGGACTGGGGGTAAAGGAGGGGCGGGTAGTAGCAAGCAGCATCAGGGGAAGGGGAGAAGAGGAGAAATTTCCCACATCATGGTTGTGGAAATCACTGATTTTCACAGTCCTACAAGGTGGTTGGTTCCACTTGAGGAATCTATCACATTTCTTAGTCATGATGTACTCTATAGAGTTGAAGGCAAGTGGCTAAGTCAGAATAAAAGCATCAATGTTTGCCTTCCCCTGCGCCTTTATTGGCTCCATTGGGTCATGTAGAAGGGAAGTGTAAGCTTAAGAATGACCTGTCACAGCTGCAGGACCATAGCTACTTCCCTTTCTTTGAGCAGCACTGGAACATTTGTTTCTTCCCCTCCTGCTCAGTCCTTTGACAACTTGCTCTGTTGAACCTGTCTTGTGAAGGGCAGGGTTACCTCCCAGATCACAAGGGCTTGTTTTGATAGTCAACTTAGTCATAATAACAAAAGATTGCATTTACATAATGTTTTTAAATTTACAAAGAACTTCATAGGCATCATCTAATGTAATCCTCACAGCATCCCCTATGAATAGGCAATGCTTCCTCAATACTTCAGTGAACCTGTAATTTCATTGATGTGGCAACTCCATCCAAAGATGCTGATCTCACCCCATCTGTGCCTTCCTATCCTGTGTGACTCCTATGCATATCCTTCCATAAGGGCACATCACCCAAAGGGTTCCGCCTAATGTACTGAGGACCTTCTTCTAGGTCTCATGATGTCGTGCAGATACCAGTGCTACAGGCAGTCTGTCCATCTGTTATCCTTCACTCTTTCTACATAACTTGTCACCTTTTCCAGTCATATGCCTCTTAGATGATCTCTTTTATGGTAGACAATACAGCTGTTATTATCCTCATTTTGCAGATGAGGAAAATGGAGCTTGAAGAGGTTAAGTAATTGGATTCAAACCCAAGTGTTCTCTGATTTCAAGTCCAGTTTTCTTTTCAGTGACCTATGTGGCCTCATATAAGAAAGGCAGTTGTGTTTTGTTGTTGTTGTTGTTGTTGTTTTGAAAGGCCATTGGTCTTGCTTCTCTCCATCACACATCCTCATGACTATACCAATGCATGTGACAATGCTATATCACTAATTCATGTATACAAGCAATACGGTACTAAGGCTAGGGCTGATTCCTGCTCTGATGAAATAAGGGACTTGGACTACATGATTTCTAAGTTTCCTCCTAGCTCCTAAATTTTATGAATCTCCAAGAATCCTCTGACAAATGGTAATCTATCCTATGCTTGTATCTCCTAGTGAGGTTCTTGACAGGTAGCCTTGTTGACTGACTGGCCTGTTCCAATATTGGACAGCTCTGAGCTACGTTACAGAATGGAGCTCATTGGTAATAATGTGCAAGAAAAAACTGAAGGGAAGAAGGACTGGAGGTTATTATAAGTAACATAAGAAAAATCACTTTTACTACTTTTTAGATACATTTTCATTTTGAATAAGAATAGTATATCACTCAGCTCCCTAGCCCCATCGGTTGACTACAGTTGGCTCAGAACAACATTTGGATCCTTCTAAAAGTCAAATATACCTTCAAAAGAGAAGGAAATTCAAAAGAAGATGCCTCAGGCCTTGAAGGCAAATCCCAAAGAGGCGGAACAAACCTGTACTGAGCAATGGAAGCATCAGTAGAATAAGTGTCTAGTGTTCTGAGGTCTATATGTTGAAAGTGGTAGCATTCATTTAGCTACTTAAGTTCTAGGATGCTTGTTTAAAAATCAGTTTTATTACCTTATAGTCAAACCTCATTTGCTATTTTCATCTTCCTTCATATTTCTTTCAAACATGAAATAACTTTTGAGACAGGAATAAATGTACTGAAAAATCAATATTTCTCCTCTAGCTAAGCCGACTTCAGATAAAAATCAGATCCTGCCAATGTCCTATGCTTACGTTTAAAATCTCTAGGTTTTATTCCCTATGGTAGATCTTATAGCTATCTGGCTAGTTCACGTGACATAGCTGGATTTTATAAGCAACAGTGGCTTTCCTATGGTTGGATCAGTATTCTGCACCAAACTTCCAAGTGTGGATACACAAATGCAACATGTGATTGCCTGTGTTCTTACCCATGCTCTTTTTAAATATTTCTAACATATTCCCTGATATATTCCAGGGTGGAAATAATGCCTACATATAGATAATGGAAAATATGGGGCTCTTTCCATCCTTGGAGAAACTAATTGGCTTTGAGGTAATAATGGGATTTGCAGGGAGTGAAAAACAAGGAGCAAGTGAAACACTATAGTCTTTAAGGGCTTCTAAAGGTTGCAACTAATGAAACAAGGAAAGGCTCAATGAACAAGCACCAGAGCTCTCGGGTGGGAATAGCAAGTGATCTTTGGGATCAGAGGCAAAGACTTGGAATCTGGAAATGTTGCAGAGACAATTGTGGGTATGACAGGAAAAGCAGTAGACCTGGGATGGCAAGACATTGCTTTAAGTCCTAGCTCTGACACTTGACTAGCTCTGTGACCATGTGCAGAACTCCTAATCTCTCTGAGCATCAGTTCCATCATCTAGAAACCTGGGATAAGAGACAGTGTGATATACTGGAAAGAATGCTGGATTTGGAGTCTGAGGACCTGAGTTGAAAATGTACTTCTAATACTTATTGGCCATGTGAAATTGGGCCTCCCTGGGCCTTAGTTTCTTTCTTTCTTCCTTCTTTCTTTCTTTCTTTCTTTCTTTCTTTCTTTCTTTCTTTCTTTCTTTCTTTCTTTCAATAGGCAGTGGGGGTAAGTGACTTGCCCAAGGTCACACAGTTAGTAAATGTCAAGTGTCTGATGCTGGATTTGAACTCAGATCCTCCTGACTCCAGGGCTGGTGCTGTATCTACTGCAACACTTAGCTACCTCTCTCAGTTTCTTCATCTGTAAAATTAGGGAGAAGAGAATGTCAAACCACTCCAGTATCTTTGCCAAGAAAACACCAAATGAAGTCATGAAGAGTCAGAAATGACTGAAAAACAACTAAACAGAATTAGGGAGTTGGATGAGATAGTTTCTAAGGTGCCTTCTAGGTCTAAATTTATGATTCTATCACCTACCTCCTAAGGTTGTTCTATAGAGATTGTTCTACAAAACTTGAAGAACTCTAAGTTCTTATGTAAATTGTATGGGCACTGGACACAGCCAAAATGTAAGACATACTTTCTTCCCAGAAGCCCTGTGAGGTAGCTCCTGCAAATATGATTATCCTCATTTTACATATGAAGAGACTGAGGGTGTGAGTATTAAATGACTTTTCCTGTTCTCAAAACTATTTGGGGCAGTTCTACAGTAGGTCACATTGCCCTTTACTTTCCACAAAGGCTAATGAATTGTGGAAGAAACTAAACTAGATTTCAAAATGACTTCTGCAGTTTTTTGTCTGCTATAGTACAAAATCTCATCCTTCTGAGCTCTTAATGTTAATTTTTAAAAATTGTTTTAATGAGCAAAAATCTATTTTCTCTTCTCCCCACTGGAGGAGGAGAAGGAGAAGAAGAAGGAGAAGGAGAAGAAGAAGAAGAAGAAGGAGGAGGAGGAGGAGGAGGAGGAGGAGGAGGAGGAGGAGGGGAGGAGGAGGAGGAGGAGGAGGAGGAGGAGGAGAAGAAGAAGAAGAAGAAGAAGAAGAAGAAGAAGAAGAAGAAGAAGAAGAAGAAGAAGAAGAAGAAGAAGAAGAAGAAGAAGAAGAAACCTTTGTAAACAAATATACATAGTCAAGCAAAACAAATTCTGGCATGGGCCCTGTACTAAAATATGTCTCATTTTGCCCCTGAGGCCATCACCTTTCCATACTCATGGGTCCTCTGAATCATAGCTAGTTATTACTTTGGTTAGAGTTAGTAAGTCTTTCAAGAGTGTTTGTATTTTAAAATGTTGCTGTTATTGTATAAAATATATTCCTGGTTCTGTTCTCTGAGCTCTTTGGAATGTGCTTTGCAACACTCCCTCATGCCACCCCCGACTCTAGGCAGGGCTGTGTCTGTCCTTTCCTGTATTTTAAACTATGAACAGGCAGCTAGCTCTCAAGGGAAGAAAGCCAGACTATCTATAACTATATGAAGAAAAAATGCTTCAAATCACTGATACAAGAGAAGTCCAAATTAAAGCAATTCTGAAGTTCCACATCACACCCACAAGATTAGCAAAGAGGATAAAAAATAAAGAAAATTAGAAATGTGGTATGGGCTGTGGGAAAACAGGCACATTGTCCACTGTTGGTGGGCCTGTGAATAGGTACAACCATTCTGGAAAGCGATTTGTAATTATGCACAAAATTCTGCTAAACAGTACATACCTTTTGACCCAGCTATAACACTGTTAGACCTATACCCAAAAGAGATCAAATAAAGAGTAAAAGATCTTCTATGTATGAAAACATGCATAGCAACTCTTTTCAGTGGCAAAAAACCAACAACAACAAAGGAAACTAAGGGATTGCCCATCAATTGGCTATTGCTGAATACTTTGTGGCATATGAATAAAATGGAATGTTATTTGTTCTGTAAGAAATGAGGGAAAACATGACATCAAAGAGACATGGAAAGACCTGTATGAACTAATGTAGAGTAAAGTAAGCAGAAACAAAATAACAATGTATATTATAACATGAATATTATAAAATGAACAATTTTAAAAGACTTAGGACCACCGTTCAACTAAATGATTAACCATCATTCCAGAGCACTAATAATGAAGAGTGCTACTCACCTCATGACAAGAGAGATGATGAACTAACGTGCAGAACGAGAAAGGCGTTTTTGGACATATATTTTGTTCGATTCTACTTATGCAATACATATGTTATTTCTTTCTTTTCTTTTCTTTTTTTTTTACCCTTCCTTCTTTTTTTTTTTACCCTTCCTTTTTTTTTTCATTGGATGGGGGAGGTGGGAGGGAAAAAATTGATCATCAAAAATAATAAAATGATTTTTTAAAAATTTAAAGAATGTGCCTTGCAACACTGCCTTCTGTTGCCTCCAGCTCTTTAGTCAGATAACTGCCCCTTCCTACCTCTACCTAGGTTTCTTTTGTCCCTGACACTGTAACTGAATGGCCTAATCTAGCATCCACAACTTTTTCCCCTTCTTGCCTGTCTGCCATATGTTTCTGCTCCCAAGAATATTTTCCAGCGTTCATTGATAAGGAAGAGTATGACCAAATTCAGAAATAATATACCAAGATATGTATAGTGAGTAATCTCTGGCCCCACTCTCCAAGAATGAATCTAGCAACATTTTTCACTTAAGGTTCTAGAGGTACCAGTATCTCCTCAAACCTCTTTAAGGAGCTTATTATTAGCCACCAGTGACCAAAAATCCAGTTCCATTTACCAGTTAATATCAATCAGCTTTTTCAAAAGTATGTTTACTTCAAAGATATAACAAAAACAGAAGTGCAAACATTTCCTCCTAACACCTATACCACCCCTGTCTCTAGGGAGAGTGAAACTAGATATAATATAATTTCTACATAGCATTTATTCCACCAAGTTCATGTCCAAACATGGCATTGATGCCAAATGAATCCTTTTTCAGGATTCTTGAAAAGTGAAAAATCCTTTTTCCCTTCCCTCCCCAGAAGGTCAATCCTTGCTTCTTGGGTTACTGATGCTAGGCTGACTGCCAAACCTGAACCAGACTTAACTCCCAGACTCCTTAACATTGGCTCATTCTCCTGACCTTTCAAATTTTATAAGATCATGGCCTCCAGACTAACCTTCACCTAAAAGGAAAGAACAAACTCTGAAGCAAAGAACAAGAGGCCTCATTTATGGGTCATATGTCAGCTTCAGATGGGAAGGGCCCAAGACCATTGTCTGCCTTCTCTCACCAGAACACCAAATGAAGGAAGAATTCAGCCTAAGCAAAGGGTTAAGGTTTTCATCTTCTAGTGTTTTGAAGTTTTGAAGGTACTCCCAGTTCCAATTCTACAACTATAGCCATGCAAACAGATGGCTATTTACCACATAGTTAGAAGACTGGAACCAAGTACGTATCTACATATGGTCCAGTCTATCATTGTGACTTTGTCAGAATTAGGATCCCCAGCCTCTTCCATGTGGGGAATTACACCAGCAGCATTCTGTGTATGCTTATAAGGATTGGGTTCAATAGCCAGTCCCCTATTACATAAAATAATTATAAATATGAAGGGAATAAAAACTACTACTTGCCTCTAGAGTGTCTAGCAAGGGGGAGAACTGCTGGGAGACCAAGGCTTCGTGAAGTAGCTGCTGTTTTCATCTATATTTAAGGACATTAAGTGACAACTGGTACTCATACAGGTGCAGTGGTAGAGGCTACCAGGGGTGGTGAACCTGAGGCCTTGAGGCCACATGTGGCCCTCTAGGTTCTCAAGTACCACAGGTTCACCATCCCAGGTAAATCCTGGCTGTGTGAAGTTGGTACAAGACACAAAGTAATCAATGCTTTGGGTGGAATAGTTAAGGAGACACTCAGTGTGTGAATGAAAAACAGAGAGAGAAGATCTGAAATTTTAAACAAGAACCTTTTCATTAAGAGTGACTGAATAACTGTGAAACTAGAGTAGAGAGATGGAGAGAGTGGACAGTACATCCCAGAACAAGTATGGACACTTAAGCATTGAGCCTTTAGAGGTTGTGTATGAACTCTGAATCCCAGTCCCCTCCTATGCAGCAATACCAGTTGGGAACAAGAAGGAGAAAGGTATTTGTACAGAGGGCTCTTAGCAGATCCAGAACTTGAGATGTGAATGAAATTAGTGGCACTAATGGGGTGGACAGTGAATATGGGTACATGGGTCTGTGACTTTCTGGTCCTGAGCTGGATAATGCCCAAGTTTTCCAACCTAATCTCTAACTCCAGTTTAGACGGCCTAGCCTGATGCATGATTCAATCCTAGAGGTCCCTGCCACTGTGTCTGGTCCGCCCCTGGCCCTAGAAAAGAACTTTCTTTCCCCTCTTTTTCTCTTCTTCTTCTCCTGGCCAATTTGATATTCATCTACCTAGGCACACAGAATCAAACTCATTGGCTCATTCTAGAATCCCAGGACAATACTCATCTTACTCTCAGCCAATCAGGAAGCTTCCTGACAGAAGGTTAGATAGTGCTCTACACACATTCCTATTTAAGCATTGGCTGTCTAACTTCCCCTCCTCCTCTCTTCCCAGTTTTCTCATACATCACTCCCTTTCACAAACTCTCTGGTCCAGACATACTGGCTTATTTGCTGTTCCTTACACATGATGTGCATTCTTTCATTTCTTTGCCTTTGCACAAAATTGTCTCCTATACCTGCAATGCTCTCCTTCATTTTCTCTACCTCTTAGAATCCCTGCCTTCCTTTAAGACTTAGAAAAAACACTATCTTTTACAGGAAGCCTCCCCTAGTCTAACTGCTAGTGCCTTCCCCTCTTACCTTGCACCTCTTCTCTATCTTGTATATCACTAGTTATGTATATGCTGTCTTCCTCCATTAGAGTATAGGTTCCTTGAGGGCAGGAACTGATTTTGCTTTTTCTTGCATCCTCAGTGCCTGGTAAACAGTAAGTGCTTAATAAGT
The DNA here is from genome assembly GCF_003287225.1 of Phascolarctos cinereus. Classification (NCBI taxonomy): domain Eukaryota; kingdom Metazoa; phylum Chordata; class Mammalia; order Diprotodontia; family Phascolarctidae; genus Phascolarctos; species Phascolarctos cinereus. Next base: position 112,001,151 of record NW_027555736.1, on the reverse strand, counting down.
GCTTGCTTGTTTGTTTGATTGATTGATTATGGAAAACTTTACAATCCAGATTGAATATTTTATATTTTGTCCTAGAGGCAATAGGGAGCCACTGAAGATTTTTGAGTAGAGGAATGACATGGATCTGTGTTTTGGGAATAACAATATGGAATCTGTGTGGATGACAAATTACAGAGGAAAGAGAGAGTATGCAGGGAATCAAATTAGGAAACTATTATAACAGGCTAGGCTATAAATGTTGAAGGCTTAAACTAGGTCAGAGGTCCTATGAATACGGAAAAGGAGATGGATGCTAGAGGTGCTGTAGAGGCAAAAGGGATGAGACACTCACTGATTAGTATGGGAGAGATGAGGGAAAAGGAAGAGTCTAGATAGGATGAGTCTAAGATGGTGATGTCTCAACAGAAATAGGGAAGTCTGGGTCTTGGCTCCCAACCACATAGTAAAATCCTAATTATCCTTTTATTTATTTATAAAAGTCCTAAATATTTCCTTTTATACCAGCCCCCTAATCCAAGTGTTTACTACAATACTGTGCTCATAGTAAATACTCAATAGTAAGCACCTGCTGAATGGAACTTCCATGTGCACCTGGAACTGCATTGATCATTAGACACATAAGTGGACAATGAAGTCAAGTTGGGGAAAAGGGGTAGTTTATGTTTCCAGTTTGGTTTAAGCTTTTTTTGGCTTAAGTAGTGCAGTGGATAGAGTACTAGTCAGGAAGACCCGAGTTCAAATCTGGCCTCACATACTAGCTGTGTGACCTCAGGCAAATCACTTAACCTTGTTTGCCTCAGTTTCCTCATCTGTAAAATGAGCTGGAGAAGGAAATGGCAAACCACTCCATTATCTTTGCCAAGAAACCCACAAATGGGGCAGCTAGGTGGCGTAGTGGATAGAGCACCAGCCCTGAAGTCAGGAGGACCTGAATTCAAATCTGCCTCAGACCAAACACTTAACACTTACTAGCTGTGTGACCCTGGGCAAGTCACTTAACCCCAATTGCCTAGGGGAAAAAAAAAAAAGAAGCCGGCAAGTCACAAAGACTCAGACACTGCTGAATCAACTGAATGACAGTAACAACAACCAAGTAATTATCAAGGAAAAGAGACTAGATAACTCCCAAGCAAGAGAAGCCACCAGAATACGGGGCTTGCCTTTGAGCCCTAGAACAGGAAATAAGAGCCGGGATTTAAACTGGACCTGTTAGGCAGATGACTGTAAGATGTAGATTATGAAAGGAGGAAGAGGAGAGCCAAAGCTGGGGCTGCTGCTGCCGCCAGCAATGGTACTCTTTCGAGGTCCTGAGATCTTCCATCAGAACGAAACAAATAATAACCATTCCCTGACTCCAGACATTTAACATTGTTCTTAGAGTTCCTCAGGATGAGTCAGAACACAAGCTTTGTTCTTCCGGCTCTGCAGCCCAGATGGGAACATCTGGCAGACTGAAGGAAAGAGGGCCCTAGGCTCCATCCCTCCATTGTCTTTCAAATCCGAAAATAAGCCAAAGATCTCCCTTGAGAAAGGCCATGCTCCACTGCCTTGACAAAGTGAATACCCCAAGCTGGGACACCTGCACTGGTGAAAGAAGCAGTCAGTCTATCTTGTGTGATCCGAAGAGCCCTAGAAAGGTACCCATTATCCTAAAGTGCTTCCAGCTGGTTGACACTGATTGGTCGGCACAGAGCTGGGACAGGAGGGGACAGAGATTCTATGTGGGAAAGAAGGTCAGCAGGGGAATTTTGTGAAACGTTATCTCTAGCCAAGCCATGATCAGAGAACAGTCTCAAGTCAACGAGCATTATTAAGTGCTTACTTTGCTGTAGACAGAGTGTTGGAACTTAGGATGTAAAGAAAGGCATAAACAATCTCTGCCCTCAAGGAGCTCACCTCCTAATTGCATTGCATTGACTCTAAAGAGTTGAGGGTGGAATAGGAGCCTTGTATCACAGGTCAAAGGAAATGTGAAGTGTAGATTTGGATAGGAACGCTTTGTATAAATGACAAAAGAACAATGCTTGGTGTGTATCAAAGAGGACTTCCTGATATAATGGAGAGACTGAGGAACTTGGAGTTTGAAAGGCTGGGGTTCAAATCCCATCTTTAACACTTACTAGCTAGTGACACTAGGCAAATCATTTAACCCTGTTTGCCTCAGTTTCCTCATCTGAAAAAGGAACCAGAGAAGGAAATGGCAAACCATTGCAGTGTCTTTGCCAAAGAAACCACAAATGGGGTCATGAAGAGTCAGATATGACTGAAAACAACTAGATAACAACAAAAATCTACCATTGATTTAATTTGTTCTTCTATGAGCTGACTATCCCACCTAGAAAAGGTTTCTATTAAATATCATTCTTTGGGTTGGAAAGGTGCTACAAAATTAACCAACTATCACATACTTTATTACTACACTACTATATTACATACTTGCTTGGCAGCTATGTAATTCAGAACGTTGGGCCTGAAATCAGGAAGATCTGAATTCAAATATGGTTTCAGACACTTATGGGCTGTATGACCCTAGGCATGTCACTTCACAGCTGTTTGCCTCAGTTACCTTAACTGAAAAATGGGGATAATAATAGTACCCACCTCACAGGGTTGTTGTGAAGGTGAAGTGAGGTATTTATAAGGCACAAAGCACAGTGCCTAGCACATAGTAGGTGCAATATAAATGCTTATTCCCTTTCCCCCCACCTTGTAGTAAATAACTTCTGAAGTTCAGCGCCATATTTTCAGAATCAATCCCACGGCTCACGGGGATTTGACGATTGTCTTTAGCATTGCATAGATTCACCCATTCAGAGTTACAGGTGAGACTCCCTGTGCGTAGTCTCAGCTGACCATCTTACACAAGCCTCCTTCCTAAGGTCCCTGCTTGTTCCATTTCATTGCAGTCCAAGTCCTGGTTCTGATATGCACTGACAATAAATTTGAAGTAGACTCATTGTTTATTAAATACTGAAATGTGGCCTGGCTACCTGCATCAGAGCAAGGCTCATCCTAACACAACTCTATTGAACATATGCTCGATGGAAGGGAGGAAGGCCGTAAGGAAAGAGGAAGGAGGAAGGGAGAGAAGGAAGGAAGAAAGCATCTATTAAGTGCCTACTACATGTTTGGCACTGTGGTTGGCCCTGTACTGTTAATATCTCATTTGATCCTTACAACAACCCTGGGAGGTGGGTACTATTATTATCCCTGTTTCACAGGAGAGGAAACTGAGGCAGATAGAGATTAAATGACTTGGCCAGGATCACACAGGTAATAAATATCTGAGGTTGGATTTGAACTCAGATCTTCCCAACTCTAGGCCCAATGCTCTATCCACTCTAACCATATGAAGACTGAGGAATAGAAAAGTACCCAGAGAGCTGGTAGATAATAGTTTTTGTTTCCATAGTATTTTATGATTTACAGTTTTCCTTTTGACATATCTAATTTGAGTCCTTTTATAGATGAGGAAACCAACACTTGTCAAAATTGAGTGACTTGCTCAGGGTCACACAGCTAGCCAGAGCCAAGCCTGGGCCCAGATCCTCTGGCTGCAATTCTAGTGCTCTTTTTCTATCACACACCAAATTCCCCTGATAGCTACTTGACCCCAGATGGGATGTTCTCAAGAAGAAAGGACAGAAAATACAATTTGAGGATCATTGGCCTCAAGAGAATCTCAAATAGCTGGAAAATAGCTTCAGCCATTAAGGACTAGCCCAGCACGCAGACACGAAGAATGGGTATACTCTCTTCAAAACAAGGCTTCAGAGGTGACCATCATTCTGGAAGTCAGGGTCTCAAAGGGCAGAACACACTTGAGAGGGCAGCTTAGCCATGAAGTATAGGACAAACATCCCACAAGCTCAGCATGGAAAGTACTTCCCCCCTTGACCTTTTCAGACACACTTATTCACTTTTAAGTAGGCCACACTTAAAAACAAAAGCATATACTGAGCATAGAGATAGAAGCAGAATATATTTTATAGAGAGGGGTGAGACAGTCCCATTCCATTGTTATTAAGCACTTTGCCAGATACGTATGTCAAGATAGGTCAAGGAAAACCAGCCCGGGGTTTCATTTTACCTGATGTTTTGTGCTTAGCTTCATGTTCTCTAAACATGTTCAAAAGTCCTCTGCTCCCAGGCCCCACGTGTCTAATCATATCAGTGCTGTTTCAAAGTCACACAGCATCAATGTGACACTGGAAATGAGACAGGGTTACAGTGCTTTGCACTTCAAATGCTTTTGTAATATTGAGACTGAATGAGAAAAAATAAAGGTCAATTTGGGCTGATTCAATTAGAATATAAGCCCCCTGAGGGCAGTGATCTTGTTTTCATTTTTTAATCCCCCAGTACCTACCCTATTATTGACTTGCATAAAATGGGTGCTTAATCCGTGATTGTTGACTTTCATCTTGACTCTCTTGGATTTTTGCTATTGAGCTAATTTGTTATCTGATTTCTACATTGACCCCAGAACTTTAGTTCATAAGGAAGCCTCACATGCCTAGTCCAGTCACCACTTATCTTCAGTTATCAGTCATGCATTCAACAAGTATTTCCTTCAAGGGCAAGAAAAGTGGCACTGCCACCCGAGGTTGGCAGCCATGAGAAGGGAGCAGATGTCAACAAGAAACAGCAAAGCCCTCCCTTGCCCTTCACCCCCAGCTCCACAGAGAGGCTATATTAGCTTGGACATGCAAGAAAGTATGTTCTCTAAGCCACTCAGGGCTCAAACTTACAGAGAGTTTTAGACAAAGAGCTGACATGGCACTAATAGGAAATTGTCCCATTACCCATGGGACAAGGCAATGAGTCTAGTCTATGAGTCTAATTAGTCTTGACCCTTGAAATCAGGGTATTTTCTGAGTTGCCTAATAAGGAATGAAGAATGAGGGGAAGGGACCCAGGAAACTCTGTGTCATAACAAGTAAATAATTAGGGAGAGGGCAACACCTGGTCTTAGCATCCATGCATCCTACAGACTGGGGCTGTACCAGTCAAACTGTTTTTTACTAGTTCATAAGCCCTTATTCTGTATCAGGCACTGTGCTAAGTGCCGGGGATACAAAGAAAGACAAAAAAGGTCCCTGCCTTCAAGGTGCTAACATTAGAAAAAGGAAGACTATGTAAAATAACTAGGGACATTCAAGATATATAGAAAGTAGATAGAAGGAATTCTCAGAGGGAAGTGTTATCATTCATTTATTCAATTAACCAATAAGCATTTATTTAAGCAGCTACTATGTGTTAGAAACTGTACTATGTACTGGTGACAGATATGAACAAAAAGAAAAAAAGAAAAAGAAATCAAGGAAATCAAACAGTCCCTGCCCTCAAGGAGCTTACATTCAACTGAGGGGAAATCAACATGTGTACAAATAAGTAAAAACAAAAAAGTTCCAAGTAAATACAAAGTAATATCCAAAGGCAAGATTTAGCTTTTCTGTTGGACTCTTTGTAGAGCCTTACCCATATTCAGTCTGTCCTTTGGTCCAGGTGCAGCCATTGCTAGGATATTGGTGGAAATGTGGGAAGTTTTTTCCTATTCCCAATTCCAGTCAAGGAGGCCAAGGCCAAAGCCCCGGGCTTTGTTCCTCCCCCATCCCCCCCACCACGCACATTCCTTCTCTTGCTGTTGTGGTTGTTTGTCCTTCCTTCTTGAAGAGGGCCGTGACATCAGGAAGGTGATGCCATGACTTGCAAGTGAATTGGATTTAAGTGAGGGAGGGCTGTGCAAAGTCACCAGCCTCACTTTCTCCTCCGGAGCCATCTGGGTCCAGTGGCAAGATATATGGCCCCACATATTCCTTCTCTGGGATTTACCTGGAATGGTCTCTCCTCTCCACATGATGGAATCTCAAAATCTTGGATTCTGATCTGGTTTTCTTTTTTATAGAAGATTCACAGGGCATGTTCAAGTTCCCTCAGCTAATCACAACAGACTTCTTGCACAATATCATTGAAGTTCCTCTGCTAGCTTTCAAGGGCATTTTAAACTGATCAAAGACTTTTCATACTTAATAATATTGATGACAGGGACTCTTTTTGAGGACAAGTACTTTCTTAAAATTTCCCTGGGTTTAGCATAGTGTCTGGCATACAGTAAGTGCTCAGTAAATGCTTGTTGACTGGCTAAAGTCTTTAACTGGTTAATTTATGGAAATCCTGTTCTCACCTCATTAAGGGTTTAGTATTTCATCACTTTCTTGAAATGGGGTTGAGGGACTTGATTGACTTACTTAACTAATCCCTATCTATTTACAAACAAGAGTATTCAAAATAGGTGAAAGGTAACTTTTCGGGAGGCCTTGAAGGCCCAGCTAGGGGCACCAGGAAAGGCCTCTTGCAGAAGGTAACCCTTGAGTTGCATCTTGAAGAAAGCCAGGGATTCTAAGAGATGGAGATAAAGAGGAAAAGCATTCCAGGTTATGGGGGCCAGGAAAGGCACAGAGACAGAGACAGAGCAGCATGAGTGAGGGACAATAGATAGGCTAGTACGTAGATACTGTAGATTGTGTGGAGGGGACTGGAATGTGGGTAAAAAGATTGGAAAGCTCCAAAGGGACCAAGGAACAAAGAACTTTAAATGTCAAAGTGTAGAGTTTATAGTTGATCCTAAAGGTACTAGGGAGCCACTGGAGTTTATTTGAGTAGGGAGGTGACATAGTCTGACCTGCACCTTTGGTAACCTTCCTCTGCCCCTCACCTAGGCTTCTAACCTGTTAAAAAATGATTGGGATTATTTTGAAGGGATCATTAATCTACCTTCTCCTTCCTCTTCTCTTACCCCACCCCCATTCTATCATGCAAAAGATCTATGCATCACTGCAAAAACTTAGCTGATATCTCATTGATATTACCAAAGTCACTTTCAGGCCGCTGGTAGTGAAAAAAAAGCAGCAATTTCCTAAGACTATAATGAAGGACGTCCAACTTGCTTCTTTGAGATAACATTTCTAAATAATTCTTAAATTGCTAATTTAGTTCTTATAAGCTTATTTTACATGCAATTAAGTGAAGTTGTGGAGCTATGTAAGTGTGCCCTTCTAGACCTTTAGTCCATTGAATTTAGGGTGGGCAGACAACCTCTTTGGTACAGAGTTGTAGTACACTGCTCAGATTCACTAGAATCCAATCTCATCTTCATTTCAGCGCTTTGGTTCTGGACTTATCCAAAAACGCAGTAAGTTGTGGGGATGAAATTTTAGAAGCCAACAATCCAAGGCAGCAGCTTCAGTTATAAATCATAAACATCTAAAGGAAGCCCCTAATTCATATTTAATGAAAAAGAAAAACCTGGTCTTAGATTCTCTAAGTATAAAATCAGATCCACCTCCCAAAGCTTTTGTAAGGAATTAACCATTCAAGTTAATTGCAAAGTGACATACAAATATGAGTAATTAGGTAAACATGTTTCCAGACACTGACTACCAAGTCAATACTACGGTGTTACTAATTCATTTAAAGCACAAATGCTGGCTAAGTAATAATGGTCTGAACTCCATGGGGGATTTCATGGCTCTAATTTTCAAGCCTGATCTCTTATTCCCAGACTGGCTGAACTGTTCCATCTAATTTAGGCACAGCAGGGTAGCCAGCCTTAGGCTGGCCTTATCTGCCCACTTTGGTCATAGAATCACATACAGTGTAGTCAAAACAGTTAAAGAAAGTGAGGCTCCAAGAAAGCAACTTAGCTAAGGTCACATAGCTAATAAGAGGCAATGCCATCTTTTACAGGAGCCTCTCCCAAGCCCTCTTAATTCTAGTGCATTCCCTCTGTTAATTATTTCCTAGTTATCTTGCAGGTAGCTTTCTGTATATATATTTGTTTGTATGCTGTCTCTCCCATTAGACTGAAAGCTGCATGAAGTCAGGGACTGTCTGTTGCCTCTTTTTGTATCCCCAATGCTTACTTAGCACAGTGCCTGGCATGCAGTAGGTGCTTAATAAATGTTGATTGATTGATTGATTGTCCAAATGTGAATTCAGATCTCCTGACTCCTAATCTGATGCTTTCCTCACCTGTTACATTGCCTGCTGGTCTGAAGTCATGGGAGAGAACTCATCAAAAAAAAAAAAAAAGGAAATCAGATCTCGGTAGACTTTCTGCCTGGGTGCTGAAACCTGCTGGAAATGAAGATTATGAAATTTAAAGTAGGTAAGAATCCACTGGTCCTTGATGTGCTATACAAATGGAAATAGGAAGTTAAAGAAGAGAAGAGTTAGACCAGTCAAAATACACATGGAAGGAATTTATGGTGGTGATACAACATTGAAATCAGCAACAGACCAATTTTTTAAATTTAAACTATTCCCTATTTCTTTTTCTTTGGATTCATCTTTAAATTTAAGGACAGATTGATTTTCAAGATAACTGAAAAAGGAGGAAATACTAAATTATTATAAATGCCACAGATTATATTACCTGAAAAGGCCAATTTAGATAGAAGATATCAATAACTACCTTAGAGGTAGTTTGGAAAAACTACCTCTAAGAGGTAAGAAGTAACCTGCTTTCTCATCTATACAAAGTCTTTGTGAAACCATATACGTGAATACACATGCATTGAGGATATCCTTGATGAAAATATGGCAAGGGAACAGGTTTATGTTCACAGTTTTCTGTAGATACATTATTTGCAGTCACACAGTCAAATAACAGTTGTAGAGAAGATTTCAATATGTTTATTATTTTTAAAAAGCATTTGACTTAGCAATTCAAAAGACAGCTTTGTAGGGTTTCCTTCCAAAAGGTGCCAATCATGCAAGTGTCCAGATTGTAACACAATTCCTGGGTAGATGCTCAATGTTCAATGACCCATAACTGTCACTATCAAGCAAGTCATCAAAGAGAAAGAGCTGTGGTCACCAAAGGGGTTGACGTTTCTCTTGAGGATTTCTAAATGGAAAGTCCAAACGAAGGAAGGACTCCCTAAAAATAAGGGAATCCTCCAGATGGGTTATTTCATCATGTCCCAGAATATGACCTTCTAAAGGAAATTCACTGAAAGAGATTGGCCTAGCAATTCATGTGGGGCAAACCAAATAAATGGAATAATAATTATATCTTGGAAATGCAGCTGGAGGGGCAGTTGACCGAGTCAGTTCATCAGTACATCTATCATGGACAGGAACTGCAGATGGAAAATAAGCTAGGCCCAGAACCTAATAAGGAGAGGAGATTGGGCTGGATTGCATTTGGGAAACTGTACCATATTCTCAACAATCCCAAGATTCTCCTTGACATAGAAATGCATCCTTTCAAAACTGTTATTCTTAGGATGATATTATGTAGCTGCAAATCACAGAATATCATCATCTCTGAAGAATCAAAATTGTTAATGACCTGAAGGCAAAAGAGGGATGCATGGTAAACATAAGTGGCTAGAGCATATTACCTATGATGCTGTGCAAGAAATGGCATAAAATAGATTATCCAGGCAATGTATGGTTGAAAAAGGAGGTGGGCAGAACATGTGAGAGCAGAAGATAACAAATGACAACCTGAGTGCTGCACAGATACCCACAAAATGTTAAAAGACATACAGGGAAAGCTGTTAGCCCAGGGACTACCCTCTCTGAAGGATTTGTGGGAGACCCTAGACAAGAATCACACAGGTTGAAAAGGCAGGAACAAATCTCTGCCATTGAAGGACCTATCCACATGGGTGAGTTTACACATCCCTTGGAGTGCAAAGGGAAGGAATCAACTTTGCCCATTCTGTTAGTAATTGTTGTTGCTGTTCAGTTGCCTGATCCCATTTGGGGTTTTCCTGGCAAAGATACTGGAGTGGCTTGCCATTTACTTCTCCAGCTCATTTTACATGTGAGGAAACGGAGACAAACAGGATTAAGTGACTTGCCCAGGGTCACATAGCTAGTAAGTATCTGAGGCCAGATTAGAACTCTGGTCCTCCTGACTCCAGGGGTAGAAGTCCATCTACTGTACCACCTAGCTACCCTTCTATTACTACTACCATTCTTCAAATAAAGATGATGATGATGATGATGATGATGATGATGATGATGATGATGATGATGACGACGATGACTGTAGAGCCTGCTAAAGGGACTGACTTAAGTGTCCTTGTGAAACGAAGTCTTGTATTTATCTCCAAAATATATGAATACAGCATAGCCATTAACAGATTGTCCCCTCCCAAGGTAATTTTGACTTTGTTTACACAAGGCTGCTGGCTCAATCACTTTGACTGGACTGACCAGTCATTTCACTTAGTCATTCATTTAGACTATTATTGTCCAGATCAGTTTTGCACAGAGAAAGACTTAGATCCAGAATACCTTCCTGTGCTCCTGCCAGCCCAAAAACCTCCTTCTCCATTTATATACAAACTCCTGCCTGACTTTTTCATAGCAACATGACTGCTAGATAGTGAGTCCATCATAATCACAGGTCCCTTCTGATCCTTCCTCTTGTTACTTTTTCTAACATCAACTTGACTTTTACTCATTTAGACTATCAAAGGATGTAACCCGCAGATGAATAAGGGGAAACACAATGACTTTCATTAAATCTCGGGGCAGTCATGGGGAAAATGGAGTAGACTTAGTAGGGAGATAAATTTTCTTTGAAAAATAAAGATGAGATATTAGAGAAGGGGATTCCTGCATGGTGAAAGTGGTTGGTCTAGAACAGTGGGGTCAAACTTAAATAGAAATAGGGCCACTAAAACATACGTAAGTATCCTTGTGGCTGCATGATGATTTATAAAACCACAAATCAACATTATCTATGTTTTATTGTATCTTTATTTTATTGAATACTATCTAATTACATTTTAATCTGTTTCAGGTGGCTACAGACCTATGTTTGACATCTCTGGTCTAAAAGATCTTTAGTCTCTTCTACCTTTGTGGATTCTGTGACCATTTAAAAAATATTAGCATGCTTACAGTGAATAATTATTTCCATATTTCCTTATATATACCAATAAACCTTAAAATGCCTTGAAGAAGTAGATAAAAATAAATTCTCTCCATTTTACATTAGAAAACTATGGCAGATGGATTCCATCAATTCCTCATGACCACAGTGTGAGCTGTCCTCAAAAATGAGATAAGAAAATTTACGGCTTTAGCACAACATGTACAATAAACATAGCATGTTAACAGAAAATGAGAATGAAAGAATAGCACAAAAGACTTAAAGGAGTTGTTGAACAACAACAGCAAACCAAGGAAGAGTTTTGGAATTGAAAAATAGGGGATATTATGGATAACAACAATAATGATATTGTTATTATTACCGTGATAACCATAAACATGCCAATGTCTCACTTGATTCAATTCAAGCAAGCTATCGTCCCATATCTTCCCTCCTCTTCATTCTTAAATTCCTTGAGAAATCTAACTCTATTGGGTACCTACACTTCACCTCCTCCCACTCTCTTCTCAACCTTTTGCAATCTGGCTTGTGACCTCCTCATTCAACTGAAACTGCCTTTTCCAAAGTTGCCAATCCTCTTTAATTCTGAAATCTGATGGCCTTTTCTCATTCCTCATCTCATGACCTCTCTGCAGCATTTGATACTGTTGATCAACTTTTCTTCCTGGATACTTTCTCCTTTCTAGGCTTTTGTGACACCTCTCTTTGGATTCCCCTCCTAACTATCTGACCACTCCTCAATCTGCTTTTCTGGTTCTTCATCTGTGACATACCCACTAGCGATGAGTGTCACTCATGCTTCCATCCTGGACCCTCTTTTCTTTTCTCTCTGTAACAGGTGTTCTTAATCTAGAGTTCATGGCCCCAAGGTAATCTTGGGTAAATTTCAGAGGAGTCCATGAATTTGACTGGGGAAAAAAAACATTTTTATTTTCATTAACCTCTAATCGAAATCTATCACTTCCTTATATTATGAAAGTAGGCAACAAATATTATTTTGAGAAAGGGTCCAGAGCCAAGATGGTGGAGTAAGGAGTCACTTTCACCCACCCTCATTGACCTCTGAAAGCTCAGAAAATATTTACCCAGTAAAAACCTTGAGGAAGGGTCCATAGGCTTTGCCAGACTGCCAAAAGGGTCCATGACACACACAAATAAAAGGTTAATAAACCAAGCTCTATACTATCTCATCTGGTGATCTCATCACTTCACATGAGTTCAGTTATCATCTCTTTGAAGATGATTCCCATATCTATGTATCCTACACTAATCTTTCTCCTTACCTATAGTCATACATCACCAACTGCCTCTTAAATATCTTGAATCAGCTGTCCCACAGTCATATCAAACCCAGCATGTCCAAAAAACCTCATTATCCTTCCTTTCATTCCTTCCTATCTTCTGAACCTCACTGTTACTGTCAAGGGTGCTATCACCCTCCCATCACCTAGGTTTACAATCTCAGTGTCATACACAACTCTGCATTTTCACTCACCCTACATATCTAATCCACTTCCAAATCTTATCTTTTCTATCTTCACAAGTACTCTTACATACATCACCTTCTCTCTACTCACATAGCTGTAACCCTAGTTCATGCCCTTTTTACCTAGACTATTGCAGTGGTCAGCTGGTTGGACTTCCCACTCCAATCCATCCTTCAATCAACTACCAAGTTGATTTTTCTAACATGTAATTTTAATGTCATTCCCCTCCTTCCCATTCAATGAACTCTAGCATCTCCCTGTTTTCTCAAGAATCAAACATAGATCCCTATGTTTTCTGTTTGAATCTTCATAAACTGCTCCCTTCCTACCTTTCTGGTCTTACTCCATTTTATTTCCCTCAATGCACTCAATGATCCAGCTACCCTGGCCTACCTGTAACTACTCAAACACAACACTGCATCTCCCATCTCTGAGACTTTACATTGGCTGTGCCCCATGCTTAGAATACTCTACCCTTCATCTCTGCGTCTTAGTTTCCCTGGATTCCTTCAAGACTTGGCCCAGTTCCCACATTCTGCAAGAAGCCTTTACTGGTCCCCTAGCTGCTTACTCCCTTTCATCTACTCTGCAAATATATTTTATGCGCGTTATAAATTTGTAATATACTCTAGATAAATACATTTAGAGTATATTCTCCATGAGGGCAAGAATTCTCTCTCTCTCTCTCTCCCTCTCCCTCTCTCTCTCCCTCTCTCCCTTCTTTCTTCTTTTCTTTGTATCTCCAGAACTTTGCACAAGCCTTAGCATACAGTAAGCACTGCCCATGGTTCCATAGCTGGTATTATAGGTAAGATATTGATAAGCTAGGCTTCTTCCTTCAGAGGAAGGCAACCAACATGGTGCTAAGTAAGGACTGGTTTAAGAAGACTTCAGAGGGACACGATAGCTATTTTCAAGTATTTGAAAGACTGTCACATGGAAAAAGGATTAAACTGCTTATGTTTGTCCCTAGTGGTCAGAACTAAGAAAAAGATGGAAATTGCCATGAAGTAGAATTTGGCTCATTGCTAGGAAAAAAATTACCTCAAAGCTAGAGCTATCCCAAAGTGCAATGAGTTGTATTGTAAACAGATTCCAACCTACTGGAGGTCTTCCACCAGAGGTTGAGTGTCTATTCATCAGATATGTTTTAGAGAAGATTCTTATTCAGGTGTGACTTATACTAGCTGGTTCCCAAGGGCCTCTCCAAGTTTGAGATTCTGAGATTCTATGACTAAGTGATGGAATTTACTTTGCCAGTGAGTAGTGATTCCTGGGTCAATGAACCAGGACCTCAAAAGCAAGGGACTCAGGGAGTCCCCAAATGGGAAGATTTTTAGCTGATCCTGATGGACTGATTTTATTTCATGTGAAGGGAAATTTATTTTCACAGAAAATAGAGAAAGCTTTTGATAGCATACCCATTATATTGTCCTGGGTATTCTCTGAACAGAATAGCTATTAACTTAGAGTAGAGGACTTAACAGGCTACTTCAAACAAGAACCAGAACTCCAGTACAATTTGAGGAAGTGGTGGTATCTGGTTCTGAGTGCTAATGCCACTCTATCTTCTTCCTTTCTTCCACCTGAAGTCAAACCTTTGATACTGGTCCAGGCACAAGTTGGCACATTTGGGGGACCAAAAGTCTCTGTATAACACACACTTGATCAAATGTTAGGAGTTTGCAAGAGACTTTGGCAGGTGAACCTCTTCTATTATTATGACTGCATGGTTTATTTATTTCACCCAATAAATAGAAGACAATTTTCCACACTGAAAAATATTGCAAGACATTGCCTTATTGACCTTCTGTGCATGGATTCCATTATTCATTCACATTCTGACTTTAAAAGAAGCTCACTTAAAGAATATCTGGTAGGTAAATGGGATGATGGACTTAGTCATTTGAAGCTTCCTGTCAGTATGCATTTTCAGTTACTGATGATAATATTCCCAAAGAATATATTGCTCTTTCAAAGCATGGTCAGTATTTGCCTGATCTTTGTGTGCCATCTACAAACAAAGCCCTCTGAGAGTATTTTCAATACAGTTGCATAGAGTGTTTATTTACATGGCAATTCTTTGCAGAGCTGTAACTAGGACAAGGGACCAGGGATTTGTCCCAGGGTACCAATATGCAGTGGGTTCTGATAGTACTCCTTTGGCAAGTTTAGAAACCACTGTGCTTAGCACTTAGTCAGCAGGAACTAGAAAGGTTACAGATTCCCTACCTCCTCCCCTAGCAACTTCATATCCAGTGAGCTCCACTCTGCACCAGCCCTGACCTACTCACTCTGACACAGAAGTCTCCCCTGCAAGACCCTCTCTCAGTGTCCCAGGGTCTCTGTTTATCCAAGCAGGGCACTGCCCTGTGGTCTCTCCCCTCATGTGCTCCAAAATCTAAGGTTTCTCCTGAAGTTCCTTCCCTGCTCTGACCCTCCCCAGACCAAACTGAATTTGCCTTAAAATGTTGATGTGAGGGTGCCTTTCATGTTGCTTTCCCCAAGGAACATTTTGTCACGCTTTTCCTATGTACTCAGAATCACTAATTCTAACTTTCTTTCTGTGATATTACATGCAATAATAGAAGGAAGACTTCTGTTTGATAATCCCTGGAAAAAGTTACTCAGCTCTCTTCATCATGGTCTCACCCAATTAGTTAGTGGACTTCTAAAAATTTGTAGACTGCTTTAATTCAACAAACACTTGTTAAAAGCCTATTACATGCAAGGCACCTAGCCGTGTGCTGGAGATCCAAAACCAGAAATTGATTAGTTCCTGGCCTCAAGGTGTTTACATTCTAGTGTCAGAAAGGAAGATAAGTAAATACAAATTATAGAGTTACTGTATACGTGGTATATCACTTCAGTAGAATACAGTTCTTACAAAACAAACATAACTGGGGTTATTTTCATAGCATCCATTTGTTACTCCTTTACCCGGTGTTGGAGAAGTTCTCCTTGATGGAATTGCAGGGCAGCTTGCTATTGGCTAGTTAGAGGCAGTTAGGTAGCTCAGGGGATAGAACACTGGGCCTAGAATCAGGAAGACCTGAATTCAAATCTGACCTCAGATCTTTACTATCTGTGTGACTCTGGCGAAGTCACTTAACCTCTGTTTGCTTTAATCCATTGGAAAAGGAAATAGCAAACCACTCCAGGATTTTCTTTGGGAAGAAAACTTCATGGACAGTATGGTCCACAGGGTCATAAAGAGTCGGACATGGATGAACAACAATTGCTATTGGCTGTCCAAAGATTGCCACAGCTCTGGTAGTCTCAAAATGCAAGCTTGCCAGCTTGCAATTCTAAAAAGTGTTAACTCCTAATAACAAAAAAGAGAGCCAGATACGGAAGAAGAAGAACCCAGCTCTTGAAAGAGAGTTGGTCTTTGCCTTTTCCCTTGTGGTTCTACTAGAATGCTGAAGGGTCTTGGGAAGGGGATGGAGCTTTCTCTCTCCTCTCTTCCTTGCCCTCCTTCAGCATCTTGTAGGAGAGATTCTAAACAAGTGGGAAATATAGAACACCCTAGGGGAAAAAGGCTCTCAAATTGAATGTGGAGGCAAGTTTTATCTTTGAGAAGTGTGACCTTTGAGTTGAAAAAAAAAAAGCCAGCTAAGGCCACCAATTAGGCATTGAGCTATGGAAAAGAATAGGCCCCAAGGAACTAGCAGCCAGACCAGCAAAGACACTGTGCCCAGGGAAGTGGTGTGAGAGAAGAAAAGATATTGGGGGCCTACAGGTATAAGCTGCCTTGACCACACTATCTAGCAATTCCCTCCTGTGTTTCTCTCCACACAAACTCTATGTATTGGTTCCTTTTGTAAGTTACTTTCTAAATATACTCTTTATATGAGTTCCGTCTTCCTATTGATACTATGTGTATTTTTAGGAGAAAATGTCCTAGGGTTGCTGGGAAATGTTTTATAGATACATTCCCTACTTTACCTTTTCAGTAAATGAGTGCATTGAGCAAATTGTGTCTCCTGGCTCACTATAAAAGGCAAATGTACCAGTGGGAGCTTTTGAGCTATAGTTTTAGAGATACAGACCCATAAAGTATCTTGAATCTGAGGTAGCTATCTCCTGGAAAACCCAAACTTCAAACATAAGTGCCAGACTGGGGGTAGGGAACAGCCTTGAGCAGGTGCTACATAAATAATTCTGGTCTGTTACTCTCAGAATAGTGCACCAGTGTTCCTACTCTGTGCTATATGGACTGAATCCTGACAAAAGGCCTTATTTTTGGACTTGGTAATGCCCCATTTCAAATCTTCCTTGGATACTTCTTGTTTGTATTTCCATTCCATCTCCCTTATAGGCAAACTTCCTGGCCAAACAATAGCTAAGACTCAAAATCCCATCCCACTCTCCATTAAACCCTGCTCCAAGCCAGCTGTTATTTTAGGGGGTAAATTTGACATCCTGATTCCCACAAAGAATCTGTAACATCTAATCCTTCCCAGGACTATCTGTATTTGATAGAGGATGATGCCCCAACCCACAGAAATTGACCTATAAGGGCAGGCTTTCAAGGCATCCATGGCAGATCCATGGGAGAGATATTCCGGGGCAGAGAGGCCCTCCTGACATTTCTCCAACTGTGTTGCATAGGCAGTACCCATTGTACTTATTTAGCAAATTAGCCTTGTTCAACATGACATTATAGTTGTATTTCTTTAAATCTTGGTCCAAGTTGTGTGTTACTTGGTTCATAGAGGTTAGTTAATTTTCACGTTTTACTATTTTAAAAGAATTTCTTTTAATAGAAAAGCATAATCAAATTGGAATTGTACAGTAATCTATGCTCTTGGCTATTCATGCCTATGAGAAGCCTAACACATTTGAGCAATCTAGGTGGTACAATGCATAGAACACTGAGCCCTGAATCAGGAAAACCTCAGTTCAAATCCAGCCTCAGATACCGTACTTTTTTTTTTTCCAGAAAGGATGCTGTGAATGTTATAATGCCTAGTAACTGCTCCATTGGGGGAGAAAAGCAATGCATATGCTCTTAACAATATCATTCCTAAAGTATTCTCATCTTTGATTTGTAAGAAAAAAGAAAAGATTCCAAGTTGATCCTTTTTTGTGTTGGGGGAAATGCCAAATGCAGTCACAATGTGTGAGATAGGTAGGGATTGAGTACAGAGACACACAAACATGCCACAGTTGACTCCCACTCCCAAGATAATTTTCCAGTTGGCCACCATCAGAGGTACCTTACTCCCTCACCTGGGATTCTTGAGGGCTCACAAGGTATGCCTGAGATGGAAATCAACAACTCCATTCCCTTTGGTGAAATGGAGGACCGGCCGGTCTGACCATCTGCTATCCTAAGCTCCTACAGACTTTACCATCCCTTCTATCTACTCTGCAGTCTCTTATCACTGTGATATTAACTACCTAAAAAAAACTAAGGACCCTTGGGCCTTGCCATCAGCCACACCACAGCACCCTTAGGCTTTGCAAGCCTTTTCATCCACCACACAACTGAACTTTCTTTTCTTTGTTGTCTCCCCAAGACAGAGTGTGAGTTCTAGGTAGCAAGATCTGTCTTTTACCTTTCTCTATATCCCCAGCACTTAGCACAGGGCCTTTCAAACGGTAAGTACATAATACATGCCTATTCACTGACTGACTGAGGGTCTATTTAGTTTTATCAATTTTGTATCCCTTATGCTTGGCATACAAGAAGTGCTTAATAAATGCTTTTTCATCCATTCACTGGGGGAATATATAAAATACCTACAATAGAGAAAGCTCCCTGAGTTATCTACAGAGTAGTCCCTGTGCCCTTTCCCACTCACTCTATGCCTTCTTGAGTCTATTCCTTTCTCAGCTCTTAGTCCAAATTTGCCCACAGGCATCAGAGTTGTGATGAGTCTAACACATATCAATAGTAGTAACTGCTATCCTCTTTTCTTTACCCCAGCTAAGCCCTGGACTCCGAGAGTTGGAAGGGCAGCACAATTATTTGTAAGCCCTTTAAGCCTCTCCCCTTTGCTTCTGCAACTCCACTGGGTTTCTTTGGATATTGAACTAGCAATCAACAATCATCACCATCACTGCTGTCAAGGACTGCCTTTGGCAACATTCTGACATTGGTCTTTGGCAGGCTCCCACCTCTGCTCTTGGCTGCCCATGCTCCCCATTTGCTGGCCCCACCTTCCCTCAGCACCCTGGGTCTTTATTCTTTTCCCATTAAACCCTGCTCCAAGCCAGCTGTCATTTTGGGGGAAAATATGACATCCTGTTTCCCACAAAGAATCCTTAACATCTAACCCCTCCCAAGACTATCTGTATTTAATAGGGGATGATGCCTCAAGCCATAGAAACCGTTCTATAAGGGCAGGCTTTCAAGGTATCCATGGCAGATCTGTGGGAGAGATATTCTGGGGCAGGGAGACCTTACTCACATTTCTCCAACTGTGTTGCATAAGCAGTGACCCATTCTACTTATTTAGTAGATTAGCCTTGGTCATCGGTCATCTGCAACCTCAAAAAGAATTGAGTCTCTGATTGCTCATGGTACTATATATTTGAGGTTAGCTAGTTAGCTCAGGGGTTAGAACTCTGGTCCTAGAGTCAGGAAGGCAGCTCCCTAAATTCAAATCTGGCCTCAGACACTTATTAGCTGTGCGATCCTGGGCAAGTCACTTAATTCTGTTTACCTCAGTTTCCTCATCTGTAAAATGAACTGGAGAAGAAAATGGCAGACAACCACTCTAGTATTTCTTCTAACAAGAAAACCCCAAATGGGGTCGTGAAGAGTTGGACTTAACTGAAAAACAACTGAATTAACTAAACTACATATTCGATACTATTCAAAGAGAACTACCTAGCTAGCCTTCTAGTTGTTGTTTGAGCTAAATAAGCATGTTGACCAATTGGTGAAGCTTACTCACTGAATTCATATTATTGCCAACATACCTCCACAAGAGAAAGCAGACCGGTTCAAAAAAAATAATTGTCAATTGCGATTTTTTTTGTTATTTGGCACACTAAGATACATGTCCCTTTGGCTTCCTGTTTGACTTTGGACAAATGACTAAACTTTTCTGGGCCTCAGTTTCCACATCTACCAGATAAGGGGATTAGATTAGATGGGGGCCCTTATAAGGGGCCTTCCAGCTCTATCACCGCAAGCATTTTTTTTGGTCAGACTTTAAAAACTAAGTTCCTCTTGTCTAAGATGCTTCCTTTTAATCCTGTGTTTCTGCACATTTATGAAAAGTTTATCTCAGGTCTTTTAGGGGCTGACTGTTGTTAAAAAGTGACCTGCTAGCTAGAACATCTCTACCTTGTGAAAAAAAAAGTGGGATTTTCTTTTAAAATTAGATCTTAGGGTTAATTTAAAGATTATACTGAGTGGAGGTTCTAAATCCGTTCATTCCATCTGACCTGCAAGAACACATCTGCTACACGTTAGCGTTCCCCGAACTTCTGACAGTGGCACACAGCTGAATCTTCATCACTCTGATTAAAGACTTGGTTTTGTTAGACTGTCATGTACAGTATATCAAAGGAGATCAGGAACGAGTCTGAAAGTCAGATGACAAAGAGAGCGATTGGTACATGTACAGTTAAGCAGCCTTTCATGAAGAGATGGCTTAGGGTAATGAGTCATAATTTGGAAAAAGTGTCTGTAAGTGGTGGTTAAAGCAATAATTATAAATCAGTCCCAGGGACTGCAGGACAGATTGAGGCAAAGGATTCTTCGAAACTGCAACCTGTCCCAAATACAAATGAACCACAAACTGAAGCCTTCCAATAGGACAAAATTCCAACTGAATCCTTAAAAGCCAAGAGGATAGGGTATTTGGAAACATTTGGCAATAATTTATCTAAAAAAAAGAAAAGTATTGGGATTTGTCCAGCTATTTAGTAAATAGATCTAGATTAAGAAATTATTTTCCCTTTAATCAATGACTAATGAAGAGCATTTGTTTCTGAATTACAAGTCTGCCCAAGACAATAATTTCCTTTTTAAAACATTTTAATCAAAATACACACTGCTTTCTGCTGTATTTTTTTTTCCATTTTCAGAGCTAATGGCTTCTGCACTTGTCACTTACAAACTCTCCTTTCCCTGTGATTCTTATATTGTAGCACTCAGTTTCCTGATTGAACATAGATTAATGAATCAGAGTTCACTGAACCACCAACCCTGTTCTTGGAAATTCCAGGCCTACCAGGATTACCTTCTGATGTGAGACACCTGGGCTGTAAAAGAAGCGTGATGTGTGACTTTGCTGAAGGGAGGGGTAACTCCCTTGGCCTAGGTAAAAGAACTCTCCCCACCCATAGGACAACATAAGGGAATATTTTGGTGAGTAATTTCCTTTATTAACTCAATCGTCCACCATAATTGTAAAAAATAGATATGTATGTTTATATACATGTTATATATACGCATACATACCTACATACACACACACTATATGTGTATAATCTCACATTCAAATGGCACTGTAATACTGACAAAAGCACTTTCTTCATAACAATATCATGAGACAGTCTTCTGGAGACATCCACATCAGCCTGGAAAGGTCACAGCATGAAGACTCTCTCCTCTAATGCCATTCTTCTATCAAGTCTTAAAGTCTGAGAATGTTGCCAGAGGCTCCAAAAAAATTGAATGACTTGTCCAGAGGTTACATAGCTAGGATTTATCAGAAGCAGGACTTCTAGCCAGATCTTCCAGGTTCTAAGTTTTGCTTTCTACCCTCTGTGCCACTCTTGCTTTGCAGGACAGGTATTATCTTCTATTTTATAAATCAGGAAGATAAGGCTTAGAGTGTTTAGGGGACTTGCCCATGATCAGACTGGTAGAGGTTCAAGTACAAACCTCCTAACTCCAGGTCCTGTGGCCTTTCCATTATACCCCAGACATCTTCCTCATATAGCTCAGGTTCTTGCTGTCATCATAAGATTTCCCTTGGCACCATATTGTCATTACCATGACATAACTTTTAAATAATAGCTTTTATGTATACAATGTTGGGTCGTTTTCAGTCATGTCCAACTTTTCACAATCCCAATTGGGGTTTTCTTGGCAAAGATACTGGGAGGGGCTTGCCATTTCCTTCTCAGGCTCATTTTACAGATGAGGAAACTGAGGCAAACAGGGTTAAATGATTTGCCCGGAATTACAGAGCTACTAAGTGTCTGAGGCCAGTTTGAACTCAGGAAGAAGAGTCCTGCAGGCTCCAGGCTCAGCACTCTACTCACTGTGTCACCTAGCTGCCTCTTACATATACATATACATGTGCTTTGGGGAGATTGGGGGTGGGGGACAATATTCATATTCCATGACTCTTTGATCACATTTAGTTCTCAGTCTGTTTCCCTACCTGTACCTTTTGCCTGATAGTGGCTGGCTTCTCTTTTGTTGATTACATAAATATATATTGTTTTCTAATGGTTCGAGAGATCTTACTTTGATTTCTTAGGTCTGAATTGCTGTTTGCCTTTATGTAAGTGCCTAAAGTACTTCATGCTTTAACTTCTTTCCTCTTCTGGGTAGACACCTGCCTCTCACCTCTGCTTTATGAGTTCAGAATGAAAAGGATGAAGAATACAGTCCTTAGCCAAGGAGAAGGGAGTAAGTACATGAATGCTTTCAGGATGCCCCAGTACCATTTATTATGTCTCCAGAACAATTAAATATTTTGATTAAAATTATTTAATTAAACTCTTTATTAGTTTGGAGTAGTTAAGGAAGCTCTAAGAGGTTCTCTAAAAAGAAAGTTGTTCCCATCTCATCTGGTGTCTGGGAATAGGAGTGGTGGGTGGAGAAAATTTACTTGGACAGAAAACAAGTCCAGAAAAAAAATTTATCTCGGGTACTTCCCATTTTGGGGCACAGTGTATTCCTAGAAGCCCCAACATCGAGGTATTGTATTTTTTCCTAAGAAAAATATTATATAATTGGAGAATAAGTTTCTGATCAAGGACACTATATCAAATACACTGAAGTTATGACTGATAAGTTATAGAAGCAAAGATTCGGTAAGAAATTGAGCTACAGAAACCATGAAGTAACGAGTGCATAAAAGAGCTGAGAAGTACAAGTGTTCATTAGGTCTTGTTCAACTTAATTCAATAAGCATCTATTAAGCATCTACTGCATGCAAGGTACTGGAGATTCAAACAGAAGTATATGGGGGCCAAATCAAAAGAGACTGTTAAATTTTCAGTATCATCATTTACACCCCTAAAATCAATAAATGCTACATATCAGAGCTTGATTTCTTATTTTCATGATTGTCCAGACTTAAGAAAGTAATGGAGAAAAATTTTGATGATGCAGATTAAACTAAAAAGTATGTCAAACTTTTTTTTTTTGGTTTAGGGAGCTTTTTGTTTTGTTTTTGGGTTTTTGTGGGTTTTTTTTCTTTTGGAGAGCAGATTATAAACATTTACCAGCACACCACCAGATACAAATACAAAACAAAACAAAACAAACTATCCCCTCTCTTCAAGAAGCTTATCTTCTACTGTGGAATATAACATTTACACAGATTAAGTGCAAAATAATTTGAGGAGAGAGAGAATGTAAACTAGGCAGTTTAGAGGAAAGACTTGTTATAGCAGGTGGTATATGAGCTGAGCCTAGAACAAAGCTAAGGATTCTAAGAGGTAGAGGAGAAGTGCGTTCTAGGTAGGAGGCTCTGCCTGTGCAAGGCACAGAAGAGGTATGAGAAGGGATGCAAAGTTCATGCCAGCATGGCTGAACATTGAGTCCCAGGGGTGGGGAACCTGCAGCCTTTACGTGGCCTTCTAGGTCCTCAAGTGTGGCCCTTTGAATTGGATTCAGCCAAAGGGCCACACTTGAGGACCTAGAGGGCCACATATGGCCTCGAGGCCACAGGTTCCCCACCCCTGATAGACTATACAAAAGTGAGTAAGGTGAAGAAATGTAGCAAGGTAAGCTGGAGACCAGACTGTAACAGGTTTTAAATGCCCAAGTTGAGGAATCTATATTTTGTCCCCAGGACAATAGGGAGCCATTGGAATTCCTTGAGCAGAAAGTGATGCAGTCAGATCTGTGCTTTGGGAATATCATTTTGATAGCTATTAGAAAATTGGTAGGAGGGGCAGCTGGATGGCACAGTGGATAGAGCACTGGCCCTGGAGTCAGGGGGACCTAAGTTCAAATGTGACCTCAGACACTTACTAGCTGTGTGACCCTGGACAATTCACTTACTCATGATTGCCTCCAAAAAAGAAAGACAATTGACAGGAGAGGGAAGAGAATGGAGAAAAGGCAACCAATTAGAAAGAGCATTGGATTTACAGGATATGGTAGAATGTGTGCTATATTTCGTACTTTGGGGATATGAATTTAAATTCTTTCTCTTGGGTAAGTCACGATCTCTTTGGGCTTCAGTTTTCTCATCTGTAAAATGAGCTCTAAAGTCCCTTCCAATTCTCAATATGTGACCTGGGTTCAAATGCTATCTCTGTCACTTGCTAGCTGTATGACTCCATGTAACTCATTTCTCTGTTTCTGCAATTATAAAATGTCCTGGTACCTACCTCGTGGACTTGCCATGAGACTCAACGTGAGAAAATACAGGTAAAGCACATTGAAAACATTAAAAGACCCTATTAACAGTAACCTAGCTCTGCTGCTTACTACCTGTGTGACCTTGGGTAAGTAAATTAATTTCATGTTAAAATGAAGACACTGGAATTGGATGATCCCTCAGGTCTCTTTGAGTTCTAAATCATATATCTTAAAAGTGACATAAAAGAGGAATAGACCTTTTATGGAAACACAAAGCAAGGAATAATTACATCAGGATAGGAAGATCAGGGATAGCTTCCTAGAGGGAGTAGCATTTTTACTGGGCCCTTAAGAATGGGTAATATTTCAACAGGTGGAAATGTTGGAGGATGGCATTCTAGGTAGGGGAAAAGCATAAGGAAAAGCGCAGAGTCGGGAAAGCATAGGGGATCTTAAAGGGACAGCAAATAGTCTCATTTAGCTAAAGTGTAGGCTAGATGAAGGGGATAAGAATGAGAAAGTTGGAAGTGTAGTTAGGGCCTTGAATGCTATACTATGCAAGTTAGGATTCATTTGATAGACAGTGGTGAATAGTGAGCCATTGAAGGAAGGTTTTTGACCAATGGGATGATATGATCCAAACTCAATAATGGAAAGATTAATCTGATGGATGATGGAGGAGAAAGAGATTGGGTGTAAGGATGTCACTTAGAAGAATAATGGTAATGAGGGCCTGAATTAAGATGAGCATAACTGGATTGGAAAAGAGGGGACAGACGCAAAGGCAAATTGTGCAGATAGCAACAGTTCAACTTGGCAACCAATTAGATATGTATGGAAGAGATAAAAGAGTACAACATGACTCATGGGCCTTAAGCCTTTGAGGAGATGAGTTGGAGAATGGTGGAGCCATTCAAAGATATAGGGATATTAGGAGAGGAGGAGCAGGTATGTGAGGAGATTCCATTTTAGACATGTTGATTTCAGGGTGCAGGCAGGCCAGGGCATTCAAGATGTCCAGAAGACAGTAATGAATGAAGATCTGGAGCCCAAAGAGAGAGAGAGAGAGATCGAGACTGAAGGTTTAAGGAGGGGTTCTTAACTTTTTTAATGTCATGGTCCCCTTTGGCAATGTTTTTAAAAGCATAAAATAGAATACATAAGAATACAAAGGAAACCAATCATGTTGAAATAAAGATGCATTTTATTCCATCCAAATTCACAGATTCCCTGAGTTCTAGGGGGTCTGTGAACCCCATGTTAAGACTTATTGATATAGATACAATTCAATTCAACCTGATGATACAATTCAAAGCAAACCTGATGTGTGCAAGGCACTATTTAGGATAAACAACTTATGATTTTTGTCTTCAAGAAGCTTGTAATCTAGTAGGACTTGGGAGTCAATTACATAGCAAGGAAGTATAGTGGATAGAGTGCTGTGCCTGGAGTCAGGAAGACCTGGGTTTAAATCTGGCCTCAGGCACTTACTAGCTGTGTAACTCTGGACAAGTCACTTAATCTCTGTTTGCCTCAGTTTCCTCAACTGTGAAATGGGCATCATAGCACATACCTCACAGGGTTGAAAGGATCTAATGAGGTAATATTTGTAAAGTACTCAGTACCGGGCACATAGTCGGTACTATATAAATATTAGCTATCACAATAATAATTATTATTATAGAAGAGATAGGTGAAGTTGTTAAGAGTAGATAAGATGGTCAAGAGAGTATATAAAGAGAGGAGAGAGCCAAGGGAAAAATCTTGGGAAATACTTCTACTGGTGAGTTGAGAGAAAGAGAAAGAGAAGCCAGCAAAGCACCACTCAACACGCACAGGTAGAAATGGCCTGTGATGACAACTGGCTTCCAATTAATAATACTAGTCAGAGACTACACTTTACATAGACATTAGAAGAGTGTAGCAGAGGAAATTAACCACGGCTGACACCGTCCAGCCCAGGGAAGGTCTTACCTATTTCTTCATCTTTGGAAACCTGCTTTTGTAAATACTCACAATTTTATCCCAAAGGGAGTGAACAATTTCATTTTATAAATGAGGAAACTGAGGCCCAGAGTGATGAAATCAATCAATCATTAAGCATTTATTAAGCACCTACTATGTACTGGACACTGAATTAAGTGCATGACGATATAAAGAAGAAATGAGGGAAAAAAAGCTTGCCCGCAGAGAGCATATATTCTACCTGGAGAGACAACATGTATTTATATGTATATAGAGAATATATTTAAAATAAATACCAGATAATTCAGGGAAGGGTAGAACTAGTAGTTGGGGGCATCAGGAAAAGCTTCATTAGTTAGACAGAGAGATGTGAAGAAAACTAGGAGGGAGGGGACAGTGTCTAGTAGGAGGCAATGATCCAAAGTGTCAAATTCTACAGAGAGGTCAAGAGCAACAGAACCTGATAAAAGGGCCTTGTGTTTGACAATCTGGATGTAAACAGTAACTTTCAAGGGAGCGGTGTGAGTAGAATGGGAGGGAGAGAAGCTAGGTTACCAGAGGCTGAAGAGTAAGTGGAAGGTGAGAAGTGATGACAGCTAGCATAGACTACTCTTTCAAGAAACTCAGTGATGGAGAGAGAAAGGGTGCAGTGGATGGAAAGAGGAGAAAGATTAAAGGAAGTGTTTGCTTATTTTTAAAGATAGGAGAGACTTTAGGAACTTTGCAGGCAGAGGGAAAGGATCTGGTAGAGTCAGAGAAATTGAAAAAAACAATTACTAAATTATGTGGTAGAGAAGCTGAGTGGTGTGGGAGTTGAGAGAAATAATTAAAAGGAGAATTGTGAAATTCAGAAAAGGGTTCTGGAGCATAACAGCAGAGTCAGCACCCCTTGGAATATTCAGTGCAAGCAATAGAATGTGAACTAATTCTTCTTCTCCTAAGGGCCTGGAGTTGGCATCCTCGAACAGCTGGTATGCCTCTGAACCTCACTATTTGCATGTGCAAACGAGCCTGCACAAACGGGCAAACGAGTCCTGCAAACCCTTACTTCCTAAAACATAGCGTGATGCTGCAGGTAAAATGAGTGTGCCTGATGGACAGATAAATATTGCCCTAAACAGTTAATGCAGATTCTAAGAGAGCTCTTAGATAAACTAGCCTATAATGAAAATCAATGGAAGTACAGGTGATCCTGCAGGATTTCCCTTCACATTTTCTAGGAGCTTAGGAACAGTTGAAACATCCCAAAAGACTCATTAGAGAATGGGATCTATAGCTGTGCTGGCCTAATGCATTTGCAGTAACTCTTTCATCTAGAATTGTTTGCTCAGTGATATCTTCTGGAATGGCTGAACCAGATCTCAGAAAACTGTCTTATTCTGACACACAGTCAAGCAGGGCAAGCATGAACAGAAGGGACTGTAGCAGGATCCTTTCTGCTCTGCACCCCACACCCCATACCAGCTCCTAGAGGCCAGAAGCAGCATTATAATTCTGGGTTCTTTTTTTTTATTTAAGGCTTCCAGGTACAAAGGTTCTAAGGCATTCTAGATTTACTGTAGGGTCAAAGAAGGAATACTGTCTTCTAGATCTCCTCTCTGACTTTTTCCTCATTGACTTCTTACTTAAGACAGATATTTGGTATTTTGCATTCTCTTTGGCTTTCACAGTGTAAAATGTGTTCCAAGAGTTCGTCCTCCAGAGAGAAGTTCTTAACCTAGGGTCCATAAGCTTCTCTTTTAGAAAACAGTTGTGGTTGAGTTGTTTCAGTTATGTCTGACTCTTCATGACACCATTTGAGGTTTACCTGGCAAGGATGCTGGAATGGTTTGCCATTTCCTTCTCCAGCTCATTTTGCATATGAGGAAACTGAGGCAAATAGGGTTAAGTGACTTGTCCAGGGCAACACAGATGTTAAATGTCTGAAGCCAGTTTTGAACTCAGATCTTCCTGACTCCAGGCCCAGTACTCTATCCACTGTACCACCTAGCTGGCCTATAACTATATTTCAGTATAATCATTTTGCTTTGCAATCTTATGTATCTTATTTTATACGTTTAAAAACACTATTCTAGGGCATCTAGGTGGCACAGTGGATAGAGCACCGGCCCTGAAGTCAGGTGGACCTGAGTTCAAATCCGGCCTCCGACCAAACACTTGACACTTACTAGCTGTATGACCCTGAGCAAGTCACTTAA
This sequence comes from Phascolarctos cinereus, assembly GCF_003287225.1. NCBI lineage: Eukaryota > Metazoa > Chordata > Mammalia > Diprotodontia > Phascolarctidae > Phascolarctos > Phascolarctos cinereus. Next base: position 111,973,068 of record NW_027555736.1, on the reverse strand, counting down.
CCCCAATTGCCTTAAAATAAATAAATAAATAGAAATAAAAACAGTCTTCTGAGAGGGGGTCCACAGATTTCACCAGACTGCCAAGGAATCTGTGAACAAAAAAAGGTTAAGAATGCCTATTCTAGACCAAAAGTTGGCAGAATATGGCATGTAATGGATGTCAAAGTGGCCTGTGAGATGACTTTGAGTGAAATGTCTAAAACCAGCTTCAGGCAAGACTACAAAATCAGAAGTTTGGCATTCTAAAAATGTCTCCTATAAAAATAATAGGTATTAGTAATAATACTAGCTAACATTTATATAGCACTTGAAGGCTAGAAAAACACATTACATGTATTATCTCCTGTGATCCTTTCAGTCAGTGTCCCTCTTTCCTTCCTCCTGTTACCTACTTTCTGCCCCATTCTTACTCATTTCATTGTTAACTAACCTAAAAGTGGAGGATATGATCAGGCTATATGTAAAACATTGCAGTGGCATAGTAGACAGAGAGCTGGCCTTGGATTGAGGAAGTCCTGTGTTAAAGTCTTGCCTCTAATGCTTACTGGCCATGTGGCCATAGGCTAGTCACTTAACCTTTCATTGCTCCCAGGAAATTTTCTACAGCTCTAAGTTACAGCTTAGTTGCCAATCTGTCAGGCAAAGGGGTTTTCCACACCAGGAATTCCCCACAAAGATACAATCACATTTCTGGGCCAAAAAAGAGAAGTAAAACCACATCATTAGACTTCAAAAAAAAATCAAGAGCAGCAGTTCAGGATAAAGAAGATATAGCTAGACAGTAGCTCATTTGAGAAAGACTTCAAGGGTTTTTGTTGACTGTAAGCTCAATATGGGTCAATAATTTGGTGCGACTGCCAAAAAGCTAATGTAATCTTAAACTGTGTTAACAGAAGAAGGGAGACAATAGACACAATGAATTTTGCATTGATTGATCATATTTCAAATATTATGTGCCAGTTCTAAGCATCAATTTTAAAAGGGACATTGACAAGTTGACTTGTATCTGGAGGAGGGCAGTAGGAGAGTGAAGTAACTGGAAATTATTTCATATAAGGAAAGGTGGAAGGAACTGAGGGTATGTAGACTTTAGAATGGATGACTTGCGGTGGAGGTGGGGAGGAGGATATTATAGCTGTCTTCCAATATTTAAAGGACTCATCTTAGAGAGGGAGGAAACTTATTTTCCACAGCATGAAAGGGCAAAAATAGAACCAATGGATAAACCAAGAGAGTCACATTTTAGTGCACTCTAAGGAAGATCTTCCCAACAATGAGAGCTGTTCAACAATGGGATTACCTTACTTGATGAATGGATTGAGCTCCCTGCCACTGGAAACGTTCAAACAAATGCCGAACCTGCCAGGGATATTATAGAGTGGGTTTCTGTATTGAGTAAGGGTTGGATTAAATGATTTCTAAGGTCACCTTACAACTCTGAGAGTCTATGACACTAAGGAGGCAGTGTGGTACAATGGAATGATCACCAGCTCTAGAGTCAGAGGACTTGGATTCAAACTCCACCATGATGCTTCTTGCCTATGTGACCTTCAACAAATCATAACCACTCTGGGCCTCAGTTTTATCAGATGGGGGGGGAAGGGAGGGAGTGGATTTGATGGACTCTGGGGTCCATTCCCACTCTAGATCTATAATTACATATTTTTACGTATCTGTGACTAGATTCTAACAAGACTTCTTACAGGAAAAATTACATCAGAGTGACAAAGAAATAATTCTTTTACCTCTTGCTATCACGTACATTCCTTTTAGGCCATAAAAGTTAAAAAGAAGATAGATTCATAATTCCATGCTTCCTTCAATGTCATAAAAGTTAAAAACAGGGGCAGCTAGGTGGCACAGTGGATAGAGCACTGGCCCTGAAATCAGGAGGACCCGAGTTCAAATCCGGCCTCAGACCAACCACTTGACACTTACTAGCTGTGTGACCCTCGGCAAGCCACTTAACCCCAGTTGACTTTAAAAAAAAAACAAACCTTAGTTAAATAGAATTACAATCTCATACAAACCTTAAGGAAAAAAACCTAGCCAAACAAATTCTATAGGTAAACTAAGTCAGGTTACAGATTAAACTGCATTTAGAAAGTTCACAAATAGTCTAATTGAGGAGTAAATGCCACCAAGGTGTCAGTGACAGTTGAGATTCTTCCCCTGGCTTCTTATCTAAGGAATGATTAAGGCTTTAAGTAAATGTTCAAATCCCATGGAACAGGTTTTGGTCAACTCAACAATCTCTCAGTTAAGAGAAATGGCCCTGACCTTCCCTTAACATTATTATTCCATGAGTCAGGTTTTAGTCAGGTGAGTTTAATAAGTCAAAAAATAAAAATTCCCATTGCAATATTTTATACACATATATGCATATTATATATATATATATGCATACATATATATTGTTATAGTGCACGGGGTACAACTGGAAATATGTGACCTCCCAAGTGAACTTGGTAAGTATTTAAAGCTGGAAGTCATAATTTAATTCAATATCCTCATAGAACCACAGATATAATGTTGGAAGGAGCCTTGATCAAATCCCCTAATTTAAAAAATTTTAATTTTGACATTAATGACTACCTAAAAAAGAGCTTTTCCATATGCAGAGTAGAACAAAAAAGTTCACATTCATATTCATATTATATGTGAAAATGTGAATCTCTAATATGTATATCTTACTTTTTGAAAAAGTATATAGCAAATTCAACATGTTACTTTCAAATCTGTCATGCGTGTCTATTCTGAACTTCCTTCTGTTCTTTTCTGTACATTTTAAAAATGCTTCAATGATTCTTTTTTCTTTATTTTCTTGTCATTTTGTTTTATCTTGTTTTTTTGGTAACCCTATCACTAGTTTCCTTCTTCCCTGAAAATCCCACCACTCCCAACCCAAGTGAAAAAGAACAATATAATTCTTGTCATAAATAATCATAGTCAAAACAAATCCACATGGTAGCCACGTTCAAAGATGGATGGCTTTTTCATCAGCTAGTAACTGTCAGAGACTGAATTAAAGCTCTAAATTCAGTGCTCTTACTGTTATACCATGTCCTTCCCAACTTTGAAAATCCTGTGTACTCAGATGAAATAACTACATTTGCAAAACGTTTTCACATACACTTTCTCAAATGGAAATGTATTTTTTAAATGAGTCTTCAATGAGCTGATTTCCACCAACATTTCTTGCAAGCTTTGGGTGGAGATGATGGAAGGGCAGTGTTACTGTGATTTCACCAGAATGGAGAGTCCTTAGGTGAGGAGCTCCCTCTACTAATGCAAGTAGGTACTTTTTCTGCATCTTGTAATCTCAGAGTTGTCTAGAGCAGAAGTGTCAAAACTGAACAAGATTAAAATGTAATTGGGAAATAGTTAACAAAATAAGTTAAAATGTAGTAAAACAGAAATAATATCACATTTTAAAACTAAGTCAACATGCGGCTTCCCAGGATCCTTATGTTATGGACTAGTGGCCTCCATTTCTACTTGGGTTGGATACTACTGGCCCAAATGACTGTGAAGTTAAGTGACTTGACCATGGTATGTGTCAGTGGCAGGACTTGAATCCAGGGCTTCCTGCCTCTCTGCTCCCCTCCACTGTACGATGCTCCCCCTCTTCAAGAGCAATCAATGGAACATGTATAACCTATATCAAATTACTTACTCTCTCAAGAAGGTGGAGGGAGAGAGAAAATCTGGAACGCAAAATTTGTTAAAAATGAATATTAAAAATTGTCTTTACCTGTAATTGGGGAAAAATAACTTTTTTTTAAAGAGTAATCAAGTGAGGTGGAATGCTCAGGCTATGATGACATTCAGTGACATTGGGCGTATAACTTAGTTCCTTGGTGGTAAATCAACTAGCAATAAGTGTAACTGAGATGCACTGAGATGCAAATGAGGGAATTCAATCCAGCAGGCCAATCAGAAGGCCAGAAAAGTTAGGGGCCTGAGGTCTAGGAGAGCCAGAGACCAGTAGTGCACTGAGGTGTAGATCAGGAAACAGAATCAGAAACTCAGAGAGCTCCGAGCAGGCCTGGCTTCGACTGGATAGTGCTTCAGCAATGGCCTAAAGCCGGTAATTGGCATTGCTATTTGGGATCTCTAAGTTTAAAGAGTTGGGAACTTTTTGCTTTAGGTGAAGGCTACTGATGCAGCTGAAACTGTAGAGAACTTTCAAGTGGTTTAGGGCCCAAATCCTCAGGGTAGTAGTAAATCCCCAGATAATGATGGTATCTCGGGTCCCCATTATTTCCAAACAGGACCCACAAATAGGTAGGTGACAATGCGTAACATGATTTCAAGGACAGTAGGTATAGCGGAGGAGAATAGATGCCAACAGGGAACTTTCTTGGGATTCAGCTCCTATCATTCCCTGCCCCCAGCCAAGAGCCACACACAGAGTGAGGTGACTTCCAGACCAGAAACCATACAACTCAAAGGTCCAGTGCCCCTCTCACACCTCTCATAGCTACCTCCCCTAGGAATGTACTTCTTCTCTTAATTATTTGATTAAGGTGTAGAAAAAACAGATCTTCCTCTTAGTTCAACCAAGACAATGTTGGAATTTTCCTTTTTCTTTTTTCAAATGTTTAAATATAGTTTTTTCCAATTACATGTAGAATTAATTTTTAACTTTTTAAAAAAAATTTTGAATTTCAAAATCTCTCCCTCCCTTCCTTCCCCCCTCCTTGCAAAGGCGAGCAATTTGAGATAGCTTATAAATGTACAGTCATGCAAAACATATTTCCATATTAGCCATGTTATGAAAGAAAACGCAGACCAAACACACACACACACACACACACACACACACACACACATACACTAAAGGAAAAAAAAGTATGGTTAGATCTGCATTAAGACTCCATCAGATCTTTTTCTGGAGGTGGTTAGCATTTTTCATCATAAGTCCTTCAGAATCGTCTTGGATGATCATATTGCTGAGAATAGCTAAGCAATTCACAGTTGATCATCATACAGGATTGCTGTTGCTATGTACAGTGTTCTCCTGGTTCTGCTTACTTCACTTTGCATCAGTTCATGTAAGTTTTTCCAGGTTTTTCTGAAAGCATCTTGCTCATCATTTCTTATAGTGCAATAGCATTCTATCACAATCATATGCCAACAAGGGCTAGAATTTTTCAAAAAGAACCTTTACTACTAAACTAACAGAAAACAAATATCCATGAGTCCCTTAGATCATAATATGCTGGAAGCTGCTTATCTTATTCATTTAACTCTGCCTAAGAACTGCACGAATCTACATACGAACCAATCCTTGCTACTCCCCCTCACGTACTCTACATATTAGCCAAACTGGGAGTGCCATAGGGTATATATAGATAGTGACTGGAGTACTGGATTAGGCATCAGAGGATATGGGTTCATTGAAATACTGGCTCTACTGTCTGACCATGGACAGGTCATTTAAGCTATCTGAGCCTAAGTTTTCTTCTCCGTAAACTGATAGTGTTTAACTGATCTCTAAGGTGTCTTGAAACTCCTTCTTTAGATAAGTCCTGTGCTTTTCCACCTTTGAAATTGAAGTACTTAAATACTTAAGAAAATGGAAGCCTCTGTGAGAGCACCATAAAGAGATGATTGAGGCGGCTGGACACTTCAGCACCAAAGAAGTGGTCTATCCTTCCTTAGATCTTTATACCTCTGTTACAATCTTATCATGTTCCACGCTGCATTATAGTTATACAGTTATATATTTGTTAAAGTGTTGTATCCCTCCATCTCCCTCTACCACCCTACATCCCAAAAGATTATAACCTTCATGACCACAGGGACTTTATATTAATTGCCTATATTTCTTGCACAGAGTAGACATTAGTAAAGCATTGTTAAATGAATTAATGTATGAATGAATATACCAATCCCACTTCTATACCCCAAAGACTTGAACCTTTCCTTTGTTTAAAAGAGAAAGAGAACTAATTAAGGACCATTACATGGAAGAAGGATTAGACATTCTGTGCAACTTTAGAAGGCAGTACTACAGTGTTGCTAGGAGGAAGTAATAGGGATTTATAGGACATTATAAGGAGAGCAATTTAAGGCAGACTTTTCTAACAAGTAGAGGCTGTCCAAAATGGACTGGACTTGTGAGGCAGTAAACTCTCCATCCCTGGAAGTGTTTGAGCAGAGGCTGGACAGCCGTTTGTCGAAAGGGAATGGGTGGGACATTGAACTTGATGACCACAAAAGTCTCCTCCAACTCTAAAATTCTCAGTCACTTGCTAAATTAAAAGGCTCCTTGTGTTCTAACCAGACCCCAGAAGGCATGTCTAAAACCATAGGAATGCCTGTGGTGTTTGGTCACCAACAATGTTGAGGTTACATTTTGTGTAAGGCAGAGAAACGTGAACAGAACGAAAGAATGCTACTCAGTGAAGAAACCGATGCCCATGCCCTTAACTTCAAATAAATTAAAATGTCCATTCACCCTCCATAGTGTTTAAGGGTGCCTTCCATATATAGAAAGCACTCGATGAAGGCAGTGCCTTTGATATAAAAGGTACTCAAACAATATTTGTTGAATGTCAAATGAATGAATGAATGACTTATGAGACTGGGTGTGGTCCAGAGAAGGGACAGAAGTGGGAGAGAAGTTGTTCTGAGCTCTGTGATGTTAAAGGACTTGACTCTACAGGTAAACAAAAGTAATTAGTTCCAATGTTTGGAATTACCATAGCAATCTCCTTGATTCCCCATCAAGTTCAGTCTTGTACTAGCAGTGATAGGCCTGCTCTTTTTCAGACTTGCCTACAGTCTCAGGCAGAAATGATGACTGATGTCTCAGAATGCCTATCATGGACTGCTCACCTAAATCCTTTAAGATGTCTTTCCCATTCTTGTATACACGTTGCTCACACTGTGTAATTTGTACACCAACTCCCTTGTTAAAGAACCCCAGCAGACAGACTCCTGAAGTATAAACTAGAGTAACCAAGGTAACTATTTTTTAGGTTAAAAAAAAAACAAACAGCAAAGGGATTGTTGAGAAAAGTAGATTTTCCCACCCCTATCCTGGATCTTTCTTTTCTCTTCTCTGAGATAACTGACATTGGGCTGCTGAATTTGATTTTTATTTTGTGATGATTTCTGGAGGTAGGAGATGGAAATACCTTTTTTTTTTTAACAGACAGACACAAAAAGATGCCTGCTGTTTTCCTAATCAAAAATAATTTAAATAGCCCTTTGGGAGCCTAGGGACTGGCAAGATAAATCTAGAACTGCCTGCAACTTTAAAGGTGTCTAGTCCAAACCTTTCATTTTACAGATGAGTGATTAGCCTGAGGGGTAGGGGTGGAGGTAAACTTGTACCTTGCTTTCTCCTGAAGCAAACCCAATACAAAAAAATCCAAATTTACAAAATAGTTAAGAAAAATTATTCACTTTACAAAGAGAATTCCAATTTGCAAGAAGATTTGCCTTGGAATTCTTTTATAGAGAAGCATCTCTCAGCGATTTTGGAATATGACTTGGCTTGCTAAGGAAAAGTTCATTGGTATTGCTCCCATATATGCATTTTTCTAGCCAGTTATGCATTACTTTCTATCATACACTCTGTCTTACAGCCAATTAGCCTACTTGCTATCAGGCATACACACCTTTGCATCTCTAGCCTCCTTCCTGTTGAACAGGCTGTCCCCATTGCCTAGAGTGTTACTATTGGTCACTTCTCTTTCTTGGAAGCCCTAGATCTCAAGATACATCTTAAGTGTCTTTGCCTATAGAGGCTTTCCCTAATTTCCCCTGATATTAGCACTCACCAAATCTCCTATGTTTCTGTATTTATTTGCATATTTTTGTTTACTTATTTGTGAACATATTGTTCTCTGCCCTTGAGTAGAATACAAGCTCCTTGGAGGTATGTGTGGGTAGGTAAGTGGGGTGGGGGGAGGGTTCCTATATAATTTCCATCTTTGGATTCCCACAGCCTAAGGGCACAGTGCCTAGAACATAATAGGCATTTAGTAAGTGCATGTTGGATTGAACTGAATATGATCCCAGTAAATATTATTTCTCTTAGGAATGGAAGAACTTTGGATAAGATACACATGTTAAAACATGGCCTATGAATGGATTTATTTTGTCTAATAATAGCTAGAATTTATATAGTGCTTTAAGACTTGAAAAGCTCCTTTAAAATAGTCTCATTTTATCTTAACAACGACTCTGAAAGGTAGGTGCTATTATCATCCCCATTTTACAGATGAGAAAACTGAGGCAGATAGTGGTAAAGTGACTTGTATTTGAAACCATATTTGAACTCAAGACTTTCTGACTTCAAGTTAAATGCTGTATCCCCTGTACCAAGTAGCTGCCTGTTAACAATGCTTTTAATTATAGGGGAGAATTTATTTTTATGAGAAGGGGACTTGAAAGGGGAAAGGAACAGCAGTAATAGTAATTTCCTCCCCACCCCCACCCCCAACTGCAACAAAAGGAAAGAAAAGAAAGTGTTATTTAAGAAAAAAAAATTTTAACGTGCAGAAGGGAAGAGAAGAAAGATCCAAGGGAGACATAATAAAAGTAAGAACAACTTTGAAACTAACCCTTTACATTTTTTCTAAAGATACTTTTTTAACTTTTCTTTTTTTAATTTACTATTTTATTTTCCCACAATTACATAGAAACATTTTAAATAATCTTTGAAAACAAATTTTGAGTTCAAATTCCCTCCCTCCCCTCGCCCCCTCGCTGAGAAGGCAAGCAATTTGGTTTATTTTATATGTGTACAGTCACATAAAACATATTTCCATGTCAGTCATGCTATAAAAGAAAACATAGACAAAAAAAATAAGAAAAATAAAGAAAGGAAAGAAAAGGTATGCTTCCATCTGCATTCAGACTCCATCAGTTTTTTCTCTGGAGAGGGACAGCATTTTTCATCATAAGTCTTTCAGAGTTGTCTTGCAAGGATCATTGTATTACTGAGAATAGCTAAGTCATTTCACAGTTAATTATCATACAATACTGCTCTCACTATGTACAATGTTCTGGTTCTATTCACTTCACTTTGTATCAGTTCATGTAAGTCTTCACAGGTTTTTCTGAGAGCATCCCGATTGTTATTTCTCATAGCACAATAGTGTTCCATTATAATTATATACAATAACTTGCTCAGCCATTCCCCAATGGATGGACATCCCCTCAATTTCCAATTCTTTGCCGCCACTGAAAGAGCTGCTATGAATATTTTCGTACATATGACTCCTTTTCCTTTGTATTTTTTATCTCTTTGGGCTACAGTGGTATTGCTTAGTCAACAGGTATACATCATTTTATAGCCCTTTGGGCATAGTTCCAAATTGCTCTATGGAATGGTTGAATCAGTATACCACTTCACCAATAGTGCATTCATGTCTCAATTTTCCCACATCCCCTCTAACATTTATCATTTTCCTTTTCAGTCATATTAGCCATTCTGATAGGTATGGGGTGGTAGCTCAGAGTTGTTTTAATTTCCATTTCTCTAATTAATAGTGATTTAGAGCATTTTCTCATATGACTGTAGAAAGCTTTGGTTACTTTGTGTAAAAACTGCCTGTTCATATCCTTTGACCATTTACATATTGAAGAATGGCTCTTATTTCTATAAAATTTGATTCATTTCTCTATATATTTGAGAAATGAGGCCTTTATCAGGGAAACTTGCTGTAAAATTTTTATTCACATACTTTTTTTTTTAAAGAAAGCTGCCTGTAATAAAGATTCACAGTTTCATATGCCATCTTATTTTCTGTTCTTTGCTTATGGAAATGGTCGTGTTTATTGGTGTTTGTCAAGTTGAGAATAAAAAAATTAAGGCTTCAGCATAAAGATAGTCATAGATAAAGTCCCAATAAATGTCATTTGATGATGACAGCATGGATTTCTTCTGCTGGCAATACTGTTCCCTTGGCTGAGCTACAATATGGGGGAAATTACCAGAGAGTGTCTCTGATTTAGAGATGTTGGAATACTAAAGTAAATTCATTTGGAAGTCCCTTCCAGCTCCAACTCTATGGATGTAACTAATCTATGGACATGTGAACTAATAAACTGCAGGGATCTGTGAAGTCTTTTGCTGGTATTAGCCCTATTTAGTCCCATGACTCACTTGGCTGTTTTCTCCTGACTTGGCACCCCTGCTCCCTGATCCACTCTCAACAATCTCTTTTCTGTCAGATTTTTTTACCTCTTCAGTGGACTGGTACAGAGGTTCTCAACTTTTCCTCCTCCCCTCCTTAGCCCCTTGGAAATGTCTGACAAACTCTTATTGCCAATAGCTTCAGGGAACTGGACACGTAATAAAAATAACAAACATGGGTCAGTGTTGAAGATATACCAGTTCTCAGAGTCAATTCTGTTTGCAGAGGTGGGGTCATAGGTGTGGAACAGTGTATAATGTTACTTTTTTTTTTCATGTATCAGTTTTGTTGGCCTTTTTTCTCTTTCTTATTTTTATTATTATAAACTATGGCTATCTGAGAGGGAGAAGGGGAAGCATACAATGGGAAATGTAGGAGATACAGAGAAAAGAAACATATCAATAAAAACTTATTTTAAAAAATGCTAGGTCTTGCACATGTACAATCTATATCAAATTGCTTGCCTTTTCAATGAGGGAAGGAGGAAAAGGAGGGAGGGACAGAATTTGGAACACAAAAAAATTTAAAAACAAATTGTTTTAAAATGTAATTGGGGGAAAAATAAAATACTAAATTTAAAAAATGCAAGTCTTCATTGGACTACAAAAGGAGCTAGGCCTGTTCTTTCTTAGCTCCCCTATTGCTTTCACAGATTTTCATCTTCGCTTTTTCTTGGGGGTCAGCCCATTCCAAACTTTTGATTTTGCCTTTGAAATCATGGAACTGGATTTCCATAATGAAGGATGAGGATATCATCTTCCCAGTCACCCAGGTTCACAATTCCATAATCATCATCAACTCCTCATTCTTCCTCATCCCCTATGTACAATCAATTCTACTGCCTCAAGATCTGCCAGACTCCTAATTCAGACCCTCATCACTACTCTGCTGGACGTTGAAATAGCCTCCTAATTAGTCTTCCTGTCTCAAGGCTCTCCCTTTTCCAATTCCTCCTCCACACAGCTGCCTGAGTGATATTATTAAAGTACCCCTGCTCAATAAATTGTCATGAGGGGAGATGGGAAAGGAACAAGCATTTAATCATCACCTACTATGTGCCAGGCAGTATGCTAAGTGCTTTTTTAGAAACATTATCTCATTTGATGTGCACAACAACTTTATGAGGTAGGTGCTATTATTATCCTCATGTTACACTTAAACTGAGGCAGACAGAGCTTAAATGACTTGTCTAGGGTCAAACAGCTAGTAATCAGGGGGTGCATTTGAACTGAGGTCTTCTTGTCTCTAGGCATAGTGCTCTGTCCACTATACCACCCAGCAATTGCCTCTAGAATGAATCACAAACTCTTCTGTTCATTATGTAGAATCCTTTACATTCTGGTACCAACCCATTTTCCCAGACTTATTATATATTATTCCTCTTTATACATTCCACAGTTTGACCAATTGGTCTCTTCCTCAGGGAAATAGGGACCCAATGTGGAGCTCTACCAGCCTATGCCCTGTACACTACAACATAGAAGAATTTTCGAGATAACGGAACAAGCATTGGACTTGGGGCCAGAAGGGTCTCTGTCCTATTCTTGGCTCTAATTGTTACCAGCTGTGCAGTCTTAAACAAATCACAAATCCCTGAGCCTTATTTTCTCATCTGTAGAATGGGGGAATAATACTTGCACCACCAATCTTAGAGAGTTGTCATAAAAAAGCATCACAGTCTTTAAAGTGCTATATACTCCTAGACTGTGAGCTCCATGAGGACAAGAACATAACTTTTCTGAAGTTTGTATCCTCCCAACTCCTAACAAGATATTCTTCAGTTAAATCCAATAGATATTGTATTAGGAGCTGGAGATACAAAGACGAGTGAAGAAGTCCCTGTCCTCACGGAACTTACATTTTTCTGGAGAGCTCTGCTATATGCACAGGTATAGAACTGACATTTGATGTTCATTAAATTGATGAATGATAATTCAGATTTCTAATGAACTTTGAATTGTACAAAAATGCTTTCCTTCAAGCAATCCTTTGCAAGTATAATCCTCATTTTATAAGTGCAGAATCTGAAGCTCATAGAGATTAACTAATTTGCCTATAGTCACATAGCTACTCAGAGGGAGAGCCAGAATGCCAACCTAGGTCTTCTGAATACAAGAATAGTTTTCTTTCCTCAACAAGCAGAGGCATATGGTACAAAGAACACTGTATTTGTCCTCAGAGGACCTGGGTTCAAATATCAGTTTTTCTGCATGGCTCAGACAAGTCACTGAACCCATCTGTGCCTCACTTTACTTTTCTGTAAAATTAGAGTTTGGCCTAGATGATCTCCAAGGTCCCTTCCATCTCTACATTTATGACTATGATCATGTTACCATCTCCCAGGGATCAGTTTAGTAGAAATAATATCACTTAATTTAACTTGCAAGTTGAACTTGGACTTTTTGAAATAGTTCTGAATTATATTCTTTGTGTACAGTCCTTAACTGCAGAGTGAATTCCAACTAGACCTGATTTTTAAGTACTAGAGGATATGTGGCTTATGGAAAGTCAGGAGCACTTCCACAGAGATTTTCTGAATTCATTACATCTTATTTTGACCATTGACAAGTAGGTGTGATCATCTGGGGAAGAGTTGGGACAAGGAGCTGGTCTAATAAATAGTCACCTAAGTGGCAACATATGGGAATAAAAAAGAAGTTTTTATTATTATTTTCTGTTTTTATTATTTTATTTTGTGAGGGCTTTTTTTAGAAGCAGTGTGACATAGTAGACAAAAGACCATCCTTAGCATGAGATAACCCAGATTGAAGTACTGCCTATGACACACAATAGTTATGTGACACTAAGCAATGCCATTAATTTCTGAGTGACCCCAGACAACTTTTAAGACAATTGAGTTGCAGATGAATTGCTTATATGCCTCAGTAGAGAGTGTTCTTTACACTGATGAAATCATCGGTTCAGACCAAAAACAAACAAATCACATATGCTGAATGCTAGTATCTTTTATACTTTCCGTAACATTTGCTTTATATTTATTTGAGGACATTGTGGTACAGAGATGCTGGTTTCAAATCTCAGCTCTACCACTTATTACCTTGTGTGACCTTATTCAAGTCACTTGGTTAACTTTCTCTGGTTTTCCTCATCTCTATGATTCTATGTCCATGATTCACTGAAATAAGCCAAGTCATGTGTTTCAGTATGTGTTTCAGTAAAGGCTCTGAGTGTGAAGAGGACAGTAATACATGAGGAACATAATTTTTAACTCTTTCTTAGGGCATACAACTTCCTGGCCCTGCCTGGGGTCACTCTTTAAAACTAGGGATAAAATGATAAAGAGGAAAAAAACACAAGATTTGAACTCTGAGGATCAGGGTTTATATCCCACTCTGTCACTGTGAATCTTGAGTAAATCACTTCATCTCTCTCAGCCTCAGTTTCCTCATATGTAAAATGAGGGGGTTGAATTAAATTGGGGTGGGGGGTCTTAACCTGAGGTACATATATCCCCAAAGGATCAATGGATAGATTTCAGAGGGTCTATAAATTTGTAGGGAAAAATTACATCTTTATTTTTACAAACCTCTCACTGTTATTTAGCATTTCCTTCATCTATTTAAAAATGATTATTTTAAGAACGGGCCTCTAGACTTCACCAGACTGTCAGAATGGTCCATGAATCATAAAAAGGTTAAGGACCCTTCCACTAGATGGTCTCCAAGATGCCTTCCTGCTCTGAATTCTATGATCTTTAGTGTAGCCAACCAGAACAGTGATGGTTCTTGATGAGAGCTAATTTCCAAAGGTATCATAAGCAGAGCAAATCAGATACCTCGTTTTTCATAGAATCTAGGAGAGCATGGTAAGGATGATTAGCCATGGCTGACAGCCAAACTTTTGGAAAAGATCTCACCTACTTCTTCATCTTTGGGAATACCATATTTTAGATGGTCCCAATTTTGTCCCAAGAGGGTGAAAAACCACTTCATTTTACAGAGGAGAAATCAATCAACCAACAAGCATTTATTAAGCACCTGTTACTTTGCTAGGTGCTAGGAATGCAGACAAAAATTAAAAAGTCCCTATCCTCAAAGAGGACTAAAGGAGATAGCATGTATATAAAATGTATTTACAAAGCATATATAAAATTTTTTTTTGCTGGGGAGAGAGGAGGCCATTAGCAACTGAGAGCATCAATGATTTGGTCAAAGGCACACAGCTGCTTAATGTCCAGTATGGAACCACAACCCACACCTGTGTACAAAAGAATCCTGACAATTGGTTCTTGGCTGAGGCTTAAAAAACCTGAGGGAAGGTGAGAGGGTTTTTACTGCCTCTAGATCTGTGGTTTGATTGAGTTTAGCTAGGCCATTGGACTCTCTTTTCTCTTCCTTCACATCCCACTTGGGTTGGGATCCACTGACCCAGTGGGATGGTGGGAGAGGGGAGGAGGCAGCTTTTACTGTCTTGGATACTACAGGGAACGGACCTCTTAATATCCAGAGTAAGATAGGGTCCTTCTGAAGAACATCTAGAAAAGGCGTGTAGGGAATAGAATTCAGGATGTTATTGGGGTTTTTTTAAACAATATAAAGTAACGTGGTATAATAGATAAAGAACCTGCTAATGAGTCAAAAAACTTGGTTCAAATCCCACATCTGATATACATTAACTGTGTGACCCCTAGGCAAGTGCATTAATCTTTCAGTGCCAATCTATGTTAGTAAAGGAAATTTGCTTTACCAATAAAATCATAGATCTGAACAAAAAAGAAGGGGAAAAGGCAGGACACTGTAGCAATGATGCCAGGATATATAGCCAGGAAGGTATGAGTGGGGAAAAAAACAGACAAGGGGAGATTTCTGATTCCCACTGAAGTGCAGTCCCTGGTTAACAGAATCCTAAGCAAGATGGCAGAAGTCAGTTGATTTAACCCAATTCATTTCATTTTTCTTTTAAGTAAAGGATTTCCTTAAAAACAGTGGAAGCATATTTTCAGACTTTCCCAGATGGTACAATATTTGAGAGTACCATCATTTTTTCCTCCCCTCGTTTAAAACAGGGCTTAGATTAATAAATAAAAACAAAAGGCTGGAGAACTGCTAGGTTTCCCTTCAGCTGCAGAGAAACATCAGAAAGTGTTTTGATGGATTAAGCAGAGAAGTACCCAGAAAAACCTCCTTGAGCCTGATTAAGGATTACCAGCAAAGCCCAGGAAAGCCAAGATGTGCTTCAATAATTTTTTGGAACTCTTTTGAAGCTACCACTGCCAAGGCAATGTATAGAGAAGACATCAAATAGTAGATTTGTTCACAATGTTTTGGACTGTTCTAAATGGGAGATTACTGATAGATGTGAGGGAGCTGGAAGACAGAAGTTAATTTGTATTGTTCTTCTGAAAACAGATTAAAGGTAGAGACTAGGGGCAGCTAGGTGGCGCAGTGGATAGAGCACCAGCCCTGGATTCAGGAGGACCTGAGTTCAAATCCAGCCTCAGACACATAACACTTACTAGCTGTGAGACCTTGGGCAAGTCATTTAACCCCATGGCCTAGCCCCCCCCCCAAAAAAATCAAGACCAAATGGAAGCTAAAAAGATATTTCACAAGATGTTGTTCACTCATGTCCAACTTTTTGTTTTCTTGGCAAAGATACTGGAATGGTTTGCCATTTCCTTCTCAGCTTACAGATGAGGAAATTGAGGCAGAGTTAAGTGACTTGCCCAAGGTCACCTAACTAGGAAGTGTCTGAAGCCAGATTTAAACTCAGGAGTACTCATCTTCCTGACTCTAGGCCCAGCACTCATTCCACTTCAACACCTAGCTGCCTTTTGCAGGATTAGAAATGCAAAATCACTGATAAGCACCGTAGATGGCAGGGGATAGATGGTCACTTACCAGACACGTGATATAAGGGAGAATAGACACAATGGACTAGATGACTTCTGAAATCTCTTCCAGCTTTGAGACTCTCTCATTCTATGATTGCTGACATTTCTTCTGCATCTTAGAATCATAGAATTTTAGAGCAGAGAAGGACCTTCTAAGACTATCTTTTCTAACCTTTTCATTTTCCACATGAGAAAACCGAGGCCCAGATTCACATAATACAATTGTAGATTTAGAACTGAAAGGGTTCTCTGACTACAAATCCAGTTTTTACTCTTCTACATGGGAAATCACTTGCTCAGATCATATAGCTAATCAGCGACTAGAACCTAGGAGTTCTCACTACATCTTTTTTATGGATGAGCTAATAAACCAAGTTAAGAACACATCAAAAACTGTTTTATCTCCACTGGTGTGGATTTTTCTTCACTAATGCAAGTCACCATCCCTCTGCATCTTAGTAGATGGGAGTTTAAAGCCTTTTACGAGCTGGCCTCAGTCTACCTTTCTAGCCTTATTATTCATTCCTCTCTATGGTACAGTCAAACTGGCCTTCTAGTCCTTAAATATACCATTTTACCATCTGATGCTGTGCCAGTGCTTTTGATACATTCGATACCTAGAATGCCCTCCTTCCTCACTTCTACCTTAGAATCCCTTGTTTACCTCAATATGCAAGTCAAGAGGCAGCTCGGTACGGCGAATAGAATGTTGGACTTGAGGTCAGGGAGACATGAGTCCAAATCTCCCTTTGGTCACTTACTAGCAGTGTGACCTTGGGCAAATCACTTAACTTCTCTGAACCTGTTTCCTTCTCTGTAAAAGAGTTTGGCCTCTGTGGCCCCTTCCAGCTTTGAGTCTATGGCCCTGTGATCAAGCATTACCTTTTACATGAAGCCTTTCCTGAAAACTCCCTTCCCCCTGCTTCTAGGGCAATCCCCTAGAAATTCCTTGTATACATACACACACACACACACACACACACACATATACATACATATATATATAATATATATATATATATATATTATATAATTATATATATATATATATATACATACATATATATATATATATATATATATATATATATATATATACACACACACATATATGTTCTATATACAATTATATGTATACATGTTCTTTTCCTACAAAGAGAATGTAAGCTTCATGAAGGCCAAGACTGTTTGGCCTTTGATTTCCTAGCATCTGGCCCACAGCAGGCACTCAATAAATTCTTGTTGATTGGTTTATTGATGATCTTCATAAATTATTCTAGCCAAACAAGAAATAACCTAATATCAATCTTCTAAGGATGAGCCTCTTTAAACTGAGTGAGACTGGTCCCTGGACAACAGACTCACAGTCTTTTTCTTGGCTTATGCTAGGCCTGATAGCATCTATTCGCGCTTGTACTCCTTTGGCAGAACTTTTAAGAACCCAGGGTGGTCTCCATGCTATAATGGGATGTCAGAGAGGGCTTATGTGGAGAAAAGAAAATGAAAACGTTTGTGAATATCATGGCATACTTCAGACATCCATGCTAGTAAAATGTTGTTTGTTGTGTCATTTTAGACTCTTTGTGACCTTGTTTGGGGTTTTCTTGGCAAGGCAAACAGGCTTAAGTGACTTGCCCAGGGTCACACAGCTAGTGAGTGTCTGAGGTCAGAGTTGAACTCAGGGAGGTAAGTCTTCCTGACTCCAGGCCTGGTCCTCTAACCACTGTATCACCTAGCTGCCTCAAAGAGATATTTACTGAGAAGATATAGCAAGGACAGAAGTACAAACATTTTCCCCAATACCTGGGAACAATCTTTCCCCTATACCACCTCAGTCCCTGGAAAGAGTGGCCTAAAATTTAAAGTCATATCTAGAGTGCATCCACCCCACCAAAGTCAGTCAATAAGCATTTATTAAGTGTTTACTGTGTGCCAGGAATTGTTATAAGTATTGGAGATACAAATGTGAGCCAAAAAAAATTAGACATTTGCTGCCATTTCTTAAGGAGCTTACATTCTATAGGGGGAAGGCAACATATAAAAGGGGAACAGAACAGTGGGGGGAGGAGGTTCCCCTTTTGGGGAATGGTGGTAAAATGCAGAGAATGAGGGATGGCTAGTCTCGACCTTTGCCCAAAATGGAACTTCTGGGAAGAACCCACAATGGGAGAAGAGGCCTTGGGTGGCAGAGGGTAGGGAGGAGGATATAGCTGAAGCATGGTGGCAAAGTCCAGAGAATTCTCATCTATGTTCAGCATTGCCACTAGATGAATCACTGTTATTCCTTCTTGGTTGCCTTCATGGGCTAAATAGGAATTTTGCTCCTTACCACAGGACTTCAGGCAAATCTTGGCATGGACTCCCCCTGGCACCTACTTTTGAAGGTCATAAAAGTCACAGCTACCTCCAATGTCTTCACTCATAGGTGAGGGAGGTCTGGGGCCTCTCCCTATCCAAATATCCACAGTATATCTTTCTCACTTGAACAGGCAGCAAGAATGAGAAAGAAGAGGAGACTTGCTTTGGACAGCTAGTGCTTTTAGAATATACCCCCATTTGTGCTCAGCGGCTACTGGATGATCCATCTCTACACCACATGGCTAGAATACTAGAACCAGCTGTAGAATACTGTATGTGCTCCAAATGGGAGAGTAGGGCTCTTCCTTTACATATCACCATGTCTTTATGAAGGCAGGCTCACTAGCCTCTCCCATATGAAGCTCACAGTACTCTGAGGAAGGGACTCCATTGGCTGGGCCCCTATTACACACACATTATCTCGCTTGAGCCTCATAACAGCCTTGGGAAGTAGGTACTACAGGTATTTTTAATCCCTATCTTATAGATGAGAAAACCAAAGCATTAAGCAAATAAATAATTTGCTGATGGTCATGTGTCATCTAAGTGTCAGAGGTAAGATCTGAACCCGAGTCCTGACTCCAAGTCCAATATTGCCTCAAATACTGGAAGCCTTCCTTTAATTCTTTTTATATCAAGGTTACAAACAGAGTACAAATGTCCATTATCTCTCATTCTTTTTACATGGTCTGTCCCCTCCCCCCTTTTCTGATCATACATAGCATTCTTGATGATGCATCATATGATTTTTTTTTCTTGATCTAATTTATCACCAGTAAACATGCTACTATCAGTGTATATTCACCAAGTGCTTTTTTTCTTTTGTCCTTGGATCTTTTTTCGTTGTCTTTTCATTGTCCTTGGGTCAATTTTGATAAAAGATCATAGGATATACACTGGAAGAGGCCTTTAAAATAATAAATACCAGCCTTCTCATCTACAGATGAGGAAAATGAGGTCCAGAGAAGTAAAGTAGCTTGCTCCAGATCACCCACAATAATCATACAAGCTACAAGCAAATGAAGACAAATTGCCTATAGCTCAAACAGGAACACTTAAATTACTAATATGCTTCTCAATAACACACAATAATATTTATAAGTTATTCTAAGTTGGGCATTTACCTAGCTGATTGAAGTAAAGTATAATTTCAACTGCTGTGTGTCTATGATACAATTTCACCTGGGTTTTGTGATCTTTCTGATCTTTCCAAAGACCCTCGGATCCAATAACCAATTTCCAATAATCCTTTGTGAGCCAAAAGAAGAAACTAGATTCTACTCTCTCTCCCCCCAGTCTTTCAGAAGTCATACAGCCCTGCCTATTCTTGCAGTCAGGTTTTTCTTACCTAATTTTGTAGAGGAGAGGAGGTTTTAGGACTGGTTGTCTTCTTGAGCATCCTGCCAATGTTACGTTATTTGAAAATAGGTTTGTCTATTCACTATTAGGAGTAGAAAAGCACCTCTCTTCCTTTCCCCTCAACAGTTAACTCTAAACTGAAATATTATTTCTAATTAAGATGTTTTCTTTCAGTAGGAAGAAACCTGGTTCATCTCAGTTCATATTCCAAACTAAAACTTGTCTTTTCTTTATCATACAAGGTACATGTTATAGTGGACAGAGAACAAGGCCTCAAGGAAAATCTAAATTAAAGCCTCACCTCTGACATACATTTGCTTTGTGACCTGGGACAGGACATTTAACCTCTCTACACCCCCAGGTACTACCTGCACTGGTAGGAGTTTCCTCACCTGGGATTATGTACACCAACGAAATCACAATATTCCTATTCGTCAATGTAATCATCAGTAATGTAGTCATCAGTAACATTCGCTTCTTTTTCTTCACATTAACTCTGGAGTCTTTTAGAACTGTCTTACAAACAGGAAAAGGTTGTTTTTTTGTTAGCCCTGTGACGCTTTCTCTCCAATCACAGAGGCAGGGACATGAAAAAAGAGGATGAGGTAGCTTATGTTTAATTGGTGACTGCTCCTGCCCACTCTGCTGCCTCTTCCATTTGTTCTGAACCTCTTTCCATCTCCTGTAGCTACAATTCAACTGATTATGAAACAATAGAACTGATTGTATATTCTCTGTCTCTAGGTAATTAAAAACCATCCATCAATTTGGTTATCATTGAGGTCTTTTCAAAACTGGCTCTTTTAAAACCTCTAAATAATCTCTTTGGAAAACTAACCAATGTAACAGCTAGACAGATCTAGAATTTTCTTCATGTGGAGGGAGATAAAGTATTTCCTACTGAGGTAGGTAGCTTACACTTGAATGCTCATTGAACCCACCCAGGTAATTTGAAGACTATATTATCGGAAGCATAACTTCTAACTCCTATAAGCATATGAATTCATAAGGCTCAAAATGTGAATAGGTTTATTTAGTCAGAGGAGGCAGAGAATCTCAGTCTGAATCTGAGTCCAAACACTTAATAACCAAGTGACATTTGGGCAAAATACAACCTCTCTTTTCCATAAACTGGGAATGATAATAAATAGGCTACCTATGTCTGAGGGTGGTTATGATGCTCAAATGAGATCATGAATTTCACATGAATGTGACAGTTCTTTGTAAGTTATAAAGTCCTATAAAAGGAGACTTCTATTTTCTGATCATCTTACTGATGCACATGTCAGCCTGGCTGTGTCATCACTTTATTTTGCTGACTACTTTAGCCCATGCCTTTTACACCTTGATAGAACTCAGCTTTCATTGCGCCACTTGGGGTCTAATACTTCTGGGAATCCAGCAGCATAATGAATCTAATTCATCCAGTACTCCAATGGATCTGTGAACTCATATGTGGATACTCTCTTCACTATTACAAACCACAGAGAGTATGAGAGAATAGAAAGAATACTGAATCTAGAGTCAGAAAGCCTGAATCATGGGTCCTAGAATTCTGCTTACTATGTGTAGCTTAGGACCAAATCTCTTTCCCTTTGTGATAAGACTGATATCTACCAGCATTCCCTAATAACATCAGTTAGGTCCTTCTCTCCTTCTTCCCTCCTATGACTTAAATTCACTTCCTCTAAAAGGAGAGAAAACTGCCTCTGGGATCTGATTAGCCATATATTTATTCCCTGATGCAATTACCTGGTTGCCTAAGGGCATCCAATTCTGGACCACCTGAAGTTGGAACCCCATGACTTGTTGGACTTCTGACGACCACCTGAGTCAGCATGTCCCCCACCACATCCTGCACTGATGACCAGACACCTTTTTTTATAAGAAGATTGGGGGACTGAGTCCAGAGAAGCTAAGTGCTACTTTATCCTTGTTGCACATCCTTGCTGTGTTAGGAGGTAAAAAAAGTAAACCTCTTTTTGTTAACTATTCAATAACTTGTAAGCATTTTATTTCATCCTAACATCAAACCTGAGCAGACAGTGTGCTGTTATTAGAGTCGCCTCCATTACCCAATCTGGTACTTAATTTCCTCATCTATAAAGTAAGGTTTCTTGATTAGGTAATCTTTAAGGTCATTTCCATCTCTAGACATTACAATCAATCCACATCTTGTCCTGCGTGATTCTTGTCCATGTTTTTCCATGAATCTTGTATGTCCATTTAATGTGCTGGAATACTTCCTATAGTTCATTTCATATTTCAAACTTGTTTATCTTTTGTCAAATATGTTACACTGGGGATTCCTGCTTTGGTTAGGGACTGAAGCCTATTATGTTGAAAGGATCCTTCTAGCTCAGATGTTTTCATAACTCCATTCTACTAAGTTTGGAGAATCAGGGAAATGCTTGGATTGTCTCTCCATTTTCCTTCTCTTTCCTTAATTTTCTTAAAGGCTCATCTCAAGTGCACTTCTTACATGAAGCCTTCCTAATTCCAATATACCCTCCAGCTGTAAATGTTCTCCCTATCTAGAAATTACTTTATACTTTACTTGTAAATATGTTTGTGTTTACTTCTCTGTGTACATATTGCATTACCACCCAACTCTTCATGCTTCTCTTGAGTCTTTCATTTGAAAGTCAAATTTTCTGTTTAGCTCTGGTCTTTTATCAAGAATGCTTGAAAGTCTTCTATTTCATTGAATATCTATTTTTTTCCCTGGAGGATTGTACTCAGTTTTGTTGGGTATGTGATTCTTGATTGTAATCCTAGCCTCTTTGCACTCCAGAATATCATATTCCAAGCCCTCTGATCCTTTAATGTAGAAGCTTCTAAATCTTGTGCTATTCTGCCTGTGGCTCCAATATTTGAAGTGTTTCTTTCTGGCTGCTTGCAGTATTGACCCGGGAGCTCTGAAATCTGGCTATAATATTCCTGGGAGTTTTCACTTGAGGATCTCTTTCAGGAGGAGATTGGTAGATTCTTTCAATTTTTATTTAACCGATGATTTTAGAATATCAGGACATTTTTCCTTCATAGTTTCTTGAAAGATGATGTTTCTGCTCTTTTTTTGATCATGGCTTTCAAGTAGCCCAATAATTTTAAGTTATCTCTTCTAGTTCTATTTTCCATGTCAGTTATTTTTCAAATGAAATATTTCACATTATCTTCTATTTTTTTCATTCTTTTGGTTTTGTTTTGTTGATTCTTGATTTCTCATAAAGTCATTAGCTTCCATTTGCTCAATTCTAATTTTTAAGGAATTATTTTCTTTAGTGAGCTTTTGCACCTCATTTGCCATTTGTCCAATTCTACTTTTTAAGGAGTTTTTATCCTTCCTTGAAATTTTGTGCCTCTTTTTCCATTTGGCCAATTCTGCTTTTGAAGGCATTCTTCTCCTCATTGGCTTTTTGGAACTCTTTTGCCATTTGGGTTATGCTATTTTTTAAGGTGTTATTTTCTGCAGTACTTTCTGTGTCTCCTTTACCAAGCTATTGACTTGTTTTCATAATTTTATTGCATTACTCTCATTTCTCTTCCCCATTTTTCCTCTGCCTCTCTTACTTGATTTTCAAAATCCTTTTAGAGCTCTTCCATAGCCAATTCATATTGTGACCAATTCATATTTGTCTTAGAGGCTTTGGATGTGGGAGCTTTGACTTTGTTATCTTTTGAGTGTGTGTTTTGATCTTCCTTGTCATAGTAATTTTCTATGGTCAGAATTTTTTCTGTTGTTTATTCATTTTCCCAGCCCATTACTTGACTTTTAACTCTTTGTTAAAGTAGGGCTCTGCCTCCAGGGTGGAGGGTGTGCTGTCCTGAGCTTCAGGGGTTTTGTGCAGCGATAATTCTAGGGGACCTGTAAGTTTTCAGTTCTTCCAAGGTAGTATGATCTAAGAAGAGATGGTTTACTACTCTCCTGGCCTGTACTTTGGTCTGTGAGTAACCACAAGCATTCTTTTCTGCCCCAGAACTGTGACAAGGGTCTCTGTTCCACTGTGGCTAGAAGCTCTGGTGTGCTTAGGGCTCTTCCTCACCCTGGGACTGCCACCCAGGACTGTGAGGATAGGCAAAGCAACAGAGTCCTGCCTCAGTGCTAGCAAAAAGACCCCTGTAATTTCCTTCTGACCAGTTGTTCGACCCCCTTATTGTCTGTGGGCTGAGAACTCCAGAAGCAGCTACTGCCACTGCTGATTCAGTGGCTCCCAAGGCTTGCTTCTGGTTTGCTGGGGCTGGGTCTGTGCTGGACTGTACTCCACTCTCACCCAGGGGTGACAGACCTTTCCTACTGACCTTGTAAGTTGTCTTTGGCTGGAAAATTATCTCACTCCATCCTTTTGTGGGTTCTGCTGCTACAGGAATTGTTTTATGGCATTATTTAAAGGTATTAAAAGGGGTTTTGGGGAGAGCTCAGGCTCTGCCATCCCCCTCCATTTTAAAAATGAGCAAATTTATGCACAGGTGTGTCTCCACCAGTGAAAAAGCCAAGATTAGATGTTGTCATGTGTAGTGACTAATGTAGACAAGGCTACTCATTCTTCTGGTACTAATTGACCCCCAAATCCTTTCTGCCCTCATTCAGGCCTTTCTGCTAAACTTTGGGCTAGCTCTCTTGTGAGTCCATAGTAGCTTTTTTTTCCTACTAGTCTTTGATCAAGCTACTTGAAACTGTTTCTAACCTTAAATGACTAGCTCTCTGTACGTGTGGTTATTTGAGGAACCACCTAGAACTGCTAGATGGGGTGTCTTCTGGGCAAGAAACTCCACTGCTCAATGATGAGGGATGGGAAGGAAGGGGCAGAGAATCCCTTTCTCTTTTTACCCCGATTCTAAGAGGTGAAGAATTAGGTTCCCCCACACAAAATTGTTTGCTCCTGCCTTTGCTGACTCAAACTGAGTAGACTGTGTCTTTCAAGGGTCACCCCAGAATGTGGCCAATGACTGTTTATCTAATAATATTTAGCCTTTCTAACAGAGAGAGACAAAGAGTGAGGTCATACTTAGTAAAGAAATAACAGTTCATTCTTTGATAACACACCTCAAATCTGTGATTATATCCTATGACTACATCAAAGGAAAACCCAAACACCCCTCCTTCATGCAATTTTATCCCTTCTTTTCCTGGCTAAACTTCTCAGATGAGTGGTCATACTAGCTGCTTTCATTGTCTCACCACCCACTCATTCCTCAAACACTTGAAACTTGGCTTCCTTCCCTGCCCCCAACCCCCAGCCTTTAATGAAACTGTTTTCTATAGGGTCAGGGTGACTTTAAAGTTTCCAGAACCAAAGGTCTCTTCTCGGTCTATGGGTTCCTTGACCTCCTTGCAGTACTTGACACTGCTGGCTAATTTCCTTCCTTGACTACTGCTCCTCTACTGGTCTTATTCCTCTGGTTGTCCCTTCCCTACCTGCTTTGCTGGTTTTATGTGCTCCTGACTTTAAATGTGGGTGTATGCTAAGGTACTTTTTAGCTCTTCTCTCCCTCCCTATTTGAACTCCTCTACTTTTGTGGCGTCAACTATCATACCTAACTAAGTAGATAATTTCCAGATATCTTTGTTCATAAATTCTCTAGGCCCAAAATGCCTTTGCCCTTTCCTCACTACCTGTCATCCTTTAAAACTCCACCCAAATTTTTTCTCTTCCATGAAACTTTGATCTATGCCCCTCTACCAGTTGACAACGACCTTTTACCCCAAAGGATCTCAGCTAGCAGTGAGCCTTTAACAGATAAGTAATGTGGCTATTATGATTCTAATTTTTCCTGGTGGGATTAAGTTATTCATCAGTTAGCACAGGGTCTTTAGAGAACTGGGAATCTTTGAATCTTTCTGTATTTAACGTGTATTCTTTATCTTATGATTGTATATATAATATATAAATACATGCATACATATATATATATTATACACATAATGTACACGTGCATATATACATACATGTATATGGAAAACATGTATATATGTAGATCATGCGCATGAATGTGCATGTGTGTGTGCATGTGTGTATCCCTAATAGACTATAAGCTCAATTAATGAGAGCTTGCTTTCTTATCTAACCTTTATGTAGTTGAGGAGAAGGGGTTCAGAGGAGAAGGCAGGATTGGCCTCGAGTCAGGGAGACCTGAGTTCAAATATGGCCTTAGTCATTTCCTAACTGTGTGAGCCTGGGCAAGTCACTTAACCTCTGCTTGCCTCAGTTTTCTTACCTATAAAATGAGAATAATAATTGCACCTATCTCCAAGGATTGTTGCAAGGATCAAGTGAGGTAATGATTGTAAAGCACTTATCATAATGCCTACCACATAGCTATATAAATGGTAGTAGTTGTTGTTGGTTATTATCTGTCAGTCCCTGAGTGTCCACAATTGCATACAAACTGGTCAACTGCCAAAACATAATGGATTTACTCCTAGTTCTGGCTTATCTTGGGCCTTCTCTCAGCCCATTCATTTACATGAGTGAATGGGAGAGACTCAGGTTATAAAAAGGAGGGATCCAGTCTTGGTAGAGTCAGAATGGAAAACATCAGCTCCTCAGAGTGACTCTAGAATAGGACAATAATTCATGGAGGGAATTCCTCTCTTCCCTCCTCCTCTTCCTCCATCAGCAATGGCTTCTTACAGTGGAAGGACGCTGTAGTAGTAGGAGCCTTGCTTCCATTAAGTCTGTGAGACATTTGAAAAGAAAGAGAGCTTGGTTCCTGGAGCAGAAATGCTGCTGGGACTCTGAGGGAGCAGAACTGGGGAAGCTTCCTAATAATGGTCCAATAATAATAATAGATAGCATTTTTATAATGCCTACTATGTGCCGTGCATCTGCTAAGCATTTTACACATATTATCCCATTTATTCCTCACAACAACCCTGGGAAGTATGGAATGTTCAAGTAAGCCCATCAAAGACCCTATAACCATGTTCTCTAGGCATAGGTAGCCAGACCATGAATGGAAGTTGCCAACTACTATAGTTGCTGCCCTTTAGCTTTTTTTGGGGGAAAAAAAAAGATGAATGGCATTTTTCATTTCTTTTTCAGTTTAACTGCCAGCTTCTTAAGAGGTAGCTACTTAACTACAACTAGTCAGCTGGGATAACAGCGAGGGGTGGGGGTCAGGGGATGACTGGGAAAGGGGGCTCACAATGCAAGCACTGACAAGCTTAGTCACAAAATCCCGTCTCGTATCTTATACATCTATAGCACAACAATATTCATGAGCGCTTTAAATGATAAAGCAATAGTTATCTTCTGGTTGTTATAAACAGTTTAGTCTGGCAGTGACATTTAGCAGAAGAACCATGGATACTTGTAAAGGCAAAATCCCAGTAGAACCTAAGTTCCTTGAGGGTAGGAACAGTCTCACTTTTGTTTCTGTATATCCAATGCTGTTGAAACAATAACAACAAAAACCAAGTTGCAAATTTATTTTATTCTGAACTTAAGAAATAAAATAAGCATTTCCATAACAAAGTGTGGTAGAAAAACAGAGAATTGCACCTGAAATTATAGATCCATTGTGTACAACTTGCTATTCCTTTCAAATATACAACAAAGTTATCATGTGACTTTCTTCTTTTTTCCCTCCCCCTCCCCCTAAACTTTGAGATGGCTACCATTAGCTGCAAATCTGGATATGTGTGTGTTTACACATACACATACATACACATACACATATACATATACACCAGGCCTGCACAACATATGGCCCTTGGGCCACCTGCCAAAGGATTTCAGGCAGCCCACAAAAAATGTAGGGTTGCCACTGCCCACTCTCCTATTTGTCATGTGATCCAAGGCAACCAAACATTGTCAGTCTGTCTCTACTCTAACCTATCTGCAGCCTAAAGAAGTTTAGCCTATTTTAATTTTAGCCCCTACCTACAGCCAAGTTGTGCCGGTCTGATATACACATACACATACATATATATGTACATATATACATATATATACTTACATATATATACACACATATATATGTATATATGTATATATATGTGTGTATATATATATATGTATATATACATATACGTCAGTTTCTTTCTGGATTCAAACAGCATCTTCCTTCATAAGATCTTTGCAGTTAATTTGGGTATTTATAACAGTCAGAATGACTTGGTTGACCAAAGCTGTTCTTAAAACAACACTGCTGTTACTATTTTGCTCTTCATTATTTTGTGAAGGTCTCTCCATGCTTTTCTAAAATCACATCATTTCTTAAAGCAGAGTAATATTCCATCATGAACATACACCACAATTTGTTTAGCTATTCCAGAATTGATGGGCATCACCACAATTTCCAATTCTTTGCCACCACAAAGAGAGTTGCTATAAAAATTTTAGAACATGGAGGTTCTTTTCCATTTTCCCTAATCATCTTGGGAAACAGACCTAATAGTGGTATTGCTGGGTCAAATGGTATAGGCAGTATAATAACTCTTTGGGCATAATTCCAGATTGCTATCCAAAATGGTTATATCAGCTCACAGATCCACCAACAATGAATTAAGGTCCCAATTTTTCCACATCCCCTCCAACATTTCTCATTTTCCCTTTCTATCATTTTAGCCAATCTGATAGGTATAAAATGATATCTCAAGGTTTTTTTAATTTGCTTTTCTCTGATCAGTAATGATTTAGAGCATTTTAAAAATGTGTATTTATTTTTAGTTTTCAACATTCACTTCCATAAGCTTTTGAGTTTTTAATTTTCTCCCCTTCCCTTCCCTCTCTCCTCCCCAGATAGTGTGCAATCTGATATAGACTGTACATATACATTTATATTAAACATATTTTCACATTAGTCATGTTGTGAAGAAGTATTAGAACCAACAGGAGGAACCATGAGAAAGAAGAAACAAAACAGAACAACAAAAGAAAACAAGAAATCAAATAATATGCTTTGATCTGCATTCAGATTCCATAATTCTTTCTGTGGATGTGGATAACATTTTCCATCATGAGTCTTTTGGAGTTGTCTTAGATCCTTGCATTGCTGAGAAAAGCCAAGTCTATGAAAGTTAGTCATTGCTCAGTGTGGCTGTTACTGTGTCATTTTCTTTAACAAAATTGCTGAATGCTTCTATTACATGTTCTTTAACCCATACATTCTTTAAGATTAGGTTGTTTAGTCTTCAATTAGTTTTTTTCTATGTTTCCATGGCCCCTTATTAAATATAATTTTTATTGCATTGTGTTCTGTAAAGGAAGCATTTAATAATTCTGCTTTTCTGCTTCTAGCTGTACATTTTTTAAATTTTAATATATGGTCAATCTTTATAAAAGCACCATATGCTGCTGAGAAAAAGGTGTATTCCTTTCTATTTCCATTCAGTTCTCTCCAGATATCTATCATATCTAACTTAAATAAAATTCTATTCACTTCCTTAACTTCTTTCTTATTTATTTTTTGGTTAGATTTGTCTAGTTCTGAGAAGGGAAGATTAAAGTCCCCTACTATTATAATACTACTATCTATTTCCACCTGTAATTTATTTAACTTTTCTTTTAAAAATTTAGATGCTATGGTATTTGGTACATAAAAGTTTAGCATTGATATTGTTTCATTATCTATGGTACTTTTTATCATAATGAAGTTTCCCTGTTTATCTCTTTTAATTAAATCTATTTTAGCTTTGACTTTGATATCATGATTACTAACCCTGCTTTTTTCACACTGGCTGAGGCATAAAACATTCTACTCTAGCCCTTTGTTTTAACTCTCTGTGTATAATTCTCAAATGTGTTTCTTGTAAGCGGCATATTGTCAGATTCTAATTTTTAATCCATTTTTGCTTTATGGGTGAATTCATCCCATTCACATTCAAAGTTATAATGACTATTTATGCATTTTCTTTCATCCTATTTTTCCTCACTATTGTCCTTAGCCTCTTTTTTTTTACCCTATCCCTCCTCTAATTTATTTCTAACTACCACTTTCCTAATCCACAGCCTTTTAAAGAATTTCTCCCTTATCTTCTCCCCTAACTCTCCATTTCCTTGTTCTACCCACTCCTCCAAGAGTCCCTCCTTCTTCTTCTCCTCCCCTCCTAAATCTTAATTTGTATATATTTTTAACCTCTCCCACTTATCCAGTTCCCTCACCCTCTTATTTCTTTATAAATTTAGAAGACTTGTATACCCTTCTAGATATATATGTTGTTCCCTCTTTAACCCAGATCTGATGAATAGGGTTCTAGCACAATCAGCCCTCCACCCCAACCTGATTCCTCTGTAGCAGTTCTTCCTCTTGCACCTCGTTTGTATGAGATAATTGCTCTTTGTACCTTTTCCTACACAATTTTGCTTTGTAGAATCACCACATCATTCTCAGCTCATCCCCAATCTTCCTTTAGAAATACACAATTACTAATGACAGTCTTAAGAATATGGTTTACATTTCTGTGTATAAAAAGCAAACAGTTTGTCCTTATTGGACCCTTTGTGATGAGTCTTTGATGTTTACATTATATTTCATCTGGATCCTATGTCAAACTTTCTATCAAGTTCTGTTCCTTTTGCAACAAAAACCTGAAAGTCTGTCAATTCATTGAATATCTATTTTTCCCCATTCAGGATTATATTTAACTTTGCTGGCTGTTATTTGTGGCTACAACTCCCAGTTCTTTTGCTCTTCAATACACAGTGTTCCAAGACCTATGGTCTTTTAGTATAGCAGCTGCTAGATCTTGCATAATTCTAATTGTGGCTCTTGAACAGCTACTAGGGTCTGCACAGCTCTAATTTTGGCAGTATTTGAATTATTTTTTTCTTGTTGCTCTTAATATTTTCTCCCTAACCTGAGGTTTTTGAAATTTGGCTATGATATTCCTGTAGGTTTCCATCCAGGGATCTTTTTCAGGTGGTGATTGGTGGATTTTTTTTTCTATTTGTACTTTCCCCTCTTGTTCTAAAACTTCAGGGCAATTTTCTTTAATTATTTCTTGTAATATTGTATCAAGATTTTTTTTTATCATAGCTTTCAGTAAGTCTGATAATTCTTGGTTTTTTTTTTTTTTTTAGGCAATTGGGGTTAAGTGACTTGTCCAGGGTCACACAGCTAGTAAGTATCAAGTGTTTGGTCTGAGGCCGGATTTGAACTCAGGTCCTCCTGACTTCAGGGCCAGTGCTCTATCTACTGCGTTGCCTAGCTGCCCCTTTGTTTTCTCTTCTTGATCTGTTCTCCAGATCAGTTTTTTTTTATCAGTTGTTTTTCGTATGAGATATTTTACATTCTTGTCTATTTTTTCATTGTTTTTATTTTGTTTTATTATTTTTTGCTATCTTATAATGCCATTTGTTCTCCCTTGCCCAATTCTAGTTTTCAAGAAGTTGTTTTCTTTTTTAAGATTCTGGATCTCTTTTTCCAGTTGTTTGACTTTCTTTTCATAATTTTCTTGGTTTTCTTAGATTGTTCTCATTTTTTTCCCTAATTTTTCCTCAATCTCTCATTTGATTCTTAAAGTCTTTTTTAAGTTCTATAAATTCTTTTTGGGCAGGTTACCATTTGATGTTAACTCTTTTTTTGCTTCACTACCCTCCCCTGAAAACGAACCCAGGTCTTCTCTATCCCCATAGTAGCTGCCTATGGTTGGGCTCTTTCTTCTTTGCTTGCTCATTTTTATTTATTTATTTTATTTTTAGCAGCTTGTTATTATGATCACCTCTAGTCCTGGGGTATGGGGGATGGTGCCTCTGGCCTCAGGTCCTTCTTACTGTTATTTTCTGAGCTTTGTCTTGGGCCCAACCTCAGCATTCCTTTCTCCCTCCAAGCCACAGCCAGGGCCCCCAGCCACACTATGCTAGAAATGCCTTTGCTCCCTGGGGACCCTCAGTTGCTGTAACCTTCAGTTCTCCCCTTTGGCCTGGAACCAAAACCAAGAACTCAACTCTCCTAGAAGTGCCCACAGCCAACAGCGTCAGCCCCACTGCTTCTGCACTCAGCAGGTGTGTGCTGGTCTCAGCAGCACAGCCAGGCCTGGTGGCCCTCAGCAGCAGAGGGTCCTTCAGTCTTCCCCTGTTCAGATGTCTGACACCCCTCCCCCACCTCACTGTCTGAGATGTAAAAATTCCTGCGACTGAGGCTGAGGCTACCTCGCAATCCAGCTGCCCTCAGGGCTTGTCCTTTCTTATTTCATAGGAGATAGCCTGGAGGTGTTTGCATTTCACTCAGGCCTGCACCTCTGTTCCTGGGGTCTTTCCTCAGGCCTTCTCCAGTTGTCCCAGGAGTACAACTGCTCTGCCTCAACTCTTGTTTATTTTTGCCCCTGTATGTTCACCCTGAGGTGCTATTTTTTCTTGTTTGTGAAGGAAATCTGGAGAGCTTGGAATTTTCTGACCTACTCTACCTTCTTTCCTGTGGCTTCTTAATAAGTTTTTATTGAAGGGGAAATTAAGTGTGGAGTACACATATAAACTTGCTATCTGGAACACTCATCCATAGAATTTTATAATTGGAAGTTGCCTTGAAAATAATCTAGTTCCAGCAGTACCACTTTGTCTGTATACCAAAGAGATCATTAAAAAGGGAAAAGGACAAATGAAAAGGAAAGGAACAAAAATATTTATAGCAGTTCTTTTTGTGGTGGCAAAGAACTGGAAATTGAGGGGATGCGCTTCAACTGAGGAATGGCTGAACAAGTTGTGGTATATGAATGTGATGAAATACTGTTGTGCTATAAGAAATGGTGATCAGGCAGATTTCAGAAAAACCTGGAAAGACTTCCATGAGCTGATGCTCAGTGAAGTGAGCAGAACCAGGAGAATATTGTACACAGTGACAGCAACATCGTTTGATGACCAACTTTATTAGACTTAGTTCTTCTCAGCAATGCAATGATCTAAGACAATTCCAAAAGACTCATGATGGAAAATGCCATCCACATTCAGAGAAAGAACTATGGAGTCTGAATGTAGATCAAAGCATACTATTTTCACTTTTTTGTTGTTTTGCTGTTTTTTCTTTCTAGTGGTTTTCCCCTTTTGCTCTGTTTCTTCTTTCACAACATGACTAATGTGGATATATGATTGATATGATTGTACATGTATAACCTATATCAGATTGCATGCTGTCTTGTGGAGGAAGGGAGAAAAAATTGGAACTCAAAATCTTATAAAAGTGAATGTTGAAAACTATCTTTACATGTAATTGGGAAAAAAACAAAATACTATTAAGTTTTTTTGGGGGGATAAGAATAACAAGTCACTTTCCTTACCAACAATCCTTCAGAGTGGGTAACAGAAGCATCATTATACCCATTTTACAGATGAGAAAACTGAGGCTCTGAAAGGTCAAGTGACTTGCCCGAAGTCACACATCTAATAAGTGACAGAGGTGTAGGATTCCAACCCTGGTTTCCTGACTCTGAATCCAGGTGTTCCTTCTGTCATATTGGTCTGTTTCTCATAGTTTAATTCATTTGCAATACATGTGTGATATTCTCTGAAATGTACCTGGATGGAGAAACTTCCACCTGGGCATCTTTTCTTCCTAAAGCTGGTTGTGAATAGTTGTACCTTTCTAGGGGTAGGAGTTATATTTATGCAACTCTGACAATTGATAAATTTTACATGTATGTGTGTGTGTGTGTGTGTGTGTGTGTGTGTGTGTGTGTGTATATATATATACACATGTTTTCTAGTCAGAGTACAGTGGTGTCATTTGTTATTTGTAAAACCATAAATATATGTCCTTTTGGGGGGGAAAAAAGAAAATATTCTAGTTTAGTTTCCTCATCCTATATCAATCAGTCCATGTGCCAGATGCTGTGCTAAGCAATAGGGATACACACAAAACTGAATCAGACTCTTAACCTTAAAGAGCTTACATTTGACATATGAGAAAACTGAAGCTGAGAAAATTTAAATGATTTACCTGAAGTCACACCACTAATTAAACAGTTGAGTCTTTAGTGTTTTGAGTCTCAGTGTCAGTTGAGTGATTTCTTTTTCCTTTGAAGTCCTTTAGCAATTACTAGCTACTATGTTTTTGGACCTAAGTATTTGTGGCTACCTTATAGCTTTATCTTGTGTGTATGTCTTCTGTTTCCAACTAAATTGTAAGCACATTGTGGGAGGGAATACCTTAAAATGAACAAAATACCCTTCATTGAACAAAGTAGATTCTCATTAAAAATTTGTTGGTTTATTGATTCAATTTTTAAAAGCAAGAAAATACCAGAGACATAGATCATCCTCAGGAAAATTCATGAAGTAGTTGTCCTTCATCCTCCTTCCTCCAAGAAACTTCATCACTTTAGGTTTCCCCTCACTGCTACTTAGGATCCTATGTTAGTCCCTTGAAATCAGGATTTGTCCTTGCCTTGCTCTCTTCCATTGACGTTTTTCTGTTTTATATTTCATTTCTCAGGCCCTAGGGTATCAACTAGTAAATCTGACAAACCCACTTGTAATAATGGGAACTAATGAAGAAGTGCATTTTTTTTTTCATTGTAGCCTTAAGGACCTATGGTGGGAATCTCAGATGAGTGGGAGATATCTGGAATCAGATAGACCACCAGCCCCACTCCACAAACAGTGGATAAACTAGACTACACCTAATTCTGTGCAAATTACTCCACCTATTTTTAAGTCAAGGAAATGCCTATGACTTGTATTGGAAGACTGAAAGGCAGCTTTGTATATTAGCAAGAATACTCTTTTAAGCTGTCAGATACCTGGGTTCTGGCCCTGTTTCTGCCTTTTACTAGCTTTGTAACCTCATGTGAAACAATTTCTTCATCTCTAGATTTGAAGGGTTGGTATGCAGACTGAATATGAAAGTGAATGAAATGAGTACATGAAAGCGTTCTCTTGCCTGTAAAGTACTATTCAAATGTAATGAATTATTACTACAAACCCAATTAAGTCTCACCAATTTAAGTAGGGAAAAAAGTTTCCAGCATTGTGTATTTACAACCGATTGAATGTCACATATAGTTTGTCAGTTTAAATTTTGTTTATTGTTTAACTTTTTGCGTATTTATGTCTTGTCTTCCTTACTGGATTGTAAACTTCTTGAGGACCAGTACTAGGTTTTATACTTCTTTTTCTTCCCCCACTTCCTCACAGGGTACACAATGCTTTTCCTGCAGTAGACAGCAAAAAGAACATATTTTTTGCTTTGATTTTTTGTTTTAACCATGATCATAAGTCACCTGCAATGCTTCAGGGCTTTTTTCCCCTAACTTTTTCAAGCACTGAAACATCCAATTAACTTACTTACCCCTTATAAACCTAGTGGAATGTTGTGGGAAAATAGTTTCCTATCGGTTCCTAGACCCTTTAACTGCTAGGAAGAGAACAGTCCTGTAAACAGAACACCGTATCCATGGCAACAGGCAGCTCCATGCTTACCTTCTCAATCCCTGAAAAGGTAGTTACTACACTTTTCACTCTTCTGATATGAAAATATTTTCCTTGTTTGTGACAATGATAATGACTCTCCGGGCAGGGCACTTCCTGGCAATTAATACCCGAGGTTTTAGCTTCTATGTTGCCCCTTGGTCCACAACTCCTCCGGCCAGTTTTTAAGTGATAGGAAATTCCTATTGGTAAATATTGCTTAATTGCTTAGCGTTCTGCATCTGGAGCAGAGACTTATAAAGTCACCTAAAGCCTAATGTATTTAAAGAAGATATAATATCAGATTATTTTAAGGTATTCATTTGTTCCAGAGCCCTGAGTTCTTCAGGGGACGGCGTACACTATGGTTACTTGGAGTTTTTTAATTCTTTGTTTTTCTTCAGCGCGAGGGGTTCTTTCTCCTTCGACATGTAAGGGCTGCGGGGTGTAATTTCAGCACCTTCCAAGAGTTCTCGAGGCTACGCAAGTCTTTAAGAAGTAGCTGGACACTGGTCCCAGAACTGGCGTCTTTAAATGAATGAGAACCTAGGGCCACATTAACACTTCGTAAGCTAGGCCAACAGGCTCATTTGACGAGACGGTGCCTGGATGCGCCGTCTCCTGCCCTAAAGGGGCTGCAGTCCCTCTTCCTCTCCCAGAACCTAGAGGTCAACTTTTCCCTCGGAGCCAGAGGCTCTCTCGACTGAAAGAGGTGAGAGACCCTTGGAGGAGAGTCTTTGGTTCCCAGTGGCTGGAATATACACAGGAGCAGGGGCTGCCGCTCGTTTGGGGCTGAGAAGGGAGATGTGGGCGGACGCAGATGGAGGTGCAAGAAACCCAGAGGCACTAGCTAGCAAATAACTGGCCACTTGCTACCAATAAACTTAAAAAAAAAAATTCGCCTGCCTTCTAAAGAGAAAGAACGCACACATGATGTCTCTTTTCTTTCTCAGGAACCCCAATTATCTAGGGTTGGGGAAGAGGGACGCGAGGTACAATCTCAGGCGACCTCGTTGGGGTCCAGTCCTAGACTCCAGCTTCCTGCCCCGTGGCATTTGCCTGCAAACGCCAAGGTCACGGCCCGGGTCTTGCCCCAGCTGTGCAAGAGGCATCTCCCTAAGCGCACTGATTTCCTCTGAGCTTGTTGTAACTTGGCCCGGGGGACAGGTGGAGGGCCCGGGGCGGGCGGCGGCCCCTGCGGCCCCTGCGGCAGCCTACAAATGAGTCCCAGGTGCGCAACGAGTTCTGCTCGGCCTGGTCTGGAGGGTGGAGGCGGGCCCCTCCCGTCCGGATGCAGCGCAGCCGGGGACATGCCGCAGGGGGGGTGACAGGCGGCCAGTCCCACCCTTCCCCGTGCGCACCCGGGCGCGGTCCCATTTAAATTTCTTCCACCTCAGCCTCAGGCTCCCAGGGAGGAGTCCCAAAAGGAGGATAGCTCTAGGCAGCGGCTGCGGAGTCCAAAACTCGGGCGGAGTGACACCGCCTCCCCCCAACCCCCCAGGCTAGTGGGATGGAGTGGGTAAGTGTTGGTGCTGCTGACGCGCGCCGGGTCTGTCCCGTTCATCCCCAGCTTTGGGGAAGCGGGAGGTGGGGAAGGCACTACAGTTCGTTTGGCAGCCTCGGCCACTTGCCAGGATACCTCCGGGGGCTTATCTCCGGGTTATCTGGCTCAGGCTGGGGACCACCCCGGAGAAAGGGAAGAGGGAATTGAGTAGTCGTTGCGCCTCAGTTCTCGGCATCTGCGGCTGGAGGGTCGGATGCACCACTCGTGTTGGTGGTAGTGGATGCGTGGCCTGCCGTGGCCAACTGTTTTCCAGCCTGTGACCAAAACGGGGACGGAACTCTTGGCGAGCGCGCTGCTGGGGACTTTGCAGCCATTGAGCGTCTTAAACTCCCCTTAGGCTCTGATAACCTGAACAGGACATTTCGGTTTTGACCTTAGCCCTAGGCGACAATAACTACTTTTCTCCCTGCTGGGGAAAAGAATCCCCAGAAAGGGCAGAGGTTTTACGCTTCTGAGTGCATTCTTTCAGTGCTTTGAAATAGTAAGTGACTGAGAGAGAGCATCTCTGTACTGTTGCTTCCAGTCCCTATGGATAGCTGGCTTAAAGGGCAGGCTCAGGTGAATTTCACCCTGACTTTTGAGTTTTCTGCCTTTGCAAGCATGGGGGAGTGGGGTGAGGGAATGGGGTGTAGGACGCGTCTTACTTAGAACAAAAGGTCTGAGGCGGAGGCGGTTAAATTAATTTGGCCTCAGGGGGGTGTCCTGGTTCCAGAGAGTACGTTTCTGCCGAGGGTTTTCCCTTTTCCAAAGCTATCTATCTACGTAAGACAACCAGACTCACGAACTTTTACTAACCAGCAGTGCAAACTGCTTAGTAAGTGCACTGGGCAAGTAGAATAAAACTGTACAAGGAGCTCCCGGTAAATTAGAGGAGGCATCGTGGAGGAGATGAAATTATAATTCCAGATTTTTAACCTCAAGTTGATATTGTTTTTGCAGTAGTTGTGGGTACTGCAACGGTAACACGACTCGGTCTGTATCAGTAGCTCGCAATGACCACTTGTAAATGTCTGACATTTAAAAAATTGTAGAGAAGAAATGGGAATGGAGAAATAGAAGGGGAAGGGCAGATAACACCTCAAATTATAACTAGAGAGAAAAATCCTAACATATGCAGTACAAGCGTTGTAGTAGTCACCACTGCCGAGAAGAATCACCTGGTTAATAGTGACTGTATACATATGCTCATAGGCTTTAAATATTCAGACTGACTGGGGCTTATTTAAGGAATAAAAGTGGGTATACTGTACATATCTGTGTATTTATATTCATGTTGATTGCCCATTCATCAGACTTGACTTTCCTCTCCCTTCTCCCCCTTAAAGTTTGACAGTAGGTGCTTTGGCTAATGTGTTTTAAATAATGTTCATGGTGTTGAGTATGATGCCTACCACTCAGGGAACACAGTGTAAATGCTTTGTGGTGCTGGTGAATTTGCTTTCTTCTCATGCTCCACAGCAGCCCTCTGATGGCTGGGATATTGAAGGATTCTGAAAAAATAATTACCCTCCTACATTTTATCCCAGGATCTCGATTTAAGAAACACTGCAGTGATCTAATCATGATCCATGGCTTCTGTAGGTATCCAGGCATTCACAAATATTGTTCTCTGTGCACAAAGTACACTTCTTCCTTCTATCAGCCTTTGAGATTCCTACTTTCTGGATATACCTCAGGTGCTGCCTCCTGTGCCAACCCTTCCCAAGATGCCCTCCTTCCTCAGATATCCCCAGAATATTTTGTCTGATATTTTCTTCTGGAAAGAATACTGCCCAGACATTTACTTAACTTTAAAGGTGTAATTACTTCATTTTCTTAATTATTTAATTTCCCCATCTGTAAAATGATCTCCATGGCCTTTTCGGACTTTGGTCACTTCAGCTCTAAATCCATGATCTCATGATCCTTTGACCCTTCCTCACCCATTATTCCCTACCTTGTCTTATTCTTATTTAGGCCCATGTCATATTCCCTTGGGGGAATGTAAGCTCCTTGGAGGCAGGTACTATTTCATTTTGGTCTTTTTTACCCCTAGTGCACAATACCTTGAATATTTGGGTAGGTGAGTGAGAGCTGGTACTGTTATTCCCCTGGAATGATTGATAGGGAAACCTCTTCCACGAATACAAATCGGCTACTCTTTAGTAATTTTTGTGGCTAATAGGTTTAAAGGCTGTCTAGGGGCACTAAGGTTAAGTGACTTTCTAGTGGTTGCACAGCTAGGATCTGTTAGGGGTAGTACTTGAACCCAGGTCTTCCTAACTCCAAGGCCAGTCTTTCTACTTGTTGTTAGCGGCCTTTTGCCTTGCACATAGTGGGTATTGAATAAATATTTGTTGGATTGAATTGACGAATCTCACAAGAAAAAATCTAATAGTGGCATAAGCCAGTGCCCTCATTAGTCCCTTTAAACAGCTGGCTGGCCAAGATAGTTCTGAGGAGGGAGGGACTCATTTACTGATGACCTCAGGTGCCCAGGGAAGGCCTGTGATTACACGTCTTGTTTTGTTCCTTAGTATTTGGCACATGTACTGTGAAAGGAGAAGAATGATTTTTAAAATGGTTGTACTGTGAAGCCCTGAGCGTTAAAAAGGTGATTGGCTCCTCGGGGTTTATTAAAATGTTCACTGCCCAGTGCTAGAGCAACCAATCAACAGGTAGTCATGGATATGTGCCCCAACTAGACCAGATGCTGTGGGATATCCTGGAGGTCTCTGCCCTCTGAGGAGTTTGTCTTGTTGGGGAGACAAGACTCATGGGGCATGAAACAACAGCAAACAATCCAAGATAGTATATAATTAAGCATTATGATATGTGGTAATAAGGTAGTAATGTGTATAAGAATTTCAGAGAGTAGAAAATACCGTGCTTTAGAAAATGCCTTAGAATTTTCACAGAATTTATGTGTAGATTTCCAGGTTAAGGACATGGTTAGCTTGTTAAAAGTTTGAACAAAAACAGGCGTTATGAGATGGAATAGTTTCACCTGGCTATCTAGTGTGTGTGCTACTGTGAAAATGTATAGGAATCCTAGGAGGTCATTTGCCCATGCAAAATACTTTCTTCAGAGATTTTTGAAATTTGCAAGGACCATGAACATTTTCTCTCTGTATTATACCTAATATTTAGCACAGTAATTGCGCAGAATCAAGTATTTAATAAGTGTTTGGAAAATGTACAAATAAGCAGGTGAAGGGGTAAGTGGGCTTTCTTTTTTTCTGTAGTAGGCAACTGTTTCTCTCATCCTGGAATGAATCAGTCTTCCTAGTGCTATTTTTTGTTATTTGCTATTATATATATTAATTCCCTTTTTTGTACTTCTCCTTTCCTACTGCAGGTCCTTTTCTCTCACCTTCCGTTCCTGATCCATAATTCAATATTGCTTTTACCTTCTCATGCTCATGAGAATGGAAACCCCTCCCCATCCCCCCCCAAAAGATTTGGCAGGCTTACACCACTTAGAGGAGACCCTGCCCTATACCTATTCCAGCATTCTGGGACAGGTTTTGGGACTTTGATATTCAGCTTTTGAAAGATTATCTATATGTAAATATGTATGTGTATATATGTGTATATATCTATATCTAATATAGATATAGATATATACACACACATATATATATATGTGGGTCTGTGTCTATCTGTGTGTCCACACACATATGTATGTGTGACCATAATACATGTATTTAATATCTCATGTATAGATGAGATTGAAAACCTATATATTTACCTTTATACACGTATGTGTGTTGTCACATTTTTTAGGGAGGTCTTGACTTCTGATGTCGTGGGTGTTGGGAACTCAAAAAATGAGTTAGAGCTGGAAGTCATCTCCAGCCTCATCATTTTACATATGAGAAAAACCGAAGCCCAGAGTATAAGTGATTTTTTTTATCTAAGGTCACCCAGGT
This sequence comes from Phascolarctos cinereus, assembly GCF_003287225.1. Lineage (NCBI taxonomy): Eukaryota > Metazoa > Chordata > Mammalia > Diprotodontia > Phascolarctidae > Phascolarctos > Phascolarctos cinereus. The sequence continues at coordinate 111,932,518 of NW_027555736.1, read as the reverse complement.
AAGTGGCAGAGCTAGTATTTAAATCTAGTTTCTCTGCTTCCAAATCCAGTGCTTTTTCCATTATACCAAGGAACTCTTGTCTACTTATTCAAGATACTTTGTTTACAACTTTATATGGTATTATAAGTTCAAGTGACTTGTCCAGGGTCACACAGATGTCTGAGGTAGGACTTCAAACAAAGTTTGCCTGACTCCAAGGATGTCCCTCTACCCCTTACATTCAGTTGCCTTTTTTAAGTGTAAGTGGGTATACACACACACACACACACACACACACACACACACACACACATATTTAAAGAAAATTTTAATTCAGTTTTGTAAAGAAACCAGTTTTCCAAAGACCCTAGGCTAATTCAGATGAATAACAATGCTATCAGGAAAAACTGTAATCATAATAGCCACATTTCTTCTCTGTTAAGGAAGGATTCACAGACCTCATTTGTTCCTCAGGTCTTAAGCATGTCTTTCCGAATTTAAAAAGGCTAAGCTCTCCCACTGCATTCTGGGCCATCTCCAGTCGTCCTGATCCATATCTGGCCACTGCACCCAGATGGCTCTGGAGGAGAAGGTGAGGCTGGTGACTTTGCACAGCCCTGCCTCCTTCAGATCCAATTCAGTTGCAAGTTATGTCATTATCTTCCTGATGTCATGGTCCTCTTCAAGAAATAAAGGACAAACCACACACACAACTTAAGCATGTGGGAAAACTGGCTTATAAGTACATTTGGTAAAAACTAAGCTTGTAGACAGTGTCAAAATTCAGACTAAAATTTTAAGAATTCCTTGAGAATGGCATTATTATATTGAATCAATTGCATTGATAATTATTAGAATCAGGAATGAAGATTCTGTTCTGGATTGTGGTCAGCACTTATTTCGCTGGCAAGAATCTCCAAAATAGGATGTTTTGATCAGAACAGATAAACATCAGGGGGTCTTGAACAAGTTTCGAAAACAAAATATGTATTTTAAAATTTGTTAAATTTTTTATTTAAAGTTAAAGTTTTTATTTAAGATATAGTAAAACCCAAAGACATAAGCACCATGGAATGGGGGTTTATAATTTGTAGTTAAATAGTATCAAGGCAACATATTAATATAAAACTTTTAATAACACTTATGAATAGGATCTAATTTCTAACTATTGAAATTCAGAGGAAATAGTCATTTAAAAAATGTGTGTGTGTCACACACACATATACATAACAATAGACTTTTTTTTTACAGGCATTTAAAGAAATACTAATGAATTTCAAACTATCTTAAAGTTACTTTCTCGAATACCAATGATCAATCCTTACCTGCTAAAGATGCTGTGATATAGGTACCAAGAGTTTATGAAATCAGCTGTAATATATTTTGGGATAAAAGCAACAGAATTTTAGGATGTAGTTTTGGAAAAAGTGTCTTAGGTCATGAGCCAGGACTCCAAGGGCCTTCTAGTTATGGCTCTGTTACTCTCTAGTTGTGTTGCCTTAAATGAGTCTTTTTACTTCCTTAGACCTCGGTCTACTCTTCTATGAGTTTGGACTGAATGATATCTAAGGCTTCCTTCCCCCCCCCCCCAACACTCTAATATCCTTTGTCATAATTATTGTGTTAGGTTATACTGAGCTAAAGTAACAAGACCATGCTTGCAATTAATTACCTTCTCGTGCATAGTGTATATCCCTAGATCCACACATAATTTAAGTAAAGGAGTTGCTGTGTTCTGAGTCGTTGTATGTGTGCTGTACTATAAGACACTGCCCTGAATTCTGTGAGGAAAGGGTATGTCTCTTCCCTTTCCTCCCCCTCCCTCCCCGCAACATGTATGTCCACTTGCTGTGAACCGAGGGTCTTTGGAAGAGAAGCTCTTAATTCTCTGGATGGGGATCCAACTGCTAAAATACCAGGCTGTTTATGGGCTGCCCTGAAGCTATATTTCATCAAAACCTCTTTGCATTTCAGAAGAAGAGACCAGAGAAAAGTCCTGGTTCCCATTGTCATCCTGTTTGCCAGTTTAGGGTTTTTGTGGCCCAGACAAGGGATGCCTTAAAGAAGGGGAAGAAAAGCACTTGCCTTTGTAAACTTTTAAACTTTCAAACTTCTATTAAAAGTTTGTGTTTTGTTATTATTGTTGTTTCTTGGTCTTCACTGAGAAGTTGCTGGAGACTAGCTTCAGTTATAAACTTTTTCTCAGTGAGAGTGGGGAAGGAGTTAATTCTCAGTTTATAAAAGATCCCAACCCAGGTTAACAAGCTTCTACCCTTTCTGACTTTCCACATCCCCTGCACACAGCGGAAAGTCAGAATTTACAACCCACCACCCCTAACAAGCAAGTACACACATATACAGGGAGGTTTGTTTTATTCTTGAATCAGATGCTGATAATGCTGTGGAATTTTTAAACCCCTACAATTTTAATTTCTCTTTTCTGGGAGGTGAGGAATGGAAGGAACAGAACCACTTCCCTAAACTATGATTTGAAATAAACAGCTTAAACATAGGAAATCTACCATCAGAACCACGGCAGGCTCCAGGCAAATATGTTCGCCTAGTTTGTACAATTTATCTTTTGCCTCTCCCAGTGAGGCACCTTTAAGAAAAAAAATTAAAACTAGTATACCAAGGTAAGTTTGCCCATCCCTGTGTTCCCTCCCTTGCCTTTTACAAATTAAAAATCAGTTTACCAAAGCAATTTCTTTCCTTTCTACTGATATTTAATGAGAACTCCTATTAATGAAAGGCATTAACTTTGGTGGTTGTTCGGTCTTTTCAGTTGTGTCCAACTCTCTGTCCCCATTAGAGGTTTTCTTGTCAAAGATACTGGAGTAGTTGCTTCTTAGCAGATACTTGCTTCTCCAGCTCGTTTTACAGATGAGGGAACTGGAGCAAACAGGCTTAAATGACTTGCCCAGGGTCATAGAGCCAGTGAGTGTTTGAGGCCAGATTTGAATGCCTAAAGATGAGTCTTCCTGACTTCAGGCCCCATACTCTATCCACTGTGCCAACTACCTGCTGACTAACTTTAGTGGGGGATGCTAAAATAAGTAACAGCCCCTGTCCTCAAGAAACCTACAGTTTAGTAGGTGGAATACTCTTATCCATTCTTTAAATTCCATCTAAAATGCCCTCTCTTCCAGCATGTCTTCTGTATTTGGTAGGGCTTTTCCCCTAAGCCCAGCACTTTTTTTTGGTAATTCCATATCCTATAACATGATTATCTGTGGCTGTTTCTTATTCCCCCATTAGACTGAAAGAAAGCTCCTTGAGGGTAGGGACTGGGTCTTCTCTAAAATTTGTATCTGCACACAGTAGGTGCTTAATGTTTGTTGTTTTGTATGGAGAAGATGATGTATACAAGTGACCATATTGAAAGTAGCTGGTTTGGTCTTCATTGAAAAATTACTGGAGACTACTTTTGCTAGTATCTCTAAGGGTAAATTTCCTCCTTTTAAGATGTTTATTTCAAATCATAATTTAGGGTAGTGGTTCTGTTCCATTCCTTACCTACTGGAAGCAAGAAAGTAAAAGAAGGTTTTTACCACGAGAATTACAAAGGAAGTTATATTATTAAGAGAAGAAAAGATTGCCTCCCTTTTCCAAAATTTAACACAGCAAGTCCCCAGGCCATTCCTTCTTCTTTCCATAAGCTACCAACAATGAAAAAGAAAAAAGCCAAAATGCCAACATTTTATTTGAAATTTGAAAATATGTTTATATTTATAAAAATAAATTTTAAAAATAATTCTGCTTTTAAAAGCATATGTAATGCATATAGTAGGAACTTAAACTTTTTTTTGCTTTTGTTTTTTTTTTTTTTAATAATGATTCAAAGATGCATGAGCTAGAGTGGTATAGTAGTTAGAGAGCTGGCCTTGAAGTCAGAGAGCCCTAGACTCAGGTCCCATCTCTGACATTCTACTGACTGAGAGAACCTGGACAAGTTATTTACCCCCCTAGTGTTCTAAGAAACCCTCTAAGCCACTTATAAAAAAGGTACTGACTTCCATTGCTAAGTGGGCATTTTTGCACTTGGGAGTTCTGTATAATCAAGTCATCAAGCATTTGTTAAATGCCTACAATGTCCAAGGCACTGTGCTAGTCCTGATGATAGAAAGAAAGTTCAACAAATAGTCTTGGCTATCAAGGAGCCCAGGCACTAATGGAGAAAACATGTTAAAAAAAAACATTATAAACAAGATATTACACATGATAAATTAGCGATAATCCCAGAGGGAAGGCAGTAGGATTAAGGAGGGTCCAAAGAGGCATCTTTTAGAAGGTAGGATTCCAGAAGTAAACCAATGAATCACAGGTCCAGTTCCCTATTCCTCTCTTTAATGATACAAACAAAACTTTCCCAAAGAGACGGTGAGACTCAGTTGGTATTTGGTTAGGCCTCAAAACAGACAAACCTGTTTACCTATGGGATCAGGAGGATTTTCTCTCTGATAGACCAAGGATGCTATTTGCAAGTGAGCCATATCACAGTGCACTGACTGAGTTGACCAAGCATTGAGGATAAAGAGACAGTATTAAACAATCCTAACTTTCTAATGTGGAGATAACAACATGTAAAAAAGATAAGTAAACCTGTGATCATTTGAGGAAGGAAAAAGCACTAAGAAACAAAGGATCTGGAAACGGCTTCACTGTAGGAGCCTTAAAGAAATCCAGGGATTGCAGGAGAGGCAGAGGTGAGGAGGTAGGAGAGGAAATGAGTGATTCTTCCTAAGTATGAAGCTATTTTCTGTTTGTGAGTTTTTCAGTCTTAATCTTTAGTAGTCTTGAAATATTATACTTTTCAAAAAATGCAGTTATTTCATTTTGGAGGGAAGACTTGGGGATTTATATGTAGAGAGAGTATAATTGCACCTAAGCCATTATGGTACTGATATTCTTGGCAGAAGGGAATGGAAAGTGGAATTCTGTAACAACTTATTCTTTGTGTTCCCTCTGCCTGAATGATAGTATAAGCAAGTGGCTTCTCTTCATTCGACCAGAAGGGTCAAATAAAATGATGGGATTGGAAGAGACTTTGAGAAGTCATCCATTCCGTCCATCTGTCCCTGGATAGTGCCATTCTACACAAAGAATACTCGCATAATCCCAGCCAGGGAGTGCAAAGGAAGAGGGTACATCTGGCAAACTGCAATGAAGACTGAGGGTATCTGGGGTACCTGTTTCTTCCCCTTCTCCCCTGACTTTTTCATGTAACCAGTATTGGAAGGACATGTCAAACTTTTAAGAAAGTTTGTGCTCTAGCCATTGTCCCTCACTACTAAAGGCACAAGGAGATCAGAGCAATGGAGCAAGAGACTGGGTGAGATAGTTCAGCTGTTCCCCCCTTCTATCCCTCCACCAATTAAAAAAAAATCAGTTCTTTTTGGTGCTTGTTCTAGTATCAATGTATCAGTTATACAGATCAAGGAAAACCTAGTAGATAAACAGAATTGGCACCTATGAATTTTTCCTTTCCTTACTTGAATTCGCCAACATTTCTTTTACCCCCCCGTTTTTTTTTTTTTTGGACCCATGAATCATGACTGGCATTCAGGTGAGTGTTATCTAACACTTGCTTACTTAGAAAAGGCGTGTCTGAAAAGTTGTATAGTTGACCAAATGCCATTGTCATGGAACCAGAAACTGATCATGAGACTTCTGTTGCTTGTGATAGAGATTTTAATATCCTTAAACCAAAATGATATTTACTTTCTAGTGCCAAACGTATGCAAGGCAGTATTTTCATCAGTCATTCTTTTCTAGTTTTTCCTTTTCCAGTTTTTCCTGAGTAGCACCCACTCTGGGTTCTGCCACCAAGGAGAGGAAATCTTTCTTTGGACCTGATTTTATTCCTGAGCCAGGTATTAGGGCTGGTTCGAACATAAAAATGGCTGAATTATACCTGATAGACCACACACATGGCTGCCTTTGACTCTGCTTTGTACTTGTAAGGCAAAGCAAGAAGCAACATAATGCAGGTGGGTGCTTAGTAATTCTCAGGTAAAGATAACAGGGAAGCTGGTCAGGGGCATTACCTATGGCCTTAGGTATCTATATAACAATAACAAACAAAGTGAACTTCAAACTATAAAACACGAAGGTGAATATGATCTGATCTGTATTAATGGGAGGTGGAGAGTATATAAGATGATGCTTTGTCTATTGTTTAATTTGACTCTCCTCCATTACTCTGTCAAGGTGTCTCTCATGCATTTATTCAAATCATGAGACTCTTTGAAAGGAGTAACCACAGAAATAATTTTGTTTAATGATCCTTTGGTTATTAATATTAAGGGAAACATAAAACAGGGGGAGTCATTTGCTCTCTGTAGGTATTCACCACTGTTATAGGGGTGAATATAGTAGATCCAGATGGAAGAGGGGTATACAATTGATCCTTGGGGCCTCTAGATAATTCTGTTAGCCCTGATTATGTTAAGCCTCAGAAATTTATAGGGCCTTCTTGGTGCACTCCATGGTTATTTCAAGAGAGATCAGGTCAGCAGTCCACGGAGGAGAAATCAAATGAAGAGTGAATATTGTCAAGATTATGGCATGCTGTAGGAAGGGCAGGCAGCTCATTGAGTTGTCGTTTAGTACATCAATTTGGGACAGGTCCTGCTGATAAATGACAGGACAAAGGCAGAACTATTTCACTCATTCTTTAAGTTTTAAAAAAAATTGTAAAAGTACAGAATAAGGAAGAGCTAGTTTCATGGGGAAAACTATCTGAGGATTTTACTAACCATGAGCTAAATATAAGCCAATGATGTGTTGTGGCTGCTTAAAAAAAAAAGTAATGAAGTTTTTTTTTAAGTTAACAAGTGCTTTACTTTTTTTTTAACATTGAAAAAGTTCAAAAACATGTGCAGTGTGTAACACCTGTGGACCTCCCACTTTCTCACGTCTCTTCATTTGAGTCCTATTTGATCTCTATAATTTTACCTATACTTTTGAATTTTCACTGTGTAGGTATAGTTTCTATTTCTATTGTTATAGTTACTATGTACTTTGTTTTCTTAGCTGTTGCTTATTTCACTCTCCATCAATTCATTTAGATCTTTCCATGCATCTATGTATTCATCACATTCATCATTTCTTAAAGCAACATTACATTTCTGTACCACAATTTGTGTAGCCATTTCCCAATTGATGGGCATCCACTTAGTTTCTAATTCTTGTTGTCCAGTTGTTTTTCAGTCACGTCTGACTCTTTGTGACTTCATTTGGAGTTTTCTTGGCAAAGATACTGGAATGGTTTGCCATTTCCTTCTCCAGCTCATTTGACAGAAGAGAAAACTGTGGCAGACAGGATTAAGTGATTTACCCAGAATTACAGAGCCAGTAAGTGTCTGAGGCTGGATTTGAACATAGGAAGATGAGTCTTTCTGACGCCAGGCCAGGCACTCTATCCACTGTACCATCTAGTTGCCCTTCTAATTCTTAGCTGTCACAAAACGTGCTGTTATAAATATTTTGGAATATATGGGGTCTTTTTTTTTTTTAAATTATTGGTTTCCTTGGATTATAAAAAACCCAGTAAGGGAGTCTCTGGTTTAAAAAGCATGCACATTTCAGTCACTTAATTTGCATAATTCTAAATTGCTTCCCAGAATGATTGTACCATTTGTGTGTGAAGCTCCACCAACAATGTATTAGTGTGCCTACAAACATACGTATACGTCTACATTTAGAAAAGCGTCTCTTACTAGTCTCGCTCTGTTGCTGTTGCAGCCCTTGCCTGTTGAATTTATTCATTCCTCCCTCATTTCTGTTGTTTCTGGATGTTTGAGAGTCAAATCTCTTCAGTTTTAATTTCCTTTCTGAAAAGGTTTCAAACTCTGAAGAATGTTCATCTTTTGTCCTACCTGGTTAAGCTCGTATTTACCAAATAGGTTGCCTTGGGCTGCATCCTAAACTCCATTGTTCTTCAGGACCCATTATTCCATTCCTTCCTTCCTTTTCTAGTGGGTGTGGAATAGTTTTATGTTATTCGAAAGTACTTTCCTTTGTATTTGAAGCTCTTTCTCCTGATGGCTTGCCGAACTTTTTGTTATTGAACTGAACGGTTACATTTAACCACACTCTATGAGCTGTTTTTTCTGGTGGTCATCTGTGAATATTTTCAATTGATATTTGGTTTTCTGTGTTTAGGAGTTCTGGATAGTTCTCTTCCATTATTTCCTTCGTTATGCTGTGAAGGTTTTTTTGTCCTGCCATGTTCTTCTGGGAGACCTATGATCCTTAGGTTATCTCTATGCTTATCTCTGTGCATCCCGTCTTGAAGATCCACATGTTTTGATTGCATAGTAGGTATATTTTCTTTTAATATTTGTGGTTTTTACGTCTCTTCTTTTAGGTTGTTTTTTACTTCTGTTTGTATTCCCAATCTATTGTTCTTTCTTTTATTTCTTGGATGAGGCTTGTCATTGCAAATTCAAGCTTTTCTAGTCTGCATATTATTTTTTACTGTGCAGGACATAAATAGACTCTCTTAATTCTCATTTCTTTTTTAAACCATTCAGGAATGTTATGTCACGGTTTCTCAAATTCTCCAAGGTCCTCTGTTTTGACAAATGTTGGATCATTTCCCTTTATTATTATTTTTTTGTTTGTTTTGGTGAGGCAGTCTGATTATGTGACTTGCCCAGGGTCACACTGCTAGTAAGTGTCAAGTGTCTGAGGCCAGATTTCTTTTCCTTTTATTTTGCAAGTATTTATTCAGTAATTCTGTACTCTTTTACTAGATCTGCAGGCCATATTTCCATCTCTTGGTACTGTTTTTTCTGTTGATTTTTAACAGCACTTTTTGTGACAGGTAAGAATTAGAAGGGGCAGCTAGATGTTGCAGTGGATAGAATACTGGGCCGGGAGTCAGAAAGACTTATTTTCCTGAGTTCAAATTTGGCCTCAGACACTTACTAGCTGTGTGACCCTGGGCAGATCACTTAACCTTGTCTGCCTCAGCTTTCTTGTCTGTAAAATGAGCTGGAGAAGGAAGTGGCACTCCAGCATCTTTGCCAACGCCCCCCCAAAAAAAACAACAAACAGACAATAAAAACCCAACCCAAATGGGGTCATAGAGTCAGATGTGACTGAAAAACATCTGAACAACAACAAGAATTAGAAACAAAGTAGGTGCTCATCAATTGGGGAGCAGCTACACAAATTGTGGTACAGAAATGTAATGGTACCATAAGAAATGACGAGTGTGATTAAAAACATAGAAACATGGAAAGATCTAAATGAGTTGATGGGAATCCTGAAATCTTTGGTATTTTTAGTCTCCCTTCTCCCTTATTTTCCTTATCACTGACTCCTCTGATTCTGATCTTTATGGGGGCTGGATCTCAAAATGTCTCAGCCTCTTCTACATTGAGCAATTAAGGGTTCACCAGCCTAGGTCTCTGTTCCAACTTTGGGTGGTTTAGGACTGTCCCCAGCTAAATGCTGTGTTCTTTCCCTCAGCTTGAGGGGAGGGATGACTAGAATATAGAAGTGGGTTTTGATGAAAAGTGTGTGCTGTGTCCTTGGGAAGCCTCCCTGTTAGTAGTGTGGAAGGTGGTGGATGGTTATTGAGTGAATTCAGGGTCAGTGAGCATCAGTTCCTTTAGTTTTGGTGTATTTATAACCTCCTTTTGGGTTCTGATTGTCCTAAACTGGAAACAGCTGAAGTTGTTTTATCTTTGGCACATAATTTCTGTTTTGGAGAGGTTTGAGAGGTTGTGGAGATCAGTGAAGATGTCTAGTCCGCAATCTTGTTACTCACATGCCCCAGAAGTCTCCAGTAATGTAGTCTTAGGCTTAATTTAAATCATTCCATTTTACTATTTTACTGCCATATCTGAAGGTTTGTGTTTAATCCAGGGTACCGCATTTCAAACAGGTAATTAGTATGACGAGGAAACTGCCTTACACAGAAGTAAAAAGGAAAAGGAGGAATGATACACCTGAGGAAGGGAAAGTCACGATAGTACCATTCAAACATTTGACCATATCAACTGCAGAGGAAGAAGAGTAACATTACTACTAAAGTTCTTCCTTAAGTTGAATTATAATCTGCCTCCCTCACTAGTACTGTTCCACTCTTCTGGAGAAATCTAGAGGTGACTTGAGGACTGAAATGGTGGCACTTGAGGTTAGATGATCTATCAGGGATGCCATAGAAATGGAACTTTTTATTGGACTACACAACTTTGAAGGTCCCTCCCACTCAAAGTCAGTGATTCTCTGATTTCCAAGAGGTAGATAGACAGTAGTATAGGGAATGCTGCACTGCTTCCCAAATAAAAGCCTACTTTGGGGAAGGACAGAAGGTCATCCAACATCTGATGAACATCCCATGAATTTATGAAACATAACAATGGTGTGTGGAACTGTTAGAATCTTATGAGAGTGTTTCCAGATTTTCTTATTTCTCTCAAGTCTGCATAGGCCTGCCCTATTTTTCCAACTCTTTTACTTCCTGTCTTGTAGAATTCCAAGGGGGTTATATAAGAGGATGACCACTTTCTTGCCAAGAGGTATCTTTTTCAGCCTTGATTTTATTTTATTTTTTAAAAATATATAGCCTTTCTGGTGTGCAAAGACAGTCTGTGATGGGTTCTTTGCAAAATAGATGCCAAGGCCCTATCTTTTTTTTTTTTCCAACAAGTACAGTTGCATTTTCTCCTGGAATGTTTTCTAAGACTTAACCTATGAGAGTATCTGCATGTGTTGCTCCAACTAGATAGGGTTAGTCATCAAAAAACTGAGCTGATTATCTGTGGAATGTGTTGTTTTAATTGAAGCCAGACCCCCCAATTACGAAGTTCGAATTACACTGAATCATGTTTCATTCATTCAACAACTGTGCCTAGCATAAATGTTAACCAATAACGGCTATAATCAGTATAAATATTTGTGTTATTATCCTTTATATAGTGTGAACAGTATTTCAGTGTACACCCTGCTTCATATTTATGCAATATGCTAAGCGCTTCCCTCCTTCCACTCTGTTCCTTCAATCAACGTTTCCATTCCTGAAGATCTCAGTTAGCTTTCAGGCAATCTGATTATCTAATTGAAGTCATTTACAGTAAGGTATGAATGACTAATAGCTTAATTTTCCCAGAGGATATTTGCATTTAAAAAGCAGGGCTTATTAACCAAAATGAATCTCTCTTTGGCATGATCTTCGTGGGAGGAGCTGCTGCTTCTTTGGTCTCTAGGGGAAGGAAGGCAAGGCAAAGGGGACTGAGGGCACCTCCCTTTACCCAGCTTCCTGCCCCACCAAGGAAACTAATTATGTGGCACCAGCTAATTCTATTGCTTTCCTATTTTCTCTTTGCTTGTTAGCTACCTTGATATGTGCAGCTGCCCGCCAACTAGAGTATTTCCACACAGCTTCACTAAGACCTGTACAATTAACTTGCAAACATTCCATGGAAATCTATGCAAGAGTTAGTTTCCTGTTGTAAGTGAGGGCTGGAGACTTTCTCATGTAGAATTAGGCAATTGTTGTAGGGGATGTGTGCAAAAGAGGACAGTATCTAAATCTGAAGAAAGAAGACTTTTGTTCTGGGATTAGACGAGCTGCCTCACTACCTAGTCTTACCAACCTACCTTGATCTACCATATCCAGGTCATGAGAAATTCAGGGTCAAAAATTGGGGTAAAGGCTTTGGGGATCCCCTTCTTCTTGGACCCATTTTCTTTAAAATATCTGTTCATAAGGGAAACAATGTTAGGCAGAAGAAGTGTTGTAAAGTAGCATTTAGACTATGTCCCACATCTTGAGTTGGGCTCTATTTTTTAAAGGGAGAAATGGCTTCCTGTCTGATCTCTGCAAGGATGGTCCTCATTATGGTTTTGAAATTAAGAAACGTTTCTTTTCACTTTCCTATCTCCCAACAACTGCTTTCCACTGCCCTTTGTCCTGAAGCCCTGTGAAGATAGTATGGAAAATGTGGTGGCCCTTACAGGTATTCTTCCGGAGAAGTAAGAAGAGCCAGACCCCTGAGCTCCTTTGGCTTCTGGTGATCAAAGAGACTGAAGAGAGGACCATCTTCAAACTTCAGCCTACTCCTAGGTTGTCAGAACTTTAAAGGAGAAGCCAGATCACTCAATTAAACCATATTTCTCCATCGGATAGAAATAGAGTGTAAGAAATGGATGGAATTTAAGAGATAATTGTTGTCTTGACCCCCTCATTTTACATATGGCCCGTGTTTGAGCCAACTTGGGGTTGAGGTGGTTTCCTTTTTTATATGCATTTGACCCCATTTTTTTCCCCATCGTGAAGGCTCTAAATTAAAGGAAGGGGAAGTATGTTTCATGTGTCATCAGGAGAATAACTTAAAATGAGGCATACAAGGGTCATGTAATATCTAGTAATTGGATATTTAAAAACAAAATTGGAAGACTATTCTCATATCAGAAAGGTTCCATAGGAAGCAACAGGGGGAAACAAACTAGATATAATATGGAGAAGTGAGCTTTCAGCATGAGTTCCTGGGGTCCCATTCCAAAGGGCCAGGATAGAGTAATGATAGACATCAGAGAGAATAGTGAGATCATTGGACTTCAGCGTTCATTTGGATGATGAATCAGGAGTGACTGCTGTCTCTCTAGGAGCCTGGAATGAGGTTTACACCCTACTTGTAATAAGACTTCTCCATTACCTTTATTTATGATTTTGATATCTTGAGGAGGGTTGCTTGAAAACCCTCCTCAGCAAAACACTCTGAGTGCATCTATTCCCTTGGTGGAAGGTGAAAACTTGAATCTTAATGGGAGCAGCTGCAACCACTGGGGAGTGGAGATTTTAGAACTTTATCAGAGCAACTTGAATGCTACTTAGAGGTTTTAATGTTTGTGTCTTTTATTTTCTATTCCATTCAGCAAATGTATGTTAAACCATGATGCAAACGTGCAGTCCTTGTAGGTAAAATGCAATTGAGGACATGAGAAAATAGGAATAAATTATGATAACCTTTGCATTTTCATCATTAGACTAAATGAGATGGGACAGAACCTGGATCAAGTCACTAAAATGGCAGTTGGGAAGAGGGGAACCTCAGTAAGTCCATTTGTACTTCATGTATAAACCATTGATGGAGGCTGGAGCAGCTTGCGCTTGCAACGCTGTCTATAGAGATTGCCAGCTGAGGAGCTATTTCAGCCCCACTCCTGGGAGCCATATGAGTGAGCATAGTGCCTTCCCCCACTCCTACTCTGCCTTCTGACTCTTGGTGCCCATGTAAAGGAGGTGCCACTTTGGAATGAATGTCTATGCATTGCATACAAGAAAAGGAGGCAAATCCAGAGAGAGTGGTTTGCCCAGGATCCACAAGGCCAGTATTTGGCAGAGCCAGAACTTTAGGTCTCCCTGATCCTGGCCCTGTGCTTTTTCTACTTTGCAACACTGTTATGTTCATTAAAATTTTTTTTGGGGGAAATCCTTAGCATTTTGATTAAATTGTCATCTGTGATTAAATGATTTTTGAGAAGTACCCTGGTGTAATGGATAGAAGACCAACCTCAGAGTCAGAAACCTAAGTTCAAGTTCCACCATTGTCACTGTGGTAGGTAGCTGTGAGCAAGCCAAGAAACATTTCAGTGACCCAAGAAACTCAGATTATAAGTTTCAGATGAGTTGCTACATCAGTGGTGAGAGTTTTCTATGCCAGAGAAATCCCCACATAGAGGATGTCATAGGTCTGGACAAAAAAGAAAAAAAATCAATGACAGTGTTTTCTGTTTATATTTTAAAATTATTTTAATATTTTAAGCACCCATGATTATGCCCATTGGTTATTCATTCCACCAATATAGATTGTGACCCTTCTGTGTCTTAGATGATCTTCATAAATTGCTATGGCTAAATAATTCATGACCCTTTCAATCACTTGGTGTTGAACCCCACTAGGCTACTACAAAGCTGTTCTATTTTGGTGAGACCTGCCAGAACTTAGAACCTGGCATAATCTAAAGAAACAATGGTCTGTACCCTTCCCTCCTCTTTCTCACTGCCATCCCCCTACCCAATAACAACCACATCAGGACATTAAAGATGATTTTTTAAATTAAATACCTTAGTTCTCTCAGGATCTATATAAAATCAATGTCAGTAATCCCCTTGTCTGATGCATATACATTTATAACTTAGTAGATCATAAATCATTGATTTAGATCTGGGAAGGACATGTTCTTATTTTGAGATAGCTGAGAAATTTGTCACTCTTCAACCTAATAAAGAGCCTCTTCAGACTTAACCAGGCTGGTCCTCATTAGATAAACACATAATTCTCCACTGGACTTGCATTTAAAACCTTTACAGCCTTTAAAAAACCAACCAAATGAAAAAAACAACTTTTGCTTGATCCTAATGTTTCTGCTAGCTAGTTTCCTATATCTCTCTTCTCTTTCCTGGCTAAGCTCCTTGAGAAAGCCGTCTACACTCACTGTCTTTATATTTTCTCCTCTCACTTGATTCTAAACTGTCTGTAATCTTACTTGTGACCTCATTTAATGAAACTGCTCTTTCCAAAGTCACTGATGATCTGATTGCCAAATCTGATGGCCTTTTCTCTTAATCCTCATCCTCATTCTTGCTGCAGCCTTTAATGCGGTCACTTACCCTCTTTTCTACATAGGTTTTCATGACACTGATCTCTTGATTTTTCTAAGCTCCTGGTCTCCTTTGCTGGATCTTAAACTAGGTCACATCCATTAAAAGTGAGTGTCAAGTCATCGACAAGCATTTATTAAACTCTTATTATGTTACAGGCACTGAGCCTAAGCACCTGGGGATTGGAGAAAGGCAAAATAGTCCCTGCTTTCTAGGAACTCCCATTCTAATAGGGTGGGGGTGGGGGGTGGAAGAGATAGTCTTATAAACAATTAAGTGTGTATGTATGTGTGTGTATATGTGTGTATATATGTGTGTGTATATACATATATACACACATATATGTATGTATATGTATGTGTGTGTGTGTATATATACACACACACATATACATACATACAGGGCAAATTGGTAGTAATCTTAGTACTGGCATTGAGGGGGATGGGCAGGGGCAGAAAGTAGGATTTTAGCTGAGACTTGAAGGACTCCAGAAGGTAAGAGACGAGGAAGGGAGAGCATTCCAGACGTGAGGAACAGCCGGTAAGAAGGCACAGAGTGAGGAGATGGGGTGTTGTGTGTGAGGAATAGAAAGGAGACGAGTGTGGTTGGGTTGTGAGGTTGTGTGGAGGGGGAGTAAAGTGTAAGAAGACTGGAAAGGTAGGAAGGGCAGGTTGCAAAGGGATTTAAAAGCTCTTTCCCTTTTACCCCCTCCAGGGGTGGAGAACCTTCAGCCTCGAGTGTAGCCGTTTGACTGAAGGATTCAGGACTTGAGGACCTAGAGGGCCAGATGTGGCCTCGAGGCTGCAGGTTCCCCACCCCTGCACCCATCTCACTTCAAGATCTCATCAGCTTCCATGGGTTCAGTTATCTCTATGAAGAAGATTCCCTACATGTACAGATCCAGCCTTAACCTTTCTCTTGAATTCCAGTCCCCTGTCACAAAAGGATTTTAGGACACCTCAAACTGGATGGTGCACAGGTTTCTCAAAGCTGTCATGTCCAGAACAGAACTCATTGTCTTTCACCAAACCCCTCTTCCAAAATTCCCTGTTATTGTCAAGGGCACTACTAAGCCTGTAGTCACCCAGCTTCTCAACCTTGATGTCATCCTGGACTCTTGCAGTCACTCCACATAGATAATCTGCTGCTTGCTCCGACTGTCAAGGGAGGGAGGGAGGGAGGGAGGGAGGGAGGGAGGGAGAGAGAGAGAGAGAGAGAGAGAGAGAGAGAGAGAGAGAGAGAGAGAGAGAGAGAGAGAGAGAGAGAGAGAGAGAGAGAGAGAGAGAGAGAGAGAGAGAGAGAGAGAGAGAGAGAGAGAATGAGAGAGAGAATGAGAGAGAGAATGAGAGAGAGAATGAGAGAGAGAATGAGAGAGAGAATGAAAATCCTGCTCTACTTACAGTCACCAACCAGGTGTAGGACCTTACAGCTGGACTGTTTCTTGAGAGCCTAATTAGTCTCCCTGCCTCCAGTCTCTCCGGACTCAAATCCATTCTCTACTCAGCTGTCAAAGTAATTTTCGTTAAGGGCATGTTTGACAATTTCACTCTTCCCCCTCCCTCAAAAAATTGTAGGGACTCCCTGTTCCCTCTGGAACAAAATATGAAAACTTTCTGTTGGGCATTTAAAACCCTTAATTACCTGGCCTCTTCCTATGTTTCCTTTCTTCTTACACTTTACCCGCCTCTAGAATTCACAGTCTGGTGAAATTTGCCTCCATCTCCTAACTTCATGAGCCTTTGCACTGACTTTTTCCCTGTGCATGGAATGTTCTCTCTCCTCAGCGATTGGCTGCCTTCAAGACTTGCTCAAATACTGCCTTCTGCAGGAGGCATTTCCCCTCTCCCCTCACTCCCAGATCTTCTCCTTAAGGCTGTCTTCCATTTTCACTGGATTTACCTTGTATGTATAGGTAGTTGCATGGTGTCCTCTATTAAAATGTGAGCCCTTTAAGGGCAGATATCATGTTTTTCGCTTATTTTTTTTCCCCATCCCCATGGCTTAGCAAAAACCCTGGCACATAACAGATGCTTAGTAAATGTTAATTGATTGGTAGAGTCTGCTACAACTCATTGGCATAACCTTTTGAAAACTCAGGATCATACCGACTCAGTGAGCCTCTGAGTAGGACTGGAGTTGAGGTTTTTATCAGTTCAGTTTGTTAGATCTTTGTGAGAGGTCCCAGTGCTTCAATGTTTAATAGCCTCAATGCCCCATTTACAGAGTTCTTATCAGACACTGAGGAACACAAAATAATTGAAAGAATGCAGGGATTGGAGTTAGGAAAAACTCTGTTTGAATCCTTCCTTTCACACTTAAACTAGCTCTGTGATCTCGGGCAAGATGCAAGATCCTATGAAAAATTATAGATGTCAAGCTGGAAGGGTAGTTAGAGGTTATCTTGTCCACCCTTTCCTTTTATAGATGAAGGAAACTGAGTCCCAGATAGATGAAGTGATTTGCCTAAAGTCACACAGGCAGCAAGACTCGAATTCAGGTCTTCTCTTTTCCTTCCCCCTGAGACTCCTGTTTCTTTATCTGTAAAACAGGGATGATAATATAGTTATCCCTGCCACTTCTCAGGGGCTCGGGGTACATCACCCTTCAGTCTGGAAAATCCTCATAAGATTTTTTTGGCCCTCCCTATCAGAGAAGAAGTCTGAATTTTTTCTTTTTCTTTTATGGGGTGTTTACGGTACCCAACTGTAAAATTTGAGTTACATATTTGGTCATGGGCTCTGTGTCATGTGCTAGCCTTTGAGTGTTTCCTGGGGCTTCCACAAAACTTCCAAAAAATTCACATTTAATTTCTCACGCCAACCCTTGATATATGAGATGGGGAGAGTTTGAAATATAGAAGAGAAAACAGTACTTATACTTCCTGCCTTACAGGGCTGTTGTGAAGAAAGTACCTTGTGAACCTTAGGCTTTAAGACATGTGAATTGGTGTTATTGGTTATATATTGTTATATGTTTTATATATATGTATATAATGTGCACATATTATATCTTATTGGTGTTATTCAGAAACATCTATGTAACTGGAAGTTTGTCTGTTTTGACAGCATTTTAATTTGATGTATGATTCCATTTGTTGTTTCTTGGTTAAAGAAGATTTTTTTTTAACGGTTTAATTAGGTTTTGTTGTTGTTGCTGCTAGGATAGGATAATTTTCAAGGATCTTCCAGAAGGGACCTCAGAAAACATCTTGTCCTTTCATATTACAGATGGAGAAACTGAGGCCCTGTAAGCTTGAGGTAACTTGCTCAGTTTATAGAACTAATTTGTGGGAGAGGTGGGACTGAAAGCCCAGGATTGTTTCATTTTCTCAGCCTCTAAGAAATTACATTAATGTTTTTAAACCCTGAGTTTTGATCTGTTTTTCATCTCTTCTTGTTTACTGTCAATAATGGAATGGGTCCTTTGTACTTTTCAAAGTGTTTCTGCTTACCACATTTCCTTAGATCCTTGTACCTTGGAGGTAGGCCATTTTCAGGCTATCTAGTAGTACTCATGGAGGCCTCTATCAGGTATGTCATGGGCTTAGAAGTGTCATGTAGGATATCAGAAAGCTACAGTTATTATATTTAATAGCCCTAACTCCTCAATTTCCAAGGAGAGGCAAAGGTAAATGGAAGATAATATGGCACGTGATGATTAAAAATAGGTGTGTGAATAACAATTTATTTCTTAAATGAACATCAGGTTTCTGTTGTTGACTTTGCTAAGCATGTTAGTAAGAGAGAGTCTCAAAAAGCAGTTCTTCAGCCTTTTAAAAAGACTTGACAGGAGAGAGGTAAATCATTCACTTTTTGCAGGTATATGGTTATTTCTTGCCACTCAGGTTCTGATAAGCACGTGGTACCAATAATTTATGAGGCATCCCTACAGGGCTTTAAAATTAGTATACAGAGAAGCAGCTTGGGGTGGTTTAAATAGTTTTGGGTGGGAAATTAGAGGACGTTGACTCCAGCACTGGCTTTGTTACCACTAAGTTTGCTGTGTGATCTTAGGCAAGTCACGTGCCCTCTCTGGGTCTTGATTTCCTCATCTGTAAAATAGAGGGTGTGTGTGTGTGTGTGTGTGTGTGTGTGTGTGTGTGTGTGTGTGTGTGAGAGAGAGAGAGAGAGAGAGAGAGAGAGAGAGAGAGAGAGAGAGAGAGAGAGAGGGAGGGGAATGGACTAAAATCTTAAGATAATGCATTGGAGAGTCTGTTCTGTTCACACACACACATTTATCCCCTCTACCAACATCCTTAAGTAATCATTTCACTTGGTTAAAGAATTCTGGTGGTTGGGAACTCATTACCTTATAAGGCAATCCGTTTTATGTTGGGAATAGGTCTAAATATTAGAAAGTTGTGTGGCTTTTAAAAAATTCCTTATAAACCCTAATTTGCCTCCTTGTGACTTTCAGTTACAACCCCTAGTCCTGCCTGCAGGGGTCTGAATAGACGGGTCTAGCTGCCTTCCCACATGACTAACCATGAAATATTTGAACATAACTATTGTGTGGCCTCATAGTCTTAGAGATCTTAAGGTCTTTTCCATTTCTAACATTCTACATAGTTCTGCTTTCAGCTCTAGAATATTTTTGTTGTCATGAACCTTGCTGGCATTCTGGTGAAACTGTGGGCCCCTTCTGAGAATAATGCTTTTAATATAGGAATACAGAAGAAACCAATTATATTGAAATGAAAATGTAATTTTTTTCCCCATCCAAATTAGCGAACCCTTGTTCTGATGGTATAGACTTTAAAATAAGTGCCTTCTACTTATGATGATTAATTTATAGAGTCAGACTTTTAAAATGTCCAGCTAGTAAGGTACATTGCACCAGGTGCTCTGTGGAGTTTTAGGGGAAACAATAGGGTAAGCTCCTGCTCTCAGGCAGCTTATAGTTTAAAGGAGAAACATTAACTGTATAGTCACATAGATGACTTTTAGACTTTTAAGGAGCCAGGATTTCTTGGTCACAGATTGCCTTCAGTCTCTCCCTCTGCTTTTAAATCATGTTTATCTGACACTAAAGCTCCTGGTAGAAATATGGAAAATTCCGTTGAGTGGTTGTTTTTCTCTATATAGCGCCAAATAGGTGGTTTGATTTTGTTTGAATGAATTGATAGCATATAAACAGAAGTACAGTGGGGGAAAAAAACCCAGTTATTTAGAATAACCTTCTGAAATTCCTACCTATCCAGACCTATCTAGCATGGGGGTGGGGAACCTTTGGCCTCAAGGCCACATGTGGCCCTCTAGGTCCTCAAGTTCAGCCCTTTGACTGAGTCCAAACTTAACAGAGTGAAGGCTCCCCACTCCTGATCTAGCCCAAGGTTGACATTATACTGTTGGATACCTGCCCCCTCCCCATGCAAATCTGACTTAAGCCCCTTTGTTCCAGCTGCAGCCATTATGAGATGACAACTCGGGCAGTGATGGCAATCAGTGGTATATATAGGACAGGCCATTTTCAAATTTTAATTTTTAAAGACTTGTATGCTATTACCTGGAAAATCTCATATTTGTTTCTGAAATTTTATCAGACTTTAAAGATGCGCCACCTTTTAGTGACTATAGCAAAGAATAAATATAACATACTCATTGCACCCAGCCCCTTTTTTGCATTGTAAAATAGGAGAGGTTATATTTTTGAACTACATAAGAAATAGGTAATGCCAGTGGCAATTACAGCATTAGGTAGTTTTGCTTCAGGGACTGTAAGTGGGGAGGAGTTTCTGGGTCTTTGTTGAGCTATGTCTGCTGTATTTGAACAAAATATATCAGTACTGGGAACAACAAAAAAGAAATGGATAAGCTTTGATCATTTAGGCCTTAAATTTGTGACTACATCCCCCTGCCCTTCTTTGCCTTTTTACTTTTTCATATTTCTCTAAAATTGGTATTAGTCAGTGATGTTTTTCACATGAATAGTGCCCAGGATAGGCAGAGTTTTTGTAGACTTTACTAGGCCAAGTGCCAAGAATTTGACCATTGAAGCAGGGTGAGGATAGTTGGGCCACATTTATGAGTGCCAGAGCACAGGTGTTGGGGTGGCCAGTTATTCTGGTTTGGGGCAGATTCTTGGTCAGGTCATTTGGAGTTTCAGTAGACTCTGGGGAAACTCTGTTCCTGTAGTGGAGTTCTCCACCTTGGACTTCAAAGGGTTCAGGCCTCAGGTTTGGGGCTTCCTTGGTATGGTTTCTTTGCCTTGCTTGTTTGGGGGATCTCCTGAGTCAGACTGAGGAGGCAGTGCATTCTTTTGAAGGGCAGGGGAGGCTCTGTGGGCATTGGAGATGGTGGACAGTGGGGATGACTTAAAGATTTTTGAGAAGGGTGGCATATGTGAAATGACGTTTTAGGAAGTTTAATTGGATGAAGGTGTAGTGTCTAGAATGGGTCAATATGGCTCTAATACTTGTTGGGCAACGTATAATAGAGCCCGAGGGAGTGCCAGGACTCCATCTCCTTGCTTCTTGCTCTAATAGGAGTTATTCCTGTTGACTTCAAGGTAAGAACCTTCCTCGGATTAGAGGATGAAGATATGGGAGTCAGAAAAGTCAGTTGGGAAGCTTTTGTACTCATCTTCTGGTAAAATGATAAGGATTTTGAACTAGATGCTCTCAGTGGGAAAGAGACTGATGGGAGAGACATTTTGAAGGAAGAATTGACAGGACTTGGTTACTGATTTGTTTATTTCTTGAATTTTTTTTCCCTTTGGGGATGAGGGAGAGGGAAAAGGAAGTAATTGCACAGTTTTGAGACAGGTAGATTAGTGGTGCCATTGGAAGAAACAGGAAAGTCCAGAAGCCAGTGGGTTTGGGGGAGAATGGTGGTTAAGTTAAGGTTATGGCATATTAGGTTTGAGTTAATGGGGAAGATGCCAATCAAATTTGTTAGAGATATGAGATTGAAAGTCAGAAGTAGGATCAAAGTTAGAGATACATATTTAGGAGTCATCAGTGTCACACTTAGAGTTTGAGCCTTAAGAGGAGATAAGTTGTTTGAGGGAGAAACTATGTCCAGAGGGCCATGAAATGAACCTCATGATATTCTATATTTGGGGGAAATAAAGAAATAAAAGGCACTCAGAGAAGTAAGAAAGTCAGGATATTAATAGCATTCAATTCCATTTTCTAAATATTTAATAATATTGGCACCATGTGCCACAGTACTGTTAGATATTGGGAGTTACAACGTTTAGATAATACATATTCTTAGCCTATATGAAACTTAACAGTCTGGTGGTTGGGGGTGGGGGGTGGGAGAGGGGTTTTAGAGGGGAGAGAGATACATAAATAACTCAATACTGAATAATACATGATTAAAGAAGTTTAAGCAGTGTTGTGTGCAGTATAAGGGAAGGCAGGTCAGTACCAACTGCAGGGGATCAAGGAATATTAGATGGCAGAGGTAGCATTTGAGATAGGCTGTGAAAGACATGTAAGAATTTAGTAGGTAGAGAATAATGAGTCATGCCACACGTAGGCAACAGGAAATGAGATAATTGAGGTCAAAGCATGTTGTGAACCTTAAAGGGTATATGTTAGCCATTATTTTTATTAATTATTTATTATTAGTAGTAGTAACCAAGACAGAGATGAATAAGTGCATAGCCTAGTTTGATGGGATGTAAGGGAGAAATGGAGTTTTGAGTAATAGTGGTCAGTAATGGATTGAGCAAAGACTATTGATCGATTAGTTATTGTAGAGTGATGGGGGTGGAATCTTGAGTGGAAGGGTGAACAGGACAGAAATAGAGGCAGTGTGATGTACTTAGAGAACCAAATTTGAAGTCAGGAAACTTGAGTTCAAAATCCACCTCTGATGCTTACTACCTGTTTGACCTAGGGCAACTTCAGTTTCCTTACCTGTAAAATGGAGGGGTCTGACGAGATGGTGTCTAGTAATAGATCTATGATCCTATGAGTCAACAAGAGATGGCTAAAGGATTCCTGGACCTCCTCCCCATACCTTAACACAATGACCTGAGTTAGCTTTTATGTTTAAGTTGCTAAACATTAATATTTTTCATTATTAGAATTTTCTTGAATATTTGTTCTTTACGTAATGGTAACTTTTGTTATAAACCAAAGTAAAGGGATTCCATAGAGACTGAGCTATTCTGTCCCTCAAGATGGGGAAAAATTGTTTTAATGGAATTCTGAGGAGGAAAAAGTTCAACTGAAGCTAAAACTGAATGGCACTTGGCTAGTTCCAATTGCTTTTCTAGCTTTGTCTGTGTGTGTTCTTGCCACAAAAGTGATAGTTGGCCTTTGATCTCCAACTGCCAAAAGAAGGAAAATCTTTTTATGTAACGGCTGAGTTGGAAGGGACTTAAGAGAGCATCTGGTCTAACATGCACACTTTACAGATGAGGAAATTGAGGCCTTGATAGTAATGACATGCCTAAGCTGGAACTGTGGCAGATCTGAGACACCAGACTCCAGGCCATCTCTTCCTGTCACACTACACTAACATTGCCTTTGTTGGGGAGAGAAGGGAAGGGGAGGGGGGAGGGGGGACATTTGCAAAGACTTTTTCATTTTTTAAGAAATCAAGCATTTTTATCATAAAATAAATATGATAACATATTAACTAATTCTAGTTTACATAATTTATGTCTTGCTGTGGATTAATTGGCTAACAGGACAAAAACTTTATTTTTTTCTCTCATTCTTTAAAACACAAGATTTCTCTCCTTAAATCTGTTGCCTCAAACCACAGTGCATTCTTTAACACAGTCCAGCCAGACCACAATGGGATTTTGATAGAGCACAGAACTGTAGCTAGACTTTATTTTTAAAGCTCTTTTTAAAAAGAGAGGAAAAAGTAGTAACTGAACCTTTAATGATTTAGTATAAATCTTGCATTATGCTTAAAAAACCAGCTTGCTTTGTTTTAAATGAACATTTGCATTTTAGAGTCTGTCTCTTTTGGAGATATAAAAGTATTTTAATTTTCTGCCACATTCCTTTTGGCCTTAAATCACCAAAGCCAGGTCTTCTGCCATGACTAGAACCAAATGTTATTTCCTAATGAAAAGTAGTGCATGATATGTGAAGTGTCAGGTAATTCATCAGGAGCAAGGAGGAGATGGCTCTAAGGCAAACAGTTTACTCTAAAACATAATAGCTGCTTAACCCTTTAGCAGAAAATAAAGAATTAGTAAATCATGGAACACTTTTGAACACTTTTTTTCCTTGAAAATATTAATTTTAGAAACAATTTGACTTTTCATTTGGAAATAGTCGACTGAAAATGAAATCATAGAAAGTCTGAACTGAAAGAGATAAAAGCTGTTTCAAACCCCTTATTTTACAGATAAGGAAAGTGAGGCCGGCATGGCAACTTAACCACAGCTGGGCAGTCAATGACACAACTGGAGCTCGAACCCAGGATCCCCGACTCCCAGCCCCATGCTTTTTCCATTACAACATGTGATATTCTCTGTCTGAAGTAATTCTAGGTATTTCAATTTTTCTGTGTGTTCTCGAATGGAACAATTATAACAGACCTAATTAATAGAGTTTCAAATGTTTTGTTAACACTTATTTTAAAAAAGGACAACTAAGTCTTTAATATTAACTAAGCTGTTCCAAAAAAAGCATAAAACGATGGAAACAAATACTAAAGTAATTTTTCATGTCAGATTTGAGAGTGAATAAATGTCCCTTTAAACACTTGAATGTTTCGTTTTGATGTAGTTATATAGACATACACATGTCAGCATATACATGGCATGCATACATACAGTATAGATGCACATATGTATTAAACACAGATGTATATCGATATGTGCATATTTTAATTTTTTAATTTTTTTAAATGTTTTTTTTTCATATGCTTTTGAGTTGAAAATTTTTCTTCCCCTTCCTCCCTGCCACCCTGTCCAAGATGGCACACAATCTGACATAGGCTTTACATTTACATACCCATTAAACATATTTTCACATTAGTGAAGTGGTAAGTAAAAATTAAAACCAATAGGAGGAACCATCAGAAAGATGAAACAAAACTCAACAGAAGGTAAAAATAAGTGATAGTGATTCGACTTCCATAGTTCTTTCTTTGGATGTGAACAGCATTTTCCATTCCGAGGCCTCTGGAGATGTCTTAGATCCTCGTAATGCTGAGAAGGGCTCAGTTTAACATTCTTAGTCATTGCATAACGTGGCTGCTATTGTGTACAAAGTCCTCTTGGTTCTGTTCACTTCACTCAGCATCAGACCATAGAAGTCTTTCCAGGTTTTTCTGAAGTCAGCCTGTTCATCATTTCTTATAGCACAATAGTATTCCGTTACATTTATATACCACAACATGCTCAGCCATTCCCCAATTGATGGGCATCCTCTCAATTTCCAATTCTTTGCCAGATATATGCATATATTAAACCAGAAGTGAGAAAGCTTAAGTATGAAGGCTACATTTAGCCCTCAGCTTCATTAACATTAACTTTTCACACAAGGTGATATTCTTCTGGCCTGACTGCATCTCAGGGGGGCTGGGAGTGAAGGGAAAATAATTTTCTCCTGGTGAATACTGTGACTATTTTATTCTGGAGATTTGATCACAATAGCTGCAAAGTTGTGAACAGCAATTAACAGCTAAAGAGCTAAAAAGCTCACTACCACAATCCAAGTGAAGAAATGAGGGGGCTTTTTCAAAAGTTGTTACCCTGGCTTGCCAAGGCTCTTCAGAATAGGCTGAACCTATCTACGTTGCTTAAATGTCCGTCCCTTTCTCTCCACTCCCACCCACATTCTTCTTTTGTGTCCTTTCCCCCTCATCTTTCCTTTCCCTTGTGCCTGTCCTTTTCCCTTTACCTCTTTCTTCCATAATTCCTTGTAATAAATTCCCTTAACAGTTCAGTTCTAACCTACGTGAAGCTCATTATACCTAATTTCATGCGTTCTTGGTCCCACGATCTTGGTCTTCATGTTGTTTCCTATGCTTGGTATTCTGTCTTCTATCTCTGTGCCTTCACATAGGTCTTCCCTGTTCCTGAATGGTTTCCCCTCTTCACTTCTAAGAATCCCTAGCTTCTTTCAGAACTAAACTAAGAATCTGTATGAACCCTTTCCTGGTATGTCTTCCCCCCTTTTAGCTGCAAATGTCTCCCTTTCTTCCCCCTTTAACCTGGAACTATTTTTGTGTCTGTATTTTGTATATGCTTGTATGGGTACACGGTGTTTCTCCCAATAGAGTGCGAGCTTCTGTATTTTTGTCTGTATCCTCAGCACCTGACCCATTGTTTAGTCATTTCGGTCATGCCAATGCTTCATAACCCCATTTGGGGTTTACTTGGCAAGGATACTAGAGTGGTTTGTCATTTCCTCCTCCAGGTTATTTTACAGATGAAGAAACTGAGGCAAACAGGATTAGGTGATTTACCCAAGGTCACACAGCTAGTAAGTGTCTGAGGTGAAATTTGAACTCAGGAAGATGAGGCAGGGCACTCTTTCCAGTCTGCCACCTAGCTGCCCCTAGTAGATGCCTAATGTTTGTAGACTGATTTACTATGAAACTGAAGGATTTTTAACTTGTTTTTTTTAGTGATTGAATTAGTTTAATGATATTTTAAAATTCTAAAATGGTCTGGTTGAATATTTTGTACTTTTTTCCTATGACTAAGTAAACTATTAATAGCAAATTGATTTTTTACTCATATAACTCTTTTAACTAGCTCTCCTACCTGCTTATAGACCTGTGGCCCTTGACTGAAAACAAAACAAAACAGATTTATATGTATGTTTATTTTTCTAGACCTGTACCAGTCAGTGTAGGAAGTTTTAGAGACTTGCCTGGGGGCACCAGAGAAACAAGTGACCTGACCAGGGTCATACTGTTAGTATGTGTCACACTGTTCTTATTCCAAGGTGGGGGTCACTATCCAGTATGCCATGTTGTCTCTTATATAGGATAGCTATATATAATACTTAAATGTGCATACAACCTGTGTTTATATAGATTGTGATAAACAGGATACATGGCAGATGCATATGTATATATCCACATAGACCAATTCAGGAAACAAAATGTACTTTATAAGGTAAATGATTTGCATGAGCTGTTTTTCCTATTTAAAAATGAGCTTTTATTTTCCTTTATTTCCATCATTTTATGCACTAGCATTGAGGAAGAAGCCCTTTAAATGAAACGAACTTGGTTAAAGAAAATATATTCATATCAAGGTGGTTCAGTAAAATTTAACATGTTCTTGATGTAACATCAAGGTACTTATAAATTCATTGTTAATTTCATCTTTGGAGATATCCTTCTAGGCTGCCAGAGACTGTTTTTTTTTAATTGCCTCTAGAGTTAGTTTAGAAGAGAAAGAAAATCCCAGCTCAGTTTGAAGGGGTTAATATCATCCTCTCTTAAAGACATCTGGCAGGGGCTGTGGGTGTTGGCTGTGGTAGGACCTAGGTCCGTACCAGTCTCTACAAGGGAGCTGTCATGCCTGTTGATTTATCATTCTCTAATGTCACGGGGTATGGGATGTTGAAATTGTGGCTAGAATGTGAAATACGAAAAACATGAAGATTATGATTTAGCGTCTGGGGAGGATCATTGTTGGCCTCTGTATACAACTTGTAAACGCTCAGCGTTGGAGGCAGACCCGTGTGGTTTGCAGAGTCTGGTATGCAACACAAAAAAGCTATGGTCTTCTGGCAGTCGGCGTGTTACCCATGTTAATACAAACACCCGAAGGAGGGAACAATTTCGGAGACAAACACTCATTACTAGTGATCATCTAGATGTTCGTGTGAGCCCCACAAGTACAGTTTAATTAAATGTGGAGTTTAATTAAATCTGCACTGTAGTTGTAGGTTAAGCCAAAAGAACCTATGAGGGAAGTCGTTTAAATCAGTGATTCACAGGTTAATGTCCTGATATTAGATGCTTCCTGGAAAATTTATAGAGAAGGAGCAGTGTCAGAAAAATGCAGTGTTTCCCTCGGTGCTTATTCAGAGTTATTCAAAGAAATTCTGGCATTTGAATCAAAAGAAGGAACCAAGTAACTGTAAGATGTCCAACTTTAGGGAAAACTTAAGGAAGGAAAAGGTGATGTGAAAGAAATAAACCTGGCATATGGTACTTTTGTTTGTTTTCAATCAGCTACGTGAATTAAAAGTTCAGAGAGGTCCTGGGTTTATGGGACTGAAATGAACCTTAAAGACCATTGAGTCCATCTTTCATTTTTACAGATAAGGAAACTGAGGCACAGACAAATTTAAAGGTCATTCAGGAACACATAGCTAGTGTCTGAGGCAGGATTTAAACACAAGTGTTATGGCTGCTTGGGTAGTTTCTCTTTTTTAGCAGTATTATTTTCAGCTTTCTAATAGTACAAAATAATATGTATAAAACACTGCCAACCTGAAAGGTGAGAAATGAGTATGAGCTATTATATTATTACAGCAGCTAGGTTGGCACCTGGATAAATAAAATAATAAAACCCAGGCCTGGAGTCAGGAAGACCTGAATTCAAATTTGATCTCAGACACTTTACTAGTTGTATGACCCAGGGCAAGTCACATAAGCTTTTTGCCTCAGTTTTCTCATATGTAAAACGAACTGGAGAAGGAAATGGCAAACCACTCCAATATTTTTGCCAAGAAAACCCCAAATTGGCTTATGAAGAGTATGACATGATTGAAATGACTCGAACAAATGACAAAAAATACTGTTATTTTTCATCTATGTGCTATACTTTAGCTTCCCTGCTCCTATCCATGTGTTTATCTTTTACCATGGAGTTCACCTCTTTTACATAATTTTATTTCTACATTATTATTCCTACATTTGTTTCTTCATTCATTTCAATTATGGACAATTGTACATGGAAGAAAGTAAAGTTTCTGGTTGTAGAGTGATTCTAGAAATCAATGATCCCAGCCTTTGACTGAAGACTCTCAGCTTATTTTAAACTCCTTTCCTTCACAATGAAATGTAACCTAAATAACTGTGTTTGGTTGCATCTCCAATATGGGTTTTATTGATTGGCCTCTTGACATCAGTATGCTACAGAGCATGCCAAGTAGAGCTGCTCAGGCATTGGGTCTTCATTCAGATGAATTTAAGTGGAAAACTGTGTGTACACATGCATGTATACATGTGTGAGTACAGGTATATTGGTGTCTGTTGCAACGCTTCAAGAAGACTTAATCTTGTAATTGTGGCTACTCTTTCCAGGGCTTCAGATCATGCCCCCTCTGTACTGTGAAAGGGAAGTGAATAAGCATTGCTATAGCACCTACTGTGTGCTAGGCACTGTGCTATGTGCTTTTTTTTTTTTAATGAATATTGTCTCATTTGATCCTCACAGTAACCCTGTGAGGTAGGTGCTCTTAGTATTCCCTTGAGTCAGGAAATAAAGCATACAGAGGGTTTAAACAATTTGCCCAGGGTCATGTAGCTAGTAAGTGTCTGAGGCTCTGGGACCAATGTTCTATCCACTCTACCATCTGGTTGCTTCTAGGGATGAAAAAGTTGTCACCTTACAGTCAATCTTCAGTGGAAGAGCTTCTCTGAGATGAGCTAGGTTGGTTCTAAGGTAACAGACACTCTGTCTGTCACTGGGCATGAATTTTGAAGCCCTTCCTTTTCAGCTAGGTCTTGCCAGAGCTTGTGAAGTCTTCTGGTGGGTGGAGCATTTGAGAGAGAGCCCAGATCCATCTCCGTGTGATGATGAGGCATTAGAGAGGAGGACAGCTGGGGTGAATGAGTTCATGTAAGATCATGTAGTAGTAAAGCCATTTACCAGGCATCTTTGATGAGTGAGAGGCTACATATAAGCTAATTTTCTAGTTGGTGGAAACCTGCCACTTCAAGCACCAACATTTCCTTGACAGCTAGGAGGTTTAGTGGATAGAACACTGACCTTGGAATCAGGAAGACCTGAATTCAAATGCAGCCTTAAATACTAGTTGTGTGACCTTGGGCAAATCACTCAGCCTCTGCCTCAGTTTCCTCAACTATAAAAAGGGATAATAATAGCACCTACCTCACAAAGTTGTTGTGAGGATCAGATATTTGTAAAGCAGTTAGCACAGTGACTGGCACATAGTAGGTACAATATAAATGCTAGCTATTATTGTTGTTATTATTATTATCATTTTTTATTTCATTGAAAATGGTTAAAGGTCATTTTCACATGCATTATAGATAGACTCTTGTCTTTATAGACTGTGTAAGCAAAATATAATTTCACCTTTAGGGGGTAAGGACTGACTCATAATCATCAGCTTATTTTGGGGTGACATGTTATAGAAAAGGTATTAGATGGAGGAGTCTCTGGGCATTGGAGAATGACTAGGTAAGGGAAAACCATACGTCCTTACCTTAAACCAAGATTCAAATTAGCAACCATAGGTAGCTACCAAATCAGTTAACTTAGGTTGTATTAGAAATCTTTCCTCCCTTATTTCCTTTTAGAAACAGCCCTGCCTTTGACCTCCAAAAAGAAACTGGCAAAACAAATTTTTGGAAGTAAGCAGCCCTATCCTACTTCTCTCCTCTGTGGACCTTCAGACATTCTCACTACCTCACTTAGAACCTTGGGGGATGAGGAGATCATCTCTCAAGGCTAGTTGGTAAAAGCACTACATGTTTTAAACTCCATTCCTACTCCCACCTTGATAGAGAACAAAAACATTAGACTTCCCCCGCCCCGATATTCTGATAGTCTGTCTCCCTATCTTAGTTTCCCCAGATAGATTATAAGTTTCATGAGGATGGGCACTGTGTTATATTTTCTTCCTTTTATCTCCGGTACACCTAAGGCAGTGCTTTGCATGTAGCAAGCACTTAATGGTTGAATGGAATTAATTCTTACCTTAACAGAGATGTAGTAGAGCTGTCAGGAGAAGATAGTTCAGCTTGGCAGGGTGCTCTTTTGTCCAGTTGTAAATAGGTCTGTTTGGAAATGAGTACCTCAGAGTAAATGGGCCTTTGTGTGTGTGTGTGTGCATGTGTGGGCACACATACACACGTGTGCATACACACACATTTTGACAATTCATCAAGCACCTATTTTTTTTCTTTAGCCTTTAAAGCCCTGTGAGCTAGGAAACAAGTAATTAAGGCATCACTAAAGTGTCCTAGAAGTTTTTGCGATTGCAGAAGTGTGTTTAGGATGCTGCTATAGCATAGTACACAATTAGAGTTTATTGGTTTTCCTCCTGTACCTTTTTTAAAGTATCTCATGATGTTAGAATATTTCACCGTGTACTAATGTTAATACTATATTGGCCAATTTCCTGATAAGTAATGTTATTTGTTGTGATGTCTATTCATTGGGGCACTGAAAGTGAACTTTTAACAGGACCTAAGGAAAAGAGGGGCACATACACTCACAAGGCTGGAAAGGGGCCTTGAGACATCATCTGGCACCATCCTGCCTCTCTAACCTTTAGGGAGGAACAAATGGAAACCATTCCAGATGGATGGAAATTTGCAGACGCCCCCAAAGAAGACATTTCTTTGGCCTCCCTCAGTTATCACTCAGCAGTCTGATCGCTTTTAAACCCTTACTCTCAATTCTTTCTTTTATCCGACCCAAATGTTTGAGGCTGATGTTTATGCCCATTTCTCTAAATTCTGTTCATAATGAAGACCATGAACAACTGATCACTGCCCTATGTGTAAGAGTATGATTGATACCAGAAGATTTCCAAATTGCTCTTTGCCTTCTCTGGACTTCATAGTCTGAGGGTCTATTAACATTTTCTCAAAGGACATGTCCTTTTTTTACCTTTTTTTTTAAACATAAACCTAAAACATTACAAACTTCTTAACCTGTTCACTTCCTAATCACATATTATAGCCTAGATTAACTTAAAAATGACCATATCCTGAGTGTATGCAGTGCATATAATTTTTTTGTCTGATATCATGCTGTTGTATTCTTTAGCATTTACATTTCTAATATTTCAGTATATTTATTTTTATTTTTTTGTTCTTTCTCTTTTGGTTCACCTATAGATTATATTTTTAGATTTTAATTTGCTTTTTACATCATTTTATGTTAGCATGGTGGAAAGTATTATTTTAATTTGATTGTTTTTTTATTTCCTACATATAGGAGAATTTAATTTTTTTCATCTCTATAGAATCAGAGAAGAAAAAGATCTTAGAAGCCATCTAATTTAACCCCTTTATTTTACACTATTCATTCACTAATTCATTCATTCTTTCAACAAATATTAAGCAACTGCTGTGTGCAGACAGGCTAGTCGTTAGTTATCCTTTCCTTTCACCATATGACTTGCTCACCTCTTTTGGTTACACATCTTTCAAATAGTAGTATTAAATTAAAATAGAAATGGGGGCCATTAAACTGTACATAAGGCTCCTTGAGGGCCCCATATTGACTTAGAAAATCACATAGTCACATGATCTATGTTCTACTATATTTTTATTTCTTTTGTTAAATACTTCCCAGTTACGTTTTAGTCTGGTTCTAGCAGTATGCAGGAGCGTTGCCGATCACATTTGATACGTCTGCTTTACACCACTTCTTTTGTGTTGGTTGGTACTGTGTAGCAATTTATTCACACTTGTCTGGCACTGTTTCCCATTGGTGTCTAGGTGACGGCAAGAGAACCCAAGGAAAGCCCTTACTTAGCACAGTGAGTGGACCCTCGTAGAGAATATATAGACCAATGGAGCATGTGGACAAAAGATGCACTGAATGAGGACCAAGTCTGGGTTGCGTCATCTGAGGGAATGCTAACATTGATGAAGATTGATTAGAGTATCAGGTTGTGCGCAAAAAAGTGTTCCTTTCTCCAGGCTTTCCTTTTTCCCTTGGCAGTATAAGGGAGTGTGTGAATTAATTTATTTTCCTATGGCTTGTTTCTGGTCACTTTTTCCCCCACTTCTGAAGTCAGTGCTAAAGTATAGTGGTGTCATTCTTTGCTGAAGGTTTTTAGGCATATATTTCCTCAGGTAGAATCTGCTTAAGAGCCACTTAGGGAGGGGGAAAATAGTAATTGCATTTTTTATTCTTCTATGTGTTTCTAATAATTTTCTAGAAGAGTCAGCTGTATCACATGCCACTCAAGAAATCAAATTACTGTTTGGTCATGTTGTTTCTGGCATTTCCTATTGCAACCTCCTCTGCCTCTTTACATTTGTCATCTCAGCCTTCCTTTAATTCATGACTACAATCCCATCTTTTACAGGAAGCTGTTCTAATACCTTCCTCTGTTAATTATTTCCTGTTTATTTTGTGTAAAGCTTGTTTGCATGTTATCTGTCCTGTTAGATTGTAAGCTCTTTGAGGTCAGGGACTGTCTTTTGCCCTTTTATATCCCTAGCACTTAGTACAGTGCCTGGCACACAGTAGGTACTTAATAAATGTTTGTCATTTCCTCTCTTATTGGTTGTCATTACCTCTACCTCAGGCAGCTAGGTGGCAATGGATAGAGTGCCAGGCCTGGAGTCAGGAAGACCTCAGTTCAGATCCAGCTTCAGACATGTAATCCTGTGCAAGTCACTTAACCTGTGTTTGTCGCAGTTTCCTCATTTGTAAAATGGATATACCTGGCTCCCATGGTTATTGAGAAAATAATTGTAAAGTGCTTACTTAGCATAGTGTCTGGCACATAGTGCTATAGAAATGTTAGCTTTTATTAATTATTAATATATTGTGTGGCCTTATCATCAAGGAGGTGTATAAGGAGTGGCCTGCTTGATCTCTGAGATCCCTTCATCCTATGCATCTATAATTAAGAGAAGGGACAGAGTACTGGAAATCATAACATGCTGTTTGTTTGATTCTTCATTAAAGTCTTATTAACTCTTGGTAAAGAGATTCTTTATATCTCCATAGTCAAGGAGTTTATGCTACCAAGTATCGTTTCTGGCCTGTGACAATATTGTAGAATTTTATTCAGTCAGGATTGGTTCACTTCTTTCAGTTGTGTCCACCTCTTCGTGATCCCATTTGGTGTTTTCTTGGCAGAGATACTGGAGTGGTTTGCCATTTCCTTTTCCAGTTCATTTTACACATGAGGAAACTGAGGCAAACAGGGTTAAGTGACTTGCCCAGAGTCACCTAGCTATTGTCTGAGACCAGATTTGAACTTGGGAAGATGAATCTTCCTGACTTCAAGTCCAACACTATCCAGTGACGGCTAATTGCCCCTTATGTCTCCATAGTGCAAGAAATTTATGCTACCAGGTGTCATTTCTTGTACATAATACTATAGAATCTTATTTCCTTAAAATAATAATAGCTAACTTTTATGTGGTGCTTTAAGGTTTACAGAGCATTGTACAGATACAACATGTCCCAAAAATCTTTGTGTGGTTTTAAACTTAAGACTGCACTAATACTTTTGGGATACCCATATGATCTCATTTGATCCTTACAACAACCTTGTGAAGAGGTTTTTTGGTTGAGGAAACTGAGGCAGAGAGGGGTTAACTGTCTTGCTCACAGCCACGCGGCTACTGAGTGTGCAAGGCAGAGTTCCAAATCCAGTGCTCTATCCACAACACCAGCTTCATTTGTTGCCTTACGTCCTTGGGGAGAGCCTCTGTTTTTCTTCCGAAGTTAAGATCCTGTGTCCACTTAGATTTTGTGACCCCTGAAGATACTCTGCACTCAAACATTAATACAGTTTTGCCAGGCTGGTTTGCTTAGTGGGATTGACTATTTAATATTCTTTAATAAAATACTAATCTGTTGACTATGGCTATATTAAAATAGACAAGAAACTTGGAAGCCACACTATTGAATAGGATCAGCTTCTCCATTTCTTTTTCATTGCCAAGCACCTCCCAGGCTTTTTACACTAGTCCTTTAGGATCCTTGGTATGGTTTCCTGCTAATATAGTTGAACGCTTGGAAAAGTTAGGAATCCTCTTGTCTTTTTTTCCCTGTCAGTGATTTTCTCCTTATTCTGGCTTTTTTGTTTGCTTGTTTCACTAATAAAAATTACATTCAGCACCATTATAAGAACCTTGTTGGAAGTTTCAAAAATATTTATTCTTTCTTAGAATTTAATATAATTTCTTTTTTAAATATAATTTTAAAACTATAATTTCTTTTTTCTTTAAGTATAACAGCATAGATGAACAAGTTGTTTTAATGAGAACAATTCATATTTGTTGAATAAATGATTACTTTAAGTGCCACATGTTGAAGAAACAAGAGCTACGGTCATATTTGCAATATTTTCATGTACTAACAATGTAGAAAGTCCCTCAACCATTTGGTGGCCCCAAATGGGGATAGAACCTGAAACCTTGATGTTTCAGTACCATTCCTTTTTACTGTGGGACACTTGGTTTGGAACTTGTCATCAGTAGTAGAGTGGAAAGAACACTGGATTTAGAATCAAAGCTTGGATCAAAGTCTTATCTGAACTATTTCTTTTTTTAATCTGTGAGACCTTGGGTAAGTAAAAAAAATCTCTGTTTTCTCTTCTTTCAGAGGAGAGGATTGAACTAAATGATCACTAAGGGCTTTTTAAGTTCTCAATTTTAAAGAAATTAATTTGAGGAATTTCTTTCAGCCTCATTTTTGTTCCCCTTCCTGACTGTCCTATTTCTATCAGCAGTACTATTGTTCTTCTAGCCTGACAGACGAGAGACTTGGAAGCCACTTTTGACTTAGATCATCACTAAAATCTTGTTGCTTCTTCCTGAAATTGGTCTCAGATGGGCCTTTCTTCCTGATCCCTGCTGCTACCACCATTGTCTAGGCCCTTGTCATCTCATCCCTTCCTAGCCTACAGTAACAGCTTCTTTAAACAGTGCCCTTGCCTGCTGTCTTTCATTTTCATTCCATCCCGTGGAATACTAATCTTTATAAAACGACTGCTTTCACTATGTTACTCTCTTACTCAAGTATACACAGTGGCTCCCTATTTTGGGTCAAGTTAAAGTTCTTCTGTAGGATCTTAAGTGGCCTCCGTTATTTGGTCCCACCCTGCTTTTCCAAACTTAGCTCACTACTTCCCATCCCAGTACCTCTCTCCTTGCCCCTGCACCCCCGCTGTTCTCCCTGGCTCCTTGCATGCATATGCATGCATGAGAGTGATCTCAACATGATGCTTTCACTCATTTTGTCTGGAATGCCCTCTTTCCTTTACTTCAGTTACCTAAAATCCTGCCCATCCTTCCAAGCACCTCTCAGGGTCTACCTCCTCAATGGAGCCTCCTATGACTTCAGCCTACCAAGATCTCTTTTCATACTTAAGAAAAGTATGACCCTTCAACTTATTTAACCTCTGTTTGGTTCACTGTCCTCAACTCTACATGATTGTTTGATCCTCATAGGATCAAATGAGATGAGAATTGTAAAGCATTTAGCACGATGCCTGGCACATTGTAAGTGTTATATAAATGTTTGTTATTACTATTATTAAATAAGACATTTATGAAGTACTTAGCATAGTACCTGGAACATAGTAAGTGCTATATAAATGTTAGCTATCATTATTATTATTATTAAATGAGATATTTATAAAGTACTTAGCACAGTGCCTAGAACATAGTAGGCATTATATAATTGCTGTTATTATTATTAATAATAAAATCATCTCCTCATTGCTGTCTTCACACCTAGATTTTAAGCTTCTCGAGGGAAGGGCTTATTTTTTAAATAGTTCTCTCCCCCCTTCCCCCACTCCAAGTGCCTTCCAGGTGGTTGGCCCAGTAAATATGCTCAGAAAAGACTTGTTCCCTTGATGGATGGGACCTTGAGACATTCCTGTTTAAATAGAAGCAGGATGTGAGAGAGTCTTGAGGAAAATGTTTGTGGACGAGTTGCTCGAAGTGTGCCATTCTGTTTTATTCATGTACCTGAGAGATAATAGAAGTGAACAGAGGATGGAGTACAGGATAATTGTTAGTTATTGGTTAATAAGAATTTATTAAGTGTCTCTTGTGCTGAGTGCTAGATAATAATAGGAAGAATGCTATATCATTTAATATTCTACAAAAACATTCCTTTTAAATGCTTTGCATATAAGGGTATGCAGAGGGAGTATGTGCTACAAAGGCCCATGAATCTGAAGGCTTAAGAAAGTTTTCCTGACATTTCATTTATTTATTTCATTACATTAATTTAAGTCAGCAAACATTTATAGAACACTCATGTATGTGATACACTGTGGGTGACAAAGACGTGAATAAAACAGAGACCTGTCTATAAGAAGCTTATGCTGAAAGAGGGAAGATAAACTAGGTGTGGAAACAACAGAGCACTTCCTCCATGAAGCCTTCCCTGATCCAGACTGACCAGGTATAAACGATTCCTTATCTGAATTCCCCATAGCCTTTTGTTTTCATATTGTGTATATCACTTAATATGTTCTGCCTTGGATCATAATTCCTTGTATTTTTCCACCACTATTAGATTATAACTTCTTTGAGGTCAAGAAGAGAGTCTTACAGTGCCTTTCACAACATAGGTACTCAAATATTTACTTAATTTGAATTTTGAAGATCTGTAATATACCAGAAGCCAATAACCATATTAACTCCCTAACCCTCTCTTTCTCAATTAAAAAACAACAATAACCACCACCCCTAAATGATAGTGATAATTATTTTTGATGGTTTCTCTGTGGGAACATGATTAATGGGAATTAAAAGTTTCCAGAATAATTCTAAGGCACAGCAGTGGGAAATATTAGATGGATGGACCTCATAAGAAGTCTTTCTTTCCCTGATATCAGACTTCAGAGAGCATGTGGATTATAAAATGCAGAGGAAGACACTGTCTTTCCATCCTAGGGGATTAGGGTGTATGTAGGTTAAAGACCACAGATCTTCCCATCTACTCTTACCATTGAGAGGAAATTGACAGCTGTTTTCACTTTTCCTGGCTTCTTCCTGACTACAACTGTGCTCAGCATATAATTCTTTCTGAGCCAACCTGAGGAATTTCTTAAGTGAAATATTTCTGTCTCGAAACAGCTTTCCTTACTGTCCTCACCCACGGAGCTAAAAAAACTATTAAAAAAAAATTTTTTTTCCACAAAGCTGCTGCAAATGTTGAGGGCTTAGTACAAACCAGTGTTTCTGGCAATGCCCAAGGGAAACTTGGAACAACACTCAAGTAGAGAAAAGAAAGGATACTAGAAGATAAATGGTGGATATTTTTCTCCATAGTACGGAGCAAGTCAGAACTTCTGAAAGCGGATGGCAGCCAAGGGATATAACTTGCCTTGATGAGCCAAGACTGAAGTCGAGCTGCAAGCAGTTTACTATACACGTACAAAAAAGGAAATTCATAAAGTGATAAAGTATGTAAAAATCAGAGCGACTGCCAAGAAGTAATGCCAAAATATCCTCACTGGTGAGGTTCTTCTTCCTTGGCATGCTCTCATTTATGAATGTGGATCCAAGCCAGATGAACTGATATGTTAGCCTTCAATGCAATGCTTCTTCCCCCCGTATGTACCTGAAATTGGTTTGAGAGAGCCATGTACCTAAACAGATACCTTTATGTATTCTGGTATTTTCACCATAGCAAGGGTGAAGGAAAATGCCATGCTTGACAATGCCCAGACATCATTTTAAAGTCTCATTGTCATGATGCCTTAGTTTTCCGTATTGCTAAAATGAGAGATTTCATACTAAATTATCTCTAAGGCCCATCTACCTCTAAATCTATGAATATGTGATATAGGAAAGTATGTGTGGTGGTTCTGTACCTCTGGTATATATGTATGTGCACAGTAGGTAGGTTTTTCTTTACCCAGAGAGGTGTTGGTTTTCCAGTTTTTCCAATATCAAATACTGTTAGTGTCATCTTTAACAAAGGGCAGACGAGTTTACACAAAGGAGGTTTATTTCTGAAGGAAAATACATTTGTTGATTAACGTGACTCAGATTGCATGTCTTACTCCATCAGGAAACCCTTGGGAGCAGAGGCTTCTTTCTGACTTTGATCCCATATGCAGAATGAGTTTGGGTGCCTTTTATTTAGCTCCTGCCTTATGGTCTGATGCCCACTTTTGAGTTTGCCTGGCTTCCATCGGAATGCAGTAAATAATGCAATCTATGGATTTGGGTGTTTCATTTTCGTAATGGTGATGATGGACACACAAACGCAGACAGATAGATCCCTTGTCTTTTGCTGTTATAAGAGCAATGAAGAAGACTTTCCCTCGGTCAGAAATTGCCTTTCATCTCTGTAGTTCATTCTTCATCTTTATCACCCTTTCCTTCCCAAGTCTCCAAAGGGGCAGCAATTAACCTTTGTCCTAGATGCTGATCATCCATTTACCCCTAAATACAGATGTGCAGGTTAAGGATGCAGAATGTTTTGGAGTCATCCAGTGCTAAATTGTTTAGCATAAAAGCACAATGCACAGCTTCCCCCTCCCCCTTTTTTTAAACAGATGGTAAAGTTATAGACGGAAGGTGATCAGGTTAAGTGATTTTAAACACTTGCCCTTTGGGTGTCAGGATGAATGAGACCCTGAGCTTTCACTTACTGTCTCTGCCTTTCCCTTAGTTCTGGTGTCAAAAATGACTGGCCAGCAGGAGGTTGGCAGGGAGCAGTACTGAGATGGAGCTCTGTCTAAGTGGTTTATTTTTCCTCATCCAGGCTATAGTGCTTGCGCCTGAAAAATCTTTGCTTATTAGGGAGCTTCTGACCAAAGAGAAGGAGTGAACACTTCTCTCTTCTTGCCAAAGAGGCCATGCAGTTCCAGAATATCCTGGGGAAGAAGGAAGCACCAACCACCCAGACATGATTCCTGGGGCATGCAAAACAGACCTTAACGAATCCTCTCCTGAGGAGAATGAAGTCACCTGCCAGAGAGGTAACTGAGCCTAACATGTTCACTAGAAGGCTTAAAATAGACGAGGCTCCCTCTATAAACACCTTTCAAACACCATTTAGATGAATGCCAGGAAACTAATGAATCTCAGCTTATTGAATTAATTGTTGATGAAATAATGTGAACAACATGCTTCCTGTTCATCAGTTTGTACAGAAATTAATTAGCCCTGCTTGGCAATAACTTAATCTTAAATTTTATATATAAATTATGAATTTGGCTAAATTGTCTATGGGAAATCTTGCCTGAAGTCTATTCTATGGCTGTTACGTGTCCTGACAGGTCTGGCCTTTAACTTGGAAGATATTGTAGCTGCAGGAGACTTCAGAATGTTAGAGGGAGGGAGGGAGGGAGGGAGGGAGAGAGAGAGAGAGAGAGAGAGAGAGAGAGAGAGAGAGAGAGAGAGAGAGAGAGAGAGAGAGAGAGAGAGAGAGAGAGAGAGAGAGAGAAGGAAGAGAGAGAGAGAGAGAGAGAAGGAAGAGAGAGAGAGAGAGAGAGAAGGAAGAGAGAGAGAGAGAGAGAAGGAAGAGAGGGAGAGGAAGAACCCTTGATTTTAATCATCGAGTATTAGCACCTACTATGTGCTAGGCACTGATCTAGGGATACATTGAGCTGAGGATACAAGTACAAAATGAAATAATCCCTATTCATAAAGAGGTTATGTTCTAAGGGGGGAGACATGTATGTATAAAAATCTCCCTAGATTAAATATAAGCTGTCCTACCTTTAATAGTTTAAAGGTACATTAAGACTGTGTAAAACTAATAAATAAATAAATAAAAATGTATACAAACTAGTTAAATACAAGGTAGTTTATGATGGAGGGCACTGGTAGTGGGGTGAGGGAGAGGGGGAATTAAGAAAGGCTAAACGCAGAAGATTGTGATTGAGCTGTGCCTTAAAGGAAGAGATGGCTTCTATTAGGTAGAAAGGAGGTAAGACATTCCAGGTATGTGGAATGACCGCTGAAAAAGCACAGAGACAGAAGATAGAATGTCATGTGTGAGGGTCATAGAGAAGTCCTGTTTCATTGGCTCAAAGAATTTAGGAGGGGGTGGGGGAGGTCCAGGGAGGCTGAAGAGATAGGTGAGGGCCAAGTTGTATAGGACTTTAAAAGCCTAACTGAGGAGTTTATGTTTTATCTTAGAATTACGTGGTTATATTTAACTTATTGAATGATTGCCCAAATTCCTCCTCCTTTGTCTGTCCCAGTCCCCTTTTTTTTTATCCTGCAGTGGACAATTTGAAATATGGTCATTTTACCGTAGGTCAGTTTATCCACTTTAGGGATGATTAGAAGCAAAGCAAATGAATTAGTGTTTGAGTAGGCCATGAGCCTTGTTTTAATTTGTGGTATTATGTATGCCAATTAAAATTGTAGGATGATTTAAAAGGAAAATGCAAGGGAGTGTATTTCTTATTCTGTTTAAAGTGGAGGAGCAGATATTTTCCTGGATCTAGAAAATAAGATTGGAGAAATTATTTTCGTGAGGCTACGTAAAGGCCACATTTCAGTTTGTCTCAGGGAGATTTTTAGCATTCATGAATGCATAAGCCAGGGAGCTCCTAATAGAATGTTCTGCCTGCTGACCTACTATGTGCAGGTAAGATTTGGGGCAAAGACACTAGTTTGTTTTTGTTTTTAACCTTTAGGAGCAGTTTTGGATCTAAACCAAGGGAAGGACTGAGAGGAGAAGGCCCTTGACTCTAAGAAAGAATGTGTTAAGAGTGTTTTTCAGATTTCCTAAATTGATGAAACTTCCCTTTGGTGTTTTGTTACATTCTGGAATCTCTGACACCAAAACAGTGTTGGAATAGGGCACAGATATGTCTACTGTCACCATGAGTTGTAGGCCTTAGAGAAGCTTAGAGAATCATAGGCTTCTGTGGAATTGAGTTAAAAAAATCATTGTGCTAGGAGAAAGATAATTACGGAATTCATTATTTTGGTATACTACTTGATCTCCTTTTGAGAGCTTTAGTTATGCCCCGCCATCTTTAGATTATAAAAAATGCCTTGTGCCTCAGTTGTGATATTGGCATATGCATTGGCTTCATTTGGTTTCATGTTCTAATAAAACTAACGCTAATCAACTCATGAATATCCTTTTTGGACTCTTCCATTCCACTTGTTTTCATTTCAATGCCACAAAGTTTTACTTTAATTTTACTACATATTAAACACACATTTTCCTAACATTCTTTAAAAAGTGTTCATGCACACACAGACTAAGTCCCCCATATTCTCATTGTCTGGGCCAGTGCTCTATACCTTTATTCTAAGAACCCAAAGCTCTTTCAAGCAACCCCGAAGATCCCTTTTGAAACCCATATCGAAACCTTCAGCAAATGTACTTATTAAGTGTCTTAAATGTTGTTTTGTTTTGTTTACCATTGTCTGCGATTGTTCATTTGTGTCTCACTCCACTTGAGGTTTTCTTGGCAAAGATATTGGAGTGGTTTGTGATTTCCTTCTGCAACTCATTTTACAGATGAGGAAACTGAGGCAAACAGGGTTAAGCGACCTTGCCCAGGGTTGCACAGCTAGTAAGTTTCTGAGGCCAGCTTTGAACTCAGGAAGAGAGAATCTTCCTAACTCCAGGCCCACTGCACCACCCAACTGCCTCTTGAGTCCAGATACAAACCCTAATATATCAAATCCTCTGACTTGGCAAAACAAACAAACAAAAAACTGATGTTGGTGAGAATATACCTGTTTGAGTCCAGATAACTTTTCTGTTCTACATCACTTCTTATTCTAAATGTAGCCATTAAACATTGACATAGTACTTGGCTTATAATAGGAGTTAAAGGGCAAAACAGTTTTAATTAATTCTGTACTAAATGGGCCAATTGGGAGCTAGGTGGCACAAATGGATAGAGTTCTGGGTCTGGAGGCAGGAAGACTGTTGAGTTCAAATCCAGCCTCAGATGCTTACTAGCTTTGTGACCTTGGGCAAGTCACTTCACCTCTCATGCCTCAGTTTTTCTCAACTGCAAAATGGGGATAATAATAGCACCTACCCCACAGGGCTGTTGTGAGGAACTAAATGAGATAATATTTGTAAAGTGCTTAGCACAGTGCCTGGCACGGAGTAGGTGCTTAGTAAATTCTTATTTCCTTCCTTCTAATTAAAATTACAATATGATATGCTTTCAAATTGAAAATCTAACACAGGGAGACTATTTTCTTTATTTGTTTAAAATGAGTGGTAGGATTTCCTGGGCCTGGGAGATGAGTTTGGAAAAATGGCCCTGATGGGTATGAAAAATGGTTGTTGGATGGATTCCCTTAAGGAGTTAGTAATTTCACTACTGATTTGCTGTGTGACCTTAGTTCTAATTGTGCCCCATGGCTGTATTTCATCTTTTTTCTCAAACTGTGTATGCTAGAAGAGGGGCTTCCAAAGGGATCCTTGGGATTGCTTGAAAGAACTTCAGGTTCTTAAAACAATTGGCCCATACAATGATACTGGGGACTTGGGGGATCCGAGTTCCATATGTGTACCTTGCTTGGAATGGCAACAACAGATTAAGACATTCCAGATTCAAGGAGATATTCCAATGATAGATACTACACTACTGAGTCTTGTTAAGCTTAAACCTGCTGGCAGTTTTCTTTCTCCTGAAGCTAATCTTGGGTTCTCCGTGTTCTAGCCACTCTTGATTTATTCAGAGTCTGGGTGGGGCATTGGAAAGCCCAGGAAAGCAAAGACCTGAGTTCTAGGTCTGGTTCTGCCAGTGGCTAGCCCAACGGCCTTCAGCAAGTAATTTTACCTTTCTGACTTTCCCTGCCTATGAGAATCTTTGCCATCTACCTTATGTAAAATCGACCAATGTCATGAAAAATACTTTATAAACTGTAAAGCACTATAAAAATATAAGGTATCGTTATCTCATGTGTGATCCCATAAGGGCCCTCAGTCTTCTTTTTCTGTTTGCTTTTTTCAGAGAGTGGGAGGAAGAGGTAAAACACAGAGTAGTCTAGTAAAAAGTTTGATATGGAGGAAGTTAAAAGAAGTTATTTAAATTCAGTTTTTGGAATATCTTCATCTCCGTTTCCC
This sequence comes from Phascolarctos cinereus, assembly GCF_003287225.1. Lineage (NCBI taxonomy): Eukaryota > Metazoa > Chordata > Mammalia > Diprotodontia > Phascolarctidae > Phascolarctos > Phascolarctos cinereus. Next base: position 111,889,041 of record NW_027555736.1, on the reverse strand, counting down.
TCCTACTCTCTTCCCTATCATAGATAAGCTTGTATTTATGTTAATTGAGGGGTGAAAATAGGTATTTCTTGGTGCCTAATGGACTTTACATTTATTAATTCATTGTTTCTTCAGAATTCTCCAGAGCTTTCAGTCCTACAGTGTTCATACAGTTCATACAGTTTGATGATCCCTTGTAAATTTCCATGGCTTCTAGTGTCATTTAGAACGTTCTAGTGGAAAAAAAAATATTTTTTAAAGGCTTCCTCTGAAGGAAGCTATGAAGACTTAAATTCCATGTGAATTCTCAGAGTTAGGGAGCCCAAGGGATGTTAATACTGAATGAGGTGAGTCAATGAAGAAGTTAAAAGTTTCTCTCTCTGTGGTCCTCAGATTAAGAAAAGATATAAATTAAGGAATAAGGAGAAAGCTACCAAATTTTATGTAGCAGCTTATTTCCAAAAAAGATAGTTCTCTAAATCTGCTTTATAGTTTAATACAGTGATATGCATAGTTTTCATTGTTACCATTGACCTAAAAAAGTCATATGTCTGTTCTAAACTCCAATAGTCTAGTATCGTATGTTCAGTCATTTTTCAGTTGTGTCCAACTCTTCATGGCCCCATTTGGGGTTTTCTTGGCAAAGATATTGGAGTGGTTTGCCTTTTACTTCTTCTGAATATTTTACAAATGAGGAAACTGAGGCCAACAGGGTTAAGTGACTTGCCAGGGTCACATAGCTGATAAATATCTGAGGCCACATTTGAACTCGGGTTCTCCTGACTTCAGCCCTGTCACTCTACTGTGCCACCTAGTTGTCCAGTAGTCTAGTATAAAATTCTAATAATAATAATAATAGCTAATATTCATGTGGCACGTACTATGTCCCAGGCACTATGCCAAGTGTTTTACAAATATTATTTCAACAACTGTGGAAGGTAGGTGCAATTATTATCTTCATTTTACAGTTGAGGAAATTGAGACAAACAGAGGTAAAGTGACTTACCCAGGATCACACAGCTAGTAAGTGTTTAGGGCAGGATTTGAACTCTTGTCTTCCTAACTCCAGGCCCAGAACTCTATCCATTGTGTCACCTAGCTGCCCCATAAAGAAATTAGTCATGGAGAACCACAGATTACCCATCAAAGAACCACACATGGCTAAAAGACTGTGATCTGCAGTAACACTGGTGTAATTTTTAAGTTTGGCTGCTTTCATAGTTACATAGGTGGACCTCTTCATTTGCAAATCCAAGTATCTGTTTTTCTTTGATAGGCTATTTCTTTCTTTTTTCTTACCTCAGCCCAAGTTGAAGTGAGGAAATAAGTTAGAGGCTGCCTTGTCTTTCATGCTGATTTTGTGTATTGTCCTCTCTGGCCCAGTAAGTAGACCAGGAGTAGTACAAAACGACATTAGGTACAAAAATGTCTTTAAAGCCACAAGAAGGAATCCCTGAGCCTGGGCCAAACACCAAAAATGAAATCAGGGAAAGCATTATGAAAGGTACTCTCAAAGTAATTGTTTGAGATAATTTCAGTTGAGAATTGGAGGAAAGAAAACAAGGAGACCTTGGAAATTGGAATGCAAAGCCCTGGTAAGGGGAGACATACTTCCCGGGTACTCAGGTTGCTCTTATGGAGCCTCCGAGGGGAGGAAGGAAGAGGAAGCTATGTAGTTGGTAGTTGGCTATTGTGAAATGATCATTCTTGATGATGAAGTGTTTTATAAGCCCGGTTGTGTTTGTCTGCTTCAAGAGTACTAGTGGTATCAGGGGCCTTTCATACCATTTCCCTCCCACATCTCATCAACTAGAAATTTATTTGGATTACTAATCTCTGATTTTATGTTGCAAGCACTTGCCTAGAGACTTAAGCCTCCTTCAGCCATGGTATGAGTTACTTTTAATCAGATAATCTAAGCAGCCCATAACCGAAATCAGAAAATGGGCATTTAAAAAATTTAATATTTTATTTTTCCCCAATTACATATTAAAAAAAATTTTACATTTGGTTTTTTTTTTTAATTTTGAGTTCCAATTTCTCTCCCTCCTTCCCTCCCCTCACACCCTCATTGAGAAGATAAGTAATTTGATAATAGGTTATACATGTGCCGTCATGCAAAACATGTTTCCATACTGTGAAAGAAAACACAGACCAAAAAAAACCCCCAAGAGAAATAAAGAAAATAAAGAAAAAGTATGCTTTGATCTGCATTCAGAGTCTACCAGTTCTTTCTCTGGAGATGGATGGTATTTTTCATAATAAGTTCTTCAGAATTGTCTTGGATCATTGTATTGCTGAGAATAGTAAAGTCATTCATAGTTGATCATCATACATTGCTGTTACTGTATACAATGTTTTCCTACTTCTGTTCATTTCATTTTGCATCAGTTCATGTAACTCTTCCCAGGTTTTTCCGAGAGCATCCTGCTTATCATTTCTTATAGCAAAATAGTATTCCATCACAACCATTTACAACAGCTTGTTTAGCCATTCCTCAATTGATGGGCATCCCCTCAATTTCAAATTCTTTGCTACCACTAAAAGAGCTCTAAATATTTTTGTGCATATAGGTTTTCTGTGTATTTTTATTTTATACATTTAATAACGTGATTCTCAGAAGGGACCCATAGGTTTCGCTAGACTGCCACAAGTAGTCCAAAACACACAAAAAGATTAAGCACTGCCAGGTCTAGGCTTAACTAGCCTGTCTTGTTTAGCCCTCTGTTTCTGATCTAATTCATACCCCTTACCCCTTAGGAGGTGAAGAAAAAAAGAGAGAAAGTTAATCACCTATAACTTTCCTTCTACTTTTCCTTATCTGTGAGTGCCCAGTATTTGAAGGTTTCCCTTTGTTGCAGGAATGCCTTCCTCTCTCTTCTCTCTCTCTGTCTCTCTGTCTCTCGCTTGCTTGCTCTCTCTCTCTACACACACACACACACACACACACACACACACACACACACACACACATATACACATACACATATATATATATATACACACACATACATATATGCATGTGTATACATACACACACATCACTTAAGAATGCTAATCATCTGCTGTGTTTTTGCTTTTTACCAAGTTGGAGAGTAGATCATGGAGTGTAAAAACATAGCTAATTACAGTCATACCTTGTTTTGTTGCACTTCACCTTATTGTGTTTTGAAGATATTGCATTTTTTACAAATTGATGATTTGTGGCAACCCTGCTTTCAGCAAGTATCAGAGCCATTTTTTTTCCCCAACTGTATGTGCTCATGTCTTGTCTCTGTGTCACATTTTGGTAATTTCTTGCAATATTTCAAACTTTTGCATTATTATTATATCTGTTATAGTGACCTGTGATCAGTGATCTTTGATGTTACTATTGTAATTGTTTGGGGGTACCATGAACCGCACCTATGTAAAACAGCGAACTTAATTGACAAATGTTGTGTTTGTTTTGACTGCTCCACTGATGAGCCATTCCCTAGTTCTCTCCCTCTCTTCTGGCCTCCCTATTCCCTGACACATAACAATATTGAATATTTTTTTAGTTGTTTTTCAGTCATGTCCAACTCTTTGTGACCCCATTTGGGGTTTTCTTGGCAAAGATGTGGTAGTGGTTTGCCATTTCCTTCTCCAGCTCATTTTTACAGATGATGAACTGAAGCAAACAGGGTTAAGTGACTTGCCCAGGGTCACCCAGCTAGTAAATGTCTGAGGCCAGATTTTAAATGAGGAAGATGAGTCTGTATCCACTGTTCCACCTAGCTGCCCCTCTATTGAAATTAAGACAATCAATATAGCCCTACAATGGCCTCTGTGTGTTCAAATGAAAGGAAGCGTCAGTTGATGTAGCAAACTTTGTCTTATTTTAAGAAACTGCTGTAGCCATCCTAGCTATCAGCAACCATCACCCTGATCAGTCAACAGCCATTAACATTGAAGCAAGACCAGTGAAAAGATTATGATTCACTGAGGCTTAGATGATGATTAACATTTTTTTTTAGCAATAAAGTGGTTTTTTTTCTAATTAAAGTATATATGTTGGGGTTTTTGTAGATGTAATACTATTGCATTCTTTTTATTTTTTCTAATTTAATTTTAGTTCTTAACGTTCACCTCCATAAGATTTTGAGTTCCAATTTTTCTCCCCATCTTGCTCCTACCCCCACCCCAAGACAGAGTGCATTCTGAATATCCCTTCCCCTAATCTGCCCTCTCTTCTATCACCCCCCTTCTCTTATCCCCTTCCTCTTTTATTTCCCTATGGGGCAGGATAGATTTCTATACCCTATTGCCTGTATATCTTATTTCCCAGTTGCATGTGAAAACACATTTTAACATTTGTTTTTAAAACTTTGGATTCCAAATTTTCTCCCTTCCTTCCTCCCCACCCACCCCCATTGAGAAGGCAAGCAACTCCATACAGGTTATGCATGCTTAGTCATGCAAAACACTTCCATAGTACTTATGTTGTGAAAAGCTAAGTATATTTCCCTTCATCCTAACCACCCCCCCCCGTTTATCCTATTCTCTCTTTTGACCCTGTCCCTCTTCAGAAGCGTTTGCTTCTGATTACCCCCTCCCCCAATCTGTACTCCCCTCTATCATCCCCCTGCTCTCTTATCCCCTTCCCCCTCATTTTCCTGTAAGGTAAGATAGAGTATATCCAATTGAGTGTGTTATTCCCTCCTTAAGCCAAATCTGATGAGAATAAGGTTCATTCATTCCCCCTCGCCTTCCGCCACTTCCCCTCCACTATAAAAAAGCCTTTTCTAGTCTGTTTTATGTGAGATAAATTACCCCCTTCTACCTCTTCCTTTCTCCTCCCAGTATAATCCTCTCTCACCCCTTAATTTTATTCTCCAGATATCACCGCTTCATCTTCCACTCACCTTGTGCCATCTATCTATCTATCTATACATACATATAATTTTTTTTCCCTCCAACTGCCCTAATACTGACAAAGGTCTCATGAGTTACAAATATCATCTTTCCATACATGAATGTAAACATTTCAACTTTAATAAGTTCCTTATGATTTCTATTTCCTGTTTACCTCTTTATGCTCCTCTTGAGTCTTGTATTTGAAAGTTGAATTTTCTATTCAGCTTTGGTCTTTTCATCAAGAATGCTTGAAAGTCCTCTGTTTCACTGAATGTCCATTTTTCCCCCTGAAGGATTATACTCAGTTTTGCTGGGTAGGTGATTCTTGGTTGTAATCCTTTCTCCTTTGCCCTCTGGAATATTATATTCCAAGCCCTACGGTCCCTTAACGTAGAAGCTGCTAAATCTTGTGTTATCCTGATCGTGTTTCCACAATACTTTGAATTGTTTCTTTCTGGCTGCTTTGCAATATTTTCTCCTTGACCTGGGAAGTCTGGAATTTTGTTATAATATTCCTAGGTGTTTTCCTTTGGGGATCTCTTTTAGGAGGCGATTGGTGGATTCTTTCAATTTCAATTTTGCCCTCTGGTTCTAAAATATCAGGGCAGTTTTCCTTGATAATTTCTTGAACGATGATGTCTAGGCTCTTTTTTTGATCATGGCTTTCCGATAGTCCAGCAATTTTTAAGTGATCTCTCCTGGATCTATCTTCCAGGTCAGTCATTTTTCCAATGAGATATTTCACATTGTCTTCTATTTTTTCATTCTTTTGGTTTAATTTTACAATATGTTGATTCCTCATAAAGTCACTAGCTTCCATTTGCTCCATTCTAATTTTTAAGGAATTTTAATTTTAAGTATTTTCTTCAGTAAGCTTTTGGACTTCCTTTTCCATTTGGTCAGTTCTGCTTTTTAAGGCATCTTTCTCCTCATTGGCTTTTTGGACCTCTTTTGCCATTTGAGTTAGTCTGTTTTTTAAAGTGTTATTTTCTTCAGTATTTTTTTGGGTCTCAAGTTGTTGACTCATTTTTCATAATTTTCTTGCATCATTCTCATTTCTCTTCCCAGTTTTTCCTCTACTTCTCTTACTTGCTTCTCTCTCTCTCTCTCTTTTGGTTTGTTTTTAGGCAATTGAGGTTAAATGACTTGCCCAGGGTCACACAGCTAGTAAGTGTCAAGTGTTTGGTCTGAGGCTGGATTTGAACTCAGGTCCATCCTGACTTCAGGGCCTGTGCTCTATCCACTGCACCACCTAGCTGCCCCGCTTCTCAAAGTCCTTTTTGAGCTCTTCCATGGCCTGGGACTGATTCATATTTTTCTTGGAGGCTTTGGATGGAGGAGCTTTGACTTTTGTCTTCTTCTGATTGTATGTTTTGATCTTCTTTGGCACCAAAGAAAGATTCTGTGGTCTGACTTTTTTGTGCAGTTTGCTCATGTTCCCAGCCAGTTACTTAACTTTTAAACTCTTTGTTAAGGTCAGGATCTGCTTATAGTGTAGAGAATGTACTGCCTCAAGCTTCAGGGGTTTTGTGCAACTGTTTTCAGAGATACTTCTGGGGACCTGTAAATTTTCAGCTCTTCCAAGGTGCTATGATCAAAGGTAAGATGTTTACTCCTTTCCTGACCTGTGCTCTGGTCTATGAATGACCACAAGCACTCTTTTCTGCCTTGGAACTGTGAGAAGGATTCCTTCTCTACTGCTGCCACAAGCTCTATCACATCAATGCTTCTCCTCACACCAGGACCACTACCCAGAACTGTGACCCAGATCCAAGCACAAGAAAACAGGAGATTCCTGCCTCAGCACCAGCAAAGAAATCCCTGCAATCTCTCTCTGATCAGCCACTAGATTCCTCCTCAGTCTGTGGGCAGAGAGCTCAACACCCCGAGGCAGTGCTGGGACTGGGACCGAGCTTCTCTCTCACCCACGTCCGACAGACTTTTCCTACTGACCTTCAAATTTGTCTTTGGCATTTGTGGGTTGAGAAGTCTAGAAACCACCACAGCTGCCTGTGATTCAGTCTCCTGAGGCCTGCTTAAGGTTTGTTGAGGCCTGGTCTTTGCCCACACTGAACTGTGTTCCTCTCCCAGTCAGGCACAGTAGACCTTTCCAATCAATCATCCAGGTTGTCTTGGGCTGGAAATTTGTTTCACTCGGTGTTTTTGTGGGTTCTGCTGCTCTAGAATTTGTCTAGAGCCATTTTTACAGGTATTTGGAGGGGGTTGGGGGAAAGCTCAAGCAAGTCACTGCTTTTACTCCACCATCTTGGCTCTGCCCCCTATTGCACTCTTAAGAGACTACAGTATAGTATAAACATAACTTTGATATGCACTGGTAAACCAAAACCATTCTGACTCGCTTTGTTGGGATATTTGCTTTATTGTGGTGGTGTGAAACTGAACCCATAATATCTGTGAGGTATGTCTGTACATGTAGGGGTTAAACTATTAATCTGGATCACAGACTAAGGCACTGCCACCTACTGTCAACTTCCTCTAATCCAGGATCTATCTTTGGCAGGGGGTGGGGGAGGAGAAGCTAGTAGAGCCTACACACTCCATCAGGATCCTCAGGACGGCAGCAGAACTTAAGGAAGGCTGAACTGATGGTAGGACATAGAGTCACAGAGGATGGATAGGTTTGGATATGCTGTTATCTGCTTCGTTGGGGGGAATACCCACATTGATGACATAACACTTCCGTTGGGATTTTTGTTCGTTCATTCTTGGGGGAGAATATTTTAAATTTGAATCTGCAAATGTGAACACATAAAAGTGCTTACAGTCAGTGTCATTCCTTTCTACACACTTGGACAGATTTTGCTGAGAAGCCTATGCAGAACGTAGTTACACAGATAGCTCAGCAGGTTTTTCCTGTTATAAGAATGAGAACTTGGGCTGATGCATGTAGATTTCCAACAACCATGACTAAGTGGGGGGAAGTGGTGTTCAACATTTATATTGGCATAATATCTAGTCCTCTTAGGAACGCCAAGTTTAATTTTTAGGAAAGACAGAAGCTGTTTTTGAATAATGAATATTGACCATAGGTATGGAAGAGAACTCATCTGATTGAGAACTTACCTTGAGAGAAGTGCCTATCTAATTGTCTAGGGGAAGGTGGTGGTCCTTTCCAGGAGACCTCTGAGAAGATGGTGAAGATGATCCTCACTAGTCTGCTAAATTGTCAACTGAATATTTTATCACTTTTCATGTGAAATAGTTCATTATAACAGAAGTAGGATTGCCATTTTTCTATGTCACATGTTTAATTGGGAGTGGCTTTACATTTGAAATATGAAAGAACGTTTAAATTTGCATTCATTTTAAAAGTGCTTGTCATGGATTATCATAAATCTTATCCTAATTTTTGATACTCATTGTGCAACATTGTGAATAATAGCCAGCTGTCAACACTTACAGTCACAGATGTTTACTTTTACATAGTGACAGATAATGTGTTCAGATTATAAACCACAACATATTGCCCTCTCTGGGAACATCCTGAAAATGTGTATCATTCTGGATAGTTGAGTTTTCCAGATAGCTGAGAGTTGCTTCATTTAGACTTCAAAACTTTTTTTAATGGAGAATTTATAAAATGTTTAAACATACTTTCTTGCCTTCTTGAACTTCCCTGAACATAACTTAATCTTGATAACTCAGAGACCTCATTATGTAGATAATTCTCAGATGTTGATATCTAGCCCTAACCTCTCTCTGGGCTTGCATCTACAGCTGCTTATTATATTTCTTAAACTGGATGACTTGTAGACATCTTCAATTCAACATGTCCTAAAACTGAACTCATTATTTTTCTCCTAAGCCCTCCCCTCACCCTAGCCTTTTCTATTACTCTCAAGGACACCATCATTTCCTCATTACCCACTTTTACAACCTAGACACTATCCTTGACTTCCCTCATTTAGCTGCTAAATCCAATCTGTTGCCAAGTCCTGTTGATTCTTTTTGGTTTTAATTCATTCATTCATTTTTAGTTTTCAACATTCACTTCCACAATATTTTGATTTCTAAATTTTCTTCCCATCTCATCCCTCCGCCCACCCTAAGATGGTATGCATTCTGAATACCCCTAATCTGCCCTCCCTTCTGTCTCTCCCCCCCTTCCCTTACACCCTTCCCCTTCAGTTTTCCTGTAGGGCGGGATAGATTTATATACCCCATTTCCTGTATATCTTATTTCCCAGTTTTATGTGAAAAAAATTTTTTTTAATGTTTTTTAAAATCTTGGGTTCCAAATTTTCTCCCTTCCTCCCTCCCCACCCACCCTCATTGAGAAGGCAAGCAATTCAATACAGTTAGTACATGTGGAATCATCCAAAACACTTCCATAGTAGTCATGTTGTGAAAAACTAAGTATATTTCCCTTCATCGTATCCTGCCCGTCATTTATTCTATTCTCTCTTGACCCTGTCCCTCCTCAGAAGTGTTTGCTTCTGATTACCCCCTTCCCCAATCTGCCCTCCCCTCTATCATCCTCCTGCTCTCTTGTCCCCTTCCTCCCCTTATTTTGTGTAAGGTAAGATAGATTTCCATACCCAATTGAGTGTGTATGTTATTCTCTCCTTAAGCCAAATCTGATGAGAATAAGATTCACTCATTCCCTCTCACTTTCTCCCCATTCCCTCTCCACTGTAAAAGCCTTTTCTTGTCTGTTTTTTTTGGTGAGATAATTTACCCCATTCTGCCTTTTCCTTATTCTCCAGATATCACCCCTTTATCTTTCAACTTACCCTGTGCCCTCTATTTATCTGTCTATCTGTCTGTCTATCTATCTATCTACACACATGTAATTGTCTTCCCTTCAGCTACTCTAATACTGACAAAGGACTCATGAGTTACAAATATCATCTTTCCATGTAGGAATGTGAACAGTTCAACCTTAATAACTCTCTTATGATTTGTCTTTCCTGTTTACCTCTTCATGTTTCTCTTGAGTCGTGTATCTGAAAATCAAATTTTCTGTTCAGCTTTGGGTCTTTTCATCAAGAATGCTTGAAAGTCCTCTGTTTCACTGAATTTCCATTTTTTCCCCTGAAGGATTATGTTCAGTTTTTCTGGGTAGGTGATTCTCGATTGTAATCCTGTCCCCTTTGCCCTCTCGGATATTATATTCCAAGCCCTCCAGTCCCTTAATGTATAAGCTGCTAAATCTTGTGTTATCCTGATTGTGTTTCCACAATACTTGAATTGTTTCTTTCTGGCTGCTTGCAATATTTTCTCCTTGACCTGGGAAGTCTGGAATTTGGCTACAATATTCCTAGGAGTTTTCCTTTGGGGATCTCTTTCTGGAGGTGATTGGTGGATTCTTTCAATTTCTATTTTGCCCTCTGGTTTTAGAATATCAGGGCAGTATTCCTTGATATTTTCTTGAAAGATGATGTCTAGGCTCTTTTTTTGATCATGGCTTTCAGATAATACAGTAATTTTTAAATTATTTCTTCTGGGTCTGTTTTCCAAGTCAGTTGTTTTTCCAGTGAGATATTTTACATTGTCTTCTATTTTTTCATTCTTTTGGTTTTGTTTTGCAATGTCTTGATTTCTCATGAAGTCACTAGCTTCCAGGTGCTCCATTCTAATTTTTTAAGGAAGTATTTTCTTCAGTATGCTTTTGGACTTCCATTTGGCCAATTTTGCTTTTTAAAGCATTCTTCTCCTCATTGACTTTTTGGACCTCTTTTGCCATTTGGGTTAGGCTATTTTTAAGGTGTTATTTTTTGGGGTCTCCTTTAGCAAGCTGTTGACTTGTTTTTCATGATTTTCTTGCATCACTCTCAGTTTTTCCTCTACTTCTCTTACTTGCTTCTCAAAATCCTTTTTGAGCTCTTCCAAGGCCTGAAACCAATTCATATTTTTCTTGGGGGTTTTGTATGTAGGAGCTTTGACTGTGTTGTCTTATTCTGGTTGTATGTTTTGATCTTCTTTGTTACCAAAGAAAGATTCTATGGTCTGATTCTTTTTGCACTGCTTGCTCATGATCCCAACCAATTACTTGAGTTACAAAGTCTTTGTTAAGATAAGAGTTCTGCTTCCAGTGTGGAGAATGTACTGCCTCAGGCTTCAGGGGTTTTGTGCAGCTGTTTTCAGAAATACTTCTAGAGACCTGAAAATTTTCAGTTCTTCCAAGGTGCTATGATCAAGGGTGAGGTGTTTACTCCTTTCCTGACCTGTGCTGTGGTCTGTGAGTGACCACAAGCACTGTTTTCTGTCTTGGAACTGTGAGGAGGATTTGCTCTGCACCAACACAAGGAGCTCTGCCATGCCAGTGCTCCTTCATGCCCTAGGACCACCACCCAGAACTGTGACTCAGATCCAAGCACGAGCAAAGCAAAAGAATCCTGCATCAGCAGAGATGTCCCTGCAATCGCCCTCTGATCAGCCACTCGATTTCCCCCTTAGTCTGTGGGCCAGAAGCTCAGAGGCAGCCTCCTCCCCGGGGCCAAGCTTGGGGAATGGAGCTGAGACCCTGTGCTTCTCTCTCACCACTTCAGACGCAGACTTTTCCCACTGACCTTCTAAGTTGTTTTTGGCATTCATGGGGTGAGAAGTCAGGAAACCACCATAGCTGCCTGTGATTCAGTCTTCTGAGGCCTGCTCCAGGTTTACTGAGACCTGCGTGCCCACCCCGAACTGTGTTCCTCTCCCTGTCTGGTGCAATATACCTTTCCAATCAACCATTCAGGTTGTCTTGGGCTGGAAATTTGTTTCACTCTGTCATTTTGTGGGTTCTGCTGCTTTAGAATTTGTTTAGAGCCATTTTTGTGGTATTTGGAGGGTTTTGGGGGGCAACTAGCATTTCTTAAATGTCAGAGAGGAGTGGGAACCAGTCCTGTTGATTTTAACTTTACAACATATCTCAAATATGGCCCCTTCTCTCCTTGGACACTGCTGTCCCCGTGGTGTAGGCCCTTATCATCTCATGCCTGCACTATGGCCAAAGCCTTCTGGTTGGTCTCCCTGCTCCAATGTGTCCTTCCCCCAAGAAACAAAGTGATCTTCCTACAGCACAGGTGGGACCATCTGTTCCTCCTATTCAGTGAACTCCAGTGGCTCCCTATTACTTCAGGAGGTAAATATAAAACCTGTTTGGCTTTCAGAGCCTTTATTGTCCAGTCCACAACTGCCTTTCTGTCAAGCCTTCTTTCACTCTACTTCCCTCTATGCACTATGTGTCTTAGTGACACAGGCCTCCTTGCTGTTCCCTATCTCCCAACTCCATACATTTTCACTCGCTATTCCCCTGGAATTCTCTCCCTGGTCTTTGCCTCCTGGCTTTCTTCAAGTCTCCCTAACACCCTATCTTCAAGAAGCCTTTCCAGGTCCTACTTAATGCTAATTTAGCCTTTCCTCTGAGATTACTTCTTTTTTTCTGTTTGTATTTTGTTTTGTACTTACTTGTTTTCCCTGGTTAGTCCATCTTCTGGAAGGGAGGGACTAATTTTGCAACTTTGTATCCCTATCACTTGGCACAGTCTGACATTAGCAAGGACTTGAACATAACTTATTGTACAAGTTATAATATAGCCCTTCAGGGTTTATAGAAAAATGCAGGGCTTTTAATTACATTAAATAGCCACCAATTGCTCTGTGTTGTGTGTGCACGTGTGTGTGTGTGTGTGTGTGTGTTCATGTGTGCATACATATGTATGTATAATGTTTCTTTTTTGTGAGTTTTTCTGTTTTTTCCTTTCCTATCACTGCTTTTGATGTCCCTACCCATATCACACTACCAATTTCCCCTGCTACTTGCATTAACCAAGCTAGTTTTTAATTCTGTTAAAATAAGAATAATAACTTTTAGGGTAAGAGTCCTTAAACTTTTTTGTGCTGTGGACCCAGGGCTGTGCTAGGCTACAAGAACTGATTGTTTAATTTTCAGTGGAAGCTTTTATACTCCAGAAATTGACAAACCGAAAATCAGGGCATGACTAATTGTTTTGTTGATTGACTGGACTAAAGAAGGCAATGGAGAAAAATGTTAATAATTCAGATTAAACTTAAAAGAATGTCATGCATACATTTGTTTTTCTGGAGAGCTGGTTGTTTAATATTTATCAGCACACCCGTAGAAACATACACACACACACAGACACCCCCACCCACCTTGAACAGTCTGGTGAAGCTTATGAACTTCTTTTCAGAATAGTGCTTTTAATTGCATAAAATAAAACATATAGCATTACAAAGAAAATCAATTATATTAAATATAATTATCAAAAAAATTTTTTAATACAAGTTCATGCCCTAGGTTAAGAACCCCTGCTCTCAGTGAAGGCCTTAGAGAAGCTTCACAGAGTGTAGAAATTTTAGTATTCATTGACTTTGTGACACTACCTCCCAGGGCTGTTGTGAGAATTAAGTGGGATTATAACTGTAAAGCTTTTAGCATGGTGCTATAAAAATGTTAGCTATTATTATTATCATTATTTATTTTTATTTTAGAGAGGCACATGTCACAGTAGAGTGAGTGCTGGGCCAGGAGTCAGGAAGACCTGAGTTCAAATCCAGCCTCAGGCACTTACTAGCTGTGTGACCCTGGGCAAGTCACTGAACTTCCATCTGCCTCAGTTTCCCCATCTGCAAAATGGAGATGATAATAATAGGACCTACCTCCCCAGGTCATTGTGAGGGTCAGATTATTTGTAATGCACTAAGCATACAGCTTTGCACACAGTAGGCACTATATAAATACTACCTCTTATTATTATTAGAGGCGGTCTCAGCGTACACAAGCTTAACATGCATTGACTTTGTAACATGTATTTTAGCTTCTCAAAGAGCTTTTGCATTCTTCGTTGTTCTTAACTATCTTCTTGATGATGCCCGAGTTTGACCCGATTAGACTGTGAGACCCTTAAGAGTAGGGACTGGTTTTTGTTTTTTGGGAGGTGGGAGGAGTCTTTGTATCCCCAGTGAAGGGCACATCATAGGCACTTAATAAATGCTTGTTGACTGATTGTGACAGTGAAAGAAGATGGCCTATGTTAGTCAAAGCAGTATAACTTGAAGTACATTTTTTTTGTATTTGCTCATTGCTGGCTCTATTGAGGATATTAGCAGAATTCTGTATTTGTCTTGTGCCTTGCTTAGCTGAGGTCCTTAGGAATATGAATTAAACTGTCACAAGTGGTTGACATCCTTATCACACACATTGGTTGTGGTAAATTTTGTCAAGGCCACAGTCTGTACCCTGGTTTATACAGGATGTCCCAAAAGTCTTTGTGCTATTTTAAGCTTTGATATCTTAAATAAAAATAGTGGAATAACACATATGTTCAAGTGACGAGAATCCCACAATGCTCAGGTACATCCAGGTGATAAGCTTATGTAGGTGGTGGTAATTAGATCATAGAATTCATACTCTATCAAGGCAAAGTAAGAAAATTCACTTTCAAAGTAAGAAAAGTTGCTCTTGGTAATTCCATTTGCATCCAAAATCAGTGAAAGTTAGTTCTTCTGCCTCTCCACAAGCTCTTTCTTTTTTTGCTTTCAAGAATGTTTAGGTCTTATTAGGAAAAGGGAAAGTAAAACATAAAAACAAAAACCTTTAACTTGGCCCCATGGAGCTCCCTAACAGTTTTCCTGTTTTTTTTTTCACTTTAAATTTATTGCCAAACTTATTCAATAAATGGCCTACTTCTGCTATCTGCATTTCTTCTCTAGTCATTACCTCCTCGACGTCCTACAATTTAGTCTCCACCACTCTACTGAAACTTTTCTCCTGCAAGTCACCAATAAGTGGACAGACTTTCTCATGTAATATCCTTTTCTAAATAAGTAAATCATTGGCTAAAAGTAGAGCGTTGCAAATGTCTAGAACAGAACCAGAATATGCACAAAGTGTGCCTTAAGATATATCCCATTTTACTAATTAATGTACATCATCTGGTCTCAGTGTCAAGTATTAAATTTTCTATGGCATGAAGACTAAGCTTACATATTACCTCAGCTATCCAAAATATAGCTAGGAACCAACACACTAACTTTCCTTAATTGTAATTTCTCTCCTTAAAAACCTTTAACAAAAAAAAAAAGGAAAAAAAAGGGGGGAGGCGCAGCTAGGTGATGCAATGGATAGAGCACTGGCCCAGGAGTTAGGAGGACCTGAGTTCAAATGTGGTCTCAGACCAGATGCTTGACCCTTACTAGCTGTGTGACCCTGGGCAACTCACTTAACCCCAATTGCCTCGCCAAATAAAAAAAACAAAAACAAAACAAAAAAACCTTTAGTAGTCTCTTATTCCATTATTACATCAGTTCTAAACTTGTCTGCCTGACATTCAAAACCCACAATAATCTGGCCCACCCCTACCTTTTCTCCCTATTTCCCATTGTGTTTTGTCAGCTGTCACCAGGCCCATCTCATTGTCCTGTGCCTTGGTTCTATGCTGTATTTTTTCTGTTGCTTGGGAGTACTTCTCTCTCTTGCATCTATCCAAATCTTGCCCATTCCTCAAGTCCAAGTGCCAGTCCTTCAGTAAAAGTTTTGCCTGACTCCTCAGGTTTTTATTAATCTTCCTGTCTCAAAATGTTTCCAAAAATCAGGCAGCATTAGTTTGTGTCACAGAATTTAATGTTTAATTAAAATAGCATTAATATAGCACTTTAAAGTTTGCAAAACACTTTACAATTACCTTATTTTATCCTCATGACAATCAAGGAAGATAGGGACTATTATTTTTCCCATTTTACAGATGGAGAACTGCAGCCAGAAAAGGTTAAGTGACTTGTCTAGAGTTACATAGATAGTTAAGTATCTGAGGTTGGATTTGAATTTACATCTCTCCGAATCCCACAGGTGCAGCAGCACTCTATGCATACTGCACCTAGCTGCCTTTTATGTTCCATCTTGTTGCTCCTTGTGCCTTAGTCTTGTTTACCCAGCTACATTCTCTTAAGGATAGAGACCTTATCTCACACTGGTCCCCTCTTTATACTCTTTCTTTTTTTCCCTTTCTTTCTTTAGTTCTTTCTTCCATTCTCAGAAGATTGAGTGTAAAGTAGAGTATTAAAAAAAATTTGTTGATTAACTGAAATTAATTTATGCTCCCATAAGGAAATTGAAAGACTCCCTTTCAGAATGGAAACAAAATTCCAAACAATTCAGTAAAATCCAGTAACTTTTTTTATCTCCAATTTTTTAAGGCATGTACTTTCATTACTACATAGAGTAGTATGATTGTGGTGATACTAATTATGTTGTTAAATTGTGTTGATACTAATTACCTATATCTATGTATCTATCTATGTATCTATCAGTGTATCTATGTATCTGTCTATCTATATTTTGCTTTTTGGTGAAGCAATAGGGGTTAAGTGACTTGCCCAGGGTCACACAGCTAGTAAGTATCAAGTGTCTGAGGCCGGATTTGAACTCTGATCCTCCTGACTCAAGGGCTAGAGCTCTATCCACTGCTCCACCTAGCTGCCCCTTAATTATCTATATATTTAAATGAACACTCTACTGGATTTATCCTACTAGCCTTTATCCAACATAATATGCATGAATTTTAAACTCTATTGGGGAAATAAAACAGGGCAGGTCTCCGTTCTGAAGCTGATTGCTTCAGTATGCTGCCACTTGACGTGCTACTCCCTAACTTACATCACTCTATTGTGAGACTTGCAGAAGCTGTTAATGGGTCAGTTGCTGGAAGCCCAAAGTGACTTCTGGCTAGTTTTCTTTGTGCCATACCCGGTTTCCAAGATGGCATTCTTTTTCTCAGGGCTGCAAGCTCTGGACCAGAAGAAGATCTTGCTTTCCACAGAGATCCTTATAAAAATAAAAACTACCTCCAAAGCTTGGTATTCTTCAACATTAAGGCATTGTTTTTTTCTGCTATCAGATGCCCTGTGGTTCTGGGAAACATCAGAAAGGATTGGAAAAAATGTTTCATCCTGTTAAAAGTTTTTACAGACTTTTTTTTTTTAGTTTCCCAAGGTTTTTGTTTTAAGGTAAATTCTGTTTATTAGAAATTATTTTCTCAGTTTTCTCAATTTATATTTTAAATAAATCAATAATTTAAATATAAATAATTTTGATCTATTTCGAGTATGAAAATAATGGTGTTAAAGCATCATGTAGAGAGGCAGCAGAATGCTGCACTTAGAATCAAAAAGGCCTTGGTTCGAATCTCCTTTCATAGTCTTACTAGCTTTGTGACCCTTGGAAAGTCACTTCATCTCTTTGTGCTGCAGTTTCCTTATCAGTAAAATGGTGGGGTGGGGGGTGGGTGGGGGGGTGGATGTAATAGCACCTAGAGTCTCTTCCAACTCTAAATCTTTTAACTATGAGCCCCCAGTGATGAATTTGTACTAAACCATGTATATATTCTCTTCATTAGTCTTTTGTGTAACCAGTGATACATTTGAGATGGTGTTGGGAACAGCTTGCTGTAACAGAAGGCATGGGGGGACAAGCGGAGCCAAGGTTCTCAAAGCCTAAAGGTCTGTGCCCTTGAGTGGAAGCAGG
Source organism: Phascolarctos cinereus (assembly GCF_003287225.1). NCBI lineage: Eukaryota > Metazoa > Chordata > Mammalia > Diprotodontia > Phascolarctidae > Phascolarctos > Phascolarctos cinereus. The sequence continues at coordinate 111,871,691 of NW_027555736.1, read as the reverse complement.
AGAATCGGGAACATACTGTACTCCCATGTGAGCTTAGAAGATAAATTATGAAAAGCCTATTGCTATATGTTGGTGAAAAGCCTTATCAAGTTTTTTACAATTGCTTTGGATATGTGCTTTGATCATTCCAAACTTTAGATAGTTTGGGTAGAGACACCTACAAACAAGGTGAGATCATGCCAAGAAGGCATTAGAGAGCTATCGATAGTCTCTACAACTAAGGCTGGCATGGGGAAGGTTAAAAAGTGAGATGTAGCATTTCCTATTGTCCTGTGATAGGTTTTTCTTCCAGTGATGCTAGAAGAGATTCCCAGTGGCTAACACTGAAGTTTCATCCATGCAATTTTAATTCTATGCAATTCTATATATAATTCTTGTAACTGTACAAGATTTAATTCTAAGTGTGATAAGGGGGTAAGGGGTCAAGGCTGACAATTAGCACATTCTTGCATTCTACTCCCAGGGTACATACTCTGTGTCTAGTCTCCTATCTGTAAAATGGGCTCCTCCAGGAAAGGTAGCAAGAACTAATTAACGCCTGAAAATGTTGTCAAGATCTCCTGATAAAAGGTGCTATAATAAGGGCAAAATATTCTCGTATAAATTCCAGATTTGTATCATATGACCTGTTCCTATGTGGGCTAGAGGGGTGTCTTGTCATGTTCAGATCTGATCTCTGAATGCAACCATGCGTTTTCTCTCCTCCAAATGACTGTACTTGTCTAAAGAGCAGTCTTTAATTTTCTTTTTGGAACTAAGTAGCATCCTTACTTAAAACAACAAGAGACCCACGGCACAGTGAGGTAAGATTTAGTGGGAGATATGCTGGCACCTTTCACTTCATAGCAATTAACAAGAAGCAGGTTTTTAAAACACATACACACACACACATACACACACACACACCCCTCTCTCTGAAGAACAGTTAATTTTTCTCTTTAAAAAAGTGTCTATCATAATACCAACCAGTATTTATTAGGCACCCATGTACAACTGGCATTTTGCTAAGCGCTAAGGAAGGCAAATTAAAGAGATGTGACCGTGGCTGTCTTGGAGCTTTTCATAATGGTGTAGCCATATAATTAATAATTGTCTTTTCACAGTGTACCTGGTTGAAATGAGGTAAATGTTACCAAATTGGGTCCCAAACCCCTCCAAATACCTGTAAAAATGACTCTAAACAAATTCTAGAGAATCAGAACCCACAAAATGACAGAGTGAAACAAATTTACAGCCAAGACAACCTGGAAGGTCGCTAGGAATGGTCTGTTGTACCAGGCTGAGAGAGGAGTGCAGTATAGACTGGGCCCCAGCAAACCCAGAGTAGACCTCGGAGGACTGAAGCACTGGCAGCTGTGGCGGTTTCCACACTTCTCAACCCACAGACTCCAAAGACAGCTTAGAAGGTCAGTAGGAAAGGTCTGTCAGACCTGGGTGAGAGAGGAGTGCAGTCTGGCCACAGGGGAGGCCGCTGCTTCCAGAGCTCTTGGCTCACAGACAGTGGGGGGACTGAGTGGCTGATCAGAAGGGGGATTGCAGGGATCTCTTTGCTGTCACTGAGGCAGGAGTCTCTTGCTTTACCCATTGTTGGATCTGGGTCTCTGTCCTGGGTAGTGGTCCTAGGGCGAGGAGGAGCACTGGCATGGCGGAGCTTGTGGCAGTGGTAAAGAGAAAATCCTCCTCACAGTTCCAAGGCAGAAAAGAGTGCTTGTGGTCACTCACAGACCAGAGCACAGGCCAGGAGAGGATCCTCTCCTTTGATCATACCACCTTGGAAGAACTAAAAATTTACAGGTCCTTAGCGGTGTCTCTGAAAATAGCTGCACAAGACCCCTGAAGCTTGAGGTACTACCTACACCCTCCACACTGGAAGCAGAGCCCTACCTTAACAAAGAGTTTAAAAGTCAAGTAATTGGCTGCAAAAATGAGTGAACAGCGGAAAAATACTTACAGAATCTCACTTTGGTGACAAAGAAGATCAAAACATACAACCAGAAGAAGACAACAAAATCAAAGTTCCTACATCCAAAGCCTCCAAGAAAAATATGAATTGGTCTCAGGCCTTGGAAGAGTTCGAAAAGGATTTTGAAAAGCAAATAAGAGAAGTAGAGGAAAAATTAGAAAGAGAAATGAGAAAGATGCAAGAGAATAATGAAAAACAAGCCAACAGCTTGCTAAAGGAGACCCCAAAAAATACTGAAGAAAATAACACCTTAAAAAATAGCCTAACCCAAATGGCAAAAGAGGTCCAAAAAGCCAATAAGGAGAAGAATGCTTTAAAAAGCAGAATTGGTCAAATGGAAAAGGAGGTCCAAAAGCTCACTGAAGAAAATACTTCCTTAAAAGTTAGAATGGAGTAATTGGAAGCTAGTGACTTTATGAGAAATCAAGACATTGCAAAACAAAACTAAAAGAATGAAAAAATAGAAGACAATGTGAAATATCTCATTGGAAAAATAACTGACTTGAAAAACAGACCCAGAAGAGACAATTTAAACATTATTTGACTACCTCAAAGCCATGATCAAAAAAAGAGCCTAGACATCATCTTTTAAAAACTTATCAAGGAAAACTGCCCTGATATTCTAGAACTAGTGGGTAAAATAGAAATAGAAAGAATCCACCAATCACCTCCTGAAAGAGGATCACAAAAGGAAAACTAGGAACATTATAGCCAATGTAACTAACTTGGTTTGGCAAGCCTTTGCCTTTTCCCATACCTTAGAGCTGCCTGACCTTTGACTGTTTAGCACTTTCCCTAGTGGGGGAGGAGAACAGAAGATGAGAGGAGTGGTGCTCACAGGAGGCAACATTATACAGAGGGGTGAGCTTTTGCCTACAGAACCAACAGAGACCAGTCTTGGCTTAATTCTGGCAATCATATTCTCTGTGACTGTGGCCAAGTCCCTTAACCTTTCCAGGCCTTGGTTCCATCACCTGTAAAATGAGGGAGCTGGATGACCTGGTTTTTAAGCACCCTTCCTAGTCCAAGATGCTAGGACTATCAGTCTTCTTTGTGCTGTTGGATTAATTTTTCAAAAAATGTTTTCTTAGTGTGTATGATCACAATAACCAGTCATGTTTCTATGGTGAATGACATTTTCCTCAACATGAGCCTATGTGGTAGATAGCCCTAGAACCAATTATTCATTTTATTTTATTTTAAATTTATTTTTAATGATATCTTTTGTTTTTACATCACATTAATTTCTGAATATACTGTCTCTGCCCCTCAACTCCATCCATAAGCTATTCCTTGTTAGAAAGGTTTAAAAAAAAAAAGAGGGGGTGGAAGCAATTCAGCTAAATTAACCAAGATATTGACCACATCTGACAGTTTGTGCAATATTCTATTACCATAATCCCCCTACCCTTCACTTCTACAGTGAAGAAAAGGGGGTATGTTTCCCTATCTCTTCTGTAGGGTTACATTTGGCCGTTAAAATTTCAGAGCTTTCAGATGTTATTATTTATATTAATGTTGTTGTTGTCTATACTGTTTTCTTAGTTCTCCTTGCTTTACTTTGCAGCAGTTCATTTGAGTCTTCTGTGCTTTGCTGAATTTCTCATTTCATGATTTCTTATATGGTAGTGATGTTCCATTTTATTTATGCACTACAATTTGTTCCTTAGCTCCCTAGTCAGTGAGCATATACTTAGTTTCAAATTCTTTGCTACCATAGAAAATGCTCCTATAAATACTTTGGTGCGTGTAGAATGTTTCTTTCTGTCTTTAGCTTTCTTGGGGTATACACCTAGTAGTGGGATCTCTGGGTCAAAGGAAATAGAAATTTTAGTCACTTTTTCAAAAGTATAATTCCAAGTTGCTTTCCAGAGTAGTTGAACCAATTCACAGCATAACCAACAATAAATTAATGTTCTCGTCTTTCCACAGTCTCTACAACATGAACTGTTTCTGTACTATAACATCTTTGCCATTTTGCCGAGTCTGAGATAAAACTTCTAAGTTGATTTGATTTGCATATCTCATATTAAAGATTTGGAGCAGTACTTTTCAATTCTTTTGAAGACTGTTCATATATCCTTTGAATACTTAGTTACTGGGGAATAGCTCTTAGTCTTATATATTTGCGTAAATTCTCCATACATCTTGGATGTTAGATGCTTATGAGATAGTTAATCCGAAAGATTTTCCTCAGTTGATAGTTTTACTTCTTATCTTTGCTGAATTAATTTTGTTAGTACAAAAGCTTTTCAATTTCATTAATTTATGGTTGATATTTTTGGGTTTATCAAACACTGGGCTATTGAAATCTGTTATTTCTGTTGCTTTTTTCCTTGGTCTATTTCAGTGATCTAATTTCTTATTTTTTTTCATCAGAACCAAATAATCTTGATGGTTACAGCTTTAAAATATAACGAGCTCTTGAAGTAATGCTCTTCTTCATTCCTACTTTTTTCATTGTTTCCCTTGAAATTCTGGACTTACCTTCAAAGTGAATTTTATGATTTTGTGTACCTCTATGAAATTCTTGTAAGTAGTTAGTTTAATATAGCAGTAATTTGGTAAATTAATCTAGGTAGTATCATTTTATGATGTTAATGTGGCCCAGCTGTGAACAATGAGTAATACTTCAATTATTTGTCATTCTTAATTTCTTTATAGAGGATTTTATAATTATATTTGTGTAAATCTCAAGGATCCCATTATCCTTGTTGACTTACTCATGGTCGCATCCTGGCAAAGACTGAAGTCAGAACTGAAAGCTGACATCTGGTCTGTGAACCCAGTATTCTTTACATTTTTCTGCCTCAATTGCGGTCTTGGTCGCGGTCTCTGTCTCTCTGTGTCTCTTTCTCTGTCTCCATCAATTCAAGACACTGGGCCAGGCTTTTTAGCAATTTTTGTGAAGATTTTATCCAATAAACCAGTTTATCCAAATGGGAATTTTTCTGTGAGGGCAACCAATGCAAAGCCACAGAGATGAGAGATGGATCCATATACCCTCGAAATGAATCTTGTATTCACCTATTCATTTACATGTTGTCTACCATATTCATATGTAAAGCTCCAAAAGGGTTCTGTGGTTCTTTTTGTTTGTTTTGTTTTGTTTTGCAGCAGACTTGGAGTGAAGTAGGGGAGAGCCCAATACCTGCGGTTTAGTCTGTTCTGTACTACAAGCTAGCTGAGTAATCCCTGCTGAGCAAGTCAACTCATTTTCCCCCCCTTTATAAATAAAGGGGTCAGACTTGATCTCCAGCTGCCAATCATGAAATGTCAAGATTTGAAAACTTTTTTTTTATTGACTTGGGTGTTTCAGACCAAAGGGGTAACAGAAAAAGCCTTAAGGCATAAAACCTAGAGTACTGTTAAATTCATAGAAAACTTGCATCTCTTTGTTCATATTCATTTTTTCTCTATGTTGTTTTAAATTATAAACGTTACATTTTCAGCGACTGGATACTCTTCCTTGGAGAAATTATCATAAGGGAGGATTCGTCAAGCCAGTAAGGCAGAGGAGCCCTACTTTATTTGATGAGTTCAAACGATGATTTAAGTCAGTTTGGCTTTTGTGGTCTTTTGGCATAGATGAAACAGGTGTGTGTATGTGTGTGTTTGCTCCAGACTACAGATCAAGCAGGCCGTATCCAAGCACAATGGAGTCATTGTGCAATATCAGTATTCTTCCAAATGCTGGGATATTTACAGAGAGAAACACTTGAGAAAGCACTATGTGAACTGGATTCCAGTTGATAGGTGGAAAAGACCTTCTTTCAAGAGAAGGCTTTACATCTGCTTACATCTACTTAATTGTGTTTGCCCAGTAAGAGCTGTATCTTATCGCTTATGTCTGAGCTGGAAAGTGGCTCTGTTCCTGTGGTGTGTACGCTGTGCTCGTTCCAGAACACTTTTCTACCAGGTTGCTTTTTTTTTTAAAGAGGGGTGTTTTGTGTGTGTGTGTGTGTGTGTGTGTGTGTGTGTGTGTGTGTGTGTGTGTATACACACATATATACATGTACAAACACATCCAGATTCTGGCTGTAGCTTCCCTACTCTTTAAGGTTGGGTAAGTCACCTCTCTATGGCATCAGTTTCCCTCATCTCTGAAATGATGAAAAGTGGATTAGGTTATTGTCTTTTAAAACCCCTTCCACCTCTAAAATTCTGTTCGTTGCTGTATCTAATCTCGGGTTATTCTAGATGGAGAAATTGTAAAGCCTGTTTTTCTATCCTTCGACCATTTGGACAAATCTTATACTAAATATTCAAAAATGAGGTGAGAAAAGATGCCTTGGGGCATTAACTAGCCAACTTCTGCTGCTGGATACTCGCTGGGCAAACAGCCTGGAAGGGGCTGAATATATACATACACACATACCTGCCGTATGTGTGTGCGTACATATATACATATGAAACTTGATAAATATAACATATACTCTAAAAACTAGCTTTTTAATAGGTGTATTTGTGAGTTATGGTCTACATTAAGAAAATTTTAAAGCAAGTAGAGTTTCAGAATTGATTCTAAAAGTATTTGTCAGCAGTATGTGGCACATGGGTTGTAAGTGAATGAAGTGCTCAGCCGGGTGCAGGAAAGTGCAGTGTGCCACTTTTTGTTGTCTTAAGCGCAGATATTTAAGGTGATGGTAGAATCAGGTTGACATGAAGCAAACAAAATGACACTGGCATGGTTTTCTTTGTATGATCTGAATGTCTGGATTAGGTCACTTAGCCCTTTCATAGTTCAGCCAGCCTCAACTTGCATGGTGGTGACATACATCTGCTGACTCGATGGTTCAGTGCATTCAGCTTCAGGCTGACTGGTGGGCCATGCTTGAAAGACTTCTGGCATGTGCTGGTGCCTGCATTTTTCACCCTTGACTGAAAGCATATGCTTCATACATACAATCAAGACAGTGTTAGCGTGTGGGTCCCAGGCAGCTTCCTACACATCTGGCAGGGCCTGGCCCTCCTTCCAGGTGAATCATCTCCCCTGGGAGGGTGGCTTGCAGCACTGTGGCATCTGTAGAGTGGCAGGAAGTGTCTGAATTCATCTGAGAGTGATTTTTATCTCCACATGCTTTTCCAATTTCATCAGGGCCCCTTGCACTACATTCCAAATGACATGTCTACATCTGCCAAAGACAAAGGAGGGCTGATGGATAAAAATGGTCTGTGACCCTTAAAAATCTGCCCCGCTTTAAGGTAGTAATAACTTGGGTGAAATAAGGATTGAATGAAAAGCCTTAGAAATACTTTGAGTAATGATGACTTTGGGGAATAAAATAACTCTAGTTTCTTTTATCTCCCCACCCCCAAACCCTTTTCAAAATGAGCGGATTGTAAACACTAGGGAAAACTGCATTTTTCTCCCTATTCTCCCTCCTTTCCAGTTCCTTTCCTCCCCTTCCTTTTCAGTTGCAACAAGCATCTTACAGGCATGAACTTACTGTGTAAGTTAACTCGGATCAGGTACTCAAAATCACAGTAAAGGGTTTGTAATATAAGATCACAATGTGTACACAGCTTCTCCTGCTGTCCTTATTACACAAAGTATGTCTAAGAAAAATTTTGTGTGTTAAATGAGGTGGAATTCTGGAGAGTTGTTACTCCTTCCTCTAAGTCGATATCAAATTAGAGGCTCAGTATGCTTTGGTTTAGGTCTTCTGTCCTTCAAGTGGGATATAGCTGTGAGAATGTGAAGTAGTTGGGCCACCTTGGTGCTCTCTTCTCTCCTGGGCCTTACTGTATTCCAAGAATGAGGCTGTCGTCGTAGCTTGCTGTTCTCAGAGAAAATGTTTAGTCAGACCAAAAGCTAGTTTCTACAAGTCTCACACTGTCCTCAGGAAACACTGACAGGAAGGGCAAATGGTAAGGAATATTAGTCCCTTTTAAGTATCTTGATGCCCAGCTCCTGAATTCACCAGCAGCAACAGTTGCCTTAAGAATCAAGATAGATTATTCTTTTCTTTTACAGACTAAATGGGCTCTCAGAATCAGATGTGGGGGCCCCTTTGAGAGGTTTTGATATCACAAAGCATTGACACCTCTTGACAAAAGAAGTCATATTCTGGCCCTCTTCTCCACTTCCCATTTTGTTTCTAGATTTGAAGACAAATGTTTTTCACTTTCCAAACTAAGGCAAAAACATCCATCCTTCCTTCCTTCCTTCCTTCCTTCCTTCCTTCCTTCCTTCCTTCCTTCCTTCCTTCCTTCCTTCCTTCCTTCCTTCCTTCCTTCCTTCCTTCCTTCCTTCCTTCCTTCCTTCCTTCCTTCCTTCCTTCCTTCCTTCCCCTTCCTTCCGTATTGGAGAAAGCCCTGGACTGAGATTTCAAATATCTGGAATTGGTTCAATGCAACTAGCTACTGACTAGCTGAGTAACCTTGGGAGAAGTCATTTCATCTCTGGGCCTCAGTTTACACATCTGTAAAATGTGGGGGCTGGATGGATGATTTCTAAGATCTCTTCCAGCCCTAAAATTCCAGGTTTTGGGAATCCTAGATTAATGGCAAAGAAATATGTGCTGTCTGTGTGTAGTCACCCTAGTGTCAGTTGGGCTAAAGGCATATGAGAATCCTTTCCGAGGATGTAGGACTTGGGATAGTAGATGTGGGGAAGAATTCTTCCTTTTGGGCAAAATGATGACAGAGGAATGTCTAAAAAGGTGATACCTGTTTTCCATGCCTGATTACTCTTTCCCTCTCCTCCTCTCTCTTTTTCTCCCTCCCTCCCAATTCCCCTTTTTTCTTCCCTTTCCTTCCCTTCCTCTCTTCTTCTGTTCCTTTATCTCCTCATAGTATGTGTCCAGTGTGTATGACAGAGACAGAATTGGTTCACAGTTGAGCCTTGGGCACGATAGCCTGTGGGATTTCATAGGATCGTCAGTTTAAAGCTGGAAGGGACCTTAGGTCGTCTAGCCCTACCTCTTCATTTTATAGATGAGAAAACTGAGGCCCAGAGAAATTAAATGACTTGCCCAGAACCATACAAGTAGCTAGAGCAATGTTTAAAAGAATTGTTTTTGTTTTTAATAGATTTTTTATTGCTATCTTTTGTTTTTGTATTATCTAGATTTTCCCCTGAATCCCTCCTTCTCCTCTCTCCAAGAGAAAAGAAAAATCCAGGAAAGCTGATTAATACAATTTAAAAATGTAGTATTCCAAACCTATTACAGCTAGGTGGCACAGTGGGTAGAATGCTGGACCTGGAAAAAGGAAGACTTGAGTTCAAATCCAGTCTCGGACACTTAGTGGCTATGTGGCCCTGCGAAAGTCACTTGACCTCTGTTTGCCTTAGATTCCTCATCTGTAGAATGGGGATAATAATAGCACTTTACAGGGTTTTTTGCAAGGATGAAATAACATTTGTAAAGTGCTTTGCAAATCTCAAAACATCATGCAAATCATTGTTGTTATTGTCATCACTATTATTATTACTTGTGGACCTCTTACCTCTGCAGAGGATTTGGGGGCCAGATTATCTTCTCTTGTTCGGTGCCATACTTGTTCCTTGTAATTTAGCGTCGTTGATTTTTTCATTGTTTCATGGTTGTTCTTTAAATTTCTGTTGCTGTCACTGTGTATGTATATTTTTTGGCTCTCCTTGTTTTACTCTGCATCAGTTCACGAGTCTTTCCATGCTTCGCTGGATTCATCATGTCTGCTGTTGCTTATAGCACAGTAATATTCCAAAACATTCCCATGTTTGTTGAGCCTTTCTTCAAGCAGAGAACATGTGCTTTGTTTCCAGTTCCTTGCTACCGTAAAAAGTGCTGCTATAGGTATTTTGATGCACATGTACCCTTTCTTTTCATCAGTGACTTCCTTGAGGTAAATGTCTAGCAGTGGAATTTCTGGGTGTAAGGGTATGGACAGTTTAGCCACTTTATTGGAATAATTCCAAATCGCTTTCCAGAATGATTCTACTAATTCACAGCTCCGCCAGCAGAGTATTCATGTACATGTCTCTTCCGCCTCCCCCGCCCCAGTTACTGACTATCCTTTCTTTTGTCATCTTTCTTTTGACATCTTGACCAATTTGCTGGGTGGTAAGGTAAAACTTTAGGGTTTTTTGGATTTGCTTTTCTTTTATTATTAGTGATTTGGATCATTCTTTCCTATGGCTGTTAACAGTTTTGCAGTTCTCCTTTTGGAAACTATTTGTTCCTATCCTATGACTACTTCACAGGTTGTTATAAAATGGACACAACTTTTCTTTGATCTTCAATCCTACAGCTATGAAAGGGAGTGCCCCTGGTCCTGGAAACGAGAGGGGCTGCCAGCTCCAAGGCCAGGTGGAAATGGTGATACCTGACCTATGGTTGATGAGGCAGCTGGGGATGGGGGTTGGGGGAAAGAAGAGTAGAGCAGATTCCTACTTGTCGGCATAGGAGATAAGCAGGTCAGAGCCTGGTACTTGAGATAAACACCGAGACCATCTGAATCCAGGCCAGGAGTGTAGACCACAGAGATGTGAGAGCTATCAGGGGCAAATCCAGCAGCAAAGTCCAAGATAGAGGCAGAAGTCAAGTTCCAGGAAAGTGAGCTGGAGGGGGGAGCCCAGTGCAAGCCGAAGGCTGTGATCCATGGAATCCTAGTCACCAGAACCAATGATTTGACTGACTGGTTTTCAGCTTGGCTCAGCGTCTGTCTGTTTGTAGTTGGGGTACGTTGTCATGCTTTTACCCTTCTCTTCCTGCTTAACATGCTGCAGCTGTGATGGGAGCCAGCTCTGACACCTGGCTCTTTAACATACTTTGAAATAATACTGCCTGGTATTCCGATTCACACAGCACAGCCAGAAGATTCTCTGGCCTTTCACTATTATCTAACTCTTTGCTTATTGTATGCCCCCAACTATGTCTGGAAGGAAGTCATATTTGCAGTTTTTTTTTCACCACGCATCTGTTTGTTTACCATCAAATCCCAAACCTCCAAGTTCTTCTTTTCTAAGATAATAAAATGAACCTACATTGAGTCTATATAGCCTTCTAACTAACTAGCCTTAAACACTTGTTTTTTTTCAGTTCCCAGTCTAAGGCAGCTCAAATATTCCTGTTCTGTCTTAGGAATCAAACATTGATAAATCCATGATTAAATTGGATTAGAGCCGGGGATGTTCTTAGAGGTCATTAGGTTCACCCTTCTCATTTTGCAGATGAAGAAACTGAGATCCAGATCTAGGTTAAGTGACTTGTCCAAGGTCACATAGTAACAGAACAAGAATTCAAACCCTTGTTCAATTATTCTTTCCACTTACACCATCCTTTAAATATGTCTGCTCTGTGGTACTGTATTGTAGGCAGTTAAAAAGGGAAGTATGATCTGCTAATATTCAGATATTTATTAATATCTGAACTTCTTTAAATACAAGTTGTGATTTTTAGAGCAACACTTCATTGATATCTTCTGTTGTATATTCCATACATTTTCCAACCTGAACCCCCCTCTAAGAGCCCCTCTCCCATTGTAAAGAATTTAAAAAGTTGGGGGGATTCAGTAAAACTAACAAATACATCAACAGCCTAATGCTATATGCAGTGTTCAGTATTTATGCACTCCACACACATACACACATCCGTGCGCGTGCACACACACCTCTGCAAAAAAGGGGGAAGGGGGAAGTGCTTTCTTACATCTCTTTTTTGGGGCCAAACTTGGTCATTATATTTTCACAGCATGTAGGTTCAGTTGTTTCATTGTTATTCCTTAACATTTACATTGCTATAGTTATTGGGCATATTGTTTTCCTGGTTCTGATTACTTTGTTTAATTCATCTAAGTCTTCCTGTGCTTCTCTGTATTCATCATAATTATTTTATACAACACCATTCCATTCAGGTATCTCAACTTGTTTATCCATTCCACAATCAAAGGACATCTGCTTGGTGTCTAATTCTTTGCTACCACAACAAGTGCTATATAGGCCCTTTTTTCATGTCATGTCATTGACCTCCTTGTGATATATCCCTAGCCATAGAACCTCTGAGTCAAAAATCATCGACACTTTAGTCACTTCTTAAAGTATAATTCCGTATTGTTTTCCGAGATAGTTGGACAAGTTAAAAGTTCCATCCACAGTGTATTAGTATACTCATCTTTCCTCAATCTCACCAATGTTGACCATTCTCTTTCATCATCTTTGACAATTTGCTGGGTGTAAGGTGATACCTCAGTTTTGTTTCAGTTTGCTTTTCTCTTATTAATAATTTTTAAGATGATTCCCTTCTTGAGTGATTAATTCAGTGCCCTTCAAAAGCACTCCACCCTAGATCCCATATTGGATCCAGATCTCAGAGACCACAAGATGATGGGGCAGGCAGAAAAGCTGGTAACAAGGACAAAGTAGAAAATGCTTAATGAGACTCTACTCATTCTTAGTCTGCATAATCCCATTTTATTTCTAAAGCTGTTGGGTCTTTAACTTCTAAACATTGTCCAACTACAGTGGCATTTAAAAAAGTGTGATCCTGTGTATTTAATTAAAATGGGGGGAAAATAATTGGGTTGGCAGAAGTAGGGAAGGAAGAACAAAGTTGTGAGATCAATACAGTGGGTAATGAACCTGAAGATTCTTGTTGCTTCCTCTTTACATTTTGGTAAGCTTTTAGAGTTAGAGATTGATAGAATGTTAGATCTTGCAGGGACCTAAGAGTTCATCAGTCCAACAGCCTTCCAGCTTCAAGTCTATGGTGCCTCATTTTTCAAATGAGGCTTGAGGCTTAAGTTTTCCAAAATCACGTAGCAGATTTGGAGTAGAGCTAGGATGGGAAGGAACCCTGGGAGCTGCCTACCTTCCTAATGTTCTTTTCACTGTACCAAATTGCCTTCGAGAGAATGTATAGTCCTTAAGGACACAGGCTGTTACATTTTTGTCTTTTGTATCTCCTGAGCCCAGCTCAGTCCCTGTCTGAGTGGGGTCTTAAGGATTGAATGAATACATAAATGAAACATGTTAAGCACTTGTAGACACTGTTTAAGCACGGGAGATACAAATACAAAATTGAGACAGTCGTTCTCAAGGAGCTTATATTCTAATAGGGAAGACAATGCTAGAGAGCTGGACTTAGAGTCAGGAAGAACCAAGTTGGAATGCTGTGACTATGCTTACTAGCTATGTTACCCTAGACAAAGCATATAACTCCTTTCTGTATATGTAATATTGAGCTAATAATAACACCTATTTCCTAGATTAGTTATGAGAATCAAATGAGATAATGTATCTAAAAAGTGCTTTGCCGTCCTTAAAAAGCATTATGTTAGCTGTGTTGTGGAGTAGTGGTCAGGAAAAGGAGTATTGGTCTGGGACATCACAGGATTATGAGCTGATCCATAGGGCAAGTTCAACTGACATGTCCTTTTCAGAAGCAGTGAAGTACTTATTTAATTATTGCACCCAGTGGAAAGCAGCTTAGAGATGGGGAGAAGAGACAGTGTGAAGATGAAAGATGATGGATAGGCTAGGTAGCTGGGTGGGATATGAAGGGTGGTTTAGTCTGAGGAAAGCTAGATAAAGCAGACTGGATGAGTTTACACTGTTGCTCACCAGGCAAGACAGCCAAATCCAAAAGACTAGAGGCGTCAGTTCTGGAAGTCTGGTCCAGAGTCAGCTAATCCAAGTGGGGAAGATATGACAGGTTAATGAATGCTTATTGAATTGATTTGAATTAAGTTCCTCTAAAATGCTTTTGATGATTTACTACTGGCAAATGTCAAGTAATAATAGTTTAAAAAACATTATTTGATAAAGGAGAATAAATATTTTGAGCTTTTAATTCAAAGTCACTATTAGTATTTATTTAGTACCACTAGAAGAATTTAGTGTGTGTAAGTTAAGAACAGATAGAGGAGTTTTACAGGTAGAATCCCATTTTGACTAATATAACAGGACATCACAGTTGTTTTGACAATTAAAATGGAGACCTGTTGATATAGTTTACAGGTACTTGGATTTTCAAAAAAATTTCTTATCCTTTCATTTGTCAAAGATGACACTTCTTGGTAGTGAATTATTGTGTTTATGTGACCAAAAATGCCAGCGCTGGGCAATGGTTATTTCCACCCTTAGTACAAGTGAAATGTCTTTTGATGAGTGAGTAGCTTCAGTATAGCCATGCTCTTAGTCACTTCTAGTAAGGCAGCCTCTTAGACCTGTGGTGAACATGAACAGGCTTTTTGGACCTTTGCTCAAAAAAGAGCAATTCCATGTTACATCACCACTTGTCTCAGCAGCATCTTGATTTTCATGACTAGTCATGCTGTGTTGTTTGAGGCTGTGTTTCAAGGATCTTTAAAGTGTTCTTTTCACCCTCTCAACTTATGGAATACCCCATATGATCTAATCATACCAGCATCTTGGGATATTCCTGCTATCATACATCCTTTGTACCTTTCCAACATGTGTTCAATGCACTTATGTAGACTGGCTGTGTTCCAGGGCTTAATTAGGGCTTGTAGGTGATGTTGATCAAATCCTCTTAGAAACTAGAAGTGGCACCCATGGTTGATTCAGGTCTCCCTGCTTCATATGCCTATAGAGTTTGTGGCCATGTTGCTATCATACTCTACAAGTCTCTTGAAGGACATGTTGGCTGCCTTGATTCACTGCAGCTCTATCAACCAGTGTGGGACTCTAGCTATCTCCACAGCTTTTACTACTGATGGTTTTCATAGAGTGCTGGGTTGAAAGTTTCTTTGATTATCTGAAGGCATACCAAAGAACTGAGAATTCAACAACAATTTTAGTTAAGTCCTACATGCAGTCCAGCATTATCCTGGAACAGGTCGTTACATTCATAACTTCAGGCTTCTTCTCACTTTCTAGCATGCAAATGGATTTTGCAGATCTGTGATTGATCAACTCCGTCTTCCTTCATGAGTATTTTGTGAGCACAGTACCTGCATGCAGAAATTACAGGGTGACTGTTTCTAGGGCTTTAGATGATCTTCATGACTTAGTGAATTAAATATTTCCAAGATGTATCCGAGTATAGCCTGATGCCAGTTTCTCCAGGTCCCTTGTTGCATACTTAGGAACTTCAGTATCTGTGGAAAAGGATCACTAAGGATGGAACTCTTCTGTGGCCTTGAGTCATTCCATAGGAAATAGGTCAAACAAGGCACTGTGACTTGACTGTCTTAAACTGGGGAATTTCTTAGGACAACCGAAATCCAACTCTGCTAATGCTATTAATTTTTTTTTTGTGAAATTGGGATAGCATTATTATTTCTGAACTTTAGTCTAAAATCACATCGTAGATTCTGAAGTCATTGATTCAGCGTATTGGCCAGGAATGAATCTGTAGAACCCTTCTGATTGGGACTTTGACATAGAAAGCAGAACGATCATGAGGGGTGTTGCACTTGCCTTTCTTTTCTAATTTAATTTCAACAAGTAGTAAATTAGCATTAATTTTTTTGTGTAACACTCTGCTAGATACCCCAGTAACATAAGGATCTGAGATTTTTTTCAGTTTGGGTACTCCCTGTACCAGTGCAGGTTACTTCCCTTCTATGCAGTAGTAGATGGTCAGTCTTGGAGAGTTCCGTGGCCAAAAAAATACATCACCCTGCAGCCAACTTAGTGATAAACGTCCTTAACCTTAACTAGGCTAGTCCTTGGATAACACATGTGCCATGATTCACAAGGTCCATGCTTGCCAGTTGCTCTACCCAAACCAAGCTCATTAAGTAACTGCATCTAATACCAGGGAGTTATGCATTATAATATCAAAAATTAAAGAAGAAAAATTTAAGAAACCAATAATATAACCCATACATTATAGAGTAGTAGACCATCAGGAAGCCACAGAATGGTGACAATCTCAATCATTCTGAAAGAAGAACCAAATGAATTACCTATGGAATGTCCTAGTTATGGAGCTGACCAGTTAACAAGTATTTATTAATTGCCTATCATATGAAAGGTATTATATTTGGCCCTGGGGGTACAAAAAATGGAAAAGAATAGTCCCCCACCTTCAAGGAGCTGATGTTGTAAGTGGGCAGATGTGTGTGTGTGTGTGTGTGTGTGTGTGTGTGTGTGTGTGTATGTATGTGTGTATACATACACATATACAAAGTAAGTATGTGAAGAGAATTATGGAGGTAAGGTGATAGCTATTGGGAATATTGGGAGAAAGGGAGGGAGGGAAGGAGAAACTAAAAAGACTTGGGAGAATAAACATCACTCTGCCTGACACTTCCCTCACCAGCTTGCCTCCTAATGACAGGATAAAGTCCTTGTGCCTTGACCTGGCATTCAGAACACTCTATAATCTTGTCCTATTCTACCTGTCCAAACTTATTTCACTGTTCTCTTACCATGAATAGCAGCTATACTTTACCACCACAAGTCTGGTTTACTTGCTATCCCCCAGACTTTATTTCCTCCTGTTTGCCTTTGCTTGTATCATTCCTACTGTCAGCAATGCATTTCCTTTACTCTTTCCTGTCTGCTATAATTCCTATCCATTCATCTGACCAAGCCCAATATCTTCATCCCTATGAAGTCTTCTCGTACAATTCTAACTGATAGTAATGACCTCTTAGTCCTCTGATTTCCTTTCAAGCTTATTGTTCTTACCAATGGTTTTCAAACCTGTAGGCTTTGTCCTTTTTTGGGTCTGGGGATGCAAAAGTGCCAAAATAAGCAAAACCACAAAAAGGCAAACATACTTTCTGTTAACTGAATGATATATCTTACATATGTATTACATTAAAAATTTTAAAAGCAGTGCTGAATTTATGGAAAAGGCACATAGTAGATGTGAGCAGACTGTAACTCACAGCCAAATGAGGAACTTTGAGGAAGTGTTTTGAGGAGACCAAGCAATATATAACCAAATGAGGAACCAAATTAGAAAAATAGGAATGAAGATATCATCAGCAAAATGTATACTAAGAAGATAAGATGGGCTAGTCATGTGTCAGTGGCAACGGGATGACAGTTGGACAGCCAGATTTCTCCACTGGTACCCACTTGATATCAGGAAAAAGTGAGGAAGGCTTCCAGCATGTTGGGTGGAACCCTTGAAGTAAACTTATGGGAGGGCAGAGACAAGAAGAGGAAAACCAGGTCAGCTGTCATGGATGAGCCAAGATAACTAGCACTGGAGAGAAGTCCTACATTGATCATATGCCACATCCATTGGAGAACTGAATTCACTAGTACTTATTACATGCCTACTATGTGTCAGGCACTGCTAGGTGCTAGGGGTATAAATGCAGTAGTAGCTTTCTGCCAGCATATATTTTCTTGATAGCACAACAGTCCTCATGTAAAGATCTGTAAAATTAAAAGGTTAGGAACCACCTTTTGGGAACAGTTCTTATTTAGTACTTAATCATATACTCTCTGTATTGTTATTTACCCGTGTGTGTTCACATGTGTGTGTGCACATGTATGCATGCATTTTGTCTTTTTAGCTATAACATACCCTTTGTGGGCATAGCTAATGATTGAAATAGCCGTGTTTATCTCTCATTGCACCTAGCATATTACTTTGCATAAAGTAGATTCTCAATAGATTTGATGAATGAATAAATGTGTTACACCCCTCCCTTTTCCCACCATTCCCTTGCTTTGTTAATTACCCAGTTCTCTTTTATACTGCTGAGAGACCCTGGTTCTTCATCTGTTTCATTTTCACTCCACTGTCTTCCTGACTAATAATCACCCTCACTATTCACAGACCTTAGCTCAGGGTGTGGTCCATTTCACTTCTCAGCCTTCTCTCTGACTTTTTTTGTTGAGCATTTTCTACTCCGTCATCTACCTTGGAACTTTCAGATCTCTAGACCTCAAGTGAAATGCTGATTACCATCACTCTCACCCCAGTATAGTCACAGAAACATTTCAAATTAACATTTGAAAAGCATACAATTAAGTTTTATTTCATTAAAATGTGGTTGCATTGGAAAGCCCAAATAAAAGACAATATCTTTATTATAGAAATTTACCCCTACTTGGATGAGGACCAATGACTATATATTACATGGAATTTTTCATTTGAAAAAATTTCTTAATAATAACATTAGCAAAGCTGATGTTAATACGGCCCCTCACGAGGATATGAAAATAGTATTGTTATAAAGTCTTGGCTTGGACAGTATAATAGTATTTATTAAAATGGGATTGTATCTCTAATTATTGGGTGCCCAAAGTTCTGAACATGTTTTTTCTTGAGATTTAGAATAATGACTATTTCTAGGGATAGAGAGGCGTTTGAATGGAATACCTAGGGATATTATGGAATCTCCTTCCTTGATTATCTTTAAGAAAAGTAGAGACATGACTGTTCCTGGAATGATTTAGATGCATTCCTACTAGTCCTCACCTCTTTTCACAGCTCTAGTTATATTGTGCCAACATCTCTTCCCTGGATATTCTGCCATCACCATAAACTAAACATATCTAAAATCAAATTCATCATCTTTCTCTTCAAGTCAGTTTCATCTTCTGACATCCCATTTTTGACAAAAGTACCAGCATTATCTCACCTCAGCTGGAAATTTAAGAGTCATCTTTGACTTGTTCTTCTCTTTAAATCCCTATATTCAAGCTCTCCCCAAGTTCAGTCTTCCCTTAGTCTAAAATCTTTGGCATTGTCAATCTTTCCTTCATCTAAAGCCTTTTGCATCTATGTGTTTTTCTACTCCTGTTAACTAATCTATTTTAGGCCTTTCACCTCATTCCTGTTCTATAGTAACCTCCTAACTAGTATTCCTGTGTCCAGTTTCTCCCCAACATCTCTAAACTATCCTGCCAAATTAACCCTCTTAAAATACTCCTTTTGGTGTTTCCTTTCCCTTTGCTAAATCTAAAGACTCAACATTACAGAATCAGGACCTCAGAATCTGATCTGGAAGGGACTTCAGAAACCATTCAGTCCACGTCATACCTGAATAAGAGTACTCATAATAAAACATCCTTGCTCAAAGCCTTCTCTTGAGGAGCCCATTACTTCCAGACAAAGCCCTCTCCACTTTGGATAGTTCTAAATGTGTGAAAGTTTTCTTAATGTCAGACTGAAAACCACTACTCTATCCCTTTCAGCCATTGTTCCTAGGTGTTCCCCCTGGGGCCAAGCATTTGAAGTGGAATTCCGCTTCCATATGTTAGCCCTTTAAATACTTCAAAACAATTCTTGTGTTCCTGAAGTTTTCTCTTCCAAAGATTATACATCCTTGGTTCTTTTAGCTAATCCTCACATGACATTATTTTAGGACCCTTCCTAAAATATGATCCCCAGAACTGAACATAGTACTCTAGTTGTAGTCTGAGTGTAGTTTATTATGGGACTATCACCCCTCTCAATATAAATCTGTGACTTTCTTAATGCAGCCCAAGATTGTGTTAGCATTTTGGGGGGTGCCATATTAGGCTGCTATCTCATAATGAATTAATGGTCCACTTAATGCCTCATATCTTTTTCAGATAAATTGTTACTTAGCCATACCTCTTCAATCTTATATTTGTAGTTAATTTTTTTTAGAGCCCAAACATAAGACTTTAAATTTATTCTGTTAAATATTATTTTGTTAGATTTTACCCAGCATTCTAACCTGTCAGGATCTTTTTGGATCCATACTCTATCATCCTGTATTTTAGCTATGCCTTCTAGCTTTGTGTTATCTGAAAAGTTTTTAAGCATGGAATCTGTTCTTCTCCAAGCTATTGATAAAAATGTTAACACAGGGACAAGGACTTGAAAGTTCACATCAAACCATTAAGGTAGTATTTTCCTTACTTTTGGGGTCCAGCAATTTAATCAGTTCCTAAATTACCTGCTAGTCCCCATATCTCTCTCTCTTTTGCAAGAAAGACTTGGTCAAATACTTTGCTAAAATCTTGGTAAATTATATTTATAATAGTCTATTGATCTACCTACTTGGTATCACATACCCAGTATGACAAAAGAAAAGTACATTGCTCTGGTCTGATTTATTCTTGGTGAAGCCATGATGGCTCTTTGTGGACATTGTTTCCTTTTCTAGATGTTCATTGGTTGTCTCTTTAATAACATTCTAGAATTTTATCAGGACTCCAAATCAAGCTTATTGACATAAAGTTTGAAGATTTTACCCACTCCCCTCTTTTAATAAGTGGAAGATTTACTCGTCCTTCATCCTTCAATATCTTCCCCCTTCTTCATGATCATTCACGATCATTGATGGTATCCTGCCAGTCATGTCCTTTCATTTTTTCAGTATCCTGGGACATAGCTCATCTGGTCTTGACAACTTGGTCTCCTTAAGGATAACAAGGTTCTGTCTTATTATGTCCCTATTTATTTGGGACTTAAAGTCCCATTTGTCATTCTGTTCAATGGTCATTCTTGGCAATTAAACATTTAAAATAAGCTGACTAGCTCTCTTTCCGTCATCTATTCTCTTTGTCTCATCTAATCCAAGCAGTATTCTTGTCTCCTTTTTTATCTTCCTCTAGCCTTCAGTGTAGTTTTAAAAAACACTTTGTTATTGCTGTTGTTATTGTCCTTAGATATTCTTTACCAGTCTCAACTTGTTATGAGTTTTCTTGGCACTACTCTTAGAGCATTATGGATAGTCCAGTCACCATAGACTAACATTCAAAGTACTTTTACAATTTGATCTCATAAGAACATTTCTGTTCTTATTTTCTGCTGCTCTCAACTTTTGGGCATTAGTTTCCTGATCTATAAAATGGGAGTAAAAATGCCTGTAGTATTCGCCTCATAAGGTTACTTAAAGTACAATATAAATATCACCTATTATTATTTATATTCATTGTACCTTTAATCGCTGCAGTATAGTTATTATAATCCTACTTCCCATTTGCATAATCCCTAGTTCCAAACTGTTCGAAGACATTTGGAAAGCATTTCATTCATTTTTGTATCTCTTTGGAACCTGTAGTGTGCTGCCGATGAAAGTCATTCACTCTCTCCCTGTCATTACTTTTTCTGAAAGGAGGAATTAGAAGGAAAATGGTACAAAGAGGGCTCAATTTATTGTACCATCTGCTATTCCTCTCTCCTGTAGATGGATGTCTAAAGTGTCTAGAAGCCTAGGCATGTGGAGTTTTCTGAGTCTCTTGTCCTTTACTTCATTGAAGGGCAGATTCATAGAGATATATGCAGACACAAAGTTGGGGTAGGGGATGGGTAGGAAAATGTCACTGTCACTTCTTATGGGAGCATCATAGACTAGGAACAAAGAGAGTTGTTGACTAGTAGTCAAAAGACATTGATTTAGGTCCTGGTCCTATTACTGTGTAACCTTGGTCAAGTAATTTTTGAGGTCTTTAGATCTCTGTTCTCTCATCTTTATGAGTGGCTAGAGTTGGATTCTTTAATGTCCTTTCCCAGTTCTCTGATATTGTGAGGCTTTTCAGAACCCAGACTTGCTGTTAACAAAGATTATCCTAGAACAAACTGAGAATATGTTGTTTGTATGACTTAATGGGCTGTGATCCAGAATGAAATCTTTGACGGCTCTGAGTTCAAATTTTGCCCTTGTTACTTCATTTTGGTATATGGTCCTACTCTCTAAAAAAACGATGAGGCTCAATGTCAAATCCATTTTGCTAAGGAGGAAAATGTGATAGTTTGTGATGTGGAAATCTATCCTTGTACTTTAGTGGAAACTTTACTTTTAGTTTTCAAAAGCTCAATCAAATTGACAGGTAGCTCTACTTTGTTCTTAGATCTGAGTGTCTATAAACAAAGTTTCTTTCATTTGCTGTTTAATTTTTCATTTATTATTTTTGGTGTTACAGTGACCTGCGATTGCATGTATCTCAGATTATTGTTTCTCTGGATGAGTAACCTTTCCAACGAGCTGAGCAAATTTTATTGAGTGCAATCTCATTATTTTCCACTCTGTGTGAGAATGACAACCCACTGCTATTCCCATTCCTAGCAAATTCTAGGAGCTGGCTATTTGTTCACCTTTATCATGTGATCATCTAAGTGAGCTTTTGTCTGTCTGTCTCTCTCTCTCTGTCTCTCTCTGTCTCTCTCTCTCTCTCTCTGTCTCTCTCTCTCTCTCTCTCTCTCACACACACACACACACACACACACACACACACACACACACACAATCAAAGCTGTAAGGGATCCACTCCCTCATTTATCTTCAATAGCTTTTGCCTAGGAGGAAGTAGGAGAATAGGGCTATGGAGTGGTGCTAATTTAGAGTGCTTCCATCCTGCATATCTTGTTTGCTGCCTAATGCCAAGTCTCTTGGATTCATTGCCATGAAATATTCTGAAGTTGTACACCTTGAGGGGTTCAGAAACTTTTAGGTGAAATGTTCAGGTGACTCTTCCAGCTACCAACAACAGGGTGCTTTGATATATTCATACCATTGGTATTATACACACTTAGTATGTTAGTGAATTCTGCCTAGGAAATGGTCTTGTTTTCTTCTTTTGTGAATGTGGTGTCCTTGAAATACTCTCAAGTAGATTACTGTTTGTTTGTTTAGTTTTTTTGACTAATCAAAGTACCATTCCCCCCCCACCTGCCCTCTTTTGCCAAATTACTGATTTTTAGTACTATTGTATTCCTCTTTTCAGTAACTGCCAAGTGCAACTTAATTGCAAGCTATGGTCTCCTTATACTTTAAGTGAGGAGTGTAGGGAAAAAGGATTAGATTTAGGAAACTTGGAGTCTGAGGAAAGAGCGTGCCTATGTTGAAGATATTTGGGAGATGGGAAACCATAGTTCCTGGGTTTCAATCCTGATTCTGCCACTCGGAACTGTAACCTTGGGCAAGTTTCTTGACCTTAATGTACCTCTGTTTCCTGATTTGTAAAATGAAGAAGTTGGATTTAATAATCTCTTAAGGTCCCTTCTAGATTTGGGCCTTTGATCCTTTGAGATGACTTTAAAAGGAGAATCCCACTGTCCCTACCCTCCCCTGATCATGATTCTCGACAAATGCTTACATAGAGTAAGTAATAGAGAGCCCATTATGGCACAGAAATGGGACTGGGAAATTTACATAGAGATACCTAAGCATGACCGGGAGACCCTTTATTGTGAAATATCCAGAGTGTCTGTCTTTTAGAAGCATTTGGTAAGTTTAATCTTAGAAGGGGAAGTAGGCATATCAAATTTATGCGCTTCTATGAAAATCTGTTCTTGATAAGTAGTGACGAGACTTCTAGTTAAGATGGTGTGAAAGGTATCAGATGAGCTCAAATACACTAGCAGAGATTTAAAAAAAACTAGCACTGGACTAAATAATGATCAAGAAATCCAAGTGAAACTAAATTATCCATTTTCAGCTAACCTAAGATTTTACAAGAAGAGGACCCAAATGTTAAAGGGACCCCTCCTCCAGGGAAGTTTATATGAATGCAAGGAAATAAGTTAGAAGCCTGCCAGAGATGTTTCAGGGGCACTTGAAGCCCCTTGCACCTGCAGCATTTTGTATTGAGTGTTGAGGTGGGAAGGAGTAGGAAGTGCAAAACGGGGTTGGGAAGCTCCAGATGGCTAAGAAGCCTGTAGTAGTACTCTGACCATTTTTACCACAGGATGAGAGCAGTCAACTATTTCAGCAGGGCTTCAAGCGTGTTTGAGATGTAGACAAAAGTCCACAACATTCCAATCTGTGACTCTCCAGGGGTCTCTGAATCCTGAAGCACTTTGTACTGGGAGACAAGTAGCTTGGAATGTTTGGATGAGAAATCCCCAGGGGAGATCAAAAAATGGCAGTGTTTTGACTGCTTTGGCCATGACCGTGGCTCAAAGAGACAGCAGTACTCTGACCAAAACACTCCAAGAGGGCCAGAAGTCCATAGCAAACTGAACTGAGACCTCCAGATGTCTGTGAAGACCACATCATGAACTTTTAAAGGAATAGAAAATTTTCATTATTCCTGATGAAAAGACCAGAATTGAGTAGACACTATGAAAGTCCAACATAAGAATCCCAAGAAACCCAGAAAGGTAAATATATTTGAGCACCTTGAAGGAGCTAAATGATAAAATGCTTACCTTCTCACAGGGGAGAAAAGATAAGTGTCCTTTCAAAACCCAAGGATCACGGAAGGAATTAAAATAGAGGGTTATTTTGGTTTTGTCATGTTTTTGTGGTCTAAAAGGGATGTAAAAAGTAATACATTGGGGAAGAAATGAAGGGAGTGGAACTTATTTCTCCTAATTGGGATACATGAAAAGAAGATTATATAAATATAGAGGGGAGAGCAGGAGAGAGGGTTAGGTATCACACAAATCTCACTCTTATATAAATTAATCAGCAAGTATTTATTAAGTACTTCTCGTTTTCTGGTCCTGGGATGCAAATACAAAGAATGAAACTATCTCTACTTAAAAATAAGCTTGCATTCTAATGGGGAGGATGACATGTACATATTAAAAAATATATGTACTATAAATATATTAATAAATATAAACACATACAAAGTAGGTAAATACAAGGTAGTTTAAACCATACAAAAGACTGTTTAAAAAAACAAAGAGTTTTGCTTAGAAACATATTAAATTCAACAGAGAAACAGACAGGGACGGAGGAGAAAGGTGAGAGGAATGTTTAAAAAGGAGGGAGGAGTTAGAAAGGAAATAGTCACAAGCAAAATAAACTTCAGAAACAGAGATTGAATAATAAAAAGTTAAAAGGAAAAAAGTATATGAAGCAGGGATCAATGTCTGGTGACCACTGGAGTGAGGAGGGGCAAGGGTATATAACCAAGATTGCTTCAATTATAGATTACTGATGTTGATCACATTCCTTTTCTTTTATCACCTTCTTTATAAAGAACATAATGGGGTATGGGCAAAAAGACGAAAATATATGAGAGGATGTGATGGAGGAAAATAAACATTTAACAACTGTACCCATTAATGTAGATGGAATTTACTCACCAGTAAAATGGAAGAGCATAACAAAATGGGTTAGAAAATGGAGGAAGTCTATTGAAGGCAATATATTGTTTATAAGAAACACACTTGGGACTGAAAGATTCACACTGAGTTAAAATAAATGGCTGGAGCAGAATTTATTATTATTCAGTAAATCAGAGATAACAATCATGACCTCAGATAAGGTGATGGTAAAAAAAAAATAAGCACAGTTAAAGATAAACAGGGAAACTACATTATGCTGAAAGGTACCATAGAAGATGAAATAATAAGCACTCAATATGTGTGCACCACATTGCATGGTAACTAAATAACCTGAAGTTAAATTACAAGGAGAAACAGACAGCAAAGTTACAATAGTTGTTGACCTCAGTCTTACAACAATAACAGCAGCAAAATAAACAATAAGTTATGGACCTGGATAACAATGCAGAAAATTTAGATTTTGATATCATAATTCTCTAGTAATTATTTAGTGGGAGGAGAAAGAAATATACATATTTCTTACTGGCTTTTTAAAAATTTTACAAAAATTGACAGTGTGCTAGTACATTTTTTAAAAATCCCTATAAACAAATTAAGAAAAAAATAAATGCATCTTGTATTGGTAAGAGAATAAAAAATAATAAGTAAGGAGTCTTTAAAGAAGGGATTCCAATTTAAATGGAGACTAAATAATTTAGTCCTAAATAATTGGTGAGATCAAAGAACAAATCAGAAAAATAATAGATAATTTCATCAAAGAAAATGATAATGAGACAACATATCACCAAAGCAGTCCTTAGAGGAAAATTTCATTAAACACTTTGATCAACAAAAGAGAGAAAGGACAGGTCAATTAATTGATCTTTCATCTAGATTAGTTGCTCTAGATGATTAATTGATCTGTTTTTTTAAAAACCTAGAAAAATATAATATTAAAAATCCAACTAAATACCAAAAGAAAAAAATCTAAAACATAAATGAGATCAGCAATTGAAAGCCCCTCAAAATATCAAATTGATAAAATTGGAAGACAGTTTAAAAAATGAATAAAATAGACAAACCATTAACCTGATTTTTAAAAAAAAAAGAAAAAGGAAAATTATTGACAGTTATAAATAAAAAAGAATTCACAGCAAATGAAGAAATCAAAGTAATTAGACATTGTTTTACAAAATTGTATGCTAAAACTTGTCATAATTTAAATGAAATATTTGGGTCTTTACAAAAATATAAAATACCTTGATTAATACAATAAGAAACTGGGCTTTTAAAGTTCTCTATCTTAGAAAAAAGAAATTGATCAAGCCATTAGGAGACTTTCAAAAAAAATAACCCAAGACTAGATAGAATTACAAATGATTTATATCAATCATTCAAAGAATAATTCTAACATTACATAAATTGTTTGTAAAAAAAAAATTGGAAAAGAAGAGATCCTACTTCAATGATACAAATGTGATATTGGATGCTTACATTAGAGAGACACAGTAGAGAAAGAAAACTAAGGACTACTATCCCTAATGAATATTCATTTAAAAGTACTGATTAAAATATTGAGAAGATGATACACTATGGTGAGGATGCATTTATGCCAAGAATTTAAGATTGGTTTGATATTAGAAAAACTATGAAAATAATGGAGAATATTAATAAAAACAATAAAATTACATGATTAATCAATAGATAGATAAAAAGCTTTTAGCAAAACAACATTTTAGTTTAAAAAAGCTCACTAAAAAGAATAGGAATAAATGAATCTTTCCTTAATATGGTAACTATCTATTTAAAACAAAGTATCAGCATTATATTTAAGGGAGAAATGCCAGAGGCCTTCCTAGTCAGATCAGGAATAAAGTGAGTATGTTTATCCTCAACTTTATTATCAA
This sequence comes from Phascolarctos cinereus, assembly GCF_003287225.1. NCBI lineage: Eukaryota > Metazoa > Chordata > Mammalia > Diprotodontia > Phascolarctidae > Phascolarctos > Phascolarctos cinereus. Next base: position 111,844,986 of record NW_027555736.1, on the reverse strand, counting down.
TTTTAGTTCTAGAAATGCAATATATAATGGTAGGTAAGAAAAAAATGAGGGAACAAGAAGGAAGGAAGAAACAAAATTTCTGGGTTTTGCCAGTGACATGAATTAGGACTACTTGGAGAATGCTAGTAATTTGACTAATATTAATTAAACCATTTGATAACTTCAGCAAATTAACAAGATATAAAACAAATACTTAAATCATCAACTTTTCTTTTACATTCCCAACAAAATTCTCTAGGATGAAATAGAGAAATTTTATTAAAAATAACTGCAGATAAAATATTTGGGAGTCTACTTAATAAGACATAAGAACTATAAAACATTCTTTTCAGAAATAAAATCAGATCTAAATAATTGGAAAGATAGTTTTGATTCGCCTGTGCCAATTTAATAAAATAACCATAATACTTAAGTTAATTTACTTTTCAGTGTCATGTCAAACTACCAAAGGGTTCCTTTATAGAAGTAAAAACAATAACTGTATTATAGATTAACTAACAGTCAAGAAACTAAAGGAAAATAATGAAAAAAAAGGGGGGGGGGAGACCCAGCAGTACCAGATCTCAAACTATACTGCAAAGCATTAATCATCAAAATGATTTGGTGCTGGTTAAAAAATAGAGAGAGAAAATGTGATCAGTGAAACAAATTAGATACACAAAATCAGTGAAACAGATTAGATACACAAAACATAGATGCAAATGAACATAATGATATAGTATTGATTAAACTCTTAAGACCCTACCTACTGAGATAGGGATTCACTAAGTGAAGAAAAACAAAACAAACCTTAGTTCTGGGAAACTGATAAGCAGTCTGGCAGAAATTAGGTTTAAACCAATTAGACTTGACGTACACAGCACATACCACAATAATCTCTAAATAGATACAAGACCTAGAGATAAAATATTACATCATAAGCACAAACAAGGGTAGCTAGGTGGTCCAGTGGATAGAATGTCAGGCCAGGAAGATTCTTCTTCCTGAATTTAAATGTGGCCTCAAACACTTACTAGCTTAGCTATGTGACCCTAGACAAGTCACTTAACCCTGTTTGCCTACACTTCATCATCTGTAAAATGAACTGGAGAAAGAAATGGCAAACCACTATAGCATCTCTACCAAGAAAACCCCAAATGGGGTCACAAAGAGTTGGATGTGACTGAAAATGACTAAACAACAACAAAAAACATAAACAAAATCAGTATGGTTAAAATAGAAGGGAACCAGTTAACAGTGGAAATAAAGCTTTACAATAAGTTTCTCTTCTAAAGAGAACAGATTCAAATGTTTAAGAATAAAGCCATTCCTCAGTAGAAAAGTGGTCAAAAATAATAGGGAACAAATCCAAGTTATCAAGAACCACGTGGAAAAAATAGCTCAAGTCATTTATAATAAGAAAATGAAAAAAAAAAGAAAATACCAATTAAAATGACTCTGTCTACTTTACACTAATCTGACTGGCAAAGATGACAGAAAGGAAAATACAGTAATTGAAGAAGCTATGTAGAGGTGTGAATTTATCCGGTCATTCTGGAAAGAAATTTGGCATTATGCCCCAAAAGGCACAGAACTTTGACCAGGTAATATTCCTGCTAGACCTATATGCCAAAGAGATAAAATAAGTAGGAAAAACACTCACATATACAAAAATATTTATAGCACTTTTTGTTGTAGCAAATAACTGGAAACTAGGGAGGTGCCCATCAGTTGGGAAATGTTGAAACAAATTATGGTACACACCTGTAATGGAATATTATTGAACTGGAAGAAATGACACGAGTGGCTGATTGAAAAAACCCTAGGAAGACTTCTTTGAGCTGATTCAGAATGCGGTGACTAGAACTATAGGGATAATTTATATGGTAACAAAAATGTTGTAAAGGAAAACGATTTTGAGAGACTTAAGGACTACGATTAATGCAGTGAGCAATGAGAGATCCTCCAGGAGCAATGATGAAGCATGGTGCTTGCTTCCTAACAGGCCATGGACTAGAGGCACAGAATGAGACATACATTTTCATTCTGTCCAGTATATGGATTTCTTTGGCTCGATTTTGCTTATTTGTTACAAGGGGCAGGCTTTAGAGGGGAGAGTTAGGGAGCTAATGAGATTAAGCTGAAAAATATTAATAAAGAAGCATCATTGGAAACTTTTTTTTAAGTCCCAAGAACAGAGGGATGTTCAGAGGAAAACAAACGGACAACTTTAACACTAACCTGTTGAACTTACTATATTCACTTGGAAAAATTAAAGCCGTATTCAGTGGACATTTGTGGTTTCATGTACAATCCTTTCTGTTCTTTGTGGATGAAAATGGTTATATGTTGGGTTTGGGATAACAAAAAATAAAAATAAGAAAAGTAGTGGTAGAGCCTGATGTTTGTGGAAAAAAGAACTTTACAGGCTAGCTGGGTTTCAGTTCACCTCTGACTAGCTGGGTAACCTTGGGCAAGTCAGCTTCTGGTGAAATGAGGGAGTTGGATCAGATAATCATTAAGGCTTTTTCCAACTCTGACATCCCAAGAGCCAGAGTATGCAGTGTTAGCCTCTAAATAGACTTGCTGTGACATCCTTATTTTGTATTCTCTCTTTTTCTTTTTCAAATTACTAGTCTAGATTTTTATTTCTTTGGAATTTCAAACTACAGAGTTGATAGGTGGGAAAGAATTTAGCTGGAGAAAGAATACAAAAAAGCAATTTTTAAAAGAGTTTCATAGAGTAAAAAAAAATGTGATTCTGATTTAATATTACTCCAGGATTGTTGGGTGTGTAGAGACCTGCTTTAAAAAATGAAAGGGAATTGTAAATTAGTCCCATTTTACGCTTTGGATTGCTTTCCTTCATTAGGAACCTGCTGATGGGAGCTGTCATTCAGCAGCTGTAAGCCCAGGCGGAGTGTCAGGCACACATCCCAACTGAATGTGTAGTCCACAGGAAGTAATGTTAAGTCTGCAGGATGTCAGGTGAGGTCAAGTGAGGTAGGGGAGAGAAAGGAACCCAAAGCTCTCACAATATGATAAGAATTTTGTCAAGGCCTCACAGTGCAATGAGGGAGTTACTAATAAATAGGTGGAGATGAGTTGGTAAAAAAATGTGACGTGACTTGTCCAGCCTTGTCTGGTCCACACCCAGTTTAGTCGCTAACCTATTTTAGAATTTCGGCATGGGACAGACAAGTTATTATTTTATTAAATAGAAATTTGGATGTGATAAGTCTGTAGGAGAGGCCCAAGATATACTGTAAGCTGCTTAAGGCAGCAGGGATCTAGGAAGGGGCCGTGAACACACATAAGCCTGGCCCAGCAGGATGTGAAAGTTATCAGCAGGGACACCTGGAGGGTGGAGATGGAATGCATTTCATGCTTGGGGGGCATCCTGAGTAGAGGCAGGAAAGGGCAGGACGAGTTCAAGGAACAGCAAATAGTTCAGCTGTAATGTAGAGCAGATTGAGTAAAGGGGAGTACTGAGAGAAGTTAGGAAAGACAGGAGGGAAAAGACAGAGGACATTAGATGCTGGACTCGGAGGTCTGGATCGCATCCTGGAGGTGGTCACGAGTAAGCAAATTGATCAGGAAAAGGATGTAGTCAGAGGCGTATGTTAAGAAAATGACTTTTGGAGACTTCCGGTGTCAAGATGGTGAAGTGAGGAAGGAACCTTCTGAAGCCCTCCCAGATTTTCCTCCAAACAACTAGAAAACCACCTCACAATTGGTCTAGGAGCAGGGAAGCAGCTGACCAGCCCAGGAAGAAAGGTCTATCTCACAGGGGTAGGAGAGGAGCAACGTCCAAGAGCAGCAGCAGCAAGCCTCACAACAGGGGACCTGCAGCAAGGCTCGAAGCCTGGGGCAATCCACCAGCAGCCCGCAGGCAAGTAAGCCTTCTGTGCAGCACGGCAAGGGCCCACCCCCAGCACGAGCCACCAGTGAGGCCCAGACCCCATTGCTGACCAGTAGTGAAGCCCTATCTCAGGGCTAACTAACAGTGAATTGGCCCTTGGGGCCTACCAGGAGACTCTGTTTCTGTAGCAACCCAGCAGCAGGGCCTCACCCTGGGGGCAGACCAGAAGCTAAACCCCACACCCAGGGGACCTCTTCAGGGCCAGCCACCAGAAAGACTGTTACCATGCCAGCCCAGCCGCAGGGCCCCATCCCTAGAGCAGGCCAGCTGCTAAACCCCACACTGAGGGGAGGCCAACAGGAAGCCTTCCCCATCCCTGCTCCCCAGTATAAGCCAGAAGGGAAATCTACTCTCCAGAGAAAGCAAGCAGCTAAGCCCTGAAGCCCAGTGAAAGCCGGCAGCAAGACCCAGAGCCCCAGCACAAAAAACTTGGGACAGTACAGGACCAGAGCCCAATTCTCACATAAAAACGCCAACTCATCCAAAAAGGCAGAAAAAATGAGCAAAAAACCCAAACGAACAAACAAAAACACACACAGAGGGGAAAAAAGAGCTTGACTATAGAAAGTTGCTGTGGTGAGAGGGAAGATCAAGGCATAAACGTAGAAGAGGACAATAGTGTCAAAATGGCTACATGGGAAGCCTCAAAGAAAAATGTGATTTGGTCTCAGGCCCAAAAAGAATTCCTAGAAGAGCTTCAAAAGAATTTTTAAAAGCAAATTAGAGAAAGAAAAGAAAAATTGGGAAAAGAAATGAGAGTAATGCAAGAGAATCATGAAAAAAGAGTCAACAGCATGAGAAAAGATATATAAAAATTTGCTGAGGAAAGTAAGTCCCTAAAAAATAGAATTGGCCAAATGGAAAAGGCAGTACAAAAGCTCACTGAAGAAAATAATTCCTTAAAAATTAGAATTGAACAAGTGGAAACTAATGAATATGAAACTTCAAGATGTGATAAAACAAAATCAAAAAAGTAAAAAAATAGAAAAAAATGAGAAATTTCTCATTGGAAAACGAGCTGACCCAGATCCAGGAGAGATAACATAAGAATTATTGGAGTGCCTGAAAGCTGTAATTTTAAAAAAAAAAAGCCTGGACAACATCTTTCAAGAAATTATTAAAGAAAACTGTTAGAACCAGAGGGCAAAATAGAAATTGAAAGAGTCCACCAATCACCACCTGAAAGAGATCCCAAAATGAAAACTCCCAGGAACAGCATAGCCAAATTCCAGAGCTCACAGATCAAGGCGAAAGTAGTGCAAGCAGCCAAAACAACAACAACAAACAAACAAAAAACCAATTCAAATATTGTGGAGCTACAGTTAAGATTACATGGTATTTTGCAATTTCCACGTGAAAGAACCAGAGGACTTAGAATGTGCTATACCAGAAGGCAAAGGAGTTAGAATTATAACCGAGAATCACCTACCCAACAAAATTGAATATAATATTTCAGGGGCGGGGGGGAGGGGAACGGATATTTAATGAAATAGAGGCCTTTCAAGCACTTCTAAATAAAAGACCAGAGCTGAATAAAAAATTTGACCTCCAAATACAAGATTCAAGGGAAACAAGAAAAGTTTAAAAAAGAAACAAGAGAGAAAACATAAGAAATTCAATAAGGTTAAACTTGTTTTATATTCCTATATGGCAAGATAATAATTGTAACATAACAATTTTATTACTATAAGATCAATTAGAAGGAATATATGTAGACAGAGGGTGTGGATATACCAAGGCTTTTTTGTTTTTCCTTTTTCTTTTTAGGCAGTTGGGGTTAAGTGACTTGCCCAGGGTCACACAGCTGTTAAGTGACAAGTGTTTGGTCTGAGGCTGGATTTGAACTTGGGTCCTCCTGACTTCAGGGCTGATGCTCCATCCACTGTGCCACCTAGCTACTCCCAAGAGGGTGTGGATATAAGGTGACTTTGATGGGATGGTGCCAAAAAACAAAGGGGTCAAAAAGAAAATTGCACTGGAAGAAGGAGATGGGAGATTGAATGGGAGTAAATTATCCCACATAAAAGACGCATAAAAGAGCTATTCTAATGGAGGAAAGATGGGGGGGAGCACAAAGCTTAAATCTTGCTCTCATCAAAATTGGCTTAAAGAGAGAATAACATACATACTCAGTTGGATATAGAAATTAATCTTACCCTATAAGAAAGTTAAAAAGGACAAGCATAATAGAAGGGGGGAGTGATAAAAAAAAAAAAGAGGATATACTGGGGAAAGCAGTGATCAAAAGTAACACTTATGAGGAGGGAGAAGGTGGGTAAGAGAGGGGGATAAACAAGTGAAAAACAGCATGGAGGGAAAAATGCATGGTTATCATAATTATAAATGTGAATAGGATGAACTCACCCATGAAAGGGAGGCAGATAGCAGAATGAATTAAAAACCAAAATACTACAATATGTTGTTTACAAGAAACACATTTGAAGCAGAGAGATACTCCCAGGGTAAAGGTAAGGGGCTGGAGCAGAATCTATTATGCTTCAGCTGAAGCAAAGAAAGCAGGGGTAGCAATCGTGATCTCAGACAAAGCAAAAGCAAAAATAGATCTAATTAAGAGATAAAGAAGGAAACTATATCTTGCTGAAAGGTACCATAGACAATGAAGTCATATCAAACCTAAACATATATGTACCAAGTGGTATAGAATCTAAATTTTTGAAGGAGAAATTGAGTGAGTTACAGGAGGAAATAATAAAGCTATACTAGTAGGGGACTTCAACTTCCCCCTCTCAGAACTAGGTAAATCTAACCAAAAAATGAACAAGAAACAAGTTAAGGAGGTGAATAAAATTCTGGAAAAGTTAGATATGATAGATCTCTGGAGAAAATTGAATGGAAATAGAAAGGAATATACCTTTTTCTCAGCATCTATGCAAAAATTAACCATGTATTAGGACATGAAAACCTCACAGCCAAATGCAGAAAAGCAGAAAGAGTAAATGAATCCTTTTCACATCATAATGCAATAAAAATTACATTTAATAATGGACAACGGAAAAATCAATTAAAAATTAATTGGAAATTAAATAATCCCTTAAAAATAAGTGGGTCAAAGAGCAAATCATAGAAACAAAGCAATAATTTCATTAAAGAAAATAGCAACAATGAGACAGCATGCCAAAATTTATGGAATGCTGCCAAAGATATACTTGGGGGAAGATTGCTTATGTCAATAAAATAGAGGAAAAGCAGATCAATGAATTGGGCATGCAACCAAAAAAAAAACTAAAAAGAAAACAAATTAAAAATCCCCAATTAAACACCAAATTGGAAATCCTGAAGATCAAAGGAGAGATTAGTAAAACTGAAAGTAAGAAAACCATTGAACTATAATAAATAAAACTAGAAGCTGGTTAAAATAAAATAGATGAACCATTGGTTAGTGTGATTTTTAAAAAAAGGAAAGAAGAAAAACAGATTACTAGTATAAAAAATGAAAAGGGTAAATTTACCACCAATGAAGAGGAAATTAAGACAATTGTTAGCTATTTTGCCCAATTATATGCCAGTAAAGTTGACAATCTAGATGAAATGGATAAATACAAATTATCCAGATTAACAGAAGAAGAAATAAAATACTTAACCCAGTCTTAGAAAAAGAAATTGAACAACCCATCAGTGAACTTTCTTGGTATTTTTTCTTAGGATCAGATGGATTCTACCAAACATTTAAAGAACAATTAATCCAAATACTATATAAATATTTGTAAAAATAGGTGAACATGGAGTCCTCCCAAATTCCTTTTATGACACAAATATGATGCTGATACCCAAACCAGGAAGAGCCAAAACAGAGTAAGAAAATTATAAACAAATTTCCCTAATGAATGTTGATGCAAAAATTTTAAATACAATACTAGCAAAGAGATTACAGCAGTATATTACAGGTATCATAAACTATGACCATCTGAGATTTATACCAGGAATGCAAGGATGGTTTAATATTAGGAAAACTATCATCATAACTGACTGTGTCAATAACAAAACCAACAGAAATCATATAATTATCTCAATAGTTCTAGAAAAAGCCTTTGCCATCTGAGGAGGTCAGGGTCAAAAGAAAGAATGCAATAAATGGGGGGCAGGATAGGATTAAGGGAAATAGAGTTAGTTTTTCACAGCACGTCTACTATGGAAGTGTTTTGCATAACTGCACATGTATGGCTTGTATTGAGTTGCTTGCCTTTTCAATGAGGGTGGGTGGGGTGGGAGGAAGGGAGAAAATTTGGAACCCAAGGTTTTAAAAACACATATTTTTTTAAAAAAAGTTTCCACATGCAGCTGGGAAATAAGAAATACAGGAAATGAGGTACAGAAATATATCCTGCCCTACAGGAAAATAGAAGGGGAAGGGGATAAGAGAAGGGGGAAGAGATAGAAGGGAGATCAGACTAGGGGAAGGGGTATTCAGAATGTATGCCATCTTGGGGTGGGGGGAGGGGCAAGATGAGGTGAATATTTGGAATTGAAAATCTTGTGGAAGTAAATGTTGAAAACTAAAAATAAATAAATTTATATTAAAAAAAAAAGAAAAGAAAAAGCCCATTCCTACTAAAAAACACTGGGGAGCATTGTAATAAATGGGGCATACCTTAAAATTATAAGTAATATTATCTAAAACCATCAGCAAGCATTATCTGTAATGGGGATAAGCTGGATACCTTCACAAGAAAACCAAGGGTAAAGTAAGTATGCCCTTTATTATCTCTATTATTTAATATTGAACTAGAAATGTTAGCTGTAGTAATAAGAGAAGAAAAAGAAATTAAAGGAATTAGAATAGGCATTGAGGAAACAAAACTATCACTCTTTGCAGATGATATGATGGAATACTTAGAAAATCCTAGAGAATCAAATAAAAAATTACTTGACATTTTTAACAATTTCAGCAAAGTTGCAGGATAGAAAATAAACCCCTATAAATCATTAGCATTCCTATTTATTACCAACAAAGTTTAGCAGCAAGAGAAATTCCATTTAAAATAACTCTGATACTTGGAAGTCTATCTGCCAAGACAAACCCAGGAACTATATGAACACAACTGTAAAACACTTTTCACTCAAAGTCAGATCTAAACAATTGGAAAAATATTAATTGCTCATGGGTAGGCTGAGCCAATATAATAAAAATGACAGTGCTACCTTAATTAATCTGTTTATTCAGTGCCATACCAACCAAGCTGTCAAGTTATTTTTATGGAGCTAGAAAAAAATAATAAAATTCATTTGGAAGAACAAAAGCTCAAGGATATCAAGGGAATCAATGGAAAAAACAAACCAAAAATGTCAAAGAAGGTAGTCTAGCCATACCAGATCTCAAACTGTATTACAAAATGGTAATTGTTGAAACAATCTGGTGGTAGCTGAGAAATAGAGTGGTGGATCAGTGGAATAGATTGGATACAAATTACATTATAGTAAATGACCATGGTAATATCTTATATGATAAACCCAGAGATCTAAGCTTTTGGAACAAAAACTCATTATTTGACAAAAACTACTGGGAAAATTGGAAAACAGTATGACAGAAACTAGGTATAGACCAACATCACACACCATATACCAAGATAAGGTCTAAATGGGTACGTGATTTACATGTAAAGGGTAATACCATAAACAAATTAAGAGAACATTTAATAGCTTATCTGTCAGATTTATGGATAAGGGATGAATTTAGGGCCAAGCAAGATATAGAGAGCATTAAAAATGTAAAATAATTAATTTTGATTACATGAAATTAAAATTTTTGCACAAACAAAACCAGTGCAACCAAAATTACAAGGAAAGCAGAAAACTGAGGGGAAATTTTTACAAGTATTTATGCTAAAGGCCTCATTTCTCAAATATATAGAGAACTGAGTCAAATTTATAAAAATGCAAGTCATTTTTCAATTGATAAATCATCATAAGATATGAACAGGCAATTTTAAAAGAAATCAAAATTATATTAAAAAAATCATATCAAAGTTATAGGAAAAAATGCTCTAAATCACTATTGATTAGAGAAATGCAAATTAAAACTACTCTGAGATACCACCTTATACCTGTCAGATTAGCTAATATGACAAAAAAGGAAAAAAATGTTGGGTGTTGGAGGGGATGTGGGAAAACTGGGAGACCAACGCATCGTTGGTGGAGTTGTGAACTGATTCAACCAGTTTGGAGAACAATTTGGAACTATGCCCAACGGGCTATAAAACTGTGCATTCTCTTTGATCCACAATACCACTGCTAGGTGTATATCCCAGCAATATTGTTCGATAAAGAATTGTGAATGACTTAACTATTCTCAGCAACGCAGTGATCTTAAGACAATCCCAAAGGACGAATGATGAAGTAGACTGTCAGCCTCCAGAGAAAGAACTGATAATGATTGAATACAGACTGAAGCATGTTATTTTTTCACTTGTTTTTCTTTTATTCAAGTCTTCTTGTACAAAATTACTAATATGGAAATGTTTTATGTAATTACACACGTATAACCTGTATCTGATTGCTTACTGTCTCTGGAAGGGAGGAGGAGGGATAGAATTAGGAACTCAAAACTTTAAATAAAAATGTTAAAAAAGAAAAGAAAGAAAAGAAAATGACTTCTGGCTAGAATGTAGAGGACAGATTGGAGTAGACAGAGACTGAAGGTGGGATGATAAGATAGAAAGCTATTATAGTATTCTAGGTGGGAGGTAAGGAGGGCCTGAAAGAGAGGACTGGCAATGAGAGCAGAATGAATGGAATAGATGTAAGAGATACTGCAGAGATAGAATCAATCAAAACTTGGCAATTGATTGAATGTTGGAGCTGAGAGAGAGGGAAGAGTGAGAGATGATTCTATTTTCAGGCCTACATTCTACACTTTTAAAGCATTTATAAATTCACTTTGAAAAAGATTTTTTTAAAAAAAGAAGCTATGAGTAAATAGAGCTCAAATCTAAAAAGCTTAAACAAGGTGTTAAGCAATGATGTGCCGTTGCAGTAGGAGGAGGGGTCGAGAAAATTATTAAAGGCAATTATGTTTGGAAGAAAAGTTTGGAAATTTTGAATTTGACAGGTGTTTCTTATCTACCTCTTGTGAATCCAGCAACCATTTTTCCTATTCAGATTACCTTCCACATTCATCTGTTCACTTTCACTGTCTTTGTTTTCTGCCATGTAGGGAAGAGATGGACTGCTGTTAAGGAGGAAAATCCTGGCTTTGTCACCCATTATTTCTTTCTTCACATTGGCGGCATGTTTTGCGCACCTCCCACCATTGCTTTTGGTAACTGCTAGAATAAATAACAGCCTGGTAGATACTTATAGTCTTCTCATGATGTTCAGGGATTTGGTTAGCTGGTAATAAATTAGCTGTTAATAATCAGTAGACTGGATATGTGGAAATGGTGACATTTGAAATAGCTAAAAGAGATCCACCTTAACGCTTTCATAAAAACTTTGGACTGTGATAATTTTTAGAGTGTTCATAATAGGTGGTGAGGTGGTTGCTTAAAAAAAAGTAAAAATTTAGGTTATGTTAACAGAAACACATGCCCAGATGTTAGACTATTCTCTCATTGTACCCAGTGCTACTTAAGACCACATTGGGAGTATAGTGTTTAGTTCTGGATATTTTAAAAGAGGCACTGACAGATTGGAATGTGGAGAGCTAGTGTGGTGTAATGAATAGTGGTGGCCATGATCAGAAAGACTTGGATTCAGATCACACCCCTGACACAAACTAGGTAACCTTGGACAAGTCACTTAACTCCTTGGACCTCAGGGGTAAAATGAGGGAAGTTGAATTAGATGGCATCTGAGGTCCCTTCCAGCTCTAAATCTATAATCCTGTCTCATGGGGTTGTCATGAGGATTAAATAAGATAACGTGTGTAAAATGCTTTGAAAACCTTAAGGTACTATGTAATTGTGAGCTCTTATTACTACTATCATCATGTCTAGATGAAATTGTCCAGAATGATTTTGGTTATTGGAACCATATCATTGGCTGATTATTGAATAATAATAATAGCTCAATTGTATATGTTTTAAGATTTGCAAAGTGTTCTATGTGGATTCTCATAGGAAAGAACTGGTGATACTTAGCCTGGAGAAGAATTTATTGTTTCTTAATCACTAAAAGATTTTTATATGGAAGGAGGGAATAAACATTTATTAAGCACCTACTATTTGCTAATAGTAAATCTAATCTCATTTTATCTTTACAACAACCCTTGAAGTACTGTTTTTTTGTTTTGTTTTGTTTTTGCAGTTGAGGAATCAGAGGCTGAGAGAAGTTAAGTGAACTTGTCCAAGGTCCCACAGCTAGTAAGTGTCTGAGGCTCAGTTTGACTTCAGGTCTTCCTGACTGCAGAGTTAGTGCTCTATCCAGTGAGCCACTTAGTTAAGATGAGAAGATTCTTTCCCCAACAATAAATATATCCAAGAATAGAATGGGATGCCTCAGGAAGTAATAGAAAACTCATCACATTAAAACAAAATCTGAATGCCACTGTCAGATATGTTGTATGAGGGATTCTTCAATTTGGGATTTGGGTTTTGTGTTAGATGACCTCTGAAATCTCTTTCCACTCAGAGATTCTATAATTACGTGGCTTATTCTGTGTGACCCCAGAAGACAGATTTAGGTACAGTGGAAGCAAGTTTCAGGCAGTCAGATTTCTTCTCGGTATAAAGACACACTTTCTAGTAGTTCAGAGCTTTGCAACAATGAAATGGGAAGCTTGGCAAAGTAATGAGTGCCCCATTGCTTTAGGTACTCAAATAGAAGCTTTGTGGTCACCTGCCATGTATTCTAAAAGAGAACTCCTGCAGCAGGAGATAGGTTTGACTAGGAGACCTCTGAGGTCCCTTCAAATTCTAGGCTTCTTGGATTCTGGGAATACTTTTTATCTGTGAGTTTGAAGATACTTTTTAAACATAATCTTTCCTCACCTCTTTATTTTTGCTTATTTTTTTCAGCCAAAGACAGGGTTTATCAGAACATCGTCATATCGGCCAGACTCTTAAGGAGTCTGAACATTAGTGAACATCAGTGAACATTAGTCTGAACATTGGCTAGATTATAAGAATCTGAGCAGTGGCTAGATTTTAAGAATTTGAGCAGTGGCTAAGAATCTGAGCCTTTGGCTAGATTTTAAGAATCTGAGACTTTCCTTGCCTCTTGAGAAAAATTTATATTTCTCTCTTAGGAATAGAAAATCTTAAAGGTTTAAGAAGTGAAGCCAATTGTTTGAGGCGACAGGATAATTGGAATTCAATTATTTGCTAATTCAATCAATTAACAGGCATTTATTAAGCAATTACTATATGCCAGGTGCAGGGGAGGTAAAACCAAAAATAAAACAGTCCTTAGCTTCCATGTGTTTACATCCTAATGGGGGGAGATAAATATATATGTATATAAATGTATATGTATGTATGTGTAATATTATATTATTATGTTATATTAGTCACCCAACCTAGGTAGTAACCAACCCCTCAAGGACATCCTTGTGCTGCTGTGTATGTGTAGGAAGATGTAACTCCTGATTAGCCAAGAGAAACACAGAGAGAGAAGGAGATAGAAACAGAGAGAGAAGACATAAACTTTGAATGTAAGATGGAGGCCGTGGAGCCATAGGCATGTGGGGAAGAATCAGCACAGAGTATGACTTTGTAAATGGATATGGCATTCTATATCTCAAAGGGAATCTACCTCATTCGACACCTCTAAGGGAAACTGCAATTTCTACCTTGTTGGAGAGTAGGAATGACCAGACAGTTACTCTACTTTCCTGTCTTCAAGAAGGATATGGGGCTAGAATTACATATAGCTCTATTCCACATCAGATATTTGCAGTCTAGGCTTATGATGTTCTTTTGGGGTTCAGGAAGAAGAGGCGTTTTCCCTGGTCCACAAGGGTGCCAGTTTATGCTTACTTAGCCAATTTAGCCTCCCTCCCACAAATGCTTTTGTACAAAAGATAGTCATTTACAGTAAGCAGATATATTTATCAAGATGAGCAGTAAAATAGTGTTTGGAAAAGCTATACAGATCAATTTAGGCAACAGGACACACAAGTGTCAAAGGGCTCTGTGCCTTGGTAATGAGATGCATTCTCAGCTCAGCCAAGGAGAGAATACTCTTACCCGCTTCTAGAAGTTTCTGGGATACAGGTACTGAGCATTAAGGGATATTTTGGGGTATTGGCTCTTCCCCATATACCTGAGGCTCCAGGACTTCCTGTCCACTAGTCAGTTTCTCAGTTTCACTATTGCTCCTTGGTTCTTGCTCTTTCCCTTTCTGTGTGCCCATCTTCCTGCCTCTGCATCCTCTGCAGCTTCGCAGGCAAGGCCTTGAGGAAGCAGCTCAAACCCAGGTTGGTGGGGTGCTAGCCAGGTCAGAGTGTGTTAGCCGCTGGAGGATCAGGAAAGGCTTCCTTTTGTTGTTGAGTTGTTTCAGTTGTATCCGACTCTCTGTGACCCCATTTAGGGTTTTCTTGGCAAAGATACTGGAGTGGTTTGCCATTTCCTTCTCCAGCTCATTTTACAGATGGGGAAACTGTGGCAAACAGGGTTAAATGACTTGCCCGGGGACACTGGCTTTATTTTCAGAAGGTGGCGTTTGAGCAATGTTGAAGGAAACCAGGTATTCCAAAAGGCAGAGGTAGGGAAGCATTGTTGCATTCCAAGTATGGGAATCAGCTAAGTAAAAGGGCATGGAGGGGGAGATGAAGTATCGTGTGTGGAACAGCTATGAGGCCAGTATGGCTAGAGCATAGTTTGAGGAAGGAAGTAATGCTTATGAAGACTGGAAAAGGTAGGAAGGGGGGCCAAGCTCTGATGAGATTTAAATGTCAACCAGAGGAGTCTTTATTTGATCCTCCAGGTAATGGGGAGCCATGAGTACATCCAAACAATGACACAATTGAATCATGGGTCTGGAAAGGACCTTGAGGGAGGTTATCTAATTCATCCCTTCCTAGATAGATGGGAATTTATCTATTCCCTCATTTATAAGAAAAAGGAAAACAGAAATACCAGCTTAGATTTATGTGATGCTTACCTTGCAAAGAGCTTGGAATGCTTTCATATATAAGTATGCCCCACTTTATGAAAATAGTGTAGGAAAATATAAATCTACAAAATAAAAATTTTGTCAGAAATTTTGTATTAAAAAGGGCTCTTTAGCTTTGTAAAAGAATTAACTTCACAGCAGGTTCATGCTTTTAAAGAGCAAGCTTTCCCCAGTGCAGTTGAAATAGAATTTGACTTACAAAAATCAGATTTATGCCCAATGTTTTAGGAATATATCTTTTTTTCCTAAAAAAAAAAAAACCCAAAAAACGAGGTATGTGGGATAGTCTGTCTGATACCTGCTTATGTCAGTTTCTTTGACATTGAGAAGAATAATTCCCTTATCCAACAAATCCTGCCAGTTTTACCTTTGTAACATCTCTCATCTAGGTCCCCTTCTCAATTCTGACACTACCACCATCCTGGTGCAGGCCTTCATCATCTCATGCTTGGACTACTACTTATAGCCCGCTGGTCAGTCTGTCTGTCTCAAGTCCCTTCACCACTCCAGGCCATCCTTCACTCAGCTGTCAACCTAATCTTTGTAAAAGTGCGGGTCTGATCATGTCACTCCCTTTTTCAGTGAGCTCCAGTGGTTCACTATTACCTCTGGGATCAAATATAAAATCCTGTTTGGCATTCACAGCCCTTCTTAACCTGCCACCCCACTGCCTTTTCCAGGCTTCAAGCATTTCATTCCCCTCCCATGTACTCTACAATGTAGCAACAATGGCCTCCTTGACAAGACCCTCCATCTTCCCAGCTATAGAAGTTTTCATTGGCTGTGCCTCAGGCCTAGAATCCTTGCCTTCCTCATGTCCACCTCTTGGCTTCCCCAGCTTCCTTCAAGTCAGTGATAATTCCACCTTCCACAGGAAGCCTTTCCTAATCCTTCTTAATTCTAATGTCTCCCCTCTGCTGTGATTATTTACAGTTTATCCTATTTGCATCTTGTTTGTACAAAATTGTTGGCATGATGTCTCCCACATTAGACTGTGAGCTCCTTGAAAGGAGGGACGGCTTTCTGACTTTTTTTTGAGTTCCCTGCACGTAGCATAGTGCAAGACACCCTTGTCGTAGTTCAGTTGTTTTCAGTCAT
Source organism: Phascolarctos cinereus (assembly GCF_003287225.1). Classification (NCBI taxonomy): domain Eukaryota; kingdom Metazoa; phylum Chordata; class Mammalia; order Diprotodontia; family Phascolarctidae; genus Phascolarctos; species Phascolarctos cinereus. The sequence continues at coordinate 111,828,917 of NW_027555736.1, read as the reverse complement.
GTCTGACTCTGTGACCCCAGCTAGGGTTTTCTTGGCAAAGATACCAGAGTGCTTTGCCATTTCCTTCTCTAGTATATTTTATAAATGAGGAAACTGAAGCAAACAGGATTAAGTGACTTCCTCAGGGAGACACAGCTAGTAAGTGTCTGAAGCCGTCTTTGAACTCAGGGAGATCAGTCTTCCTGAATTCAGACTCCAGGCCTGGCGCTCTGTCTGCTAGGCCACTTACCTGCCCATAACACCTAGTTGTCTGATCTGTAGTCGGTGCTTAATAAATGTTTATTTGATTGACTGATTAGCACTCTTATTTCATAGATTGAGAAACGGGCCTCATTCATAAGATCAAACAAAGTGTTTTGACTACCAGGTCAATGTTTTCCCCATATAGACCATGCTGTTTAAAATGCTTTAATGTTTTATTTTTTAAATAGTGAAATATATGTGTGACCTTAAAGCATTTGGTCTAAAAACAAACAAAAAAGCTTACCAGAATTTATGCTTTTAAACCAGTGTTTTCTTCAGAGTAGTCGCCTTGGGGAAGGCCATATACTCACATTCATTTGGTTGTATACATTTGTGTATGTGTTAATAAATCAATCACATGACTTTATAGTCACCAATAAATGTGAATGCTCAAAACTGACTGTGAAATGTCAACATTTTGCATTGGATCTGTTCACAAAATTTCCCCCAGAGTCACATGGACTTTTGTGATAAGTATAACACACCCAGGAGACAATTCCGTAAACTGGTTTATACTTGAGCAAGTTTGTACTGATTCTGCTGGTCAGAAGTTAGAGTAAGTAATGGTTTTGAAAGGTTCTAATATTTAGGTTTTTTCCCAGAATTTGGGAAGAACAAATATGATTTCTGTGAAGTTTGGATTCAGTCAAAGGGCCACACTTAAGGTGCCTTCGAGGCTGCAGGTTCCCCACCCCTGGCCCAGACTGCTTACAGAAAGAAAAGCTAAGGGGTTATAGATGATAACCTTGACTTCAAAAAATGTTAGTTTTGTGTCCCAAAGCATTTTTTTTTAACAGAGGCAGCTGACACCATGGAGATATAGTTATGGACCTAGGAGTGAGAAAAGCTTGGTTTGAGTCTCAGCTCTGTGACTTACTAGCTATGTAATCAGATAGTCAATACAAATTTATTATGTACTTGTAATGTGTATAAAGGCTTTTTTATTGCTATTATGAACTCACAGTCATGTAGTGCTTTAAGTTTTACAAAACCAGATAGATAGAGGGAAGGAGCATTTATTAAGCTAGGAAGCTGTGGGCTGGGAAGTGAGGTGGCCGGTGGATAGAATACCAGATCTGGAGTCAGGAAGACTCATCTGCTTGAGTTGAAATCTGGCCTCAGACACTTACTAACTGTGTGACCCTGGGCAAGTCACTTAACCCCGTTTGCCTCTGCTTCTTCATCTGTAAAATGAGCTGAAGGAAATGGCAAATCACTCCAGCATCTTTTCCAAGAAAACCCCAAATGGGTCGGACAAGACGACAATGACAGAACAGAAAAACAGCTGGATTGGGCACTATGCTTAGCTCTAGACAGACCCAAGAAAATATCTAGATTTATCTTATAATGGGGTAAACAGAACATAAAGAAGAGGTGGAGATTGAGGCAGTCAGTGTGGAGATGGAGCACACCTGAGAATGAGCTGGGAGGGAAGTGATGAGCAGTTGCAACTTGTGATGATAGGCCAGTTCTGGTCAAGAACTCCCAATCAGTCATCATGTTGGCCTCAAACTGGAGTCATCCTCGGTGGGGTAAGGCAGCTGGGTTGAAGATGGGACAGACCAGATGAGAGAGTGAGCCTGGGAATTTTCTTTACCACAAGCCTGTGAGGTAGGTAATACAGTTGTTGCTATCTGCATTTTACAGATGAAGAGACTGAGGTCCAAAGAAGCAAAGTGACTTGCCCAGGCTCACACAGCCTGTAAATGTCAGACACCAAATAGAAACCCAGTTCTACTGACTCTAAAACCCATATGCTTACCACTGTACCACAACCACCTCTATTGCTTTAAGTACCATATAAGTGGGAGCCATGATTAATTTCAAATAGTGCCTAAAATGTTAGAGTAACCTCAATGACAGGAAGCATGATCTCTTTTCTTTTTCATTATATGCGGACATGAGCATACTGATGTTATCAGTTGCCTCATTGATGGATTCCAAGAAACAGCAGAATTGAAATTAATGAATTAGTGAGAAAGCACCGAAAAAATTGTAATTCTGGTCAGTTGGATATCAGTTTAAAATCATGTTGCGGAGTAGTACTTTCAAAGTGATTTCACAAAATGACGAGTTCTGAGCGTTAAGTATCAACAGCCTATATTTGGATGTTTTTTCAACATCTTTACTTTGTCTCTTACATTTACATTTTGTTATTTTTATTGAATCGGTTTTTTTAAAGAGTTTGGATGTACATATCTGAAAGATGATACATTCTCTAAAAAAGTCTTAGTGGTCTTTATGATGAGGCTGTTCCATAAGTAAACGTACTGTTGGAGGGGGTGTGTTCCAAACAAAACAGAGGTTTAACATTTTTAAATTAACCTATCATTTCTTGTACAGCATTAATTTTGTATCTGTATAGACTCATCTGTAAAATGAGAGGATTAGACTAAGTGGCCTACAAGGTCTCAGCTCTAGAGCTATGATCCTATGCGGTCCTCCTAGGTATAAAATACTGTGACAGACTTTAAAGGTAAATACACAGATAACTAAGACATGGCTCCTGCCCTCAAGGAGCTTATAGTCTATTTACACAGTAAATTACACTCATTTTACACAGATAAATATAGAAATTGGAATATGATATGTAAGAATGTAGAATACAAAGCACTCTGAGAGCAAACGAGGAATGTCTTTACATATATCTGTGCATGTAATACTCATTGTATATGCCTGTTTATGCACAAATGCATACATTCTAGATAGGCGATTAGTATGACTTCAATTTGTAAAGGTTTTTCAATATTTTCAAGCTGAAAGGTTTATACAAGATTAATTATAAAGTTAGAGACCCATTCTCTTAGCAAAGCACACATTGCCTAACCTCTCATTAACATTAATGAGCGTTATCTGTGTGTACTGAGAGCAGAAGAAACCTTTAATTGGGTTTATTTTTCTTAAGTGGAGATAGAAATATTTCTCCAAAGTGTAATATAAAAGACATTGTTCACCTAATACGAAAAGTGGAACCTTTGCTAATTCAAGCCAACAAGAGGGTCCTCCTAGAATTATTAAATTTTGTGACATTAGCAAGTTGGGGGAAACCACAATAAAAATCTCCTGCATCACAAAATATACTTAGTTCATTAAGCTGTCAGTAGAGTTTAGCCTTAATTATTTATGATAATAGTCTCTAGGATGCTAGTCAATGTGCTGTAGTCTGTTTTGTACAAGTAATGGAATTCGCCTGTGTGGTGAATACACCATAGTCTTGCTATTAAATCTTCTCTGAGAGATGTTAAAGGGTGGTCAGGGTTTTCATGGGAATGATCAGGTTCATACTATAATAATCATGCTCTGTACCTCTGTAGAGCCTTTCATCCATGGATCTCCAAGCACTTTACAAGCATTCATATAAAACATACATACTACCCCTGGAAGGTAGGTGTGTTTTTACCATCTCTGTTTCATAGAAGAGGAAAATGCAGACTCAGGAGTGATAAAGTGACTTGCCCACAGTCACATATCAGTTGACTGGCTGGGAATAAAATGAGAGGAGGATCTGGCCTAGTATGTAATCATGAAAGCAGGCTTACAAGGAGAATTTTTCCTCCATTTTAATTGGAAGCATGACTATGTCTTGCCTCCGTAAGTCAATTTTAAGCTCCTAGAAGGAAGGGACTATGTCTTGTCTTGTTTTTGCATCCTGTTTAGTGGTTCGCAGAGGGCCACGCATTTATTTATTCATGTAGCTACTGGGTAATGCATTACACCACATGCTGGATAGGATCCAGAGATGAATGACCCCCTCTGTTCATGGATCTTCCAGTCTATTAAGAAAGCTAAGGCATGTAGGCAAATAAATGTAGTACAAAACAGAACGAGATAATGATGGGAAAGTAAAAACACAGTGCTGTGAGAAATTGGAGGGGGGAGAGCAGAGAGTTGCCGAGAGTAAGTGCTAAGACCTATAGGTTCAACAAATGGATGATTCTCCTTATTACACTAATGATTGAGCACAGCAGTGACCCCTGCCTTGACAGTTTTATTTACTGTTCATTATTTTTATTTACTTCAGGTCTTTCTTCCACAGAGAAATAAACTGCAGAATATTTGAAATTTCTCCTTACTGTCACTTTGTTATGGAGAGAGATTTCAGCTCTTTTTTTGTTTTGTTTTCTGTGATGTCAAGTAGGTCAAAACCTTGGTGTTTCAAGTGTTCATTTTTCTCCTTCTAAGTCTCTCTTTTCTTAGAACTCTCAAACTGGAACAGTGCTAACAAGGAGCCTTTTTTATGCTTCTGTTAGTTTCTTACTGGGCAATTTTACGTAGCTTTTTTTTTAAGTGTATATTTGATCCCTGCCATAATTTACATCCTAGACATTTCTAAAGTTTGTCCCCAAAATGCTGTGGAACGCTGAAAAAACAAAGCTCGTTTAAAGAGGAATGAACTTTTAGCTCTGTCCTCTGTGACAGATTCCAGAGCATCTTACCTTGGGGCAAGTCGGGTCACCATTTCACTTCTCTGACCCCTCCTAACCTGTACCAGTCAGCAGGCTAGCACTAATGTCAGTACTGTTTACTTGGACAAGACTGATAGCATCCAGGTGGATTTCCCAACCCCCCACCCCCTTTCGTCTTCTCGCCACTCCCCCACTTTTTTTTTTTTTGAAAGCCGAGGTATACGTTTGCCAGTCAAAAAGTTAAACACCAGATTCTTGGTACGGAGACCAGGAAGAGCAATTTTTTTTCCTTTAAATTAGTTATTTTCTGACTACAGAGTAAATAGAAAAATCTTATTTCCAGTGTCTCCCTAAGATCTGCTGACTTGGCTTTTTGTTTACTAAATTTTTCCTTTGTGCTTATTAAGCAGAGATTAATGGGTCCTTTTTGCATCCTTGGGGGAATCTTCCTAGGATGAGGTCACTTTTGAAGAACTTTTCTATTAGGTTGCTCTGGAGCATACCCCTCTGTAGACAGTAATTTTAAGTGACCAAATAGATTGACCAGAAGATTATAAGTTTCCTGAAGGCAAGGCAAATAGCATATTGCCAAGTAGAAATGAATTTACTCTCTAGCTATCACCAGCAACAAATCACTTCCTTCTTTAGCTAGTGGATCTGTTATCTTCATAAACACTAAATATTTATTGAACCACCTTCTTTATATTCTTGGAAGCCAGCTTGTTACCTTGTTCAGAGTGGCAGCAACATCGATGAATCCTACCTAAAACTAAACTGGATTTTAGTTTGTTAGACTGTAAGCCCTTAGTACTATCTACGCTTTTTATCATTCTCATTGCCTGGCTCTTTATAGCAGTAGATGCTTAATAGAAATTTGATGAATTCTATGAAACATGTTTGGCAGCAGCCTAATTTTAAAAAAATGAAGAAAAATGAGCAGTTTTGAAATAATTTATTTTCCATTAGCCAAGGGAAATAAGGGGGGAGGAAGGTGTTTTTATTTTAAATAGTTATTTCATAGTGGATGAAATGTGAAACATCGTTTAACGATATGCCCCCGCCTACTGCTGAAATGGATTTGGGGGTTAGGGAATATAAGGAGGGTGCAAGAGAGACATTTTGTGTCAAGGTCAGGGGAAGAAGAATGTGTTTCTGGACTTGCTGAGATATGTGCCATTTTTTAATTGAGTTTTAGCTTCACAGTATACTTGGTGCCTGCATGATGTTTGTCCATACGTCTTAATTATTTGTTGGTATGTGTGCTGATGGATAGTAGCTGGGGGCAAACACATTGCAAAGAAACATAAAGCAAAACTTCTGCATTAAAGAAACTTAAATTTTTATTGTTGAACATAGATATAGGGGCAGGGACTAAAGGTAACCTCAGTGGGAATGAAAAGATAAGTGTAATTAATGTGTGGTTGATTTGGACTTGGCAGCTGATTGCAGATGGGCTTTGGTGCAGCGTGGTGAATTAAAAGAGGGCTGGATTTAGAGTCCAAGGCTATGGGTTCCAATTCTAGCTCTGCCACTTGGCACCTTATGACATTAGACAAGTCATTTTACCCCTTTGTGCCTCATCTGTAAAATAAAGAGGTTGAACTAGTGAAAATGAGTATTTGCAGCAATAGGAAAGTTAAGGAAAAGAGCAGGTTTGGGGGTTCAGGTTTAGCCATACGTCCTATCTCCAGTGGCACAGAGTAGAAATATAACAAATGCCTGTTCATTGATTGACAAGTTCAGTTTCACATGTACTGAGTTCAGAGTGCTGGTATGGCAAACAAAAAGCAGAACCATGTAGGCTGGGTATCTTAAGATTGGGTAAAGGTGCCAACATTTTGAGATAGGACAGTGTAGAGATGAGTATTTTGAGATAGAGCGACAGGAAGATAAGAGAACTCATGCCAAAAAGACTTTTCATCAGTAAAACAGGAGACAAGGTTGGTCTTTTGAGAAAGGAGATTTGTCAGGAGATGAGCTAGAGAGCTGGAGTATTATAGAGAAGATTTGGAACAGTCATTTACCGTACTTCTCAGCCTATATTTTATCTGTCGCTATCGGTTGGTAAGGGTGAGTTATGGAGAATCAAGCAATTAGAGGTAAGGGGATCTGTGGCTGCAGGCTGCTGATGACAATGTTAATAGCAACGACAACCGACATTTATATAGTCCTTCAAGGTCTGCAAATGGGCACAGTGGGTAAAATGCCAGGTCTGGAATGAAGAAGACTCATCTTCCTAAGTTCAAATTTGGCCCCAGACACTTAGTAGCCTCGTGACCCTGGGCAAGTCATTTAACAGTTTGCCTCAGTTTCCTCATCTGTGAAATGAGCTGGAGAAGGAGAGCGCTCCAATATCTCCTCCAGGAAAACCCCAGATGGGGTCATGAAGAGTCAGACATGACTGAACAGCAGCAACAACTAATTAGGGTTTGCAGAGTGCTTTACACATCCCATCTCACAACAGCCTTGAGGAGTAGGTAGCATTATTATCCCCATTTGACATATGAGGGAACTGAGGCAGAGATTAAGAGACTTACCCAGGGTCACACAGCTAGTAAATGTCAGAGGTGGGGTTTAAACCCGGATCTTCCTGACTCCAAGTCTAGCTTTCTATACACTTGTACCACTAAGCAGTTCTGGTCCAAGTGAACTGTATCGTTAGATACTGGGTCGGGGTGGGGGGAGGTGGTGCATCTGGCAGATATAAATGCTGACCCATTGTCAGTGATATTTGAAAAATTGTGGAGAGCAGAAGTAGTGGAGGAAGGGCAAATGTCTTGATTTTGAAAAAAAAGGGAAAAGAATGGAACATGCAAACTCCAGGCCAGTGATCTTGATTTTGACTCCTGGAAAAAAATTCTAAAAACAGCTTATTAGGGAGATTGTTAGTGAACATCTAATCAACCTAATTTGGTTTTCTTTTTGCCAGGGTAGCTAAATGCGTAGATGGATGGGCGATAAAGATACAAGTATACCTAAGTTTTAGCAAAGCATTTAATGAAGTGTAACGTGCTATTATTATGAAAAAACTGAAGAGATGTGGGCTAAGTGATAGTACAGTTGCACCCGTTCCAAACTGGTTGAGTGACTGGACTCTGAGCAGATTTCTTAGAGGTATCCATCTAGTGCCTAGCCCAGGGACCTGTGCTCGGCTGGCCCTGTGTTGGTCCATTTTTTTTTTCAATCAATGAGGCACAGATGGCATCTTTAGCAGATCTGTGGATGACAGATATCTAGGAGTGATGGCTGACATAACGTACGGCAGTGTCAGGATCTAAAAAGATTTTGATATGTTAGAAAACTGGGCTCAATCGAATCAGATGAGATTTAATAAGGAGCAGTGTAGAGAAAAGCAGCTTTCCAAGTACAGAACGGAGGAGGCATGGTTTGGCCACGGTCTCTAAGAAGATCTATTGCTGTTTGTAGCCCGCAGGCTCGCTCTTAGTAAATAGCGTGATGTAGCAGCCAAAAGAGCCACCTCTTGAGATAGTGGCTTCCCTTTCACGGACACCTTAAAGCAAGATCGGACAACCACTTACCTCGTGTGCTCAAGTGGGAATTTTCTTTAAAAGCATAGATTGGACCAGCTGATTGATGAGGTCTGTTCCAACTCTGAAATTCTTGGTCGTCATTGATGGCTCTCTTATTCCTGTGACTGCCGATAGGGTCATTCGATGGATGTTCTTGGGATAATGATAATAAGATCCTGACCTTTATGTCTTAATGCTGCTCCCAACCTCAAGGCGTTTCTGCTTGGATATGAATGTAGTAGGTAAGAGTCTAGATGGGATAGTTCCAGAAAATGTGACAGGGAGTGAGTTGACTTTACAAAGTCTTAGAAAAGAGAGTACAATACAGTGGAAGATAGGCGGTTAGGTGGCACAGTGGCTAGAGGGCTGGGAAGGAAGACTCATCTATCTGAGTTCAGATCTGGCCTCAGATTTGCCTCAGTTTCCTCATCTGTAAAAAGGAACTAGAGAAGGAAGTGGCAAACCCCTCTGATACCTCTGCCAACAAAACAAAACAAGCAAGCAAACAAAACAAAAAAACCCCAACCCAAATGAAGTCATGAAGAGTTGGACATGACTAAGTACAACTGAATAGCAACACAGTAGAAAATGTGCTAGGTTTGGGATCGGACATTCTGAATTTGAATCCTAGCTCTCGTGAGTGAGTAGTAAGTCAATAAGCTCACCAGCTGTAGAACCTTGGGCCTGTTTCTTCTGTTGCAAAAAGAGCAACTTGGGACTAGATGGCCTCTCAGTGCGTTCCTGCTCTAAATCTGTGATCCTATGACGGGAAGATTAGGAACTGACTGAAAAGGAGACTGGATTGTCTCTGTAGCCACACCTCCCACAGCCAGCAAAATGGAGGTTCCCATTCTCAGTGCATCTGCCCACTTTCATGGTACTTAGAGCTTGAATCCAGTGTCATCTCCACAACTCCCTGTTCAAAAGGAAAATTGAAGTGTGGTGGGAAATAATGGAAGGTAGAGGAAGGAAACATGTCACTGTGGCTAGAATTTTCAGGATTCTCACTACATATACAATAGAATTCGATGTATGATGATTTCATCTTAGACCTCTCCCCCCACTCCACTGCCGTCAATCCAAGGGGATTTTCTTACTGAAAAACTAAAAAAGATCCCAAGTTGATTTTGCATACAAGGCTGTCTCATTGGATAGATGCCAGGAGACGGGGTAATACAGAGCCTCTGATATTTGCTCTGTACAATACCTAATACCTCTACTAATGAAGAAAAGACATTCCAGTGACTGTAAGCTGTTATATTATTTGCTATTTGAGGTAGAAAAAATATATAGAAGCTATATAGAAGAAGACATCCTTCTTTGCTACCTTATTATGGCATAGAGGTAGCTCTGCATTCTCAAAGACTATGTCGATGGGGAGCAAGCTGTAGTAGGCCCAACTGCCATTCATTCATTCACTGTTCATTAATTACCTATTATGTTCAAAGCACTGTGCTAGGATCCAAGGATACAGATATAAAATATGACAGCCACTGCCCTTGAGGTCACATTCTATCAAGCTAGAGTGAATTTGAGTATGGGTCTAGGAATGGACCATGTATCTATTATCAAGCATCAGCCTAGCTAAATTTTCAGAGGCTTTTAACCAGAGGTTTAACCAGGGAGGCCATTTCCCCCCCAATCCATAGCAATTGATGATACCATCTATGTTTATTTTTTATTATTGTTATTACATTTTTATTTTTTTATTTTTGGTTCCAAATTTTCTTTCTCCTTCCACACCCTCCCCCGCCCACTGAAAAGACCAGAAATATCATACCCATTATACATATGAAGTCATACAAAACATTTCCACATTAGACATGTTGTTGGGGGAGGGGAGAAAGAAAAATAAAGAAAAAATATGCTTCAGTCTGCACTTAAGAGTCCATTAGTTTTCTCTCTGGAGGTGCATAGCATTTTTCATTAGTCCTTTGGAATTGTTGTGTCAGAGTAACTCTTTCACAGTTGATCATCATTAAAATATTGATGTTATAATGTACAATATTCTCTTAGTTTTGTTCACTTCACTTTGCATCAATTCATATAAATCTTCCCAGATTTTTCTGAAACCATCACCCTTGTCATTTCTTCATCACAATCATACACCACAACTTGTTCACATATTTCCCTAATAATGGGCATCTCCTCAATTTGCCACCGCAAAAAGAGCTGCTATACATATTTTGATACACATTAGTCCTTTTTGTTTTTCTTTGATCTCTTTGGAGTAACAGAGCTAATAGATAGTGGCATTGGTAAGCCAAAGGGTATACACGGTTTTATGGCCCTTTGGGCATTATTCCAAATTGTAATCCAGAATGGCTGGACCAGCTCATTACTTCATCAACAATGTATAAGTGTCCCAGTTTTTCCACATCTCCTCCAACATTTGTTATTTTCCTTTTCTGGCATGTTAGCATATCTGATGGGTATGAGATGGTATTTCAGATTTGTTTTAATTTGCATTTTTTTATTTATTAGTTTTCATATGACTTTCGATAGCTTTGATTTCTTCTTCTGAAAAGTGCTTGTTCATATCCTTTGACCACTTATCAATTGAAGAATGGCTCTTATTTTTATAAATTGGGCTCAGTTCCCTATATATTTGAGAAACGAGTCCTTTATCAGAAAAACCTGCTATAAAATCCCCCCCCCCCAAGTTCTGCTTTTCTTTTAATTTTGGCTGCATTGGTTTTGTTTATGCAAAACCTTTTAAATTTAATGTAATAAAACTGATCCTTGACTCCCATGATCCTTTCTGTCTCTTCTTTGGTTATGAACTCTTCCCTTATTCATAGGTTTGGTTTGGTTTTCAGCTCTTCCTTTATTCATAGATTTAACAGATAATTTTTTCCATGTTCCCCTAATTTGCTTATGCTACTACCCTTTATTGCTAAATGATGTGCCCCTTTTGAGCTTACCTTGGTGTATGGTTTGAGATGTTGGGGTCTGCCTAATTTCTGCCAGACTGCTTTTCCAGTTTTCCCAGCAGTTTTTGCCAAAAAGTGAGCACTTACTCCAATAGCTTGGGTCTCTGGGTTTATCAAACACCAGAATATTGTAGTCATTTACTTCTGTATATTGCATACCTAATCTATTATATTAATCAGCCACTCTTTTTTTATCAAGTATCAGATAGTTTTGATGATTACCATTTTGGAGTAGAGTTTAAATCTGGTACTGGTGCACTGCCTTCCCTTTTTTGTTTTCTTTGATTGCCTTGATACCCTGACCTTTTGTTCGTCCAAATGAATTTTGTTATTTTTTTCTAACACTATAAAATAAGTCTTTGGTAGTTTGATATGGCATTGAATTAGCGAAACCCACATAGGTTTCAATGAGCATCAGTGGAGGGTGTATCCATAGCAGTGAAATCACAAATTAATTATTTATTAAAATAAAAGATGCATTCTAGTATAAGGATCCTGGGAGGTATCATGCCATGGAAATAGCACTCAATTTAGATTAAAAGGGCCTGGGTTCAAATTTAAGCTTTGCATCTTAGACTACCACTTACACTATGGCACCATATAAGCTTGCTGGGTGTTTGTCTCTTCAGTGGTAAAATGAGGGGGTTGAACTGGATGAGTAATTAAGTCCTTTCCAGCTCTAAATCTGTGATCTATTGATGTTGGGCCTGTGAAAAAGAAATTTCATGCAATCACCATAAGACAGAACCTTCTTTACCCTTAGCCATCTGTCTAAGGTTTGAATAAAGCTGTAGATGACATTCTTAGAAAATCTGCAGAAATGCAGTGGGGCAGGTGTGCGTGAGTAGAGAACCATTCTAGGTATAGGGAAGAACATTAGCAAAAGAGTGTGTACCATAGAGTTAATAGTCTAATATTCCTGAAATTAAGGTTCAGAAGGTAAGGTGATAATGGACTACGGATAGCCTTGAATGCCAGACTAAGAAGTTTGGACTTTAGTAGGAAGGGGATTAAAGGTTTTCAAGCTGATGAATGAAATGTTCTGATCCTTGCTTAAGGGAGATGAATCTGGCAATGGAGAGAGTAAAAGATTCCTGAGGGAGGTGACTGGAGATGGAGAGGTTGGTTAGGAAGTTTATCTTCAGAGGATGAGGTGAGCTTCCTTCTCTGTGAATCTAACCCCTTTTCTTTCTCTCTTAATCTCTCTTAATCCCTTCTTTCATGTGTCCCTTATGAGCTTTCTATAGCAGTCATTTCTTCTTGCTCATATACATCTTCACTCTCCCCCTTACTACTGACTCCCTCCCTGCTACTTACAAACATGCTCAGCTTTCCACTATCCTTAAAAAAAAATCTGTGCTCCACAGTGGCATCTCGTCATCACTCCTCCCCACTGATTGCTAAACACTTGGAAAGAGTACAGTTATTTCTTCTGTCTATCCCCCACAATCTGGGGAAATCCACACAAAATTTTTTTCGACCTCCCTTTGGACCAGAGAAAAAGTCTGAATTATTATGGTATTAAAAAAATAAAATATGTTGATATTATATAAGGCTATACATATATTTTATAGATTTCTGATTGTCTAAACTTTTTCTGTGTTGTCTGTGGGTTCCACAAAACTCCCCCCAAAATCCCATTTAATTTCATATGCCAATCTGCGATATATCAAAACGATGATGTTGTGATGCAGAAGGGCTATGGATCTGCATTCGCTGCCTCCTCTTTCTCAGTCCTTGCATCTGCCTTTTGATTCCACTAGTTCCAGAAGCTATACTGTCAAAGGTTGCTAGTGATATCTAATTGCTAAATCTGCTGTTCTTTGCTCATATACCATCTTGCTTGAATTTTCTGCTGATTTTGACACCGCTGACTATTTCTGTTCCTGGATATTCTCAACACCCTTGGCTTCTCTAACATGACTACTTTCCCATTTCCTCCTACCTTCCTGATTATCCCTTTTGGTCTCTTTTGCTCAGTCATCATTTTCCTCACATTCCTTAACATGGGCATTCAACAAAGTTCTGTCCTGGGTCTTCTCTTTTCTCCTTAGACTTTCTACTTTGGAGACCTCGTCTAATCCACCAGGTTTCATTATCACCTCTTTTCAGACCCTGTGTGTTTCCATATATTCAGTCCAAAATCCTTAACAGAGTTCCAGTCTTGTGTCTTCAAAAGACCTTCCCTCTTCAACTTAAACTCAATAATGTCCCAAGCTGAGCTTTTAATCTTTCCCCTTAAACCTGACCTTCCTCCCAACTCTTATTTCTGTTGATGATACCACCAGCCTATGAGTCAATTCAGGTTTGAAACTTCAGAGTTTACCCCTTCATTCTTATCTCTTCCTCATCACCCAATCCAATTTGTTGCTAAGTCCTGCTGATTCTATTCTGAACCAAATCCCCTGGACCCTGCACACCCATGCTCTTTTCACACAACTACATTTACTTATGCAGCTTCTCTTCACCCCTCTTCTGGACTATTAAAAATAACCTCTGAATTGTTTCCTTCTGATTCCAGTGTTTTGCCTTACCACAGCTATCAAAATAATTTTCCATTTTACACGTATTACCATGTCACTTGCCTGTTCAGAATTTCGGTGACTCTCTGTTGCTTAGTTTAAAATACAGACTTCTCCTCCTGGCATTTAAGGCCACCCACACAATCTGGCTCCAAATGCCTTCCTAGCCTTGTTATATATGATTCCCTATCACTCACTTCATGTTCTAGCCAAATTTGACATTCTATCACCCATGTATTCACAGTGTTTGGAATTCACTTTCTCCCCATTTCTGCTTCTGAATTTCTTCAAAGTTCAACTTAGATGCCAATTCCTCCATGAAGTCTAAACTGAGATGGCAGTTTTTCACTGGAAAATAGATATGTCAGTGCCTAAAGTTTGTATGCATTTTACTGAAATAGATTTTATGACTTAAAGATTTCCAACTAATTATCCGGAGAAGAGGTGGAAAAAAAAATACATCTATCCACATACTAGAGAGGTGGGGGACTGTGGGTGCATGATGTCAGATACATTGTAAAACAAGATAATTTGAGTGGTCAGTTTTGCTTAACTGTTTTTCTTTGTCACCAGGAAAGGTAAAATGATATAAGGAATACTGTGAAATATCTGGGGTTTTAGAAAGCAAAAAACATCAATATAACTTTAAAAAAAAGATTTCAGGACAATATTATATATTCAGTGTAATCATGTTTGGCACAGTAAGATAATTTGACATCCTACTGTAGGGCACTTTAATAGGCTTTGAAATTAACCCATAGTGTTTGAATTGAACATGATAAACATTTTACTTGAGAGGAGAGCATGACATGGAGTAAAACTGCATTTGCTTTAGTTTAGGTGAACTTTTAACTGTTCCATATCATATCTTGGTCTTCCAAATACTCTACTACTCTTATTACTACTGATTTGTCATAGATGATCAATAAAATATCTTGGTTTTATATATTTTTCAAATTAGTTTGATAAACTTTCTACATTTTTTATAGAACCAAACAATCAACTAGCATTCATTAAGCATTTACTAAGTGTCAGGAATTGTGCTAAGCACCAGGGATACAAAGAATGGTAAAACAAACAAACAAACAAAACAACCGTCTGTGCCTTTGAGGAGCTCGCGTTCGAATGAGGACGAGGAAATATATATAACTAGGTACTGATCTATACAGAATAGATGGAAAGTCATTTTGGAGGGGAAGGTACTAGTGGCTGAGGACAGGGAGTTGGGAGAGCCTGAAAAAGGTGGCATTTGATCTGAGCTTTGAATGAAGTCAGGAAAACACAGGGGAAGGTACAGAGGGAGTGGACTCCAGGCTTGGGGACAGCAAGTGTGTAAGGAGCAACAGCTACACTAGTGTAGGTGGATTGTAGAGGGTATGGAGGGGTGCCCTAGACGATCTGTATTGTACCTTCTAGCTCTAAAACTCTGGATCTACTCAAGTTAGCCAGGCCGAAACCATACCTGTAGAAAACCAAAATTATTGTCATTTTCCAAGTGTTGATCAAGTAATGAGAGAGCTCATTTAATAATTCCTCAGAAAATCGGATGCTGTGTAAAAATCTAAGAAAAAGAAATTAAGTGTGTTGATTTAACCACAGAAAGAGTGCAGACTGACAGATGAGCACTTGGTTCATTTGGCTATTTCTTGGTATTATTGCCTTGTGACTTGAAGGAAGAATGGCTATTTTACCATGAATCTCTTCTTCCCTAATATATCTGTTAACTTAGTAAGGCTAAGTCTCTTCTTTACATGGAGCTTCACGGTTAACTGAGCTTTTAGAGACAAGTTGTTCAGTTTTGCCTGACTCTTTGTTATCCCATTTGAGGTTTCCTTAGCAAAGATACTGGTGTGATTTGCCATTTCCTTCTCCAGCTTATTTTACAGATGAGGAACCGAGGCAAATAGGGTGAAGTGACTTGCCCAGGGTGACATAGCTACTAAGTACCTGAGGCCAGACTTGAGCTCAGGAAGATGAGTCTTCCCAACTCCAGCCCAACGCTCTATGCACTGGGCCACTAGCTGCCCCAAGAGACAGGTAGTAGCTGATACCAGGCCAGTTTGTAATTTTAAAGGCTGTGTACATATAACTAGTGAGACACTATTACATAGTATCACACTCTGAGAGATGTCTGCTCCTTCAGATTTGTGCTTATTTAATCCTGATATAATCCAGTGAGTTCATGATAAAAACCCCTCTGCTACCTTATGTTTACTCACATTCACTGTGCAAGGGCTGGTCTGCCTAATTATGACTGGCTAGTCTCACTGTGATGTAATCTGGTTTAATTGGTAAGTAAAACCAGCAGCATATGTAACTGTTAAGGGTGGAGTGGTGTGCTGCAGCTGCTAATTAGCTTTAAGTGATGGTAAATTTCACAGAATCTGTTTGCAGGGCTTTTTTTTTTTCACCCGCCAACCTCTGTACATAAATGTGTAGTGGAAAGAGCATTGCACTGGGAAACAGGAGCTCTGGGTCCTAGCCCTGGATCTGGCATTAACCCAGCTTATGGCCTAAAAATTAATTTCACCTTTTGCCTCAGTTTCCTTATTTGTAAAATGAGGCAGTTGGACAGGATGGCCTGTGAGTGCCAACATTCTGTGCATGTATTGAGTATCCCACAAAAAATGAGACGAAGCTGGCCTTTTTACCTTGCCTACTCTGCACCAGGAACTGTACTGGACTTTGGACAGGATATGAAAGTGAGCAGCAAGTGGTCCCTAATCTCAGGAGCTTCTAATCTAATAGGGGAGGTAAGGCAGGTAGATGGCAGGATGTGATAAGTGTCCCTTGAGAAGTACAGAGAAGGGTAATTGGAGTTCAGAGGAGGCTGATGCCAGAAGGTTTCATGGAAAGGGGCAGTCCTTAACCTGGTTCTTATAGGATGGGCAGAGTTGCCTGAGGAAGGAACCAAGGCCAAGAGAATATTTTGAACGTTGAGTAGCCCACTGTAGCTAGAACCACAGTATTAGTAAGACTAGAAAGAAAGGTTAGGGCCAGATTTTAGAGGATCTTGACTACATAGATTTCACATCAGGGCTTCTTAATCTTTTTTTGTGTCATAAACTGCTTGGGCAGTCTGGTGAAGCCCATGGACCTCTTTTCAGAATAATGTTTTTTAATGCATAAAACAAAATAGACAGGATTGTAAAGGAAATTAATCATATTGAAACACAATTATAAACTTTTTTTTTTTAAATTTAACAGACCCCAAGTTAAAAACCTCTATTTTACATGAACAGATGTCTGGGACTTAATAATGGTCATTTGCCCATGTATGTGGGCATGGGGAGGGGGAGGCGTCATCTATGCAGCATTTAAATTTGACACCATTGTGTGGTACAACGAAATTGCTAAGTGGATTATACTAAGTATTTCCCATTCAGGAGTATTTTAATTTTAATAGCTCCTAAAGATGCAGTTCTTTAATTCCAAGGTGGCTAGAATATCATATTCTATACTGACATTTACAAGCTGGTCAGGAAGGTTTCTGGGCAAAGGGGCCACTCAGAAGTAGCCCTCATCACTAAGTAGCTGCCTAATGTTAAGGATAGCCTAGCTCAAAGATGCCCAAGACTGGATGGGGACCTTTTGACACCAAAGCTTGCCCTGCATTTCTTTTAAGATTCTCTAGTCCAGCGTTTGTCTGTCCCCTCTGCTCACTGGAGCTTTATTTTTCTCTGATTTATTTTTCTTCACTCAATTTTTTTCTGTTGCCTTCTCCCATGTTTCTCAGCTTTTGGGACTGGTGGGACTTTAATTGTATAACATAATGCCTGCCAAAGGGAGAATGTTCCTGGTTGTTAAATTGTTAAAATGTATTTCCTGGAATCCTCTGCATCTTTGGATCTGTTTAACTATTTTTGTTGTTAACACTGGAGGCCTGAATATTTTCTTATTAATTCTAGGTTACTTTCTCGTTGGTTATGGAAAGTCATAGCCCTGAGTATATCAACAAGCATTTATTGAGAACCTGTTGTGTGTGCATGTATGTATATATGTATGTATGTTTATACATACATGGCACCTTTACCTCCCCCTCTCATCTCTCTCTCTCTCTGTGCTATTTCACTTCCATCCTTTCCTCATACTAGCAGGTCTAAAGAGAGTCGCTCTCAAAGTGGGAGAAGAAGGTAGCCATAGCCACAACCACACTGATATATCTCAGACTCTCAGGGTCCCACAAATAACCCTGGTACTTACCTGTTGCTCACCACCACAACTTCTGAGCCCCCAGTGGTCTGCGTCCCATTTGTACAGTATGGTACAACAATGTAAGTGACACCATGACATCAGTGACTCTTAAACATGAAACATTTACCCCAAAAAAGGCAAAAGCAAGAATAATCATAACATTTACTGAACTGAAGGCAAAATTAAGACTAATCAAAATATCACAGTTCCATGAGCCTGGAAAACAATCTCCCACCAGTCCTCTACTATAGAGTAGGAACTGGGGAAGGGGGGTAGGATGGAGGGCAGTGGGATGGAAACCTATTAGGGAGACACTTAAGTATGGAAACCCAGGCAGTTCTGGATTCTGGACTTACGGGCTTTGATGTCTTTAATTTCTTTAGGGAACAGTATGTAGCATGTGTGTAACCTTCTGGACAAAATCACTGGTAGCTGCTCTCCTTCTAATAATGATAATAATAAAAATTTTAACAACTAGGTAATATTTCTATAGCACTTATTACATACCAGGCACTGTGCCAAGTGCTTTACAGTTATTATCTCATTTGATCTCATTTGTTTCTTCTGGTGCTCATAGCTCTACTACTAGGAAAACCTACCTCTCTACTAAGCTAATCAGCTGTGCTCTCTATGGGCTAGGAGGGGGTTTACCCTTCCCAAGCCATAGAGGAGTGATCAAGGTCAAAATAGATAGCCCTGTGAGATTTTTCCCTCTCAGGCTGTAGCCAGCATGAAAGAACAATAAGCCCAGAGAGGTCATCATATAGCAGAGGAGGCTGTTTTCCTCCAGTCAGCTTCCAGCAACAACAGTCCTTTGTTCCAATCAAACAGTTCCCCACTTCATCTATAAAGCCTGCCTGTAAGATGAACTCGGCTCCTGTCAGCTTCTGTGTTTTATCTTCATCATTTGACACCTTCTCCTTCACAGCACTTAGCACAGTGCCTGGCACATAATAGGTGCTTAATATATGCTAGTTAACTACTATGTTCTGTGTCTATCCATTGTCTCAAATCAGGGTCTCCTTGTGTTTGGTGACTTATCTCTATGTTGTGAAACTCAGAAATTCCCCTTTCTTTCAGGTATAACTTTCAACTTGTAAATAATTGTCCCACAACTACTTAGTTTTATTTTCTCAGTTATAACTTTCAAAACTCTGAAAACAGTCATTCACAAATGAGCTGATGGACAGCAGGGCCTTTCAACCATCTCCACTTTTAGTCAAGCATTTTTGTCTTTGACAGAGTGTTATCTCTCAAGTGTCTCTTCAAACACTTAAAAAAAAGTTTTTTATTGATGTCTTGTTTATTATGTCATCTTAATTATACCTAGTATCTCTCCCTCCCCCCAGACATCCCATATAATAAGTAGTATTTTTTTAAAAAGGGGAAAAAATAACTACAAATGATGAGTACATTGAAGAGTCTTAAAATATGTGCAGTGTGTAACACCTATGGACCTCCCACTTTCATGAAGAAGTAGATGGTCTTCTTAAACATTTGTATCTGATGTCCTCTTTTTTTCTCAAACTGATTTTATCAATGTTCCCCACACAAATATTCTTTATGTGCCACTTTCAGCAACCAAAATGTCTACCATTATCCATGGGGAAAATCAGTGCCTTTATTGTTTTGTAATGCCATAACTAGACATGATTTATTTAGATTTTTGCTTTTCAATGAAAACCAAACAAGAGAACGTGCCACTTCTCTAGCTAGAATTCATCTGCTTTCTGCCCACAGTCAGTCACATGAAACATAGTTGTAGGTGCTATCAGAAGTAAGGAAAATATTCAGCAAACATTAATTAATTGCCTACTACCTCTATGCTAGGTGCTAGGGATACCAACACCCCCTTTCCCACCCTCGCACCCCTAATCTGTTCTTACTCTTGAGGATTTTATGTTCTAGTAGATGGGATGCCAGAATCAACACACCCACAAATAAATATAGTACAAGAAAAATTAAGAGGCAGAGAATTAGCACCTGAGAGGATCAGGGAAATGTGTCAAAAAGTATGGGAGACATAGTTATTGACCTCAAAGAGTTTTTTTAATAATAATAATAATTAGCATTTATATAGGGTGTCTCAAAACTCTAAGCCCAGTTTTAAGATTAAATAGCTTAAATAGCAATAACCTCTACCTCATGGAGCTGTTGTAAGGAAAGCTCAAATGAGATAGTATATTTGAAGTGCTTTTTGCAAACTTTACATATGTTGTGTACCATACAGCACATTATAAAGGATGTTCCTGGAAAATTGTGCTAAGACTTTGAGGATGCCCTTTATAGTCCTCTCACGTTTGCAAAGCTCTTTACATATGCTGTAATCTTGTTTGACCTTTCCTTGAAACAATCCTGTGATGTAGGTGTTATTCTCCTCATTTTACAGATGAAGAAACTGAGGCTGAGAGAGGTCGAAGTGAGTTGCCTGTGGTCACACAGCTGTATAAAACAAAAAGTATCATATATAC
Source organism: Phascolarctos cinereus (assembly GCF_003287225.1). Classification (NCBI taxonomy): domain Eukaryota; kingdom Metazoa; phylum Chordata; class Mammalia; order Diprotodontia; family Phascolarctidae; genus Phascolarctos; species Phascolarctos cinereus. The sequence continues at coordinate 111,808,618 of NW_027555736.1, read as the reverse complement.
ATAAATGAAGTACAAAGTAATTTCAAGAGGGAAAGAGTATTAGTAACTTTGGGGATTAGGAAATGTGTTGTATAGGAGATGTCACTTGAGCTGTACTTGGGAGGAAGCTATGAGGTAAAAGTGAGGAAGGGGAGTGTATTACAGACATGGAGTACAATTTGTGCACAGACACAAAAATGAGAAATATGCCGCCTGGTATGGAGGAGTATGAGAAGGGGAACAATATGGAACAATACTGGAAAGATAATTAGGAGGGAGCCAGCTTGTGGAAGACTTTCAGTGCCTACCTTAGGAGTTTCTGTTTTATCCCTGAGGCAGTAATGAGCTATTCAAGACTTCTGACTTGGAGGTCGATGGACATTAGAGGATGAGTGGAATTTGGATCTGAACGAGAGAGATGGCGAGGCACTCCAGTGTAGGAGGACACGAGTGAAGACAGTGGGATAGATGTGAGCCTCGCGTGTTTGTAAGAGAGAAAGGAGAACAGTGTGGCTAGAATTAAGGCTGACCATTGGGTAGTAAAAGAAAAGGAGGCTAGACAGTTGAAGGCCAGATAGCCCAATGCCTTCATTTTACAGAGGAAGAAACTGAAAGTCATGAAGGTGTAGTGACTTGACCAAACCAGGCAGGAAGTCATTACAGTAATCCAAGCATGAGGTCATGAAAGCCTGGATTTGGGGAGAGACTATGGAGCTGGAGATGAAGAGAGACAGTTGTGAGACACTTTGACTGACTGTGGGGTGGGGAGGGGGGTAGAAGACAGTTAGCTGACTTAAGGTCTTTAACTTGGAGAAGTGGAACGTTCCACTGTTTGGTTTTCGGTGAAGAGCAAAAGCCTATGTAAGTCATGTCTAGTCAAAGCATTACAAAACAGTAATGCCACTTATTTTCCCATGGATGAAGGTACGTACTACTGAAGTCTCCTTATTAGTTAGTGCGATTTTTTTTCCCCCCGATCTACCCACAGGGAAGAATTTTCAGCAAAAGAGGAAGCCCTAGAGATGATACTTTACACAAGCATTTTTTTTTTAAGATAGATTGCTAGGATTGCTTTTAAAAATTTAAGTAGCACTCATCTTCTGGGAAAATTAGGGGCCTTTACAACCTTTATATGAATGATTTAGAAAATACCCCTAGAACGTTTTGAAAGACAGCTTTTTAAGATTGGGAAAGGAAAAGAGTGGGAGAGAAAGTGGCCAAACCCCAAGTGGATGGTAACAGGCCCCAGAGGCCTCCTCCCACAGTTCAGAGGTAGAACAGCCACAAATGCCAAACAGTTGGCTGGCCTTGCAGTGGTGGTGAGAGGTAGGAAAGGGTAGGAAGTAGTAGATTAATAGATTTTGACCAAAACACAAATGTGTCTGAAATGAAATGAAGACCACAGGGTCGTTACTCTTCAAATCTGCTATGTATAAGAATAGATCTTTATTATTAAAATGAAGTGAATATTACCTGCCATTGAACTAGTATAGCCTAGTTTCTTCTTCTTCTTTTTTTTTTCCTCTCCAAAAGCAAAGGGGAACTCGGAGAAGAAGTTAGATGCCTAGCAGATAAGTGGAGGGGCAAAGGTCAAGCTGTTTTCCAAGGACCACAGAATATTGGAACTGGAAAGTTCCTTAGAATTCTTCAGCACCTTCATTTCGCAGATGAAGAAGTCAGTCCCAAAGATGTGAGGTGATTTGCCCTAAGATCCTAAATGACCAGCAAAGCTGAATACAGTCTTTCCCCTGCATTATGCCATGTTTCCTCTCTTTATTTAACTAGCACCCACCATCTTCTTCTAGTATATTATGGATGTCCAGTAAGTAGCCAACCACAGAACCACTCCTCTTTCCCTCCAGGGGAAAATGATGAGAGACAAAGAGACCCCTGGGAGGAGTGGGAAGGCAGTCAGTGCCTTGACTGTCTTACCCCTGCCTGACAGGCACCTTTTTCTGATCTCATGTATTCATTCATTCATTCATTCATTCATTCATTCATTCATTCAGCAAGGTTAAGCTAAAATAATATGTTTACTTTTAAAGGCTTAAGGGAGTATAGAATAGGGGTGGGGAACCTGTAGCCTGGAGGCCACATGTGGCCCTCTAGGTCCTAGTTTGGATTCATTCAAAGGGCCATGGCCTTGAGGCTGCAGGCTCCCCATCAAGGACTATAGAGTGTCACAGGACTTAAACCTCATATTTCAGAACTGTGAGGATATTTTGGCAGGTGTGAGAAAGAAATGGCTAGTAAATAATGCCTTCTGCTGACATAGGGGGACCTTCTGTTTCCCTATTAGAGTAGTGTTGGTACATATATGAGCCCACTTTTTCACCACCAAAGACTACAAGGTGTTTTGAGCACTATAGAGTCAAAGGAAAGGGCTTCAAAGGCCTCTCGAGGCATCTCAATGGCACTAGGGATAAGAGCGCTGGACCTGGAGTTGGGAAGACCTGAGTTCGAATCCAGCTTCAGAACTTCTCGTTGCCTCAGTTTCTTCACCTCTAAATTGGGGATCACAATAGTACCTACCTCAAAGGTTTGTTGTGAGGATCGCCCCAGATCATATTTGTTATGCCACAGTGCCTGTTGTATAGTAGGCATTTACTAAGTGCTTGTTTCCCCAACCCCACGTCAAGAATTGGTCCAGCCTCACCATTTTAATAATGAGGAATCTGAGACCCAGAGATGGAGAGTAATATTTAACCTTACTAGTATCCCTGGGAGGAAAAAATGGGCTAAAATATTTGGAAGCAAAAAGCCCAAGGACATGGGCTATGAGGTTGTTGCTTATCCTAAGTAATACAGTAAGTGGATACACTAAATTAAGGACCAGAATCTCTCTCTCGCCAGACCTGATAAAGTGTTCTGGTCTCATCACAAAGCCATGCTGCTTTTCCAGGAGCATTTTGACTAATGAGTTCTAAAGTATTAGGATGCAAATAGGATTCGAACAGGACAAAGATACTCTTTCCTCCTTTTCTTCTAAAGAAGAGGACATTTCAGTAAGAACCACAGAAAGGTGATATAAAAATAGAATCAATTAAAGCATTTTTTTCCTACAGAAAGAATCATAAAACCCATTAATTCCCTTAATCATGTTTCTGATGAAGACCCATTGTTTCTTAGTATCATTGATGTAGAAATGGAAAGAAACAGGTTTTCTAAGTCATTTCCTTTCTTTTTTAGATAGGGAAACTGAGGCCCAGAGTGATTAAGTGAAATAAGTGGTAGAGCTGGGATTCAAACTTAAGTCTTCTGACTCCAACGTGGCAATTCCCTATGTGTCCAGGCTCATGGTGGTTCAGTCACAGTTGAGGGAGAAGGATTTGTGGCTAACACTACTATCATAAATGCACAGTATCCTTTAGGGCCAATGGTCATTCATCAACACCTTATGATTTGCCCTCTGTTTTATCCTCACACCATCTGAACCCCTTCACCACTTCCCTTATCTTCCCCAAGGCCTCCCTTTGGTTCCCCCTTTTCCAAATCTCTCCTGGCTCTGCTTCCATACGTGTTAACTTGGTGAACTCCAACTGCCCTTGGCCTTTGGCAAAAGTGTCCTGTTTACTCTTCTACACTGTGGCTTGAGCGCCAACCATTGTTTCACCCAACCACTCCTACCTTATTGCCTCTTCCAGGTTTGTTGATTGCCTGTGATGGCTAAACTCCACCCCTTTATCCTTCGAAGGGGTAGGGATGCAACTTCATAGTCATATTTATAAAGCAACCCATGTGTGGACATTTTATTTTTATGCTTGGACTCATTTCTCTGCTGTCAATCCCCCTCTATGTGTGAGACCTTCAGGCAGGCTACTTCATTTCTGTGTCTAGTCTTACCTATAAAATGAGGGAGTTGGTCAGATAAACTCTTCAGAGTAAAAGTCTCTTCTGTCTCTGGTCTGTGCATATCTTTGAACTAGAATGGAACCTTGTGACAATCTCATTTAGGTAGAAAACGGTAGGGAACTAGGATGTTGTGAAGGCCTGTTCACCTTTGCAACATCTCTTGACTGCACTCCTCTTTTCTGGTGCTGCCACCACTCTGGTTCAGGCCCTCATCACCTCATGCCTGGCTGCTTGCCTCAAGACTCTCCCCATTCCAGTCTATCCTCTATTCAGCCACCAAAGTGATTTTCCTAAAGCACAGGTCCAACTGTATGACACTCCCAGCCTTCTTCCTCTCCCCACGCAGTAATCTCTGTTGGCTTCTTATTGCCCCCAGAACCAAATACAAAATTCTGTTTGTTGTTCACAACACGGACCCCTCCTATCTTTCTAACCTTACTTACTCCTGACTGAGTGCCACTGGGCCTCCTGGCTGTTCCACAAACAAGACTTCCATTTCCTCTTGGTATCCCCCTTGCATGGAATGGTCTCCCTCCTCAACTTTGCCTACCGACTTCCCTGGCTTCTTTTAGGTCCCAAATAAAATCCTACGTTCTACAGGAAGCCTTTCCCAACACCTCTTAATCCTACTGCTTTTCCTCTTTTAATTATTTCCTTTTCATCCTGTATATAGCTTGTTTGTACATATTTGTTGCTTTTTTGTCTCTGCCATTAGATTGTGAGCTCCTCGAGGGCAGGGACTGTCTTTTGCCTCTTTAAATCCCAGGGCTTAGCACTATGCTGGGGCAAATCTCTTAATAAATGTTTATTGACTGACTGACGGGCAGGAAATAGACAAACAAAACATCTGAGCCAACATAATAGAGCAAATTCATGCATGTTCATGTACATTACTCATAGGATAGCCCTTCAGAATGACTGAAGGCTGATTGACTTACATTATACACAGTCCTAACAAGCTTGTTTATGTTTTCCAAGCCCACAGCAACATTGTATAGCATAATGGTCTGTGTCTTGGGAGTTATAGTACCTAGATTTGTATCTGGGCTCTAATGCTTACTACTTGTGTGACCTTGGGAAAATCACTTACAAACAGAGGAACAAAAAGCAGCTAGGTCTTGATTAGTGTAAATAATAAACGGTCCCATTATTTGAATTCACACTGCATATTTCCAGAGGGCTAAAATAAATTGCACATTTTATAAAATTATTGCTTTGAATAGCACAAATTCAAATTCATGTAACCACTTCATGGGATTCCTAATTTTACACTAATCAGGATCTAGCTGTAGATTGGGCCCATTTTGTGTAGTAGCAAACAGCCCTGCTGGCTTCAGCAAAACCTAAGGAAATCACCATTTCCACACAATGATCTTCACAATGAAGACCCTGACTGATGGATCTCGGATCATAAATTTAGAGTTGGAAAGATTCTCAGAAGCCAGCTAGCCCAAGCCAACAAGCAACTCCCTCATTTTTACAGATGAAGAAACTGAGACATAAAGACCTTGAATGACTTGCTCAAGATCACACAGGTAGTGACAGACATGGGATTTGAACCCAGGCCATCTGACTCTAAATTTAGTGTTCTTTCCACTTAGCTATGCTGCCTCCTACACTCTGGTTCTTGAAGGAGTAAACCTTAAGCTATTGGGAAAACGCAGTTACCTAAAATAACTCACTCCTCAAAGACTCAAGGTGGATGAGTTTGGTTTTTTTTCCCTGTAATATCACAGGATGTAAATTTTACACGTATATTTCTCGAAAATATTTTTTGTTCTAATATAGAAAGATCTGTGCACCCTGTACTCTCCATCGTAAAGTAATGATTCACAAACACCAAAATCCCTGCTGGGTTCAAGGCACTGGGCATATAAAGATGAAAGGGAGTGTTGTTCTTGTCTTCCTTGAGCTTGTGACCTGCTATGCAATACAACATACACATGAATAGGTTATGATAGAATGGGATAGGAACCAAGGAAAGCCCTTGAGGAAGTTTGAGGGAAGAGTGATTCCTTTTAGATAAAGGTATCAGGAAAAGTATCATGGAGAGAAGGGTATCCCCCGTTGGGCCTTGATGCAGGGAGTGAGGAAGGAGTACCTTTTAAGCACAGGGGCCTCCCTACAAAGAATGACCTACAGAATGAGATTGTGAAAAAGCTAGTCACCCCTTTAGGGAAGGACATGGAAAGTGAAGGGGAATGGTCTTAAATAAAGTTAGAAGACTTAAATAAAGTTAGAAGACTGTGGGAACTTTTATGTGACAAGTGAAGGAGGTCATATTATTATATCCCAGAGACAATAGGAAGCCAATGAAGGCTTTTGAGAAAGTGAAAAGGGTATGGTGAAACCTGTGCATTAGGAGGTCATCAAATAGCAAGAATAAGTTATCTACAAATGCATTTTCTGCTTTTGTGATAATGTTTAATGAATTTTTAAAAATGCTGTCTATACACTCTGATATAAAATTAGAGGGGGAAAATTTTTTTTTCTTAAGCTAGGAGTGTTGAACAAGGTTTACACACGTACCAGGAAAAATGTCTTCTGGCTGGTTTGTGAACATGGCTTCAAGGGAACTTCCTCTGTTTCAGTTAAGTAAGCATCAAGAGAACAGTTTTGGTGCTTCAGGTAACATTAACCACATTGAGCAGCAGGAGCATGATTTGTCAGAACAACCTTTTTGTGTACTAAGGGATTATTGGTCCCAAAGGAGGTGAGCATTGATGAGGTAGCAGGGTCATAGTGATCCTCTATCTTTTTTTTCTTTTTTTTTCTTTTTAGGCAACTGGGGTTAAGTGACTTGCCCAGGGTCACACAGCTAGTAAATATCAAGTGTTTGGTCTGAGGTCGGATTTGAACTCAGGTCCTCCTGACTTCAAGGCCGGTGCTCTATCCACTGCGCCACCTAGCTGCCCAGTGATCCTCTATCTTAATAGACGCTGGTAGAAAGTGGTAAGACTTGGTCAAGCTGTTCATTGGTGTTTACCCTTGATATTGCTTCCTTCTGAAATAAGAGATTGTTGACAGTCAAAAAGTCCTGTGGCCTAACAGTCCCAGAAGGTCTAAGTATAATAAGAATAGTGTATATATTATTGTAACACTTGCCAGTTACAAAGTATTTAATATGTTATTTGATTTAATCTTTACATCAGCCCCACGGGTAAGCTAGTGAAATATTATCCCCATTTTATAGATAAGGAAGCTAAGATTTAGAAGGATTAAATGACTTGCTTGGTTATTGCATAGCTAGAAAGTGGTGGAATTGGAACTTGAAACGATATCTTCTGATTCCAAATTTAATAATGTTTTTCCTATACTATACTGCAAAGAAATCAGCAGTTCTGGCAGGTGGCTTCTTCCTCACTGGAAGTCTTTAAGTAAAGGCTGAATTTGTCAGATGTGGTGCAAAGGGGATGCGTGTTCAGGTATGGGCTGGATTAGAAGGTCTCAAGTCCCTTCCAACTCAGAAATTCTGTGAAATATTTAAAAATTTTTATTAACATCTTCTGTTTTTATGTCACCTTCATTTGCAAATGTACCTCTCCCTTCCCCTCTCCTCAGCAAGCCATTCCAAGAAAGAAGGGGAAAAGAGACAGCTTAGCAAAACTAAACAACATTTCAACGCATCTGACAAACAGTATATGCAATGTTTCATACTCACCTCAGTGAGGAGGAAAGGGAGGGTAATTTTTCTCATCTCTCAGGGACCGTATTTTATCATAATTACACAGAATTAAATTTTAATTGTTCTTTATGTGAAACTTTTAAGATAAGGAAACAGGAGCCCAGAAAAGTTAAGTAATTAGGACTAGAGAAATATGGGCCTTACACGATAGGGGAATTGGATGCCAAGTCCCAAAACTAGTCATGAAGGGGTCATGGGGGGATTTTTAATGCTAGAGGTCTGTGCTTGACTCTGTGGGTTTGGGGGTTTTTTTCTTTTTTCTTTTTTATGTTTTCATCAATGACGTAAATGAAGACAGACAGTATTACTTATCAGTTTTTCAAATGAGACAAAGCTGGAAAGGGTAGTTAATATGTTAGATGATAGGCTTTAAAAATATTTCAACTTTAGGCTTAATCTTGGTTAAATGAAACTTGAGAGGAATAAATATAAATTCTTAACCTTGGATTTCAAAAGCCAACTTCAGTAGTACAAAACAGGGGGAGGTACAGTCAGATAGCAGTTCATCTGGAAAGAGATCTAGGAAGCAACCCTTCAGGCACCATAGAGGTCTAGAATAAGGTATGGTGGCCATAATGTAATCTGAATCCAAATTAAGAAAAGTATAATATCCAGAATAAGGGAGACAGTGCCGTTCACCAGTCACACCACTTCTGGAATACAGAATTCACCTTTGACTAAACATATTAAGAAAATATATTGATAAAAATCAGGAGAATCCCCAGAAAGGGACAGCCATAATAGCAAACTGCCTTGAGGATGTACTGTTTCAGCATCAGTTAAGGGAAATGGGATGTTAAAGGGCAGTCATGTGGAAGAAAGATTTGACCTACCCAGAGGGCAGAATTGTTAGGTAGAAGCAGTCTAACAGCGGAAAGTTTCAGCTTGATGTAAGAAAACAAAACTTCCTAATAATTAGAGATATACAAAAACGGGATGGACTTCCACAAGTTACTGTAAGTTCTCTTCATTGGAGGGCTTCTGAGGAAGGCTGATAATCCCTCTTGTTGGTTATTGTAAAGAGGGGGTGGTGGTTGTGGTTGTAGTAGTAGTAGTAGTAGTAGTAGTAGTAGTAGTAGTAGTAGGGTTACTGTTCAGCTTTTAGGTAGACAAGATGGCCTTCCAGCTATTAGAATATATGGTTCTAAAGGAGTGGGACAAAGTAGTGTGTGTATGGGGCAGGGGGAGGTCAATATTCAAAACCAAGTCCAGTGTATTTCTTTTCTGTGTAGCTTCCAAAACTATTGTAGAAAACCGTACAAGGATGTTACAAATCATCACTTAATCATTAGGCAGAAACTTATACTATATCTCCCACCTTCAAAATTGAGAGCATCATAAAAATCTTTCCTTGCATAATTCTTCTCCATCACCAAGGCTTTTAGTGTGTTTGTTTCTGCTTTGACATTGTCCAACCGACAGAAATTCCTCTAAGTAAAAGATGCTTTGGTCTGGTCATAGCAAAAGGATAAATTAAAGAAACAGTTTTTTATAAGAGTAAACTTACTCCTCTACGTGTAATAACTTCACCTCTGGCTACCTCCCATTCTTCTATCGCCTTATCTCTTTCTCCCTCCTACTTTGCTGGGGCGTGGCATAATGACCCTGAGCACCCTGGATGCTCCTCCTGCCCCATAGAAGCAGCGAATTGGCATAGTCATCTGGTCTTCTTTTCCTTGTACTAAAGGTACTTAATCTCCAATCTTAAAACTTGAAAGGAAAGAAAACCCTAAATGTAAAACAACTTTTAAAAACTTTGTGTCATCTCCACTCTGTATCTGCTGCTCTGCCTGGTTTCAACTCCAGGGAACGAGATGCCAGAACAGGCTCATCACTTCAAATCTTATCACCATGCTGCTTAATTCAAGCTTTGATTGACACCACCTCCAGCCTCCTGTGCCCCCTGATTGGAAGGCTAAAGTACCCAACTTCTCTCAATGACTTCCTTTATAGTAGCTGGCCTCTCTCTCTCTCTCTCTCTCTCTCTCTCTCTCTCTCTCTCTCTCTCTCTCTCTCTCTCTCTCTCTCTCTCTCAGGCAATCAGGATTAAGTGCTTTGCCCACACTCACACAGGTAGTAAGTGTCAGAGGCCAGATTTCAACTTAGGTCCTCAGCTTAGCTGATGTTCTATCCACTGTGCCACCTAGCTGCCCCTTAACTGGCTCCATTTTACATCTGCTGCCCTGCCTGGTTTCAACTCCATGGAAAAAGATGCCCTGGTGCATCTTAACTACCACCTCCCACTTTCCTACCTCCTTTTGTGTGTTGTCTCCTTCCATTGGGTTGTAAGCTCCTTGAGAGCAAGGACTGTCTTTCTATCAGTTGTATCCCCAGTGCCTGGCTCATAGTAGGCACTTTAATAAATGTTTATTGGATTGGATGAGGGTTGAGGTGGCTCTTTTTGTCTTATAGATACATTTACAGCTCTTGCTGTTGAAAGTGGCACTAAATAGCACTGTCACTTATTAGTAACCTACCTTTATTTCCCCACATTAATTGGTGTCCCTAACGATAGCAATGTGACTTACAGTAAATTGGGAAGGAGTATGGTGTAGCAGGAAGAGTGCTATACTTATTCAGATGAGATTTGGGTTTGAATTCCACCTCTGACACTTAGGTCACTTAATACCTCAGAGGCTCAGTTTCCTCCTCTACAAGGTAGGACTCATAATCCTTATGCTTCAGACTAAAAGCATTGTTAGAGGATCAAATGAGATAATATGTGTAAATCTCTTTGTAAACCTTAACGTGTTCTATAAAGGTCCTGAGTGGCTTGGGTCAGATAAATTCATAAGCTCCCTTGCAGATCTAACATTCTCTGATCTAAGGCAGATGTTATAAATGTTAGTAATATTAAAATCTAGGTGAAAAATAGCATTAGAAAAAAGGCATCAAGGCATTCCGCTACATCATAGACAAGTGAAGGTAAATGTGGAATGAATCGATTCTAATTCCAGTTTGATAGTTTCGAGAAAAAATAAATAAATGATGCCTTTAATTTCTTGATACATAAAATGAGGTGAGGGATACTAATTCTGATTTTTTCAAAAATACATTCAAAAATGTGTAAGAAATTCCACATTTTAAATGATTGTAGAATACTTGGGAAATAAATTGCTAGAGATGTTTAAGATAAAGATTTAGATGAACTTCTGGGATCAGACTTAGGAATTAAGTTTTCCAGGGAAGAGACATATAAAATCATAATGTGCCATTTTATTTTTAACATCACTTTTATAAGCAGGAGAGCCTCATATAAAATCTCAGCAAGGCTTTCTCTGCCTTTATGTACCCTTTGTGCTTCAACTTTATTTGTTTATATTTGAAGTTTAATTAGTGTCTTTTTTTTTAATGCACTATAGTCACTTCCAGGTGTCTGCCAAAAGAACTGTCCCTTGTTAAAAACAAAAACAGTGAAGCAAAGTCAATTGACGCAGGGGCCTTAACTGACAGCGAATGTAAAATTCTGCACTGTGGTGTCCCATTTCTTCTGTACCAAGAAGAGCACTCCCTCCTGTTATAAATGAGGCAGGGAAGGGCCAGAGAGATTAAATAAGTTGCCCAAAGTCATAGAGCTTGTTTCATACAAGATTGGCGTCTTGAACCCAGGCCTCTTGCTGCCCCAGCTCAATACTCTTTCTGTACCATCCTGAAAATACACATCAGTCACAACTTTTTCTGGCAGTACCAAATATGTCCAACTTACTTTTTTAATTACTCAGAGCTCTTTAAATGAGATTCTAATTTCTTTGGATTCATGGAAAGAATGGAAAATAGAAATGGAAAATCTTGAATCCAGCCAAATTAGATAGGAAATTATTTCTTAAACTCTACCTGTCATCTCCTCTTCCCCACCCCACCCCCCATGCCAGTAATGTCCCTGTTCCTCATCTTTATCTCTGTCAGTATCTTTCAAGGTTCAACTGATGCTGTTGATACTTGAAGTGCTTCCTTGTTTGCTTCTCCACATAGACCTGCTGAAAGCATTCTCTCCCTTCTCACATTTTCTTAAAGTACTTCATTCTGATTTCTTCTGCCCATCACAGTCTTTTGTATCGTAATTAATAACATTTCATATTAAACTTAATTGTATGTTTGTTAAATTAATATATACACAGTCGATTGTAGGCTTCTTGAGGACAGGTAGTGTATAATTTTAAACATTTGTAGCAAGAGAGTCTACAAGCATAGTACATGAAATATAGTAAGCATTTAATAATTATTTGTTTAATTGAGTTGAATCTCTGGGGATTTTGCCTAACGCAACACTACTTGCATGTCTTGAGCACATGTAGGAACTTCAACACGTCAACAAAGTGTTTTATGATCTTATCATAACAAACTTTCCAATATTTTATTGTTGGAGTCTTTGTATAGCCAGTGATAACAGCAGCAGCTTACACTTAGATAGAACTTTACATATTGCCAGGTTCTTTACAGTGCATATATACATAGGTTATAGGGTTAGATGGGTATACATTGTCTCCCTCTATAGAAAGTGAGCTCTTTGATGGCAGGGATGGTTTCATTTGTCATTGTCTCCCCAGGATTTAGCATAGCTCCTGGCACATGGTGTACACTTAGTAAATGCTTGTTGATTTAATGATTGCTCTCCTTTGATTCTCACAAAAACCTCGTAAAGTACCAATAAGTAGGATACATATTATCTCCAATTTTTTCCTTCTGAGGAAACAGGCTTACAAAAGTTTGGTGCATGGCACAGCTAATAGGTGACTGTACCAAGATTAAAATAGAGGCAGACTTCGTCAAAGTCCTTAAAAAAATCTTTTTAAAAAGACCAAAAAGCTAAAAAAAACAAACAAGCAAACAAAACCAAACCCCAATAATCCTTTTCAAGACTGAAATGTAATCGAGGAAAAAATCAAGCAAAAGATGACCACAGCTCCTACCTTGGATCTCTCTCCTGCAGCTTCAATCAGCTCTGGAAAATTGATTTGCCAATTTCTAGTTGAATAGGTAAGATATTAACACACCCATGTGGTCACTGCGTAGGAGGAACAGCAGAACATCCTGTGGACTGGTGTCCATCACAGACTCCAAACTGAGAAGGTGGACGATGATACTCCAAGGGCAGATGGCCTTCTCTTTCTTCTCTACCAGACAAAAAAATTTTCAAAGCTCAGAATGTGCTGTAAAGCTCACCAGAGCTAAAGGTTTGCAGGTGTTTTTGTAATGAAAGCTCTGAAAGCAGATGTGTCTGAAATCTGTGCCTGACCAAGTGGGAAGCCTGTAATCCATTACTGATGTCCTGTCAAGACAGAAAGTGAGAGAGGGGAGGTTCAAGCAGGAAACCAGTTCTGGAGAAATACAAGAATTAGCATGTGTGGGAACCATTCCATCATGATTTGAGGGCATGGTGGCCTTTAAAACAAAACCAAAAAAAATTCTTTTTTCCCCCAAAATAAACTTATTAAAACAAATCTTGGCCAGTAATCAAGTTGTCCTTCTTTTTCTTTCCCTGGTCAGGTTGTTCACAAGAGTCTTAGCTAAGCACACCTACACATTGGAGCATTTAAGATTTGGCAAGCTTGTCTGGTAAATAGAATACACCTTTCTTTCAGTATGTCAGCCTTCCCTACTACTTGGTAAGAGTCACCCCAGCTAATAACTCTGCTTCTTACACTCCCACGAAACAAACAAAGGAAAACTGTCACCACTGGCAATTTTCCTGAGCACTAGGCATTACTTCCAGGTTACTCATGGGCTGTTATGTTCTACCTTCCAACCCCTGAGAAAACCACTAGCTTTTATTAAAGATCAGGCAAGGATTCCTGCACAGTGATGCCCGGGGCTGTGAAGATGACTATAGAGCTTGTGACTCTTTCTGTGTGAGGGGAGGAAAGTGAGGGAGAGAAGCCACTAACTACAAGGGGGATTGGCTGGCAAGAGGAAAGAGTATCTGTTGGACTGTCGCTTGCTGCTTTTGAAAGGTGTGCCTTGGATTTCTGTTACAGTGTGTACCTCCTAGGCAGATAATGGCATGCTGCTTACTTAGCCCCCTTTCGGATGTAACACAAGGGGTCCATTACATCTGTCCTAGGGAGCATACTGGTCTGACTTACTATACATTTTGCTAACTTGCTTACTAGGATTTTGATAAACCATTAGTTGGGGATCTTTGGTTAATTACTAAACTCCTAGTGATAGACAAAACTTGCCTGTTTCAACTTGCATTGTAATTTGAGGATTAAAAGCCACACCTCTGGGAAGCATCACTATCACAACTGATCTGGTACAGGAGACATATGTTGTTGGAAGCCACAGTTTGACAAAGGAGATTCCTAAAAGCAGTTAGGACAGTTAGCAGTTACCTTTTTTTAGTAATCTTCAATTATAACATTTCTACGAAGGGATATTTTTTAAAAAACTACAAGTCAAGTCTCATTTATTTTTCTTCAAATATAAAAGTACAACTATATGAGGTTTGTTTGGTTTTCTTTGCCAAAAAAAATTTTCTTTTTCTTAAAGGTGAAGTCATTACCAGTGACTTAAACTTCATCAGGATATATTGGTTGGTAGACTTGCCAACACTTGCCCTTAAGAGATTGTAGGTTTTAAAATCTGGAATTCAAAAATGTATTTTTATATGGCATGTAGCTAATGCAAGTATGTGGCTGATAAAAGGTATTCTATTGGGAAGGTTTTATAGTGCATCAATCTAAATATAGATAGGAGAATCCCAACTCTGTTTTGTATAAAATCTGAATATGGCTTAGAATATTATTTTTTGCACATACTTACACTTGTGCATGAATATCCTTTCAAAGAGAATCTCCTTTAAGGTTGAAGCTTCTCTTTTGAGGTGGCCTATTTTCAGACCCATCTAGTACTTAATTTTTTCCCCTTCTGTTACTCAGGTGACCAGCCAATAAAACTAACTGAAAACTAAATATGCTGCTTCCATTGGCTGGTCACTAATTTAATTGACCCTATGTCTGAAAGTCAACAAATCAGATGTGGGGGAAACAAAACTTAATCTGTTGATTGTAAACATTCCATAGTCAAACCTTAAAGGATGATAATATTTCTGGTTGTACCATTTTAGAGAACTAAAATGGTGCAACTAAATCATAGATGATAGATGACAGGGATTATTGTCTTCTTGGTTTCTCAACCTGTATTCTACTGTGAAACAGTCCAAGGGGATCTGTCAGTCAGTCAACAATTATTGATTTAGGCACTGTGCTAAATGAGGGGGATACAAAGAAAGAAAAATGTTGCAATGGAAGACAAGCACACACAGGAAACCCATTTGCTCTGTGCTCTATGCTACCTCATGGACAACTACATTCAATCAAGGTGGAGAACCATTTGTGACTAGTAGAAATTAATCAAAAAGTTACTTCTCTTTGGTCTTGAATTAATAATTGATTGTATCTAGCACTATCTAATGAATAACCAGTCATATGTCATTGTTTTAGCATTTTATTATATAAGATAATCAATATTTATTCATCCATACCTATATCTATGGAGCATCTCTCTCCCCCTCTCTCCATCTGTATATAAATGTGCATATAAATAGATTTTCATTGTTTTTATACTCAATACCCAAATAATTGGAGGATACAAGGAGGCAAAAGTATTAAAAAAAAAAACACTGATAATTTACCAATTAAATACCAAATCCCAAAAGAAACACAAATATGATGAAAGCAGTGGGGAATTAGAGTTCGTTTCTGGTGATCCTAATGTGTGTATGTGTTAGTGACTAATTTTTCTTAAGCCTTATGGTACCATGAAACTTACCAAAGGCATTTATTAACAAATTACAGAGAATTTAAAACAAAAAAAACCCCAATTTTTAAAAGCCAAAATATGATAAAATAAAATATTGCCTCAAAATGCTGACTTAGAAAAGTGAAGTACCTTAAAAAATACAGCTGGCACATCCAATGATGTTCCCAGTTATAAAGAAAGTGCTTATTTTGTGAGACTAGTTGGGGAATCATTTTATGTCAATTATGAGTATGTGTTGAATATGATGTATGTGATAATGTGAATATGTAAAGTAAACCTTTGTAGTATTTGATACCATTATTAGAAAGCATCTTAAAAAAAGAAACCCTCAGCCTTTTTAAAAGGTTTTTCTTCAGGGGTTCTCCTACAGCAAATAGTTTGAAAACTTATCCAACTCCTCTTTTTATAGATTAGGATCATGGATTTCAAGCTCAGAATAACATTCTAGTCCAACCACTTCATCTTACAAATAAGGAAACTGAGGTTCAGAGAAGTTAAAACTTGTTCAGGGCCACATGGCTTTGTAGACAGCAAAATAATTAGTAACTCAAACTGACATCTGATTTTTATAGTCCCGTCTTCCCTTGGGGTAAGAGCCCTTAAGAAGTGTTTTCAAAGGTTTAGAATTGTAGTTAATCATCTTTATTTTCTTTCCTTTTTGAAAAGGATAACCTCATTATTCTATAAAATGAAGGACTGGATTTGGTTTCCTCCCCCTCTCACAGTCTAAAACTCCACAAACCATGAGTCTACCTTTTAACTTAGTCCTATATTTATTTTCTCTAAACTCTTTTCTGCTCTACTTTTGAAAGAAATATAAGTTAATGAATCAACATATCAGTCATATTCCAAATTCTCGATTGTAGCCCTATTACTGTCTAGTGACTGTGTTCTTTAGTCACACTGTATGTCACTCATGTTGTTTATGAAGTCAGAAGCTCTGCATTTTTAATTGAGACTTGAAGAGCTAAATGGCCATTAAATTTGCAAATGGCATTAAATTTGAAAGGAAGGATCTTTGATTTCCTGGAATGTGGGAAGTATTCTTTTCCTAAGAATGGGAGCTTCCTTTCCCAATGCAGATCACAACCTAAGATCGAAACCTATCTGTGATTTAGACAACTTGGGCAGCTCTAGGGAGTTGCCTCTGGCTCTTGGATATTAAGTGACTTGTCTAACACTACATAGTTAGTGTCAGAGGCAGAATTTGAACACAAGTCTTCCTGGCACCAAGCCCAACCCTATATTCACTATACCATATTGCTCTAGTTTTGAGATTTGGTTTTTTGTTTGTTGGTTTGTTTTTTGCTTTGCTTTTCTAAATTTAAAAAAAATATATGTTTTATATTCAAAGAAAGATCAGCCTTCTTCCCTTCCTACTTCCTACCCATGCTGATAAAGCAAGAAAAACAAAGCCTGTGTTGCAAGCACATATAGTGAAATTGTTATAGTTGTTTAAAAAAAGAACAAATGAAATATAGAACCATAAAATTTTGTTTTGTATATTCACCAAATCTTACTCATTACAACTCTTCCTTCCAAGTTCTCATATGTTCATTCAGCACAGGGATCAGGTCTTATTTTTCTTTGAATTTTCCCTAGTTCAGTACTTTGTACCTAGTAAGGGGCTTAATAAACATTTCACAGAATCTCAGATTGAAAGGGACACTCAAGGCCATATGGCCCAGCAGAGACCTGAACAAGAATCCTGTCTGCCCAATATCCAAGTTATCTACCCGTTGCTTGAAGCCCTATAGTGAGGGGGATCCATTATCTCCCAAGGCAGCTCATTCCACATTGGGATAGCTCCCAATGGTTAGCAAGTTTATGGTTTGTTTTACATCAAGTTTAAATTTTCCTTCCTGCTACTTCTATTCCTAGTTCTAGACTCTGGGGAGAAGCAAAACAAATCAAATCCTACTTCTGCATGATGGTCTTAAGATATTTGAAAACACTCACCATGTTGCCTCTCCCTCCCCCAAGTCTTCTTTCATCTTGGTTAAACATCTTCATTTCCATCAAATCCGATATGGTATTATCTTGAGGCTCTTCCCAATCCTGGTTATCCTCTTCTGGACACACTCTAGCTCATCAATTTTCTTCCTACAACATGGCAACAAGAACCGAAGGTAATATTCCGGATATTGGCTGACCAGGGCAAAATGTAGCATGATTACCATCATCCTTGTCTTTGTCACTATAGCTAGGTACTGATTCTTGTAAATAATGAATCCCATAAAGTGGTTGCATGTATTCAGATTTATACAAATTTTCAAAGTTATAATTATGTAAGATATGGTAGTTGGTTCTGGCCCAATGGAAATATGCAGTGTGGGTTTGAAAAATGTGAACATTTCAGGGGGTTCATTGTTTATGCTAATCAGGACTTGACTGTGTTTTTCTCTTAATGCAGCCAAACATCGCATCAGCATTTTATTTTTGGCCGCCGTGTCACACTGTTGACTCATGTTATGCTTGCAGTTTGCTAAAAGCCCGAGATAATTTTCAGATAGATTGCTATCTAGCCACCCCCTTCCCCCAGCTTGTATTTATGAAGTTGATTTTTTTTAAACCCAAGTGTTAAGACTTTACATTGATTTATGTTAAATTTCTTCTTATTAGATTCATCCAAAATATCTCAGCTTTCTGGCACCTTCAAATTTTATAAGAAGTTATGCTATACATGTCAACATCCATACAAAAGTTAAGTAGCACAAAACTGAGCACAGATAGATGCCTGTGGCCACTTCATCATAGACCTCCTAGAAGTTGATGGCAAGTCATTGATGACTGCTTTTTGGGTCTGGCCAGTTCAACCAGATTCTAATCCTCCTAAATCTGCTCTCACCTCTCCATCATTTACACAAGAATAGGATGAGACTGGCAAATGTTCAGGAAAATCTAGGTAAATTTTTAAAAGGATACCAATAAAAAAGGAATACAGGTGATCAGCAATCACAGAAGTAGCTCCAGTCAAGGAGAGGCAGTTATTATGTCATCTCTCCGTCAGGGCCAGCTAAACTCTGAGTGACAACATTCGTTATATTCATTTTCACCATGCAGTTGAAAGACCTGCCACCACCAGGCCAAAGGGACACCCCCTTTTCCCCTTAAGTTTTCTCCTTCATTTCCTCCCCCTAGCCAGAACCCATGTGGGCTACTTAACCACTCATATGGCTTGAATGAGATGGGAATCACTAACTCTACTCTTCCTGGTGAGATGTGGAAGACCACCAGGCTTTGTAATTTTCCCTGCCTCGTATACCCTGCAGACCCCTTGGCATTATCATCTGACCTGCCGGCAACCTAAGAAGCCCTGGGCCTTGTCACCTGCCCCCCTCCAATGAACTCTTAAGAATTTCTGAACCTTCGCATCTGCCCTGAGCTAAATTTTCTTTTATGGGTTGTCTCTCCTAACTAGAGTGAGCTCCTTGTTTTTTCTCTTTGTATGTCCAGTGCTTAATAGCATAGCATATAGCAAGAGCTTAATAAATGTTTTTTCATTCATTTATGTATTCATTCATTATATCATCCTCTTGGTCTACCAGTCTAGTAATCTTGTCAAAAAAAAGGTTTTAGTGGTCATTCCAGCATAAACTGTTATTGAGGAAACCATTCTAAGGCATTTTGATTACTATTTTTTTTCTCCATCACTTAATGATACATTCTAGAATTTTTCCAAGAATTGAATTCAAGCTCACTGGCCTTTCAGTTTGTAGACTTCATTTCCTTCCTTTTTTGGGGGGGGAGGGGGGCTAGGCAGTGGGGGTTAAGTGGCTTGCCCAGGGTCACACAGCTAGTATGTGTCAAGTGTCTGAGGCTGGATTTGAACTCAGGTCCTCCTGACTCCAGGGCCAGTGCTCTATCCACTGCTCCACCTAGCTGCCCTCTTCCTTTTTTTGAAAATCAGGATAGCATTTGCTCTTCCCAAATCCTGGAGTAGCTCTTCAAGTCAAGTCAGCAAGCCTTTGTGAATCTTCAGGGGAAGCTAGATGGCACAGTGGATGGAACACTGGATCTGGAGTCTGGAAGACTCATTTTCCTGAGTTCAAATCTGGCCTCAGACATAGAGACAAGCTGTGTGACCCTGAGCAAGTCACTTAACCTTGGTTGTCTCAGTTTCCTCATCTGTAAAATGAGTTGGAGAAGGAAAAGCCAAACCACTCTAGTATCTTTGCCAAGAAAACCCCACAAGGGGTCACGCACGAAGAGCCAGACACAACTGAAACAACTTAACAGCAACAACAAATACTTAATGCCATACTGTGCAGTGGGCTGGGAATACAAATACAAGCAGGGAGAAAGATGATCCCTGCCCTCAAGAATCTTACAACACATAAAAAGGAAGATGAAACTCTTTGGGGGAAGAGAGGATACACCTGTGGGTAAAAAAAAAAAATGCCAAAGTCCAGAGTACAGCCTAGACTGAAATGAAGTCTTCCACTCTCCATGTTTTACATCTGCCAGTTCCTTTCTAGATCTCAGTCTGGATCATCTGTGTCTGGTGATCTAGGCTAGGAATAACATATCTAGTACAGTGACATGTTCTCTTACTATCTGTTGAGTTATTTTAGTTATCACCTTCCCTGTAGCCATTTTTTCTGACATTTCCATTTCAAAAAAAACCAATTTCCTTGACAGAGAAGATAGGTAAAATTAAGCTGAGCAGCTCTGTATTTTCCTCATTATCAGTTGTTGTCATGCCACTCATCCCCAGCAGTGGGTCGTTTCTTTGACCTTCCTCTTTCCTCTTCCCCATGTAGGTAAGAAGGAAGCCCCTTGCTTCCTTAGTTCCCTTGGCAGGCACAGCCAGTTCTAAGCTTTAGAAATCCTGCCATGAATCTTAGAAAATCATGGCATGCTTTAATATTCATCCTTCGTTATTTGCCTTGTTATTTGCCCAACTTCCAGTTTCAGTACATCTTTTACTTTGGTGGGGGAGTTCCCTGTATATCCACTCTGGTGTCTTTAGACAGCTTCCTCTTTTCATCTTTATCAAATTGGTTTTCTTTATGCCTTTCAGAATTTCATTACTGAGAACTTCCTATTCCTCCAGCCCTGGTTCCCCTGTAGAATTTCAGGCCAATGTGATCCCACCTATCCTTTCTTTGGATACTTTGAAATCTGATCTTTCAAAATCTAGAGGGTGTGCCAGACTTGCCTCTTTTCGATGGAACTTCCCTGAAAGCTTCCCATCATTCCCACTGCAGCAACTCGTTCCTTCTTGTTGTGGACAGCCAGATCTAGAATAGAATTTGTCGCTGCTTCCACTACTTTTCAGAGGATAAAATTATCAAGGCAAATCAGGAACTTATTAGTTACTGTGCTTAAGACACAGTGCATACTTGTATAGATATCTGCATAATTGAAGACCCCCTATCACTACTATACTTAATGCTTCCAATCCAGAAATCAGATCATTCTTGTACTGTAAACTATATTCAAAAAATCCAAATCTCATTCTCAGACATTACTTTCTTAACTAGCTGTTCATTTCCTAATATGTTTGCTGAATGTTGAATTAGCCTAAGAAAATATACATGATAGAAAGAAAAGGGATTTAAAAATCAATTTAGCAAACATATGGAAACTTTTACTTCCAAATGAGAAGCATCCCCTTCAAAGAAGTCACCTTAGGAGGTGAGACCTTGATTTCAACTATGCTGCCAATGCTCGGAATTCCTCTTTGGAATTGCCTTCAGAGCTAATACATGAGCCACACAGGAAACCAAGTCTCATTGTTTTATTACCACACCTACATTTTTAGCCAAATAGTATTACCCAGCTTAATCACTTGCCTTATTCACCAGCCAAAGCTCTGAATGATCTTGAGCAGTTAAAAAAAAATCAGGTCTACTCTCAAAAAGCTGAAGATTGGCTACCACTGAGGATATTTAGAAAACTGTATCACAGGTATAGAAGTCAGCTAATAAGAAGGTTGCATGCACATGCTGATCAATGAATGTATTTCTGGATTAGGTAGGTGTTCTTCCAGAGTAACTACTTTAAATGGAACATTTCTCATTTGGATGGTACAATTTTTTTTAGAGATTAGTCATATTTCCTGATAGTCACACCTGATAATATGAGTGTCAATACTCAACTTGCCCCCAAACCAAATTCCAGTGGCAGTATATCAGAAGCCTTCTTCCCCACCTCATTGGAACAGAAAGGAAATGTAGCACTTGAATTTATTTTAGACCTATTGCTTAATGGCCTTTATTTATTGGCTAGAATTGTGAGTTGTATCGAGTAAGACAAAGCCCATTTGGAAACAGTGAAGGATAAAAAAGCATAAGGGAGAAGAGCTTGAGATAAGAGTGGACCAAAAACTACCAGTACAACAGCAGTGTTTGATTATATTTCATGTAATCTAGTAATCTAGTCTCTCAAATGGGCTGTGGTATGCGAAGCTTTTTTAAAAAGTCTTCCACCGTATAGAACACATTCTTTTTCACGTGCCTTGCCTCGATGGTGGCCCTATTTATTTTGATTGCTTTTCCAAAAAAAATATTCTTGGTATTTTTTTTTGTCTTTGCATCTCCTGCATTTCCAAATATGTCTGTCCTCCCTCACCTTACCCAAAAAGCCATTTCTTGTAACACTCTATCTTTCTTTTTTAAAGAAAGAAAGCAGAGAAGCAGTTCTGCAAATCCAACATATTGACAGAGTTTGACAATATGTAGCATTCTGTACCCAGAGTCCCTTACTTCAGCAAAAAGGGGAGGGAGGTTCATTTTCTCATCTCTCCTTAGGGGCCAGGCTTGGTCATTATAATACATGGTGTTTGGTCCCTTTTTTGTTGTTTTTGTACTTTCCTTTTATATTGATGAAGTCAGTGTATATTTTGTTTTCTTGTTTCTACTTTGCATCAATTCACTTGTCTTCCCATGAACATATTCCATATATTCATCATTTTAATGGCATGGTAATATTCCGTTATATTTGGAGGTCTTGTGTTTGAAAGGGGGAATGAAGAAACTTAACAGTTGTTCATGGGGAAGCAGCAAAATTGACAGAAAGACCCGGAAAATAGGAACAATGACTAAAAATTAGAGGAAATGGGATTGTCAACTCTGGAGAAGAAAACTTTAAGAATAGGGAAAGCACAGGCAGATTTAGACTGCACTGAAAGGCCAAATTTAGAAAACTTGGCTGTAGTAAGTCTTATGGGTTATCATGAAAATTGTGAAAACTCCTTAGCTAGAGATCTTTCAAAAAGGAAATGCTCATCATCCCCTCTGTCTGAGAGATGTAGGCCCAAGCAAAGACCAGCAGATGAACTAGAGGTCCTTTGGAGGTCTCATTTCACCCTTGTGCTAAGCTATTCTCCTTCATAGAAACCATCAAGATTGCCTAAAAAGCACTTAGAGAAAATCATTGGATAGAAGAGATGCTCTAAACACAGGTTACATATCTGCCTTTGAAGATGGGATGGTAGAAGTTTAAGGTCAGTTTTCCATTTTAAAAAAAATTATTTGTCAAACAGCAGAGTAGTTCTAAAACTGTAGGTTCTGGAAAAACCACTTGTTTTTAAGCCTTCCTTGTACCTCTCCCTAAATTTGATGTTGACTTCCCAGGATCATTTTATTCCCACATTTTATTTTAGTATAGGGTTATGGGACGCATCCTTGTTGACAAGTTTTGTCCAGTGGAATATCACCAGAATATCTGGTAGACGTGAAGTAGTTGTGGTTATAAAGTTTCATGAAGGACTTGATTTTTCATTTCTTGACAATCTTGTTGCCCATTGCTAGGGTCACTTTGTGGGAGCACTTGATACCAGCCACCAGGACATGGCTGTAGAACCTGTCAGAGGTCCCATCATCTGTGTTCTTTTTTCTTTCCTTTCTTTTTGTAAGGCAGTTAGAGTTAAGTGACTTGCCTAGGGCCACACATCAAATAAGTGTCTGAGTTCCGATTTGAACTCAGGTCCTCCTGACTCGAGGGCCAGTGCCCTATCCACTGTGCCACTTAACTGCCTCTGCATTGTCTGTGTTCTCGACAATAATGGCTTTGCGTTCAGAGTCCCTCCTAGCCAGAACCAGCACTACCTTCTTGGATTTTAATTTTGACATGAAGCGCAGCATGCTTCTAGAGCCAAAAGCTAGTTTTCCATTTCACTAGGGACAAAAATTCTTAAACAGGACAATGGCTTACCACAAATTATTATTTATTTTCTTCAGTTTGTGGGGGGAAAAAAATCAGGCATCCTGTTTAAATGGTTTTTTAAAAAATTTATGTCTTTTGTTTTTATATGGCCAAAATTTCTCCCACTATTCTCCTCACCTCCTAGAATCATCTCACATGATCCCAAAAAATTTTTAAGAAAAAATCCCAGTCCAAGCCAATTAACACATTGAGGAAGTCCAAACATATATGCACTAATTGCACACTGTGGAACTCTCGCCTCTCTGAAGGGGGGAGCAGGGGTCTTCTCATATCTCCTCTTTGTGGCTTTGCTAGCTTTTGTTGCTGTTTGTAATTTCACAACATTCACTTTTGATTGGTTTTTTGGTTGTTCTTTCTATTTACATTGTTGTAGTCACTGTGTGTATATTGTTTTCATGGCTTAGTTTACTTCATTTTGTATCAGATAATGTAAGTCTGTCCATGCTTTTCTCTACTCATCATGTTTGTCACTTCTTATAGCAAGGTTAAATATTCCATTACCTTCACGTACCATGCTTTGTTTATCCACCACTCATCCAGGGGACATCTACTTTGTTTCCAGTTCTTTGTTAATACAAAAAGTGCCTCAAGAAATATTTTTGGTATAGGGGCTTGCTTTCTTTATCAGTGACCTCTTGAGGTATATACCTAGTAATGGAATCTCTGGTTCAAAGGATATTGACATTTTAGTCACTTTGTGGAATTCCAAATTGCTTTTCAAAATGATTGTACTGATCCACAGCTCCACCAACAATGTACTAGTGTGTCCCTCTTCCAGCAGCACCTCCAGCATTAACTGTTTCCATCTATTGTTATCTTTGATTAGGTTCCTGTTAAGAAGAAATAGGTTTTCCTTCATAGGATATTTCCTTAGTGCACAGACCACAAATCAATGTCACCTTAGGAGACTGGGGAAGGGGTTCTCCGATTTCAAGGCAGCAGGTCAAGGAGATGGGAAGAGGGGGGAAAGTTAGTCAACACTTGAACTTCTTACATAGAGTAATACTGGAGTTTCTGCTTTTATTTTTTGCCCCTGGTTTCTATACAACTGATTTTCACTCCATTCCTCCTCTATCCATATTTCAAATAGCAAATACAAATATGTAACTCAAGAAATTAACTGAGGGGCAGCTAGGTGGCACAGTGGATAGAGCTCCAGCCTTGGAGTCAGGAGGACCTGAGTTCAAATTCAGCCTCAGACCCTGGGCAAGTCACTTAACCCCGACTGCCTTACCAAAAAAAAGAAAAAAAAAAGAAATTAACTGAACTATTGTAGAACTAAAAGTTCCCAGAAATGAGCCTAACCATGTAATTTTTTTTTGTTCCTTTGCTCACATTGTGAGGTTAGAAGAGAAATGCCAGCTTTCTAGTATGATTCAGTGGATTGCCATATGTTGAAGGTAGAAGGGGCCTTGAGACATTGTTCTAATACAGTCTGGTTATAATGAGGAAGCTGAGGCCAAGAGAGGTCCAGTGACTTTTCCAAGGTTACATAGCAAGATAGTGGCAAAGCCAACTGGAGCTGGCAACTGATAAAAAATTGACATGAAGTGACTGGCAAAAAGGAAGGTCAGTTTCACACGCTAAGCAGATGTGAATGGTGATAACCACTTAGGCAATCTTTTTTTTTTCTCCCAAATCAAAATGTGCCTTACTTCCTTCAAACAAATACACCTTAAAAGCCACTCACTTCTAAGTGTTCTTCCTA
The DNA here is from genome assembly GCF_003287225.1 of Phascolarctos cinereus. Taxonomy (NCBI): domain Eukaryota; kingdom Metazoa; phylum Chordata; class Mammalia; order Diprotodontia; family Phascolarctidae; genus Phascolarctos; species Phascolarctos cinereus. The sequence goes on along the minus strand of NW_027555736.1, from coordinate 111,783,461 downwards.
AGTTTGTAGGGGTTACATTTCATTGTTTATGCCTGTTTTCTTTCATGTGGGACAAAAACTCCCAACTTGCATCTCTGCTGAAGACAAATACATGAGAGAAGATGATTTAGAATCAAACTGGAGTTTATATTTTGCCTTGTTTTGCTTTTTTTGTTGTTTTGTTTTGAAGATTAGGTTCCTCATACTTATCTCTCATTTCCCTTATTCTTTTCTTTTACTTAAAATTGGGAAATCTCATTCACAAAAAAAAAATTCAGTCACCATGCATTCACTCTAGGTAGAATTACACATGCCTACTGGACACTTTGATCCCCTGTCTCTGAAAGCTGGAAACACCAAATGAAACATCATTGGCCTTGGAAATTTAATTTTCTCTAACATACAAGGTAAAGGTAGAAAAAGTGAAATCCAGACAAGAAGAGGGGAAAGTGGAATGGACCCATGTGAAGGGAACCACAGGCAAGACAGTATTTTGGCAGCAGAACTTGAAGCCAACCTCACTTGGCTAGACTTCATCATCCTTCTCTCTCAACAGAAGGCTGTTTCTGAGTTCATCTCTATAGAAATTGCAACATTTGGCCTCTGTGGCAGTATGATCTGTACCCAAGGTGTTTGTTGTGTAGGGGGAAGCCTTGGCTCCTACTTGCCACTCTTAGTCAGGTCCCAACACCATCTCATGTCCCAGATGTGCCCAGACCTGCTGCCCCCAGATGGATGTCTTTTGGCAGTAGGGTGAAGGTAGAAGGGTTCATCCTCTCTCTTGGTGTTTCCTGACACACTGTCTTCAGAGGAATGTGCATAATAGACTCCCTGTATTGATCATGAGATCAATAAAGGAGAGACAAGTCGTTCTTCACATTCTTTTATCTCATAAAGGACTTGATTTTTTGGTTTTTACCCAATATCAGTGGACCCATTACTGGTACAATGCTTTCTGCCACCTATCAACAAATAGTTGACTTGCTTTCCACAATACTATCAAAGTGTTCAGGTGCTGGGGCCTCTTCTGACTAAAGCAGAAAACCTTCCCTTCTGACTCCAGTGCAGTCTGAAACCCTGTCTGTTATTGGTGGTCAGATCCTTGTCCCTTTTTGGTGATTATTAGTCAAAAACCATACATGCCCAGAAATTGTCCTTAATGCCATAATCTACAGCTTGGTGATTTCTCTTCCAAAAGCCTATGTGTTTTTGTTTTTGTTTTTTTCTCTATTGGAAAGAACATTTATACTCCTGAATGGGGGGTGGGCTAATCTATTAAAAAAACAAAACAAAACACTTTTCCTTTGGAAACTGCTGTCTTGCAACCTATTACCATTTTACAACTTATGAGTCATGGTAGAGACTGTTCTGGAACATGAACCTAGGACAATTTTTACCAAGTTGTATAATTTTTTTAAAAAAGGTGAGTACCTAATGGTTATGGCAATGTGTAGATTTTGAGGATTTCATTTCTTTAAAACAGAAGTTCCCAACCTGGACTATATGAACCTCCAGGGGATACAAGAAGGTTATCAAGGAATATGGGAATACTTGGCAAATAAATGTATCATGCTATTGAAATTAATCTCTGTATACATATCTCGCATGTTCTGATTTATGTATGTTGTCTTCCTATGAAAACAGATGTTCCTTAAGGGCAAGTCTTGTTACTGCTATTTGTGTCCTTAGTGCTTAGAACTGTGTCTGACAAATAGTAAGTCCTAATCAATACTTGATTGTTTAACTGATTATTTATTTGGGGCATGTGCATGGTAAACATGAGAATTTTTTTCATATTGAATAGTGGGTAAGAGAAGGTTTACTGAAATCCATGACATACAGGATCAGAAAAGGTTGTAAATTCTTGCTTTATACTCTTCTCTGTACTACTTCAGGGAGGGAGAGAGATGTGCTCCATAGAAAATACTGTTTTCTTAAAAACATTGGCTCATGGGATAGTTAATTCTTAATTTGAGTCTTAGTTCTGTTACTAACCAGCTGTTTGACTTGAGGCAAGCCATTTTCCTTCTCCAGGTCACTATATCCTCATCTATAAAATAAGAAATTGGACTAAATGATCTCTAAGGTCCCTTCTAGCCTTAATATTGTCTGATTCTAAAGTCTTCATTGCAGTGGTCTTTGGTGGGTTTATTTGTCATTGGCTTTTTTATTTTCTTTTCAGTCTATCCTTTCCCTCCATCCATCCCCTCTTTTTTTAAAAAAAGAAATTGAAAATCTATAATAATGCAAGTAGAAACTTAAAATTACCCTGCTGAGAAAATGCAAGAGTTAAGCTCTCAACACAGCATAAATTGATCAGTGGTTTTACATTTTGGATTCCCATTTGGAATGTTCAAGTTTGGTTGAGTTCCTGTTACTGTAGGAATTCTTAACATTGGCACTTCCTGACTTTGTCCAGTTAGAGTGTGCTCATATAACATGCTGTTACCCAAGGTTTCAGCAGGCAATAAAACTTGTGTTTGACCCCAACCAAAAATGTTTTGACAATCCAATGCCATATTCCTCCCCAAACTAACTGTGAGGCATCAGAAACCACGGCTTCCTGATGGTGAACAAAGTACATCACTGTTAAGCCAGAAAAACTGTGGCCAGCGTACCAGGAGAATGGGAACTTTCTGGATGGTGAGTGAGTAAAATCATCTATTTTCCTAAAGCATCTTTCAGGTAATACAATGGGAAGAGAAGCCAGTTTCTCTTTTTATCACAAGCGGAATATTTTGGACTTGAAGCTGAATGGGGGGGGGGATGCCATATAGTTCCACTGATCGTGATCCCTCTTGACCCCTAATCTTGAGCCCATCTTTCCTCCTTTTTAGAAGAAATCTCTTTTATAGGTGCAAAATAGGTCCCAGATGTACAAAGAATTAGACTTATTTCTATGAGACACACAATTGCATTGTAAACGTAGTCTTTCTGTTTAAAGTCACTCTAAGGGGCTCTGCACATGCATGGTGAGTACTGGCCACTCCTTTCGTTCTTCTCTCTTATGTGGAATCATGTGTGTAAGGGGAGAGATGCTCTTATGTAGAATGATGGAAAGAGCTGAGGGAGAGACTTGGGTTTGAGCCCCACCTCTGGTCCCTTAAGGCCTGGCTGAGTGGCCCTGGACAACTCACATAGGCTCTCACCTTCAAAAAAGATTATCTCTGTGTCCTCCTCCAGGTCTAAAATCCTGGGCAGGCAATATGAGAAGAGAGGAAGGCTGCTGGGAAAGACAATTGCTAAGTCATCTTCCTTTTTCCATGCTACTCCTATTTGCTTTAATCCACAGGAAGTTCCCAATGTCCTGCTTTACCAAAATCTTTCAAAACCTTCCTCGTTGCTGAAAAGTTAACAAAAAACTGATTTAGATGCGGCTTTGATTTGTGGGAAGTCAGACATTTAACTAAAACAAATGTACAAATCCAGTTCAGTGTCTAGCATGCTCAAAGCGCCTGTCCAGTTTCCTTAGGCTGAAATCATGTCAAATTGAATGTTATTTGTTTTAAATGGGCTGTTGTCTGGGGCTTAGAAACTTTGTAATGTGGACATTGGTATCGTGGGAATATTTAAAGTAACTGAACACATCTCTACAAATGGAAGGTGGCACGTGGGGTTCTTCTGGCAACCGAGTTCTTTTATTGGCCATATTAAAGTTAGACATATTAAAAATTTTTTTTTCATAAAAGCATATAAGTTGAATCAACCTACATCAGTACTACTCCGGTGCAGTTTTCTCTTCAAGCTGAACAGCGGCACCACTGAACAAAGCCAAACTTTTGTGTGTGACTTGTATTAGGTTAAAACACTAGGAGAACGTGCAGTAATAGTAATGAAGATGAAAATGATGATCACAGTGGAATCTTGACAATCCAGCCCTCCATAAAACAGTGAAGTTGGCAAAGGTCTTCTCAGGAGACCCTGGCCTACCCTTTCTGTGAACTCCTCCCTCCCCGGTGGCGACTCATTTCTCCCTTTCCCCTTTTCCCCACCTTTGGCCACCTAGTTGCCCTCCTGACCCCCCAAGCCTCTTCTTTCAGTCAGAACTAGAAATGATCTGATGCCGTTTGCACTTGTTGGCTCATTTGAACTGCAGTTATAGTGTGTCCCATCAACCAGGCATTTGCCTTTTAAGTCCCTTATCTCTCATCATGGTATAAAAGGCTTTGCCTCTCATTAAAGGAATGTTAGGCATTGGGAAACAGGTGGGGAGACATGCTTTTGGAAAGGGAAGGTCCAAAGTCATACTTCAGGTTCATCTCTGAAAAAAAATAAACCCAATTTATCCTGCTTACTATCTGTGTGGTCTCACTGATCCTCAGCATACTCATCAGTAAAAGAAAGGCATTGGACTAGCTCTCTAAGGTACCTTCCAGAACTAAATCCTTTGAGGATGACTGTAGATGGATCATAAGAGATGAAGGAGCAGTCTCTCCCACTTGTCAGCCCCCCCTCCCCAACCCTGAGTCTTTCTGCCCTCTCCCTGTGGAGTCCAGCTCCAGTGGGATCAACAAGCTAGGTATGGTTGGGTTTAGGCTACAATCCGAGTTACAATGTTTCTGACTTCTTCCAAGACCTTGAGCTAGCCTGCCCTGGCACAGCCCACCCCCACCATCCCCCTCTGGACTCGACCCCTGCCTCTCCCTTCCCCCTCCTTTTTTGAGCACACATTGGACTTTTTTCTCTCATAACCTATCCCGTAACCTCCCCCTGCTTGAGGGGGCCCGTATTATGTTATGCAGACATCTAACCACCTTATTTTAGCTATTATTTAACAATATTTCCATATGTTTTCCCTCCTCCCATCCAGAAAATTTACCCCATCCCTCCCCCATATTATTTCTACCTCTGTCAATGAAGTTGCAGATAAGAATGTGTGTCATTAGAATGCACCCTCTTTGTAGATAGTCACGATTGCATGTGCATCCCCTGACTAAAGTAAAATTGTTCCACTTAAGTGTGCAAGAGAAACCTTCACAGTGTTTGCTGTTTTAAATTGGAGATAAAAAGGAATGCATTTGTGCTATAAGAAAAAAGGGGGGGGGACTTAAAACCTTCAGCTTATTTGCAGATAGGTCTGTGTTCTCCGGGAAAGTGTAATGGGCCTCAGGTCAGCTGCATTGATTTAATGCATTACTCAGGCTGCCTGAGCAGGGGGAGAATCTTCTTAGACCACATTAGAAGTGCCTCGAGCCTCTATGACTTCTTTTGATCAAATTTCTGTGAATGATGAGTGTCATGCCCTCTTCAAGCCAGCTGTGAGAGGGACTGCTCTGGGACTCCTAGGGCATGCTGGAACACACCACACCGGGCACAGAGATGAGAGCTTGCTACAAAGGTGAGAGAGGCAGACACAACTTCGTACTGGAGAACACCGAGGGGGAGGATCTTATTTCATTCCCGTCTGCGGGCTGAGTGTACATCAGACCTTGAGGTGCTCGGATTCAGACGAGAGGAAAGGGGTGGGTGATGGTCCTGCCTTCTTGTACTTGTACAGACAAGAGTGTTTCCAGTATTTCTTGTGAGAGCTCACCGAGGAATGGGAAATTCTTTTAAAGCTCAGGAAACATAAGCACCAACACCATGGCTGAGGTAAGAAAAGTTCTCATTTTAGACACTGGAATGCCTGATTGTAGTAGACAACTTTTTTTCTCATTTTGGGGACTGTGGGGTGTGTGTTGTAGCTGGAATGATGGGGTTTGTGGAGGCGGCCCTTTGAGGGAGTGTTGTTGGTTCGGGCTTTAATGGGTTCTAATGCTGCATGTTGAGGCATTTAATGAGTTAATTTTCAAAAGAGCTGCCATACCTGGGCTGCTAGGCTGTGTGCTCCCAAACCCTCTCAAAGGGGGAAAAGCTAAAATTTTAGCTTACTGCACCTAGGTATAAACACCAGTTGGGTAATTGTGTTCAGACTGAAGTGGTCAGGCTCTGAAAACCTGATGATGTCTAATTGTACAAGTCTGGGATATACATTAATCACAATAAAAAATCTTTGATTTGTGACCTAAATGTATTCTAAGGCCAAGTGCTTTAAGCAAATACATTAGAGTTATTGTGATGTATAAATGCACTGGGAGACCAGAAAGCCACACAGCTTCTCTCTGGAGTTCTTTGGGAATACATGTCTAAGTGTTCAGGAGTCGAAGCCTCATGTCTGCATTTTAGACACATTTCATTGCTGACTCTCTCTGCCTCTCAAAAACTAAAGCCAGTAATACTTTTTCCAAATGAGGTAGGCATCTACTTGGCATTGTTTGGTTCCTTGGAGTGTTTTTCTTTGAAGTAATTAAGCAGCTAAATAGCTGACATTTAAGACAGGCTATTTTTTCTGGCTAGATTTGGTTGTCTTGTGGAAAACTAAACATGGCCTCAAATGTAAACTTAAATCCATTATCATTTTGCTAGGCAGAATTATACAGAAAGCAGAGTGGCAATTACTGTCTTTTCCCCTACCCCCAAACTCCTACCATTTCCCAAATATTTTCTGTAACACAGAGGTTAGGAAGGAGAGCTGTGACTGATGTAAAAGAGTTTCTGGGAAAATGTAAAATTACTTTCCATCTGGACTGTCAGGTTTCAGAACAATTTGTAAAAGTCTGGATTGTATTTCTGAAAAAAATCTCCTTGGGGTTAGTTAAAACTGAGAGTTACATTGAGTTTTTAATCTTTCTAAATGAAAGCCCAATAAAATGGTCACTTGTCACTTAAAAAAAAAAATCCACAGATCTGGGATTTAAAGCAAAGTAGCTTAATAAATTGGCCAGACGGTGGCATTACATGTTATACTGTATTCATTGGGTTGTGAGAGCTGCTCAAGTCTGTAATAAATCCCCCCCCCCCTTTCCCTTTTTAAATTCATATAATTGCTTGGCTTCTCAAACCTGGGGAGCTGATTGTTTGTCTTATCTTTGGGTGAGCTGACTCTGTTCTATGTTGCAAAACCTGGAGGCAGGCTGGGTTTCTTAGTGTTCTTGCAGTCTGCAAACGGAGTCAGCTTCATTAGTCTCATGATGGCACATCCCATGCATGGCTGGTGTTGCCACTTCCTTCCAGCTAGTCCTGGAGCATGATCCGGGCTGCCTTGGTTTGGATAAGCTTGTAAGGATTTGTCAGCCAGATGTGACAAGATTGTCAAGAGGCAAGTAAAGGAGGAGATCTGATATTAATCAGTGCATAGCTTGGAGCCAAACTTTCTCAAATGCTGTGTAGTAACATGTTCTTCTCATTTAGTGCCTCTCTTTGTGGCTCTGGAGCTGCCACTGGTCTAAGTTTGACGGTTAAATAGGATGCCAGCTAACAGCCTTTAATTGTATGAATAAAATTCTACTGGGGGCGGGGGGGGGGAAGGTGGGAATCACACTTTGTATTTTTTTTTTTTATGTTTCCTCCAGATTTTATAGTTAGATTCACTAGAGTCCTCTGAGGATGAGAACACTTCAATAAGGCTAGGCTCCTAGAATATCTCTCTCCAATTCATGGTCAGAACCAGCTTTCCTATTAGTACTCAGGAATCATAAGGAGGAGGGGCCCACTGATTTTCTGGGAAACCCTGTCGGAGGTGGGTTGCAGGAGGGACATTTTGAGAAAATTGTGTGTACCTCTCTGTGTGTGTTTATGTGAGAATTACTGCCATTTGGTTGACACAGGAGGTAGCATGGATTTTTTTAAATGGATTTTTGTGTATTTAAACAGTTAAAAATTAGCAGTGCTCTGGAATATATAGCATAAGAGATGGTCATTTTTCCAGTATACTGTGCAAACCTTCCCCCCCATAACAAATGTTGGGTTTGACTTTTAACTTATCATTAGATTTCTGCATTATCATTGCACGACTTTTTGGAAGAGTTTTAAGTTCAAGGGTACATTAACAAGCATAGAAGAAGAAGCCATAGACTCTGATGTTTAAGGTGAAAGGGATCTCAAAGTGCCACCTGGGATTATAAAAATCTGAGAATTTGGGGGAATTAACCCAAAGAATATCTAAGCATTACGACGCATGTGGCGAAAAAACATATTTTAAATGTTAAATAACTTTTGCCAATCCTAGGAATGCACATCACTTAAATGTTACAAAGCATCAAATGGTTTCAAAAGTACAAATTTTAAAGTTTAAGAAGAACTACAATTAGTTTTTACTGTGAACGATTTTGGTTTTTAAAAATTAGATTCTCTATGAAAAAAGTCACAAAACTAATTTTTAAAAAATCATAAAGATTATGATCATTACCTTTTTTATCTAATATTAAAATAAAGACTGTTATTAAGTGTGATTTCACCAATAAAAGTGAATAATTCATCTACGCTGCTGTTGAATAAATGGATATTATTGCTTCATCCAGAAAGTTAAATGATATAAAGCACTGAACTTGTAGGCAAGAAAATGTCCAGTAGCACATGTGTAGTTCATACATGTAATTGTCATGTAATTGGGATGAGGCATCATCCTTTAAATAATTTGTAATATCATCTGGAAGCATTTAGTATATTTAAACTGATAAGAATTCAGGGCTGCTTTTTAAACCTTGAACAGAAAGCTGGTGGCTTGAAATGACTAATTGGTGCTCAGTAGATAGCAAACCGTGATCTGTTAGTTTGGGTTGTAATCTACTTTAGAAATGGCTTCCCTTGTAAATTTGGAGAAGTTCTACAACATAATGACTTGCAGATAAGCTCCCCAAAACGTTTCTCTCTCTTTGCAGTAGTAGACACATTCCAGTCTTGCATATGTTTCAGTATGGTGCGGATTGGCAGCTTGTTATTAAGGTCGGTCTGAGCTGAGTAGCCAAGCAGTTGTAAAATGTCCAGTGAAAGGAAGGATGTCTTCCTGATTTCTTAGAGGTGCAAGAAGTCATAACCCTATGATCCAATGGAGTATATAACTGAGCCTCAAAACATACCTGTAATTTAGAAATGTGTGGAATTAAATATACAGGATATAAGGAACCCACGACATACAGTTTGACAGTAAAATTGAACTACAGTGTAGAGTATTTGCTGACATTTAAAAAAACAAAAGTAGCAGTTGTCTGTGGCCTTAGTAATTATTTTGACAGTGCTCATTAACAGAAGTTGCCCTGAGGGGCCCTGTAGGGTAAATGACTTGCCAGAAGAATGGCGGTGGTGATTTTTGTTGTTGTTGTTGTTTTATCTTACCCTCCCCCCCACCCCCCAGTGAACATTTTCATTTAGAAAGATGGCTTTTATAACAAGCTGCCTTCTTTAGAGATGTCACCCTAAATTTTCATGTCTGTTTCAGGTCCAGAATTCCCCTTTTTTCAGTACCCAGGTCACTCTTTAGGGAGAAGATTATTTTTTTTCCCTTTTTTTTAAGTTGAAGAATTTTACAAATTCTCCATGGCAGATATGTTGGTTTTTTGAGAGATTATTTTGGAGTTTAAAAGAACGAACCGGCAGGCCACTATGAATAGCAGTATGGAACTAGTACTTTTAAAGTTTTTACAATTGAAGATTGATTTAAAGGCAGTATTTCTGATTATTCTCTTAATCTTTGAAGCTTTCCTAATTTCTGTTTTCCTAATTCTGGAGATTCTTAGATTGGAATGTGGTGGTACTTCCCCACCCAATGTACAATCCCATTTTAGCCAAAACAAGAAAGTTTTAAAAAAACACACAACAAAAAGACAAAAAGGAAGAGTACATGCTTTTAGTGTCCAGTTTCTGACCTCCCAAAACTCTTCACAGTTATAGCCAAACAAGTTGCAACACCCTTGGGTCCACACATGGGCTAATTATTGTAAACATTGCCGTAGGGTAGTAATAGTCTTATTCAGTCAATGTGGGGCACAACAGAAATGAAGAAAGAAAACTGTGTCCACAGCAGACAGAGAAACCTTGTCAAAACAACACCATGTGGAAAACAGTTGTCACACGTATGTTTTGGCTCAACTAGACCTAACAATAGGTGTTGGGGTTTTTTTGCTTTTTTTTTTTTTAGAGGGAATGGTTATAGCCACTCTAATTCTTTATCCCATGTGGATAGTTTTTGCTGTCCTGCTGTGTAAGAAAATAAGCATCTGAGTGATTTTCCTGCTTCATACCAACAGCCAAAGCCTCCCCCCCCCATATATCAGAAACATTTCCCCTATGCTTTCAGAGATAAGCGTCTAATTCCGGAGAACTGGAGGCCCTGCCTTGTCCCTTCCATTTTTCATTGAAGGATAAATTCTTACTCTGGTGCTTTTGACATCTCGTGATATACATACCGGCTTCCTTAGGTGCACAGACAGTTTGTTTGGAATGGCATTCCTCCTTTAATTATGCCTTGTACTTCAGTGGCATCCTGGGAATTAAACTGAAACTGAGCTTATAGAGAATTAACACGGCACGGCACAGCTCATGGTTTTGGTTTTGGTTTTCTTTTTAATTGACAGTAGGTTGTTTTGGACCTTCCTCAGCAAAGTTCAGATCCCAGTGCAGCTGTTTATAGCTCTACTAAGTGCCTGCTTCATGGACAATGGCATACAATTGAAGACCTCTCAAAGTGCAGAGTTGAGCCTTAATTCTGTCTTCCAAGCTGAGTAAAATTCAAAATACCAATCCAAAAGTGAAGTTAGTTTCTGCCCATTGACTTTTCTAAGGGTTATCTGAAGATTGCTACTGTACATTCCTAATTTTAGTATCAAATGGAAGACTTTGGTGAAAATGTTTTTAACCCTACATAGTATGTCTTGAAAAGGAATAGGGTATGTCTTGAAAAGGAATAGGAAATGTCTTTTGTTTTGCTTTGTTTTAAATATTCTATTTAAAACTGGTTTTCTTTATATTTCTTTTCTTTTTTTTGTCATTTAAGTTATTAGTTTTGAAAATACAAAGAACACACGAATGTGATGTGTGTTGGGGGGGGAGTTTATAGTTGTATTTATAGAGAGATCGAAAGAAAAAGGAATTGACTAGTCACCTGTCTTTGCACTAGAGAGCCACAGAGCCATAACTTCACTTCTCCGAGATTCACGCAAACACTTCAACCACAGCTCCGTCAAATGACCATCCCCCACAATAACGGCCCTTTCTTAGTGGTACCACCATCCTGCCCAGTAATTCAGGACGGAGTCTTCAGCTTCTTGTTGGCCGCCTCTCCCGCTTTTCTCTTCATTCTTCTTTGCCATTTTTTCTGTCACTTCCCAGTGTTTTCTTTTAACACGAGTCTTTTATGAAGCCATCCTTCTTCATACCCGGTGCTACCACCCTATTGTAGGCCATCATCACTTCACATCTTGATTGTTACCTTCTAATTAGTCTCCTTGTCTCCCGGCTTTGCCTCACTTGCACTTCTTAAAAGTGGATTATATGAAGCCACTTCCCTGATTTAAAAAAAAAAAAAAGAAAAAAGCAATCTTCAAGTTTTCCCATTACTAATAGGTTTAAATCTAAACTTTTCATTCAGGCATTTATAAGGCCCCACAGTGCCTAACCAAGCTGAGCTCATAAGACATTACAGGGTGAATCTGTCTATTCCAGTCAGGGCAGTCTTCTTACCATTCCCTTCATCCATGTCGTCCTAATTCTCACTTCTGTGCCTTTCCCTGTGTTGCCCCCCCATTTTTTCTTTTTATTTAATTACATTTTATCTTATTTTTAGATCTGCCTTCTCTTTCTCCCCCACCCACAATTGAGAAAGCAAGAAAATCAAAACCCCTGTTAAAACATGTGGAGTCAAGCAAAACAAATTCTCCCATTGTCCATGTCCAGAAAAAAGGTCTTAATCTCTGCAGTATATTTTCCATGAATCCTTCCATGAACTCTAGCTACAATGCTATTACAATTCATTGTTGGACATTTAGGGTATGTTCTGTTATTGCCTTATTCTTTCATGTTATGTATGTACTGCTTATCTCTAGGGTAAAGTTGTAAGTACCTTATCAGGGAGGGGCCGTGTTTTATGCTTCCCTCTATATATTAGGTGCTTGAAAATGATTGAAAGAATGAATATTTAAAAAAGAAAAATATGGAAAATTCAAACTGTGATAGTCAACTCTTATGTAATGCAGTCTACTAGTGTTTTGAAATATGTCTTTGAATACCTTGTGCAAGTGACCTAACCTCTCTGGGCTTCTGTCTCCAAATTGGTAAAATTGAAAGGGTTGGACTAGATCCATCAGTCAACGTTCACTTATTACCTGTCAGCCTAGTGCTAGGTGCTGAGAACGTTTAGATAAAAAATGAAAATGTCCCTGCTTTAAAGGTGAACTTCTAAAGCTTAGCAGGGAAGTCGATATTTGATTCTAGGGGCAATTGGGAGCCACGGGAGTTTATTGAGGAGGGGAGTAGCACTGACCTTTTTGCTTTGGTGCTGGGGGATAGATTGGAGGAGAGAGTTGAGGCCAGAGAGATCAGTTAGGAGGCCATTGAAGGAATTATAGCCATGAGGCAGTTAGGACCTGAAACAATGGATTCGAGAGATATGGTGGAAGTAGATATGAGGAGTTGAGAATAATGCTGAGATTGTAAAACTGAGGGTCTAAAAAAGATGAAGAGGCCCTCAAAAGAAATAGGGATATTCAGAAGGGGTGAATGTGCAAGGGGTGGGAGAAGATGAGTCCTGTTTTGGACACATTGAATTTGGGATGTCTACTCAATGTCAGTTCAGAAGGTTCAATAAAGCAGTTAACGACACAGTCCTGGAGTTCAGGAGGAAGATTTGGGCTGAATGTATAACGCTGAGAACCATCTACATAGAGATGATGATAAAAGCCGTGGAAGTTGATGAGGTCACCAGAGTAGAGAGGGAAAAGGAGGCACAGGAAAGAGACTTGGACTACTTCAGGTGTGTGCTGGAGCCAGCTTGAAGTGGCTCACAAGAGCTGATTATTAAATTTTCATTGAGTATTTATACCTCAGAAATTGACAAATGCTGCAAATCAGGACTTGGTTTATTGTCTTGTGGATCATTTAGACTTCAGAAGGTGATGGAGAAATGTTAATAATGCAGACTAAACTTAAAAGCATGTCCTGTGTACATTTAGGGGAGCAGAGTGAGAGCTGGTTGTTAAACATTTAATGCAGTTTGAACGTAAAAGCATGTCCTGTGTACATTTAGGGGAGCAGAAGTGAGAGCAGGTTGTTAAACATTTACTGCCACACTCCTCAGCTATTCCTGCAGTTGGGGGGCATGATCATGGATAATGATCCAGAAACAGAGACTGAGAAGGTGTGGTCAGAACAGGTAGGAGGGGAAAACAGCATCACAAAAACCTTGAGAAGAGAGATGATCCGGGAGGAACGGGCAGTCAGCAATGTGAGACACTGCAGAGAGAGGTCAAGTAGGATGAAGACTGGGGCAAAAAAAACCAGCAACAAAACATCAGATTTGGCAATAAAGAGATAATTTTGGAGAAAGCCATTTGGATCCCTGTTTGCTCTAAATCTGAGCTGCTGTGATCCCGCAGACTTCCAGGTTCATGTGCTAACCACAGTAACGACGACAAAGTGCTCCATTTTGTTATTTCATTCAGGTATTGTTCACTAAGGGACTAGAATTTGTGTCAGGAGCCTACTTGTCCATCTTTCAAGGCCCAGCTCAAACCTCACTTCCTTCATGAAGCTTTCATGGTCCCCTTTCCCCCTGTCTCTCTTCTCTAACCAGGTGATTTTTCTATCTCCCTTTAAATTGCCCTAACATTTCCCTCTTCGGTCTCTTGACATAGTCTGCCTTGTAAGTTTAGTTACACGTGTATGTGTGTGTGTGTGTGTGTGTGTGTGTGTGTGTGTGTGTGTGTGTGTGTATAATCACCTCACTTAATTGTAAGCTGCTGGAGGGATAGTTTCTTATGTCTTTCTTAGGCCCCTCCAGGGTGAAATACGGAATTTGCCCATGGTTACTACATAAATATTTGTTTAATAAGTGAATGAATGTTTTGTTAATGGGGGGTTTTTTCTGGTAGTTCTATTGATGGTGAAAGGAGTTGAGCTGACAGTGCTAGGAAAAAGCCCCTGAAATCCTGGTTTATTTATCAAACCAAGAATAATAGCAACCACATGCAGGTAATTATTCTCTGAAGCTCTGTATGCGTAGTACCTCATTAATTCTTCTAACCAGGTCTTTGAGATAGGTAGGTGGCAGGTATTATTCCCATTTTATAGATGAGAAATCTGAGGCATAGGAACTGTTAATTAACTGGTGTAAGGCTGTGTGACAGATCAGTGATAGAACCCTAGGGTAAGGATCTTGAGTCCAGCATCTAGCCCTTAAGAAGTAGACAGGACTCAAGTCTCCCTCTACCTTGAGTCATCCATGACTTTCTTGAATTTCTTTCTTTGTAATGTGATCCTAGTTACATGTGCTAGGGATTGCAGTTGCTTTAAACAAGTGTAGTTTTGCTTCTTGAACACAATCTAAATCCTGTCCCACAGCTAAGTAGAAGTGCTATCTCGAAGGCCCCTTCTCCAAGGAAGCACATCCCAACTGACTAGCTGCAAGTGTACATGCAGTCAGTGCAAGCTCATTTGTGTAGCTTGAAAAATAACAAGGTGCATGTCCTTCTAACAGTGGATACAGCCTCTGCCTCCTCACTAACAGTCCAGACATGCCTGTCAGGCAAAGTCTGGTCCATATCCTTACTTGGTCTTTGAGTGGCCAAAAGATGCTTCCAGTTCTGTCATGAACAAAGACTGCGTCATTGTGGATGACAGAATTTTTAATACTGGTTTAAAGCATATCAGAATGACTGATACTGATTGTGGAAATTGTCAGTTTAAGAAGAATAATGATTAAAAAGCAATAATAACAATAATAATAATAACTTGATGGGTCCAGAACGCTTGAAACATCTGCTTTATGTTTTTAGAGAATGGAAAAAATACTAAGACGCTGAGTGAAAGGATTTAACTTTAAAAAGAGTTTTCCATTTTAATTTTCATGTGCACCTCTAGTCCTTTAATTAGAATTTTGAAATTTTATTTGACTTTCAATGTTTTAGTTTTGCTTTAGAATATAATGCTATTGTTCTTCAACCTGGTAGGATTCTGTGACTCTTGCCTGTTGAAAAAAAAATCATTCTGAAATTAGAAGCTTTCTTAGCCACTATAATTAGCATTCTTTTTTTTTTTAATAAATGATTCAAATGAGATTATTTCCCTAGATGCTTAATTAGCATCATTACCTCTTGTTAAAATGGGTTTAAGTAAGAACTGATCTGACTGTAGCTTAAAGACACAGTTTTGGAGATTAGAGTTGTTGATAAATTTCTTAGAAATCCTGAATGAAAATTGAAAGCTCTTAAAATGAAGTGACCAGGTTACATGATTTTCAAGACAGAAAATCCCATTCATAAACAAAAGTGGAATTAATCACTAATATGTGTGTGTGTGTGTGTGTGTGTGTGTGTGTGTGTGTGTGTGTGTGTGTATATTCATGTGTATGTGAATATATATGAATCTTGGGGCAGCTAAGTAGCACAGTGGGTAAAATGTGGGGCCTGGAGTCAGTAAGACTCCTCTTCCTGAGTTTAAATCTGGCCTCAGACACTTACTAGCTGTGTGACCCTGAGCAAGTCACTTAACCCTGTTTGCCTCAGTTTCCTCATCTGTAAAATGAGCTAGAGAAGAGAATGGCAAACCACTCCAGAGTCTTTGCCAAGAAAACCCAAGATGGGATCATGAGGAGTCGGACAGGACTGAAAACGACTCAGTGACAACATATATGAATCTCCTAGGCTAGCATGAATAAAAAGCTGGGGTTTGTCAATAGGCGTCATATTGTTCTGGCATAGAACTCTCTCTGTGTGTGGGAAGCTGCCGTTGAAGATCCCTATGAGTTAATTGATCAGTAAGCATTTATTAAGTGACTATCAGGTAGGTGCCAGGTACTGTAATAGGTGCTGAGATTCACACACAAAGAATGAAACAATCCCTACTCTCAAGAAGTTTGTGTATAGGGGCAGCTAGGTGGTGCAGTGGACAGAGCACCAGCCCTGGAGTCAAGAGGACCTGAGTTCAAATCCAGCCTCAGAGACATAACACTTACTAGCTGTGTGACTCTGGGCAGGTCACTTAACCCCGATTGCCTCACCAAAGAAAAGAAAAGAAAAGTTTGTGTATAAAGGATGAGGTAGACTGAAGAACCTAGTCATACCTTCTCTTATGAATGTGTCTATCTGCCCCCTCTGTCTGTCTCGGTTTCTGTCTAATCAAAAGACCCAAGTTATGCTCCTGGCTCCTCCCCCTGTCAGCCCATTGACCTTGGCCTGAACATTTCTGAGACAAGGTCTCACCTATAAAATCTTTGCTTATCTTGCAGATGAACATCATAAAAGCATAAATTTAAAGCTGGTAAGGACCTTAGGAGGTCATAGACTTCTCATTTTAGAAATGAAGAAACTGAGTCTTGAGACGCTGTGTGACTTCCCTAGTGTGTCACAAAGCATGATATTAATAGGATTTGAATCCAGATTTTCCTGGCTTCAAAGTACAGCTTTCTGTCTCCTGCCTTTTATGTGAGAAATGTACCAGAAAGTATCTTATAAATTGTGATATAGATATGAGGGATTATTATTACCATTAGTATTAATATTACTAATAATTTTCCCAAGTTGCAAAGAACTGAAATATGAATTAATCAACTCTAATATGGATGTAAGAGGAAAAGGAAATGTTGAATCCCTTATTTTTGTAGTCCTTTCGAGAGAAATGTAGAAAAAAGAAGTCTCCAACAGATTAATTTATTAAATATAAGCTAAGAATGACCTAGTCTTCATAGTGATGTACTAATAGAGCATAGGGTCTGGCAGGATCTCAAGAACTGAAAAAGACAGTATAAATCCAGAACACATCCTTCTCATTTGAGAACCAGTTTAGCTAGGTTCAGAAAGGCTTTTGTAACCCAGTTGGCTTGTAAGTGTCCTAACTTGTGAGGACAGTCTACTAAAATGTATAGGGGTCACAATCTGTGTTGCTGAGAGGGATACCCATTCTGATGAAATCCCAGAGTCCTGGAGCTGAAGCAAGTTGTGAAATACTCCTGCTGTTTATAAATGACCACTGGACACTAGGTGTGTTGAGAACAGCCAGAGGGCAAGATTTCTGATTCTCCGGCAGCTTACACTGAAAGCTTTTCATGGAAGTCTGAACTGTTGCAATATCCGTCAGATATATAAGGATGTCAACTAATTGAACTATATTTCTGTTTTGACGTCTTGTTAGATAGAGGTGATCGTTATACACTATATATATATTTTACCTTTGATTTAAATGTGTATGACTTTCTACTCTTCACATTTCCATAACAAAGTTAAAATAGATTTGTTGCAGGAGCAAAAGTGGTTAATTAATACTACCCCACATGCTCATGGGCTCTGCTCTTTTACGGGGAGCTAAAAGCTTTTTTTTTTTTCCACCAGTTTTATCGTTTGAGGATGACTACTTTGAGGGATTATGCAGAAATACTCCAGTCAGCTGTATACCCTGTTACTTCTTGTTCCAGTCTATCAGATGAAAACCGATGTCTGCCTGGTTCCTGCCTTCTTTGTATCTCCAGGCATGCTAATGTGTCATCCTCATTCAGAATAAATCCTGGAAATGAGCAAGCTGTAGAGATGTGAAATTCAAAAGTGAAAGAGTCACTAATTATCACTGCTGAGGCACCCCTATACATACTCTAAGGGCAGGTTTCCCAATTCCTGATAACAGATTCCTTTCTTCCTTCATGTTCAGAGGATCTCAAAATACTTTTGAAATAAGCCTTATCCCCATGTTTCTGGAGGGAAGAACTAAAGCCCCAACTAAGTAAAGTAGTCATTTTGTTAACCAGTACCACGAGTGAACTCAGTGTTTTTGTATTCCAGTGCCTTCATCCTATCCTTGACCCAAACAGAATGCAGTTCTCCCAAACTGATGCCTTGTTCTTGGGTCCAAACAGACCATGTACTGCTTTTACCACTCCTGATCATGTTTCATATCTGACAGGCGGGTCTCATGTCAGGGCTTTTGCTGTTTAATAATTCATTTCATTCTTTAGACCTTTATCCCTCACTGGAGGATTGGAGATGAAGGAAAGGTCTGAGAAATTCAGCTAAACTTAAATATTTCCAAAACTTTGTCAGTGAGAACTCTACCTACTTTGGACTCATGCCTATCATTTACATATTTGTGTACGGAAAAAGAACTGTGGATTGTGGATTGGAAAGAGCACCAACTGGGGAACTGTTTGGGCTGGGTACTACTCCCAGCTCAGCTGTTAGCTCTGACTGTGTGCGACCTTGGTCAAATCACTTTGTGTCTCTTTATAAAATAAAGGGGTTGGACAATATGATCCCCAAAAGTCTCTAGCTTAAACATTCTTATATTCTTATAGAGCTCCCAGCCCGCTGCATGGCAAAAGACCATCTCAGCTCCAACACTACCTATATGGCCTTGGGCAAATCATTTAACCTTTCTAAGCCTCAGTTTCCTCATCTGTAGAGGGGGAACAGTAGGACTTATATCATTACCTATAAGACAACAGTGTTATTGCTCTTAGTAATTTGCTGTGCACTCAATAAGACTTATGAACTGAATTTGTAAGTTCCTAATTCCCCACTTGGAGAATGGTACAGAATCACACTGAGTCATATCTGGGGTCTATCCTGCCCAAAATTCTGTTTCTTCTTGAGTGGTGGGTAAAGATAGTAGGCCTGCCCTTCTGGAAGTTAACTTAAGAGATAAGGGCTGTACCCCCAAACTTCCCTGGGTTCCCTTAAAAGATCTCTCCTTCTTGAAGCAATTTGTATTCAGCCTTTGCCACCTCTTTGAGTAATGAGTTCCATATGTTTACTACCCGCTGTTTAAGTAGTATTTCCTTTTGTTTGTTCTAAAACTACCTCTCTTAAAGCTTCAAGGGGTAGATATTCCCTACCTCTAATATTCTGGGATGTGGTGAACAAGTCTGGGCTTTACCCTATCAATACCCTTCACGATTTTATAGGCTTTGATCATATTTCCTGACCCCCCTCCTCCTACCTTTGCCTTTCTAGACTAAAAGAAACTAATTTTTTTTGTCTGCCCTTACACAAAAATCTTTACTCCCTTGATCTTTTTCATTACCCCTCAGCTCCACAATGAGAAGTATTCACAACTATACTTGCTTGGGACAACAGAGGCTGCAGGAAAATAGTTCTCAGGAGTGCCCTGTAAGGAGAGTTATGGGGTTTAGAGGCAGGGATTGGGGGGGGGGGTGAAACTGAACAGGTAGATTGAGGCAAATGATGATGCTTACTCCCCCAAAAGTGATACCCCTTTCGTGATTAAAATGAGGTCATGAGTCTCCATTTGAATTTGCATTGCAAACGTCACAGTGATACTTCACCATAAACCACATACAGCTGCCTGCCAAACAGCTTCTTCTCTTTCTCCAACTAGAAGATGGGGAATTATCTAACCCTTACCTCTCTGCCCAAATGCATTAGCACTTAAAAGCAACACAATTCTACCTTTATCCATTTTGCTCTGAATGGCCCATCTGTAATACTTATTCCGAAGAGTTTACTCTTTGGGCTCTGAGTTGCATGTGAACCTAGCCTATTTATTTCTAATAGAGAAATCTATTTCTATTTCAGCCATATGTATGAGCTGCTTCTTTGGGTGCAGAGAATATTCATTCAACACATTAAGGGCTACAGGCACAAAATTAACTATTTATCTTCCCATGCTGAAACTGATCATATTCTTTCTGCATGGGCTTTAAAAAAAAAAAAAGAAAACAAAACATCTTGCTGTTCTTGTTCCAAATGTCATTTATCTGCTGTATACCATTGTGCTTGTTACTTTGCAGGCTATTGGATGCACTCTGAACTGTAGTTGTCAAGGTTTCAAACCAGGAAAAATACACCACCGGCAGTGTGAACAGTGCAGACATGGATGGGTGGCACATGGTAAAGAAATTTTTTTTTATAAAAAATAACAACTATTTGTATAACTTGGCTTACGATGTATAGGCAACTCTGTTATTCAGTAGCTATAGTTATCTAGTTTGGGGGATTTATTTCCGTCCCTTGTTTATTCCTCTCCCTTCCTGTATGTGGCAGTTTGACTGCTCATGAACTTCAGTAGCTGAATGAGTAAAAGAAGGGAGAGAAGAATCTGAGACCTTTCCATTTAACTTCTTATACAGTAGTTCCTGTTTGAAAAAAGAATAAGGTTTTTTTGGGAATGAACAGGAAGGTATTGGGTTAATCAAAATTGTAAAACTGTTAGCAATTTTTCTTTGTCTTGGTTGGCGTAGATAATTGAGGATAGACTTTAGTTTAAGTGACTTTGCCTCTGAACTGAGATTACCCCTTTCAAATACTTCTTTTTTATGTCTGGTTTTCAGCACTGAGCAAATTGAGGATCCCAAATGTGTACCCAACTAGCCACGTGGAGATAGTCCAGTCCAATGTGGTTTTTGATATCAGCAGCCTCATGCTCTATGGTACCCAAGCTATTCCCATTCGCCTTAAAATTCTTTTAGATCGGCTTTTCAGTGTGCTGAAACAAGAGGAGGTAATCCAGATTCTTCATGCCTTGGACTGGACTCTTCAGGATTATATTCGTGGATATGTGCTCCAGGTACTGTAGAATTAATAACCTAAACTAAGAAATGTTGGGGGAAATGCATCTCATGGAATGCTACTTGTGCTTGGTTTCAGGGTACTAGCAAATTTACCTTAATTTTGATAGTGATCTTAAATATTTAGATAGAATTTTATCTGGGTGTGGCCTACATTTGCAAGTCTAACAAATCTCCCCAAACTAACCTGTATGGACATTAAAAAAAAAAATGTGCCCACACCGACTAGGTTCTGCAACTGGATGGAAATGACCTTTTTACATAAAGTAGTATTATGATCTTACATTATGACATAGATCAATATTTAATGATCTTGATAATCTTGCTTTTTAGTGTTCAGATTAAAAATATGGAATCAATTACCTTGAACCTCTATCATATGAAAAATTTATGATGTTACATTCCTTATCATCTTAGAAACTCTTACGTGCACTGTGAAAAATCTCAGTAGGCCATCAAATACATGTTCTGTGATAAAATATTTATTATAGTTATTGGGAAAAGTTAGGCATAGCTAGAGTTTGAAAGAACTCCAACACTCTAGTGTAATTACAGCTGTGCTTTGTGAACACTGGCAGCAGATCAATACAGGTTCATTTGTTTTCTGATGTTAGTTGCTTGGAAGATTATTAAGCTTTCAGTGAAATAATACTCGAGTTATATATCTAGGCTGATTGCTCTATCTTTTCTTCTCAGTCTTAGGTGCTGCTATTGTTCAGAGTGTACATATTTTAATTTTGGTGATGAAATTATACAAGAGTTTCTAATGAGTAATTATGCTTTGGGTCATGACAGCTGAGTAGTTTATCACTGGGTTGGAACAAAGAGGGAAACAAGGATACTTGAGTTATTTTGGTTTAGACTTGGGCATTACCATTAAATAGCTATGGTGAAACAAGGGAATAATTTCTTCATAAAAAGAACAGTCAATTGATTATTTTTTTTTTCAACTTCATCTTGTATTCAGGATGCATCAGGAAAAGTTTTGGATCACTGGAGTATCATGACCAGTGAAGAAGAATTAGCCACTCTGCAACAGTTTCTTCGCTTTGGAGAGACCAAGTCCATTGTAGAGCTCATGGCAATTCAGGAGAAAGAAGGACAGTCCATTATCGTACCATCTACAACAACTAATTTGGATATTAGGGCTTTTATAGAAGGTTGCAACCAGAGAAGTCCTAGCCTTTCTGTTCCAGTGGACAAGGTAAACCCTGGCAACCTTCATCATTTTGAAAACCTCATCAATAACATGGCTTTCATGCTGCCTTTTCAGTTCTTCAGCCCAGTGCCTCCCCCACTGATAGGTTCACCATCAGAGAGACATGTGATTGAGCAAGGTCAAGATAGAAATAATGACGCTAAACATGATGTCCAGATACCCTTTTCTGAAAATGGCTTCTTAACTCCTACTTCTGCTTCATTTCAAGTCGAAAGTGAACAGTGTATAAACTGTCCGGATGTCCTACCCAAAAGTGAAGATGATGCCCATTTCAGTGATTCTGGTTCACACCACGCAGTAGCCAAGCTGGAAATGACCCGGTTGAGCCCGGAGCCCAAAGGGAAAACTACTGAAAGAAATGGTATTGGGCCAAAGAAAGGCCGGGTTTTCTGCACTGCATGTGAAAAGACCTTCTATGATAAAGGGACCTTGAAAATCCACTATAATGCTGTCCACCTGAAGATAAAGCACAAATGCACAATTGAAGGATGCAATATGGTATTTAGCTCCCTACGGAGCCGGAACCGGCACAGCGCAAATCCAAACCCACGGCTTCATATGCCCATGAACAGGAACAACCGAGATAAAGATCTGAGGAACAGTTTGAACATGACCATCCCTGAAGAGGGCAAAAGAACAGGCTTTCCTGTGACATCACCAGACAGCAGACCCATCCCCAGTTACATCGGGCCATGCACCGACTCCAAAGTACAGTCAGCCTTTCCCAGTATTGGGCAAAATGGTGTGCTTTTTCCCAACTTAAAGACAGTTCAGCCAGTTCTTCCTTTCTACCGCAATCCAGTCACACCAGCTGAGCTAGCTAACACCCCGGGAACGCTCCCCTCTCTGCCTCTGGTGTCCTCCTCCGTACCTGAACAGCTGGCTTCCAATGAACTGCCGTTTGATGCTCTTCCTAAGAAAAAATCTCGGAAATCAAGCATGCCTATCAAAATAGAGAAGGAAGCAGTGGAAATTGCCAATGAAAACAGTGATGCCCTCAGTTCAGATGAAGAGATGCCCTTGCAGGTTGTCAGTGATGGAGAGCTAGAGACTTGTGAGCTCAGGGTGGAAAAAGAGGTCATTGACCAAGCAGAGCGGCACCCACACTCAGCCAGCTTATGGAAATCTCTTTCTGAGGGAGGAAGGCCACCCAAAGCAGAGTCAGTGATTGAGACCAAACCCTTGAACAAAGTATCCGAGCAGGATTTGAACAGCTTGGAGAAAGAGACTGAACAAAACCCAGTGGTAGCCATTGTGCCCAGGGAAGCTGCGTTCAGCGATCCCAAGCAACACACCAGTGTCTTAAAACCAGTGATTGAGCCTATGCCGATGTATGCAAAAGAACAGTCCAGACACCAGCTTCCCAGTTCCGACTGTGTGGAATTGCAGCACCACTTACTGACTGGGGGATTTGTAAATGTGTTGTCTAACAGGGGCATGGCTCTTCCTTGTTTGGAGGATCCCAGAGAGCGAGATCAGGTCAGTCAGCACGCGCTAGGAAGACAAAAGGAAGAAACTCGCTTTCATTGTGATATCTGCAAGAAGACCTTTAAAAACACTTACAGCGTGAAAATTCATTTCAAAAACGTGCATGCCAAAGAAATGCATATCTGTACAATTGAGGGCTGCAGTGCAACCTTCCCTTCCCGAAGAAGCCGAGACAGGTAAGAAATTGGTAAAAGGTTTGATTTATTGCAGTCATGATAGCAACTCACTTGAAATTTAACTACTTGAGGAAAGGGGCTGGGGAACTTCTTTTCTTTTTTTTTATTTTTAAAAATTTATTTAGTATTTTATTTTCCCCCAGTTACATGTAAAAATAATTATTAACATTCGTTTTTAAAACTTTGAGTTCCAAATTCTCTCCCTTCCTCTCTCCTCACCCATACTCCTCATTGAGAAGGCAAACAATTCAATATAGGTTATACACGTGTAGTCATGCAAAACGTTTCCATAATTGTGATGTTGTGAAAGAAAACATAGACCAAGGGGGGTAAAAAAACCTCAAGAAAAATAAATTTGTATTCAGACACCATCAGTTCTTTCTCTGAAGGTGGAGAGCATTTTTCATCGTTAAGTCCCTCAGAGTTGTCTTAGGTTGTTGTATTGTTGAGAATAGCTAAGTCATTCACAGCTGATCATCTTACAGTATTGCTGTTACTTTGTACCCAGTACATTTTGCTTTGCATCAGCCCATGCAAGTCTTTGCAGGTTTTTCTGAGAGCATCCTGCTCATCATTTCTTATAGTACAATAGTATTCCGTTATAATCACATAGCACAGCTTGTTCAGCCGTTCCCCAGTTGATGGGCATCCCCTCCATTTCCAATTCTTTGCTACCAGAAAAGAGCTGCTATAAATATTTTTGTACATATAGGTGCTTTTCCTTTTTGTTTTTTTTCTCTCTTTTGGGATACAGACCTAGTAGTGGTATTGCTGGATCAAAAGGTATACATGGTTTTGTATAGGGAGTTTATTTCCTATGGATTATTTGAATAGCCTTTATAAAATATAATTACTGAATCACTTCAGCAAACATTTCATAAACATTTGCTTTACGCAAAGGGTCCGCCATTGCAGTGAGGTGGAGTGGGGAGGGGATACAATGTGCAACAGAAGAGAAGAGTTCCCAGACCTTTCCCATAAGAAACTTACCCTCTAGTATCACATGTGAATCAAAAAACAATGTACAGAATACAATGTGAAAATACACTATGAAAGGTGTCTTGTGAAACTTAAAAGGGAGAGATTATTTTGCAGCCGGGGAAGAGAATCAAGGAAGAGCTGGTGCCATGAGTGCCGTTTGAGCTGAGCCTTGAAGGAAAGGATTTTTCATTTATAGAAACTTTTATTTTCCTCTAACTGATCAGATA
This sequence comes from Phascolarctos cinereus, assembly GCF_003287225.1. Lineage (NCBI taxonomy): Eukaryota > Metazoa > Chordata > Mammalia > Diprotodontia > Phascolarctidae > Phascolarctos > Phascolarctos cinereus. The sequence continues at coordinate 111,758,852 of NW_027555736.1, read as the reverse complement.
TTTTTAAAGCAAAAATAATTTTAATTGATAAAGACTAAAATATGAGGATTCTATCAAGTAAATTTTGAGGGTTGATTTTTCTTTTAATTTATGGCTTATGGTTAGATAAATTGAAAGAAGGAAAACCTATAGATGACTGGGTTTGGGGTTTTGGTTTTTTTTTGGTTTTGTTTCTGATACACAAACATATCAACTTCCTTATATATAAAATCAGGGGCTGTAGTATAATATACTGTTGTATGTAGTAAAATATCATCTCTTAAGGTCTCATCTCATTCTGCCATCCTGTGATTCTGAGTTTGAATGTAACTAGCCTTTTTACTAAGCAGCATATATAAAGACCAAATCCACCCAATCCAACAGAGTCATGTCCTGAGTTATAGTCGTGTTCCTTTTGTCTTCAATATAGTTGAGTTACTTGACAAGTGTTCAGGTCCCATTCCTATCACAGTGACTCTGAAACACTGTCTCTGACAGAACTCAGAGAAGATCAGAAGTTTTATGAAATGTGTGAAAAGTGATAAATACATTTCTTCCATCTGATCAGTATGCCTTGATATAACCTATCCATTAATTAAACAAACATTTACTGAGTATCTCTAAATACTATAGGAAATACAAAATTGAACTTTGTTCTGTTTGTCTTTGACACTGGTCCCTGCCCTCAAGTAGATTATAGTCTAGTCAGAGATAGAGGTGTGTATAGATAACCCTAAAGCAAGACCTGGTATAGTAAGTGCCACAAGAGAAGTGCAAATGCTGAGGGTTATGGGTGTTGAAAGAAAAAACAGATCACATCTGGCTGGGAGGATTAGGGAAGGATGAATGAAGGAATGAGATATTTGATCAGTGGCTCAAAGAATGGGTAGTAATTTTGTAAAGAAGGACATTCCAGATAGAAAAATTAGCATGGGGGAGAAATGGTGAGAAAATGGGGTATTGGGGCTAGTTTGACTTGAAGCAACAGGGTATGTGAAGCAATGAAAGGTAAGGTTGGGGCCAGAATCTGGCAGGCCTTGAGTATCTGTTCAACAATACACAAACATGTCAGTTTCCTTATCTGTAAAGTGAGAATTATTTATTTCCTGATATCTCTTTTAACTTGAGTTCAAATTGAATTTCAGAAAGCTTTCTAGAGGGAGCAGTTAAGAAGGAAAAATGTTAAAGTCCTGAAGACATTTCATAAAGAAACTCTTGAATGGAGCACATAAGAATGCATTATTACTAATAAAACACATGCTTTATTCAAGCATTTGTGATTTCATAAGCATGACTGCCCCTACCATACCCTAGTACACTGTATCAATGAGTTTCTATAGCTGAAAAAATTTATGACAGAATCTAAGATTGGAAATGGACCTTAGAGACCCTCTAGGCCGGTCCACATCAAAACAGGCCTTCCTTCTATGACAAACCCAACCCAAGGGTTGAGGGATAACCCCTCCTTGCCAACACAGCCACTCTATTTGTAGATAGTAGGAGCAAATATGTTCTCATGAATCAGTGCGGTGGTCCTAGAGCAAAGGAAATACACAGAGAAGGTAGAGAGAAAATGGGGAGGGTTCATCATTTAAAAAAGATCTTTTCAGTGTCTATTCATATGTAACATTTGGTGCCATGAGAGCCGCAAAGAGCAGTAAGAGATAGTGTTGATGAGATTAAAATCCACATTACATATCATTTTTATTATTCTGTATAATATCTGCTAAATTAATTAGTCACTTCATTCAAAAAGCATTAATTTTTTAAAAATTTCATGTGTTTGATGTGTATAATAAGGCTTTGGCCTTATTGTAAAAATAAGCAGGCCCCCATTTGCAGGCAGGATATATTCTGAATGTTGCCTCATTATATAGTTATAACCTTGCGGCGGTTAGGTTGCACAGTGTATGGGACACTAGACTTGGAGTCGGGAAGATCTCAGTTTGAATCCTGCCTCAGACACCTCCCAGCTATGTGAACCTGGGCCAATCACACAGATGCGACCCAGGGCAAATTACAGAGGAGGAACCTGAGGCTGAGAGAGGTTCTTTATCTTTCTCAGCCTCAGTTTCCTCCTCTGTAAAATGGAGATAATAAACAGCACCTCCCTCCCAGTGTCGTTGAGAGGCTCAAATGAGTTAAAATTTGTAAAGCACTTTACTAACTAACCTTAGAGCACCATATCAGTGCTAACTGTTGTTAATCATTGTGAAGTGTGTCACAGTGGGTAGAGCACTGATCTGGAGTCAGAAGACCTGGGTTAATATCCCAGCATTGTCACTTACTCGGGTTGGGCAAGTCAAGTCTCATCTATAAAATGAGGCAGCTGGACAAAGTCCATCTGACTCTAAATCATTGATTGCATGAACTTGGAATACATTATTTCATAGAAATGCTTTTTTTTAATGGTGGATAGATCCTAAGGTTAGTCCCACAAAACTTGTAACTACTCTTGATGATAACAACGATGGCCTTTTTACAATGCTGTAAGGTTTGTGCCAGGCTTCCTTTGTATATGTTGTCTCATCTAAGCCTCCCAACTCTTGGGAGGTGACTGCTCCAGCTGCACTTATGCCCCTTTTTACACATGAAGAAACCAGCATTGAAAAAGGAGAAGTGGTCCCACACTGGCCTGGCTAGGAAGTATCTGGAATAGAATTAGAACCCAGCTCTTCCTGACTTCTCCAGGTCCAGTGTTTCTTCCACTACTACATAGTTACAATCAGCCACACTCTGGGTTAAATATACTTCAGTGACTAGCTTAGTAACCTAATGACCATATGTAGCATTATTTCTGTGGGAAAATGAAATCCACAGGGATTGGAAGAGGGAATGCAGTGACACCCCACTCACCTGTCACCCTTAGCCCAGGAAAAACAATTTAACGACAAAAAGAGTAATGATGCACATCAGTGGAGCCCATTTAGATTTTCCATGTACCTGGTCTCTGTTGAGCCTCACAACCCTGTTGAAGTCTCTCTTATTTTTAACCCTATTATACTTATAATGAATCTGAGACTGTTAAAATAATTAAAGTGTTTGCCCAAGGTCAACACAGGTAGTATATGGGATAGGATTTGAACCCAGGTCTTCCTCACTCTCCCTCCAGTGTTCTCTCTCCTGTACCATACAGTAGTTCCTTCATATATAAAATGAAGTTGTAACATTAGATTATCAGAAGTTTTCCCACCTTTAAAGCTTGGCGTCCTTCCTACTTTTATTTCTGTAGTCTCGGTAGTACCTGTGCTTGGGCCACAAGCTCTGGAGTCAAGGGACCTGGGTGGCCTTGGGCAAAGTCACTTTATGTCTCTGATCCTGAGTTCCTTGTCTATAACATGAGGGGCATCGCCTAGAGGTGACTTTCCAGCTCTAGCTTGAGGATCCTAAAAGGGCGAAGGAATTTCCCTTCCAGCCTACCGCTGGTTTTCTACCTATTTCGCTTTCTACTTCAGCTACAACGGCCCCCTGGAGCAAAGAAACACGGCGGCTAAGGGAACGCTTTGGGGTCACTGGGGAAAGGTCAGCATAGGTATAGCATCAGTATGTACAAGATATTTAGAAGTCAAGGGGGTGGGGGGGAAGGAAACATCTTTGGGTTGCTGGGAAAAGCCAATGTAGGCATAGCATTAATACGTACAAGATGTTCAGAAGCCAAATGGTCCTACCTTGAGTATCTATATTTAAATTCCCTTTTAGGTGGTGGTTGTTTTCTTGATATCTTGCTGAGCAACTTATATGTAGTCTCATCTGCATGTAAGACCACTGTCCATTTTTGTAACGCAATATGCTGGTTCTTTCAGCTTAGAAATTTGGTGGAAAAATTTAGCACAATTGTAATTGAAGTACTTGTAGAATGAGTGAGTAATTTTTATTTTCTGGTGTGGTCATAGAAAGAAACAACATTTATAGATAAGTACAATAGAGAGATTGAACTTTTTAGAATTCTGTAGCATTGATTTTATTTCTGGTGAAATCTGATGCAGTAAGACCTGTAGTGTGATAAGCTTCAAAGTACCTCATAGGCTTCTATCACATAGAATCTTTTTTTTTTTTTTGCTTTTTGGTGAGGCAGTCAGGGTTAATTGACTCACCCAGGGTCACGCAGCTAGTAAATATCAAGTGTCTGAGGCTGGATTTGAACTCAGGTCCTCCTGACTCCAAGGCCAGAGCTCTATCCACTGCGCCACCTAGCTGTCCCTATCACGTGGAATCTTAAAGCTGGAAGGGGATCTTATAGTCTACTCATGTTAGATGAGGAACCCAGAGTCCCAAAAAAAGAATAGTAGGTCAGTTAACAAGCCTAGGCATTTACCACATGCCTGTCAGTGCAATCTAATCCAGTCTGCCAAGGGCTGGTGTTCTTCTTCCCTGAGAACTTCTTCACCCACAGCCTATGGGTTTTCCCCTAAACTATGACTTCATAATGATATTGATGATTTAAGGTTTTAAAACCCACAGTTTGTTGATTGCTAATCTTCTTTTTGCTATTTTAGACATAGTTCAAACCTAAGTCTTCATCAGAAAGTTATCACCAAAGATACCCTGGAAAGCAATGATAACCCTTTGGGTGCTACTTACCTTTTGAAAGATATGGCTAAGGAGGTTTATCAGGATGCAGCTTTCAAACAGCACGCCCCCCACACTTCTGTCATCTTCAAAGGAACCAACCGGACTGGGAGTGTCGTCTACCCAATCACCAAAATCCGAGAATCCTGTTTAGAGAGCTACGGCTGTGGTCCTACGAGTGAGGCCACTGTCCTCGATTTAAGCACTACCTCCAGCATGAAGTCTGAGAGCAGCACCCCTTCTTCCTGGGACTCCGATGGAGGGAGTGAAGAGGGCAATGTAGCTCTGGAAGACAGTGATGAAAGCTGTGAAGGACCGAGCCTGATCCCCAGTGAAGATGGCTACCCCATTTGTGCCCTCATGGAAAAGGCCAATCACAGCTTTTCAAACCTTCCCTCTGGTTTGCCAATAACTTGTCACCTCTGCCAAAAGATTTACAGTAATAAAGGAACCTTCAGGGCCCACTACAAAACTGTGCACCTCCGTCAACTTCACAAGTGTAAAGTACCAGGTTGCAACACCATGTTTTCATCAGTCCGCAGTCGAAATAGGCATAGCCAGAATCCCAACTTGCACAAAAGTCTAACCGCATCTCCAAATAATCTCCAGTAACAAGATGGGAGACTGAGTTTTCTTTTGATAAGCTTTAATTATTTCAGATAATAAAATAGTAAAATGAAATGTCTCTAATTTTCTTTTCCTCCATTTTGGCCAAGCCTGCAGGGTTCCTGGCTTTAAACCACTATTTCATTTGACTTTCTAAGTTCCTAGAGGCTGGGTAGTTTAAAACAAACAAACAAAAAGACGTGAAAAATAATAATATGCAATCTGGAAGGATGGTGTTATGGTGGTACTATCTAGTATTACTTCTCTTAAACCTAAAGTATTACTCATTGAGAATACAGAAGCCTGCAGATAATCTAGCCGGTCCCAGTTTTGTTTACATACTACCTTGGGGAAGCACTGGGCCAGTGGACAGATTGGGATCCTGAACTTGAGAATGGGAGTGAAGAGGGTGAGATTCATAGACTAAGGTAGACTTACAGTATTAAGGACCATATTTATGTGTCCTGGGGAATAATGGAATCATAGAGCAGGAGGACCTGTCCTTAAAGACCCTACTTTGAATTTAACAACTCCTTAATAATTCCAAAAGCCGGAATGTGGGTTTAGGAAAATGACTTGGAGACTATTAGATGAGACTATTATGTTATTTGGAGTGGATTAGTCTTTTTCTGTTCTAAAGTGGTCTCCTATTTTGCTTTAGAAAACATTCTCAGAGAATAAAGTGTTGACATATAAAATTCCCTTTTTGGGTTCCTGATTTGTAGCAAAATACATCCTAGAAGTGGATGGAAAAAAAATTCCTATTTTAAAGTGCACTTTCTGTAAACTACTTTTAGGAAGCAATCATCATTTTTTCCTGCCTGCTTTTTCTACCCCCCCCCCCAAAAAAAGCACTCCCAAATTGGTAGTTGTTTAAGTTTTAAATTCTACACGTGGAAGATATAGACAGTCAAAAGATGTGCTCACGGAGCAGTGGTAGATGTTTACAGTTTGGTTATCCAGGTAGGAAATGGGTTAATTTTGCTTAACAATCGCTAAGAAAAACATTGCATTTCTTATTTTTGGTTCTGATGAGGTGATTCACCTTATTCTTTCTGGTCACTGTAATCGACAGTATTCTGCATTGTGTTCTGTGCACTTACTGGTGTTGCATTTTATTTAAAAGCATTTTGATAATATTTAATTTGTGGTTATGTTCTATGAATATTGTATGTGTATATATGTTGTGCAACAGTATACTTGACTGAGTCCTTCCTGGAGAGCAGGAAAAATGCTAAAAACTAGACTTTGCAAAACCACTGCTTATTTTCACTTTGTAAACTTTTGAATTTCAATTTGTTTTGGTCACCTGTGGTATACAAGCATGATTCTTATGGCACAGTTTGTATATATTTAAGTGTTTTGGAGTATGTGGTTTTGAAGATTTGTTTGGATTTTCACCATAACTGTATCTCTTAATCTTGATACATTTTTTGAATGTATTAAGATTAGGTTGAACTTTTTGAATTTAGTTGGTGGAAGATAGTGCAAAGTTATTGCCATTCTGTGTGTTTAAATGCTTAACTTATTCTAAGATATATTCAATACCATACACTATCCATTTCATATTCTTAGAAAGGAAGCTAAATCAGACCAATGAAATAAGACCTTATGAAATTTAGGATTGGCAGTACTGTACAAGTCTGGAGAGAAATGAATTTCATATTCAGAGTGTAACTGAACCAATCTTTTATATTTACAGAAGGCTAAAGTAATATTAAACATCCATTAAGAGAATATTTGGTCCAAAGAAGAGTCTTATTACTCTGGCCTGTTGTTGAAAAAGCCAATAACTTGTTACCAACTATTTCAACTTTTTTTTTATAAGTGTGATTGCTTAAACTTTAAGGCTCTGTTTACAAGTCAAATGTGATGTATCTTTCAAATATTTGTTATACAAAACCATTTTGTTTTTTCACTGTTTTCAGAAAAGGAGCAAAATTTGTATACCCTTTGCATTTTTTATGAGTTAATAAAAATATATGACACATCTTTTGCTTTAAAATGAATACATTTTTAGAATAAAATTCATTTTGCCAGTTTAGTTTTAGAAATTACATTTTTCAATTAATATTATCCCATTATGTGCCCTGTGGCATTGTGGTGAATTAGATATTGTCATAGTTACTGCTACCACAGCAATAACATAATTATGGAAATTAATGAGTTAGAGTATAAATAATGTAATAATTTTTTCTGTTGGTATATTGACTTTTTACCTGGGAAGATTTGGACTGAAATGATTCAACTGTTACATGCTATCATGGTAAATAATGAATACAGAGTAATGTCGATATCATTTTGTTTATTTCAGATACCAAAAGTATGCTTATTTTTGTGGAGGATTTTTTAGATGAATTTTTTTTTAGAAGACTTATGTATTTGTAGAATTTTGGAAATTCATGAACTTCCTATATTCCTTCACCTTCATCCTTCCAGTTTTTAAATTGATAAACACATCTACTTAAGCCTGTCTCTCCTGGTCCTATTTCCACCCTGAGAGTAACCAAATGAAAGCCTTCAGGATTGTTGGGGTTTAGGTCAGTCCCAAAGATTAAGTATAGTATCAACTACAACAACACAGGACTTTGAAAATTTCTGCTGTCCAAGCGACTAAATGGTGAGATTGTAGTGAACAAATATCCAAGTACATTTATATAGACTCACAAGACCACAGGTTTAGTTCCATGGGATTCTGGAGGTCACTTAGTTCATCCCCTTATTTGACAGATGAGGCAGCTAAGACCTAGACCCTTAGTTACGTGATATTTGCCCGAGGTGTACAGGTACTAAGTGCGAAAACCAGGATTTATCCCCAGGTCTTCTGATTACAAATATGTCAGTGCTACTTTCCAATGTAAGTGAAGATCATAAATGCTTACCAGCTAACAAAAGAAACAGTTGTTTACTTTTCTTTTCATTTGTATTCCCAAATTTTATTGCCTATTTTTCTTTAAATGCTGTTTTCCCTTGGTTCTTCTACCCTCCTGCCCTACCCATTGGCCAGTATTTTCTTCCTTTGCAGTGATCTGGATCAGCCCTAAGAGCTGGTTGCCTCTCACAAGTCCTTCTTCAAGATTTACCCAAACTGCTTGACACCTTCTTTCTTAAAAGAAACTGTTTTTAGGGGCAGCTACATGGCTCAGTGGGTGGAGCACCAGCCCATGGAGTTAAGAGGACCTGAGTTCAAATGTGGCCTGAGACACATGATACTCACTAGCTGTGTGACCCTGCAAGTCACTTAACCCTGATTGCCTCACCAAAAAAAAAAAAAAACTTTTTATGTTACAATAATGAAAAGAATATCATAAAATCTTTCTCAGTATCTGAGATTATTTTATTAGTTCTTACTAATTTAATATTGTATCAACTCTAGGCATAGAATATAAATTGTTTGTAAAATTAAAAAGAAAGTGAAGATGCTTGAGGCCCTCTGAAACATGTCACTTCTATTCTAGATCTACGAACCTATTATCAAGTAACCAAACACATTAGCACCTTCTGTGTGCAGAGTGCCAGGGTAGGCACTGTATAAGATAAAGAGTTTAGCCAAGACACATCCCCTGTTGTCATGGAACTTATAGATAATACAGAATAATGCATGGTAAATGTATTAGGCCCAGATGAAGTACTCTGTGAGATCCAAACAGGAAGAAAGAGTCCAGAACAACTAGGGAAGGAATGGCTCTGGAGAGGTTTTGGAAGAAGTGATTTTTGAGTTGGGCTTTAAAGAATAGGCAAATGTGCAACAGATGGTGAGGATGGAATGAGTAAACTGTCCAGGCACGGGGAACAGCATTAGCAAAAGCTCAGAGGTAGTAGGCACAGGATGAGTTTGGAAAACAGAGTAGTACAATTTAATCAGAACATAGAGTACAAATTAAAGAATAATATTAGTTAAAGCTGGAATTGTAGGGTGGGGCTAGACTGTAATGGGTTTTGCATGTCAAGCAGAGGTATTTGAAATGTACTTCCTAGTCAATAAAGAGCCACTCAAGATTTTTGAACAGGGAAATGAAGTGATCAGATTTATGCTTTTGGTAGATGGGGTGGCAGAAGTATAAAGAGGATGGATTTGAGTGGAAAGACCTATTCAGTTATTGTTAACAGGCCCAGTAGGTGGTAGTAAGGAGCTGTACTGGGATGATGGCAGTGAAAGTAGAGAGGTGGTGGGTGTGAATAACATTTCAGAGGAGGACTCCATCAGGTTTTAGTAATAGATTGTGTTCAAGGAGAAAAAAAAGAAAACACCTCGATTCTGAACGTGAGACTGGATTAGAAGATGCTGCCTCTGACAAATAATGAAGTCCTGCAAGGAAGAAAGAGCTGGGTTTAAGGGGAAAGATGATAAGCTCAGATTTGCACATGGGCTTTGAGGTGCCAGTGGAAATCTGGGTGCAGATACCCTGTGGGCTCTGAGAGATCAGGGTCTGGGAATTAACAAAGAGCTCAAGAGTAGATACGTAGAGGTGAGAGTTATCTGCCGAGAGGGGATAGTTAACTATATGAGTGAACTGAGTGAGATAGTTGAGAAACAGTAGATGAAGGGAGGGAAAAAATCAAGCATTTATCAAGTGCCTACCCTATGGCAAGCAATTATTTTTAGGTGCTAGGAATACAATGATAAAAAATAAGATAGTTTGCATTCAAGGAGTGTATATTCTTATTAGGGTAAGGGGGGAAGAACTTTGGAGTATGTCTACTTTGAAGGATCAAGAGATAAAGAAGAGTTAAAGTGATTATAAGAGTAGATATAACCCATCCAATCTAACTCTACCATTTTGTTTTTATAGCTAGTCCTCTTGGAGAAGCCTAGAGTTCATAGAATGTCTAAAAATCTCTAGCTTCAACATTTCCTCTGCCAGTCTTATATTGTAGGTGGGTACACCAATATCTACAGCCTACTTAGAATTAGCCAGGTCTCAAACTTAACTACGTGGGATTGCTCCTGCCTGCTAAATAAATGAGTTTATCAAGTTTGGTCTCTCAATACCCAATTAAAATTGAAAACTGAACTCAAGTAAAAGTATGATGGATCCTTGTGCCACATTTCTTCCCATTTTTTTTTATTGTCCAGCCAGTTATTCAATTTTCTATCGATGGACATTTATTAAGTTCTTACTATATGTTAGGCACTGTGTTAAGTGTCAGGGTTAGAAGAACAAAGATCAAAAAGAAAAACAGAGCCTTCCCTCAAAAGAAGTTTACATACTAATAAGGAAATCAGTATGTTAATAAATAGGTACATACAGAGGAGAAGGAAAGTAGCCTTAGAGGCAAAGACTCCAGTGGCTGGAGGGATCAGGAAGGTCTTCTGTAGAAGGAAGCTGAGTCCTCAAGGAAGCCAAAGATGTCAAGATAGAGCCAAGCAAGGAGAATATTCCAGGCATTGCGGATAGCTGTTTCAAAGGCCCCCCAGGATAGAATGTTACATGTGAGAAACTGCAAGCAGGCTAGTATTACTAAGCTGTAGGATGTATAGAGGAAAGTAAGGTGTGAGGAGACTGGAAGAGTAGAAAGGAATCAGTCTGTGAGGAGCCTTGAATGCTAAATAAAGGACTTCATATTCCATCCTGAAGGTAATGAGAAACTACAAGTTGATTGAGCAGGGATGGGGCGGCGGGAGGGAAACCTTTCAGAAAATCACTTTGGCATCTATGTAAAGGATGATTTAGAGTGGAGAGAGATTTGAGATTACTTAGAAGACTCTTGAAATGGTCCAGGTGAGGGGTGATGAGGACATGAATTGAGGCCGTGGCCATGTGAATGAAGCAAGACAAGAGGATCTGTATGAGAGATGATGTCAAGGTGGAAACTATGAGCTGTTAATATTTTCAGACAGAATGTCAGTCTAAACTTTTGATGTGAACTTTAAGGTTGCTTAAACTTTAAATCTAGGTATGATGTAATTTCTAAAGGGGCCAGTTAACAGGAAGAGCTGACAAAAAAAAGGGAAGGAAGATGAAGAAAAAGGAAGATGCCTTCCTTTTGAACCAGCAGCAAATAGAGGACTCCAAAACCTAGAGCACTCACAGCGGCACTTAGGAGTTGTAAATGGAAGTAATTTTTAAACTTAGAAAAGGTCATCGGGGCGGGAGCCAGAAGACAAGGGGTTCTAATCCAGGTCAGCTGCTTTCTGGCTCTGTGGTGTTGCTGGGTCACTTCAGTCGGGTCCAACTCTTCGTGACCTCCTTTAGGGTTTTCTTGGTAAAGATACTGGAGTAGTTTGCCATTTCCTTCTCCAGCTTGTTTTACAGATGAGGAAACTGAGGCAAACAGGGTTAAGTAACTTGCCCAATCTCATGAAGCAGCTAGGTGTCTGAGGCCAGATTTGAACTCGGGAAGATGAGATGAGTCTTCTTGACTTCAGACCTGGTGGTCTGTCCACTGTGCCACCTAGCTTCCCCTTGGCTCTGGGAACTTGGACAAGCCTCTGTATCTTAATGTATTAAGTGAGAGTGTGATGTTATGTGGTCTCTGAAGCACCTTCTGGATAGAAAATTCTGTTTCTAATGAAGAGAATGGAAGTCTTGTGACAGATATGATGATATTCAACAGATTCTTACTGTGTGTTAAGAAGATGTAATGAATAGAGGAGCTGGGTGTGCTACTGGTTACCTCCTGTGTTATCTTGAGCAGTTCAAGACAACCCGGGAGCACAGTGGATAGAGTGCTGGGCCCAGAATTAACTGTGTGATCCTGAGTAAATTGCTTAACCTTTGTTTAACCTGTTTCCTCATCTGTAAAATGGGGATAATAATAGCACACAAAGTTGTTGTGAGGATCAAATGAGATAATGATTGTAAAGGCAGTGCCTGGCACATAATAAGCACTATATAAATATTTACTATTATTATTATTTATCCTCTCTGGTTTCAGGTCCTTCCCTATAAAATGAGGGTATTAGACTGCCTAATCTCTAAAGTCCCTTTCAGCTCAAAATCTCATTAACAATTATGGGAGACTTCTTTTTGCTTCCACATTGGCTATAAAGGTTACCTTTCTTAGGTTTACATTATGTTATTAAATAGACAAACCCAAACAAGTTGTACTTTCGTACAAAGTTGTGGTTTAGCATAGAGTTCTTAATCTTTTTTGGATCATGGACCTCTTTGGCAGTCTGGTAAAGCCTAAGGCCCCCTTAGAATAATGTTTTTAAATACATAAAATACAAAAGATTACAAAGGGAAACCAGTATTTTTATATCATTACCAATTTTTTTTTTAAAGTTCATGTTCCTTGGAGGCAGCTAGGTGGTGCAGTAGATAGAGCTCCGGCCTTGGAGTCAGGAGGACCTGAGTTCAAATCCAGCCTCAGACACTTGAGACTTACATTTACTAGCAGTGTGACCTTGGGCAAGTCACTTAACCCCGATTGCCTCACCAAGAAGCAAAAAATAAAATAAAGTTCACGTACCTGATCTGGTCCAACTTCCTTTTTTATAGATAAGGAAATTAAACCCAGAGAGATGAATGATTTGTTCAAGGGCACCCAGGTAGCAAGGAACAGGGCCAGTACATGACCCCAGGTCCTCTGACTATAAAGGTCTCTCCACTACATTTCACGAGCTCTTCATGAACTGACACTACCGTACCCATAACTAGCATACGGTGACTAGAGCTTTGCCCTAGGGTGCCAAAATTTAGAGAATAATGATGGTGCTTTGACTGTTTCACAACTGAAATTAGCACCTGGGTAGCATGAATAATTAGCCCAGTGGACACAGGCAAGGTGAACTTCTCAGCCTGGCACCTACCTGTTCTGTCTTTGCCACTTAGTGTTTAAATTGTAGCCTTTGGGATGTTGTCTTCCCTACTCCTCACCCCCTACCCCTTACCCTCCCGTTACCCAAACTGAAGCTGTCTTGTACCCCACCCCCAACCTCCTCCCCCAAGCATATAGTGCTTGCCCCAAGTAATAAGACTTGCTTTTATCAGATTCAGTTAGTAACATACCTGAACTTCTGATGTTCACAAATGTTAGCTATCTTGCATAATTTTTAAAAAGAAAGAAAGAGAGAAATATCTTACCAGGGATGGTTAACTTAGGGTTTGTGAACCTGTCTCTTAAAATATTTTGAAAACTGCATTTCAAAATAATTTTTTATGCACTTATTTTATGCACTTAAAAAACATTATTCTCAGAAGGGGTTGATAGTAGTAACCCACCAAGTACAAAAAGTCTGTGACAGTCAAAGGTTAAGTACCACTGTCTTAGTCAAGTAGCATTTATTGACCACCTGCTATGTACCTTGCACAGTGCTGAGCACTGGTAACACTGTGCTAAGCTCCGGATTAAGGAAAGATTAATGTAATTTCCCCCCCCCCCATATCAATTGAGACTGATTATTGAAAATTACTGCATACATGATATACATCAAAAATAATTTCAGGGTGTTTGAAATAAAGATTTTAACATTTAATTCTGTGGACAAGATCATTTAATGGAATAAGCTGTCTAAGAAAATAAAACTATCTTTACTCATTATTCTTTAGACTTCTTTAAGGTCCAGAGATAATGATCAATCAATCAGCATTTATTAAGCTCCTACTATGTGCCAGGTATATAGACATAGAGAGTAGCACAAATATTCATTTGAAGCTGGTATAATTGTGATCATCCTTGCTTCCCAAATATCCAAATGATTGGAATTTGCTTTTCCTCCTTTACATGTAACATATTAAGGACCAACTTCTCAGTTTTGCTTGAAAATGTCAAAGAACTGATTTCATCAGCATGGGATGGTCCCTTCACCGAAGCAGACTACAACCCCAGCCAAGACTTTAACAAATCATCATCTGACAGGAACTCTGGTGATGAACGTCCTAAATTAGCTAGACCAGTCCTCAGCCTACAGTTTGTTATTTGACTCCTACTTGAAGCTTTTTTAGCATAGTAGGACCTGCCAGAACCTGGCCTTTCTAGGACAGCCTTCAAGAACACAAGGTTACCATCCTGCCACCTGGAGACACCTAAGGAGGATTTTTAAGAGATTTGAAAAAAAAAAGTTTTTCTTTTAACAAATTAAAATCTTTTCCAGTGTTATGAAAAGGAGCATAACATGTATTAAGCACCCACTGTATACATTTTGCTGGTTTGGGTACAATGATCAAATTAAACTTAAGGAAGAGAAATTCCCCGGCATCAATGATGAACACTGGCCAGGTGACCCTGGGAGCACTACTTAACTCTTGGTGCCCCCAAGCATGGTAGAGGGAATTTTCTCACTGGATACCCCCTACACAGAGGAGGTCCCTGGTCTGAGAACAGATCTCATAGGACCTCACAGTGAGGAACTTTATCAGCAATGCAGATTAGTTTTAGAGGGCTGCCTGGGGCACTTAGATACCCAATGACTTGTCCAGAGTCACACAGCCATGTGTGTCTGAGGCAGAACTGGAATCCAGGTCTTTCTGATGCTGAGATCATTTTATTTAGGACAAAATACATACATACATGCATGGACATATGTGTATAAAACATGATATATACATATGTGGTATAGGTATACACATATACATAATCCACACGTGTGTGTATGTGTGTGGAGAGAGAGAGAGAAGCACACAAACTCAATCAGATGCCCTCGAATATGGTGGTGGCAAAGAATTCAAAAGACATCCTTTGATTAGGAATCCTTATATGTGTGTTGTACTTTACCATTTTGAGACCACTTTCACCTACATGAGCTTATCTGATCACAAGCCTGTGAAACCTGAGACTCAGGTTAAGTGATTAGCTCAAAGGTCACCTGAGGTGGAGAAGTGGAGGAACAAGATTTAAAAGGACCGACCTCAGAACCACAGTCACAAAGTAAGTACCTTTCAGAGGTAGGATTCAAGCTGGTCGATCCTTATTCCAAATCCAACACTTTTCCCCACTCCAGTGAATTACACTGTCTGACTCTCATTCCTTAGTCCAGGCCTCAGTCATTTGCTGATGAATCTAGAGAGGCAGAGAATCTTAGAGCTGGGAAAGACCTTACAAGATAGGTCCAGTCCAGACCTTTTTTTTTTTTTTCAAAGGAGGAAAAAGCCACAGAAGCACCATATTCAGACATCTATTTAATGGTAGAGCTTGAATTGGAACCCCAAGCTCCTGGGCCCCACTCTTTGTAGTATCACTTAAACATTTACTAAGTACTTCATTCTTTTTGTCAGTCCTGACCAACATAGGCAAAGCCTTATTCTGTCTCTGTTATTTTGATCACGTCAACCCATTTTTTTTTTTGGCAAGGCAATTGGGGTTAAGTGACTTGCCCAGGGTCACACAGCTAGTAAGTGTCTAAGGCTGCATTTGAACTCAGGTCCTCCTAACTCCAGGGCCAGTGCTCTATGTACTGCGCCACCTAGCTGTCCCTTTCAACACAATTTCTGAGATGTTCCAGTGGCTTCCTTTCAACCTGAATATCAGGAACTATACTCTAAAGTTCCAGGTCCTTTTCTAGATCTCCTAAGCTTAGCTCATTTCCCTTATTTCCTGTTTTCTAATCCAGCAGCTAGATGGCACAAAACATAGAGTGTTGGACCTGGATGGAGTCACAAAAAGCCTAGGTCAAATGTGACCTCAGACATTTAATAGCTGGGTGGTCCAGAGCAAGTCACTTAACCTCTGTATGCCTCAATTTCCTCATCTGTAAAATGGGGAAATAATAGCATCCCTTATAATAGATCTCAGGATTGTTGTGAGGATCAAGTAAGATGATTTTTTTAAAGGGTTTAGCACACTGCCTGGAACACAGTAGGTGTTTAATAAATACTTGTTCCCCCTAGTCCACCCACTTCTGCAAATACTTGGCATATTGAGTGATCATTCATCTACTTTGCTCTTCTGAGCTTTCTCTCATGCCACACTCCAGGTCTGGACTGCCCTCACCAAATCCCTTACTTCCTGGAATAGAAACAGCTTCTAAAATCCCACGCGCTTCCCAAGAGTCTTCTTGAATAAGTGGAAAAAACATTTCTGATTCTATCCAACCCGCAACCACACTAGTGCATTATCAATAGAGGGTAAATGCTTTAGTTTTTTGCATAATGCAAATGCATCTTTCAATTTCTATTCCACTGTTAGTGCTTTCCTTGTTTTTTAATAGCAAGGAGAGTGATGTTCTTTTAGTTTATTTCAAGTAGCATCTAGCATGATACCATATACACATGGGGGCAAGCATCTTCTTGCTGGTTTGCGTTTTTGTAAGATAGGCAGTAATGACTATCTGTGGAAGTCGGCATATTCCACTCATCTTGATGAGTTATGGAAGTCTGTTCCTTGTCTCTAAACAGGACTTCCTTAAGAGAGGGAGGTGCCACAAGTCTTCTCTAGTTGTTGCCTGATCAGTAATCCATCTTCCTATCATGCAATTCTTTGAATACTGTTGTGTAGTTTTGAGCTAGTTACTTGATCTAGCCTCAGTATCCTCATCTGTAAAATGAAAGACTAGGAATGAGGTGTTTTAAGGTTTCTTGCAGCTCCAGAATACTATAATTTGGTTTATTTATGTGCTAACTACATGACTTTATCTGTGATCCAGATCAAAACTGAATTTTCCAATTTCATTTTCAATTTAAACCATTTTATTGAAAAGTTAACTACAGCAAATATGAAGTCATCAATGTTCGAAGCCCTATAAGGAGGATTGGCGTATCCCCTGCCATTTCTAGACAATTCTTCAACCACCATGCCTCAAAAACAAACAAACAAACAAAAAATCTTGGCTCTTTTGAGTGGTAGTACATGAAATACATGGAATCTGTGCCACCCTTTTCTTCATCTTTGTGGTTGCCATTTATGAGCCTCTGAATCACTTCCCCACATTCTCTATGACTAACACCTGGCTCACAGTCTTCTCCATACTATTCCCAGCCACCATCCTTAGGGACTTTATTATTCACACCAGTGAGACCTCCAACAACCTGATTATTCTATTCTTCCAAGTTCCTCAACGTTGACAACTTCATCTACCCACCTTAACCCCTCACTGTTACTCTCTCCCTTTGACTTGCTCTTTCAGAATTCCATGATCTTCGTGCTCTAGAGCTTCTAAAGACCGCTCTCTTACCACGACCTCCTATCCTTCCAGCTACTTACTCTCACTCATATGAAGCCTACTCCTCTTCATTCTTGTAGTGACCTCTAGTCTCTTTGCTTATGCTTATTCTCTTAGTCTGTCTTTCCCACTCTGACTTCCTTTGCCTCCAGACCCAGTTTTGAGGCCGTAGTTTGAGATTTAAATGTATCATTAGCTACTATTTGCAAATCTCTTTCATGCTCAGCCTGCAGATTCTCATTCCTGGGGACGACCTTCACAACGTCTGATCTCTTCGGTTCTGTTCCTGGGCTGCTGAACAAAATCACAAAAGCAAACTCATTTTTGTACACTCCATATTGACGGTGCTCACTACTGCCCCATAATCCTTCTACACTGTCTTTTCCTCCCACAGTGGCTGAAATCGCATCCAGCCACGGAAGATAACAGCCTCAATTCACTCATGACATTGAGGTTTTCTGACAGAAACTCCCTTCCCCCCCATCTCTCATTCTTCAAAATGTTTCATCAGCTCTCTCCTTCCATCTCATCCTAGAAGAAGACATTATCTCTACTCCTCACTAAGGTTAATTCTTGGTCTCTTGATCCTATTCTTTCTTCTCCAGAAGTCACCATTCTCCACCCCACCCCCACCCTGCCCCACCCATCTCTCTCATCTCTCTCAGGCATATTCAGTGTCTTTCTTAACACTGGCTTCTCCTCAAGGGGCAGCTAGGTGGTGCAGTGGAGAGAGCACTGGCCCTAAAGTTGGGAGGACCTGAGTTCAAATGTGGCCTCGGACCAAACACTTGACACTTACTAGCTGTGTGACCCTGGGCAAGTCACTTAACCCCAATTGCCTAAAAAAAAAAATACATTTAAGGGGCAGCTAGGTGGCACGATGGATAGAGCACCAGCCCTGAAGTCAGGAGTACCTGAGTTCAAATCCAGTCTCAGACTAAACACTTGACACACTTACTAGCTGTGTGACCCTGGGCAAGTCACTTAACCCCAACTGCCTAACCAAAAAAAGTCTTTGGATGTCTCCAATATTTTTTTAAGCCTTCCTTTCGACTTTGTACTTTTCCTTGACCTTTCTATTCCACCCAACTTCCATTTCATCTTATTTTTCCTCTTTACTGCTAAAATGTTTGGGGGGGGGCAAATATAATGCTTTAATTTTCCACAGGTTGAGCTATAAGTTTTATTTTTTATTTCATTTTTACATGATTTAAAAAAATTTACATAGCATATGCCTTAGTAATACAATGATCAAAAAATTCAGCTGTATCTCTTTTCCCAATAAATACTCCCCATATATTATTAGTAATGGTATTATCAACAGAATCCCATTCAAGTCAGTACATTGAATTTTTTTTTTTGTAACAAGGTGATGCAGTATATTTTCTCCATTCCTCTTTGGCAGTTTGGTTCAGTGACTGAGTTTTGATTCCATCCAAAGTAACTACAGAAGCTATACAGTATTCAGGACTATATCCGACAAGACTCATTCAGGGAATATATGAATCCAACTTTGTAGAAATAAAGATGGACCTAAATAATGAGAGAAATAATAGTTGTACATTGGTAGGTTAAGTCAATAGAATAAAAAAGACAATACTAACTACATTAGTTTGCTTATTCAGTGCTGTGCCAAACTCCCAAAAGAATATTGTATAGATCAAGGAAAAAATAATGAGAGTCATATGGAGGAACAAAAGGTCAAGAATTTCAATGGTAATAATGGAAGAAAAAAGTGGCAAATAAAGGGGATCTATCAGTACCAAATCTCAACCTGAATATTAAGCAGTAATCATTAAAAATAATTTGGTAGTAGCTTAAAAAAATAGCCAACCAGCGGGACAGTTAAGGTACACAATATACAGAAGCAAAAACTGTAGCATAACGTTCAATAAACAGAAGATCTCAGTTAACAAGGGAAGGACTCAATATTTGATAAAAACTCCTGGAAAAAATGGAAGGAAGTCTGCCAGGAACTAGGTATAGACCATCATATAATATGACAAGATAAGTTTAGAATGTATATACATGACTTCGAAGTTTACATCATAAGCAAATTATAAGGGCAAGTAAAAAATTCCCTTCCAGATCTTTGACTAGGGCTAGAGTTCATGATTAAACAAGCCATAGAGAGGATCACACAAGATGAAATGGATGCTATATAAAATTTAAAAGTTTTTGCACAAACAAATTTGGTGTAAAACTTTTAGAAGGGAAACAGGTCGCAGAAAAAAAAATTTGCAGCCAGTTTCTTTGATAAAGACCACATCTCCAAGATACACAAGAAACTGATTCAAATTTATAAGACTAAGCCATTCCCAAGAGATTAATGGTCAGAGGACATGAATAGACACTTTTTAATGGAAGAAATCCAAACTGTCAACAGCCATATGAAAAAAAAATGCTCAAAATCACTAATAAAAAATGCAAAATAAAGCAATTTCAAGGTTCTATTCACATTATCAGACTAGCAAAGATGACAAAATAGGAAAATGACAACTATTGGAGGGACTATGGGAAAACAGGTAGCACTGTGTACTGTTGGTCAGATTTTGAAATGTTCTAGCCATTCTGCAAAGTAATCCAGAACTATGCCCATAAAATTACTAAATTATGTATATCTTGTAACCCAGTTCTGCTGCTACTAGGCTTATATCCCAAAGAAATAAAAAAAAGAAGAAAAGAATCTATATGTACAAAAGTACTTAAAGCAGTTCTTTTTTTGGTATAATTTAATATTTTATTTTTCTCCCAATTACATGTAAAAACAATTTTTAACATTTGTTTTTAAAGTTTTTTGAGTT
Source organism: Phascolarctos cinereus (assembly GCF_003287225.1). Taxonomy (NCBI): domain Eukaryota; kingdom Metazoa; phylum Chordata; class Mammalia; order Diprotodontia; family Phascolarctidae; genus Phascolarctos; species Phascolarctos cinereus. The sequence goes on along the minus strand of NW_027555736.1, from coordinate 111,738,851 downwards.
TCCAGTTCTTTGCCAACACTAAAAGAACAGCTATAACTATTTTCATACATATAGGCCCTTTTCCTTTTTTGTTTTTTCCATCTCTTTGGGATACAGACATAATTAGTGGTATCAGGTAGCAGCTCTTTTTGAGGCAATCAAATTTATTAGGGAATCTAATGGGTTCATGGCTCTGCCATTAATGAGCTGTGTAACCATAAGCAAGTCACTGAACCTCTCTAAGACATGGTTTTTTCATCAACGAAATGGGAAAATTAATATATGCATTACCTACAAGGTTATTATGAGACAAGAAAACCTTGTATCACTACACAAATTTACTATCTTGTCTTCCCTGATCTACCCATTCTACTAAATACTCTTTTTGTCAGGGGACAGCTAGGTGGTACAGGAGATAGAGCACCAGCCCTGAAGTCAGAAAGACCTGAGTTCAAATCCAGCCTCAGACCAAATGCTTGACACTTATTAGCTGTGTGACCTTGGGCAAGTCACTTAACCCTAATTGCCTAAAAAAGAAATAATAATAATAATAATAAAGGGCAGCTAGATGGCACAGTGGATAGAGCACCAGCCCTGGATTCAGGAGGACCTGAGTTCAAATCTGACCTCAGACACATAACACTTACTACCTGTGTGACCCTGGGAAAGTCACTTAACCCCATTGCCTAGCCAAAAAAATAAATAAAAATAAACAAATACTCTTTTTGCCCTTTGGCTTTAGAAATACAATACTTTCCTGATCCTTCTAACTCTCTAGTCATCTCTAGTCTTTCTTATGTCTATCCATTGGCTCTTCATCCATTTCTTTACCCCTTTAGATGGGTGCTCATTAAGAATCTCTGCCCTCAGTTCTCCTTTCTCTATACTTTTTTTTAGGTTAGTCTTTTTTTTTTTCCTGTAAATAGTATTTCTTTCCAATTACATGTAAAGATCATTTTCAACATTCGTTTTTACAAGATTCTGAGTTCCAAATTTTTCTCCCCCCTCCCCTCCTGCCTCCCCAAGACAGCAGGCAATCTGATAGAGGTTATACATGTGCAATCATGTTAAACACATTTCACATTAGTCATATTGTGAAAGAAGAAAGAGAACAAAAAGAAAAACCATGGGGAAAAAAACCCAAAACAAAAAAAAAGTGAAAATAGTGTGCTTTGATCTGCATTCAGACTCCATAGTTCTTCCTCTGGATGTGGGTAGCATTTTCTATTATGAATCTTCTGGAATTATGTTGGATCATTGTGTTGCTGAGAAGAGCTAAGCCTATCATAGTTGATCATTGCACAGTGTTGCTGTTGCTGTGTATTGTAATGATGTATCAATGGCATTGGTTGTAGATATTCTCCTGCTTCTGCTCACTTCAATCAGCATCAGTTCATCTATATCCTATCTTGACAAATGTATTCACTCTCACACCCTCAACTACCGTCTCTATTCAGATGACTTCAAAATCTCATCTCCAGTCTTGAATTCTATTATTCTGAGTTCCAAACCCATATCCTCAACTGCCTACAAGACATCTTCACCTAGGTGTTCTATTAGCACCTCTAATTGAACATATTCAAAGGCAAGCTTATTGTATTTTCCCTGAAACCTGCTCTCCTGTCTCATCTTTCTGTCCTTAGTAGTATCACCATTCGCTCGCTATCCCAATATTGAAAGGTTGAGGTTACCTTTGACCCATCTATCACCTCTCATGTCCAAGCAGTTGCCAACTGTTTTGGATTCCAGTTCCATAACACCTCTTGATCCTTCTCAACCTGTCTGTTCTCACTGCAAACATCCTAGAATAGGCTCTTTATTACCATGTGGTTGGACAGTAGAATCTTCCTGCTTATACTGCCCATCTCCAATCCATTCTTTATTCTGCCCTCATGTTAACCTTCTTAATATTTAGATTTGGTCATGTCACCTTGCTGCTCAAAAATCTTCCATGTTTCCTCACTGCCAGATAAAATTCAAAAGGCTTTGCCTAGTGTTTAAGATTCACCAGGATCTGGTAGCATCTTCACCTTTCCAGCTTCTCACTCACATTAATCCCCTCTACACAAACTAGATATTCTCTGCCTGAATCCTCCCTCAGACACTAGCCATGGAACCTTCAATAAGTCACTAACCTCCTTGAGTCTCAGTTTCTCCATCTCTAAAGTGGAGATCAAAAGCTTGTTGTGAGGGTCAAATGAGATAGTGTATACAAAGCATTAAGCAAATCTTAAATCAATATATAAATGTGGTCTATTGTTATTGACCCCCAGACAAGTTCAGCTTTTTTTTCTCCCTCTGAGCTTTAGCTCACATTGCTCATATTCCTCTTTGCCTATCAAATTCCAACCCATCATTTAAAGCCAAATTCAAATGCCACCTCCTCCAGGAAGCATTGTCTGATTGTCCGGTCAGAAATGACCTTTTCCAATGAATCTCACATGGCATTTTTGCAGTTTTCAAATGTTACATTCAGGTTCTTACAACTTGTTTAAGTTTTCCACCTATTAAACCACTGGTCACCCACCCCCATTTATCTATAGTGCTCTTCTACCCTCCCATCTAACCAACCAAGATTAATCCTGAGACATCATAGTAATACAAAAAATATTTACATAAAGTAAAATGCAAGATACATCACAAGGAATTAAAATCAAGCTGCCAACACTCTTAACATGCCATTCCCCAAACTACTCTATCTCTCCCTGAGAGGCTCTGTGTATCCCTACCCCTAAACATCACTTCTTAGCTCAGCAATATGAACAATGAAACAGGATCTGATGATTTGCCTAGTGGATAAATGCTAACATATTGATGCCTGGCACAGCGTTGTTCTTTGTCACCAGATTGTTGAGGCCCGCCAGGTCCTGAATAGAAGGGGGTAACGACTCGATGTTTACATAGGCCTGTCATATCATTATCCAAAAGTCTAGTACCTGCCCGATCTGGAGGAACCCTTATTAGTAGCAGCAGGAGATAAACAATGCTGAAATCTAACGCCAGCATGAATAGGGACAGTTCTTGATAGTACTATAAAGAGTTAGATGCAGCCCAGGTAAGCCTTACTTCCCTTTTCCTCCTCTCTCCTCTGGCTTTCATTTGAATCTCACATATTCCATCTCTGATGAGACTGTGCCCAACTTCTTATCAGACATACTGCAAATTCTATGCAACAGGAATCTGTGTTGGGGGGGCATCATCATCTGCTGTGCTTTACACAGTCTTGTGAGGGATGAAGTTCCCTTTAAACTTTGCACCACTTGAATACATTTATGTAATTTTGTTTATTATAATGATATTATATGTGGGTTATCAGGCTACCAGACTTGTAAGCCTTCTTCTTCCACGCCCCCCCCCACCACTTAGCACAGTGCTCTCAAAACTAACAAACAAAAAAGCTTAGTGTTTTGATTTGATGCTTGCAAAGCATACTGATAGAAGTAATAAACTACCAGGTAGAGAGAAACAAGGTAAGAATTCACCTACCACTTTTACAACAGACCCACTATAAAAGTGCAAGTTTATAGATGAATGGAACCTTATAAAATTCAAATTATCAGAGTGGTTTGAGTTTTGTATGATGAGATTTTTTCAACAGCTATCTAGAATAATAGAATTTTAAATCTGGAAAAGCAATTAGAAATCATTTAGTCCACCTCTCTTTCACTCCATTTTATACATGTAGGTGAGAAAAGTAATGGATTGAGTGCCAGCACTTGGAGTCAAGAAAACCTGAGTTTGAATCCTGCCTCAGAAACTTACTAGCTATGTTGAGTTGGCCCTGGTCAAATCACTTAACTTATTTTGGCTCAGTTTTTCCATTTGTTTTTCCATTTGTATAATAGGGCTAATAATAGCACCTACCCTTATAGGATTGTTGTGAAGATCAAATAAGATAATAATATATGTCAAGTGCTTTAGAAACCTTGAAGTTCTATATAAATCTTAGAAATTATATTGATGAAAAATTAAGTCCAATAGAGATCAAATAATTTGTTTAAGTAACTGATTCAATTTTAACAACTACAAAAAAGTGTGTGTGTGTGTGTGTGTGTGTGTGTGTGTGTGTGTGTGTGTGTGTGTGTGTGGTGGGGAGTGGAGGCAGAGGGTCTGGAGGGCTAAAAGCAATGGTGTGCTGATAAATGTTTAACAACCAGGTGAAGGAGAAATGCATTATTGAAATTTTCTCCATCACTTTCTCACAAAGTCTAGTTAATCCACAAAACAATTAATCACACTTGGGTTTGTAGACTTTGCTGATTTCTGAAGTGTAAATCCTCACACTGAATATGTAACAATCTACTCTGGCTGGCCCATTGGAACTGGCTCCAGCACAGCCCTAGAAAAGTCTCTATTCTCAAAAGGTCTTTAGAAAAAGAAAGTCAGACAGCTGTCTGGAATGTTGTGGTGCAGAGATTAGGAAACTCCAGCTGCAAATGCTAGTCACTGGAAGGGATTAAAAGATAATATTATCCTCTCTGACCATAGTCCTTACAAAGCAAAAAATAATTCCCACTTTTCATGGACCAACATAGTTATTCCATTTGGAGCAGAGCTTCCAAAGGGTTGATTCAATCCAGCAAATAATTATACATATATATTATGTGTACAAGAGACTATGGTAGGTACTGGAGATACAAAGACAAAAATGAAACTATCCCTGCCCTCAGGGAGCTTTCATTCCAATAAGTTGATAAGAGCTGATTATGAGCAGTGAATTCAAGTTAAGGAATTTTTGATTCCCACTTCACATCCCCCATTAGGGGATGTGTTGGCCATACACCTCAAGAATTTGGTTTGGAAAAAAAAAATAAAGGCTCAGGGTAAATAAATGTTGGCCCTAACTGTAACTTTAAAGAATTTTGGCAGCTTTAATATGTCAAAGAACAAACCTGTCAAACAGCATTTAATTGACTGTTTTCCCAAGACCAATTCAGTAGTCAGGATGAGATCAGTCTGGCCCTGAGGCACTCCAAGGCATACACCCCCAACAGCACTGCCTCAGCCAGAAGAGACTGGTTTCCAGGTCGTCCCCAGGCCTGAAAATTCCAAAGATAAGCCTTGCTCCCATCGCCCCCACAGGAATAGTCCAGGTTACTCTACAGAAGGCACAGAAGTGAATACTTGTCCTTTCTACCTTCACAGCCTACCTCCCATTCAACTCATTCTCTCTAGTCAGAGTCACCAGTCTAGTTCAAGTCCTAATCACCTTTCTCCTAGATTTTTGCAGTAGTTTTCCAATTGATCTCTCTGCCTCAAGTCTCTCCCTATTCCGATCTACTCACTTAGGTGCCAAAATTATTTTTGTTAAGTACGTGTCTGATGATGGCAGCATCTACTCAATAAACTCCTATGGCTTCCTATTACCTCCAAGATCAAGTAGAAAGCCATCTGGCATTTAAAGTACTTTACAACTTGGCCCCTTCCTACCTGGCTAGCCTTCATTTTTTCCCCTTAGTCTTCTAATGTTCTAGTCTTCTTATTCAATTTTCTCTACAATCCAACCCTACTTGGTCTTCCTCATATTGGACATGACATCTCCCATCTCTATGCCTTTGCCCTGGCTGATCCCCATGTCTAGAGTGCTTTCCCTCCTCACTTTTGACTTCATTTCCCTGACATCCTTCAAGATTTAGCTCTAATCCCACCTGTAGGAGGCCTTTCTTGTTTTTCCCAGCTGCTGATGCCTTCTAATCTAAGATGACTCTGTATGTATCTTATATCTACCTAGTTATTTTCATGTTAAGTCTCTCCTTTAGAATGTGAGCTACTTGAAAGCAGGGAGTATTTTCACCCTTCTCTATATCCCCAGCACTTAACAACGTGCCTGAAACTAATTAAGAGCTTAATAAATGCTTACTGATGAACCAGCTGACCTTGGCCCCATTTCTCCATTATGTTTTCCAAAACCTAGTGTCTAGGTAGAGAACATATCCTGTCTTCCACAGATCCAGAGGGCTAAGTATTGGGAGTGAGGGAAAAGCTAAATCCCCTAGATCCAGAGAAAGAGAGCAGAGAAATCCCTGAAACAACCAAATACAAACCTTAACCCATTTTTTGTTTCATCCAGAATGAAATTAGCCTTGGCAAGGCAGTGAGGACAATGACTAATCACCTCATTGGATGTTGAGTTTCTGTTCAGCTATCTGTATGCTCCAATTCAAAGGCCACATTTGGAAAATGTTACTCTGGAAATATAGTATACAGAAAGGAGTATGTTATATTTCCTTTTGTAAAGCCCATACCCTGCTCAGACCCCCAAAAGACATACTTACAACTAAAATATTAACTAATTTTGCTCTCAAATGATCAAGGGATTTAGAGCTAAAAGAAATGTTACATGTCAGTTAGTCTAACCTCATTTTACGGAGGAAGAAACTGAGACCCGGAGAGATAAAGTTACTTATCTACATACAGTAAGACAACTTTGTGAATTCTTTTTTTAAAAAAAAATGCATAACACCCTTCATGTTTTCAACAAAACAAAATAGGAAGAACATTGTACAGATTATCTTCTTATACTGGCAAATGTTTAACAACCAGCTCTCCAAATATATCCAAGACACATTTAAAATTTTATTTTGTATGGTTAATATTTTCTCCAACATTTTCCTAAGCCTAGACCAGAGGTGTCAAGCATGCAGAGGTGGCAGGCTTCTTGTGGCCAGTAAGACATAGATAATAATATGTTTTAAATCTAAATCAATATTTGGCCAGTAAGGATCCTTAGTTCAGTTTATTGACCTTTTCTATTTGAGCTCGAAGCTACTGGCCTAGATAATCAACAAAACAATAGATCAAGGCTCGATTTGTAGAGTTTACCAGTTGTAAGTTGTAAATGCTAACACTGGAAATATAACACTTGGCATAGCCCTGCTTCTAAACCTTCTGAAAACCTATCCCATTCTCTCTTAGAAATGTTATTATTGAAAAAGTCCATAAAAGAGATAGTTACTCTCTGAGCAACCAGTTGCATGCAGGGAATTCTTAGAGATTTCTGCTTTAGGAGACTATGTCTACTCCATTGACAATAGTGACTACACACCTGCAAGTCACTAGATAAATCACAGTTTCAGGCTGATCCCACAGCTAAGTAATGAAAGAATTACTTACATATAACCTCCATCCAACACATGCTGTGCAGATTGCCTTTTTCTTCCCCACAAAGAATAGTTGACCAATCCTGAAAATAAAGGTATTATTGCAAATAAAAAAAATTTGAAATATTTATATTTCACTTGTAATAATATTAGTTCTATACCACAATATTAATAAACCAGATTTCAAAAGTGTTTTTATACCAGTACTGAAGTTCTAAAACATTTTTAATTCCTCTCAAGTGTGAAAAACTGAATGAAGAAGAAATAAGCAATGAGATTCCTTAACAAAATCTTTTGAGAAATCTGAGATTAGGTTCCTTTGCTGCTACTCTAGAAAGGTCTCAAGAGGTGGAAGGTGTGAATTGTGAGGTAGAAAGAGTCCTCAATTGGGAATCAGAGGACCTGGGATTGAATTTAGACTCTGCAATGTACTATTGGTGTGATTTGGGGGCTTTAGTTTCTTCTAGTGAGTTAGATTAGACAACCTCTAATATCCCTCCTTGTTCCAAATCAATGAAACTATTAGTTAATATGTCTTGGTGGTGAAATTAATTGGTGGCTCAGAAGAGGTGCTGGTGCCTGCTGACAAGCCAGCCTGCTGCCCTGGCTCTTCTCTCTGTCTAGCGAACTCAATGTTTTTCATCGTAATGATGAGCACTTAACCTCTACATTCAATTTAATAAGTATTGTGTCAGGTACTGGGAAATTTTTTTTCTTTGTGGAAGGAAGTCTGGACCTATTATTTCATCTGTGTAGGGAACTCCCAGGAAGAAAACTCCCTCTACCAATACAGATTGACAACTGTTCCGTATCATCTTTGACTGCTACCTGTGGCACTAAGAAGCAACCTTGCCCATGGTCACAAAGCCAGTATGTGTCATAGATGACACTGGAACCTATGTGGTCCTGATCCACATAGAGGCAGGCTCTCTGTTTGCCATATCACTCTGCTTCTGGCTGTTGTATATGCAAAGACAAAAAAGTGAAAATAATTCCTGCCCATATGGAGCTTACGTTCTACTCGAATGCTCCTGCAGACATTTCAGTTTCCATAAACATCTTAACCCAGAATTCAAACCCTGACATAAAGGCAAGACTGGCTATGTTAGGAAACATCCTGATTTCATCGAAAAAAAGTCAAGGAAACAATTTGAGTGAGCTACTGCAGGAAGTGAAAGCCAAGAGCTTGACTAATGCATTCAAACTAATAAAGGAAACATTTCTTCCTTTCCCCTCAGGGTTCCATTACATCGCTACATTTAGACAAAAACATCAGTTTGCACAAGGTAGAATCAGCCTGTAGAGTTTCCCAGACAGAACGATGGGCCATTTAATCCAGTCCTACGGCAAGATTGCTTAGGGGCTTGATAATCAGAAAAGGACCTTAGGGTCAGGAAGCAAATTTTCCCTTGCAGAAGTGGGGAATTAATAGCTAGGAATACAGTAGCCTTTTCTAGGAGGAGCTTTCTTGTTGGATGGGTAAAATTTGAAATGTCTATGACCTGAACTCCCCACTGGAAAAACTATGCTTCCAGTTCCAACTCTTTGTATCACCAAGTAGGACTTGCCATTTGGATTTCCAGGAGCAAATTTTCCTACTTAATCTAAACACTTTCCTTTTACATAAGCAGAAAAAACTCTGATATCCAAGGAAGGGTAGAACCCAGAAAAGCAAGAACCAAGTAATATATATGTTATTTGGCCTTAACAAACTCAGCACATTACACATAACTTGACCTGATGATTTTACAGTACTAATAATATTAATTTGGGATTTAATTCTATATATTTTTCTGCTATGCCACTGGTAATAATAAGAGCAACTTATGCTTCAAGGATCTGTAGTTTCATTGGTGTGATTAGGTTCTCCCCAGTTGCAGATCACAACCCCTCCATTAAGTGGTTGTGAAGAGCTGATGAAGCCAAAAAAAAAAAAATCTCTCATCTTGCAGTCAGTCTGGCAGGGAGCCTGTCCAAACTTACCTAGGCTAGTTCTTGGACAACAGACATCACCGGGCCAATATTCAAAGCCTTTCCAGCTTGCTGTGACCTGCCAGAGCTTGAGTTCTGTTGGCATAGCCTTTGAAAAACTAGGGTCTTTTCCATGTCATGATGATGAATCAGGGACAGTATGGAGTAGTGAATAAAGTGTTGGACCTGGAGTTAGGAAGACCAGGGTTCAGTTTCCACCTTAGATACTTATTAGCTGTGTAACTCTGGCAAGTCACCTAAATTTTCTGTGCCAGAACTCAAAGTTGCCCATGGTCACATAGCTAAGAATATCAGAAACAGTATTTGAACCAAGGTCACCTGATGCTCAGAGCAGAATTCTTTCCTCTGTATCACATTGCCTCTCTGATGGTAGTAACTATGAGAATCCCAAATGATCCCTGTGTCCTGCTGAATTATGGGAAGTAAAGATTAGAGATCATTCCGATAAAAGCATTGCCCCATGGCACAGAGTTAAGAGAAAGTAAGCTATGTTTATTTTTTAATGAATTAAAGCTTCTAATTCCAATAACATTTGAATTTGTTCAGTACAACATTTACTTTACACTCAGTCTCGTGATATTGGTTTAAATGGCCAAGAAATCCTATATAATCAGTCAAAGTAAAGAAAATTTCCTTGTTACTATGAACCCAGCTACAGAGGGAATGTTGCCATTTCCCACAACATCTGTTTTTTGCTCACAGCCTGAACTGCTGATTGGGTAAGCACAGCTCCTGCTCCAGAATTGGGGGAAAACAATTAAAATGACTAATCTCATAGGATTTGTATTAGTTGTACAATGTCAAGGGCAGAGCCATAGCCCCCAAGGTCAATTAGGGCCTCTTGGGACAAAGTCCCCGGTTAGGCTTTGGGTCTGGCAGAAGAGTTTGTATATTCAGCTGAAGACTTGGGTCACTGGGTCATACAATCAGAGTTGGAAAGGATGTTACTCTTCATCTCGAGGGGTGGGGAACCTGTGGCCTCAAGGCCACATGTGTCCCTCTAGGTCCTTAAGTGCAGCCCTTCAACTGATTGGACCACATTTGAGGACCTAGAGGGGCACATATGGCCTCAAGGCCTCAGGTTCCCCACCCTTGGTCTAGCCCATGCCAGTTCAGAAACCCTTTCACAAGCAAGCCCATTTAATTGTTGGACAGCTCCAATGCTCCACTTCTTCAGCCACCTCCCACCCCATACACAAAATGTCTATTCCTACCTCCACACCTATTTAAAGAGAGCAATTTGCGCCTCTTCCCCCAACTATCTCTTCATGGGCCCAGTTTTCTCACATAGATTTCAGGCTGGAAGGGACCTTAGCAAGCATCCAGTTCAGTCTTCTGATTTTACAGATGAGGAACCTGTTGTGATTTCTAGACCTCTCACAGTATTGTCCGCTCTCTTCGAGATGTATCTGACCATCCAGCCAGGGCAAATCAAAATTTACAAACTTCCCTGGGACACTAGCCAGAGAAGTCTGATTTATTCTGGGATATCAAGTTAAACCCTTTCTTAGAGCTCCTGGTTACATCACTCACAAATTTGGTCTCACCTGTTGGAAAATAAAAAAGGAACTATTCAGAAACTTGAAGATTCACATACCCAGGTTTGTCATGACTACTGCTGACTTTGGTTTTTGATGTCTGTTTTAATGTAATCTGTTTCATAATAGGAACCAACCATCTTATTGATGCCTGCCAATCCAAAAGCCACATCCAAAAGCATCATGTAATCAGGGAACTAAAAAATTAATTATGACTGATGTGTGTACTTTCTTTGTAATCTTCATAGAATTCTGAATATCTCTCTTTAAAAAAAAAAAAGTTCCCTAGACCTCATTAATACTGACCTACAAGCCTAATTATTAGGGCATAGAGACCTCTGCTGGATCCCACTGGGTATTACAGATATTCAACTTAGACCTTTTAGGCTCATAAAATTTAGAGAAGAGGCCTTAGAAATCATCTAATATAACACCCTTATTCTATAGGTGGAGAAACTGAGGCCAATAGAGGGGAAGTGACCTATTTAAGGTCACACACATAGTAAGTAGGAAAGTCATTCATTGAACTGGGGCACATTTACATAGAACTGGAAGGTTGCAAAGCACCTTACATAATGTACATCATTTCATATGATCCTCCTAAAAGTCTAGTGAGGTAGGTATTAGTATTATCACTGTTTTACAGACAAGGAAATGGGGGCTTGTGGGTATTAAATGACTTGCCCGGGATCACTTATCTAGTAAGTGTCTGAGACAAGATTCAAACCCAGAACTTCCTGGCTCTTCAGTCCAGTGTATTATGTTAAATTCCTCTCAAACCTAGCATACATATCACTACTTACTAAACCACCTTAATGCTACATTATCCTAACTTCCTCTCAGACCTAGTACCCTTTCCACTACTTACTATACTGCCTTAAGGACTTGCTAACAATTAGGAAAGAGCTTTAACTGGAAAATCCACCTGGCAAACTCATACTTGAAGCTGAAGTAGGGTTTAAGATCAATGTTATAGGTTTCCTGCTTTTTTCCTTCCTCCAACTTTTCAGTCATCCTAATGAGTTAGTCTGGAGGCGCTTGTTCATTAAGATTAAACAAATCTCATGCTTCAGAAACCTTTCCTTGATCCAGAGGGGGATCATCCCCATGTACTGCTAGCCTTCTAACAATACGTGTCTTTGCTCAACAATTTCTTTTTCCTCCACTACTGTAATGGGGCCTTTGAGACCACACCAATGCCCTGAGCATCATTCTATGTAAGGATCTATATATGGATGCCTGGTAAGTCTTATTTCTCACACTTAGATGTTCTCTTCTCAAGGACCAGATCTGCATCTCCCTGCTATTTGATAACAGCATAGCCCTGTAGCAGTATACCACCTGTGTGGACACTCAGCAAATGATTTTGGATGATAATAATAATAATGATGATTCTTTTATATGAGAAGTTTAGAAAGAGGCAGTTTAGTGATTTCTCATTCTCGTTGGCCACAAGAATTTCATCCTTATCTTCTCTAAAATGAAAGTGCTTTTCTTAGGAGCAGAGTACCTTCAGGCAGACAAGGACTTTCAAGGCCATCTAAGTTATAGCATTGTAGATTTAGAACCAGCAGGGACCTCAGAGGCCATAAGTCCAACACTCCCCACTCCCATTTAACAGACACTATAGGCAAAGGGCTAGAGAAACAGAAAAAAGCAAAAACATCCTTTGCCAGTAGAGAACTTACATTCTAATCTAACAATTACAGCTACAATCTGGGCCTGAAGATCTGGGGTACTGTGCCCTCTACCCCTCTGTTAAGGGTTTCCTCTTCTCTAGACCCAGGCAGAGTCTGTCCTGGGGGAGTCTCTTTTCTCACATTCTTCAACTCATTAAACTTCTCACCCTGGTATAGCAGATACAAGTTACTTATAGCTCAGATTATGGCTCACATTCATGGTTTCCCCCCAAAAGAGTGGGGTAGAAAAATATTCAATGTACAATACAAATCAGATATGATGATGATAATGAAAAATGATGACAACCACTAGCTTTATATTTCATTTTAAGGCTTACAAAGCACTTTACATGTATTTAATATAGTTGATCTTTACAACAATCCTGTGAGGTGGGTGTTATTATTATCCTCATTTTACAGGTGAGGAAATTGAGGCTGAGAGAGGTTAAATGACCTGCCCAGAGCCACAGTTAGTATTTGAGGCAAGATTTTTTAACTCGGGTCTTCCTTACTCTAGGGCCTTAGCTGTGGGAGAGGTAGTTTATTTCTACACACAAAAGTGGTATACTAAATGTAAAAGATATATATATGCCTCAAGATAGGTACTTCTTGCCTTAATATCAAGAAATAGTTGACAAAGAGGTAGCCCAATCCCAGGTTCAGGCTTACCTGTGCTTTAGCTTTCATGTGCTTGGGCTCCATTGAGACCAGCAATCTGAATTATAGGCAAACTGCCTTTCCTCTTCTCCCTATGGGAAACACTTCAAAGAATTCTAATGCTATTGGCAGGCAGAAAAGAAGGAGAGCAGCAAAGGGGTCAGTAGCCCTCTTTTGTCATCCTTGGAGCCATTAGCTCTTCTAGCTCTACTGTGAACAAGGGCATTCTTCATCATCTCAAATTATAAGACTAACCTACAAGAATCACACAGGACCAGATGCAAGCTCCAAGGTTTCCTCATGAACTACCTGAACCATGAATAGAGATTTTGATCGCATTCAATGAGATGTTCCCCAAAGGCCAATTGAAACATATATAATGGATTTGCCCCCAAAGTCATTGATTTCATTGGATTTATAACTGGAAGGGACCTTAAGGGTCATTTAGGCCATATCATTGCATTGACCACCCCTGTCCCCCTTCCATTTTACATGTTAGGAAACTCACATACTTAAGAAGTTACAGAACCAGCAAATCTACCTAACTTGCAGGCCGATTAGTCCAATTCTACCCCCAAATTACTGTTAGTTCTCTCATAAAGTCCAAATCTGGTCTCACTGGTAATTGTCATTCAGTGAGTCTTGATGGTCAGAACCTTCTCCAGGAGGTTTAACTCTTCAGATGAGCACAAGACTCTCTGAAATCCTGTAACCCACTCCTGTTGACATACTGCTTTGCTATTTTTGCACGCTGATAAACACATCTTGACCATACATCTAACTTTCAAATAGTAAGAAGAGAAAGTTAACAGTGGAGATCAAGGGAGGTCTATGAAGGGATGGAAGAGGCCTCAAAATTATTTGAGTTTTTTGAAACAACAAAAGCAGCTCATGCCTTTTAAAATACTACTCCTGTTGTGGCTGTTACATTTCCTGGGATTGACCAACTGACACAGAATGTTAGCGCCAGCAGAGACCTCAGAGGTCATGTAGTCCAAGCCAAGTTCACAGATTCACGGTTCACAGCTAGGGCTCTAAACATTAAAAACAGCCGCACTAAGTCATTAGTAGCAGAGCTAGACCAGAACCAAATCTCTCATCATGTTTCCATTTCCCTCCAAGGCCTCTAGAGCTTTGTGTCACTCTCCACTGGCCTTTTATTTTTACACAGTTTGAACACAACCTGACTCTCAGTAGCCCACAACAGACATTCTGTAAATTATTTTTTGTGATGGCAATAACTCCTTCACAAATAGATTTTTGTAAAAATGGGTCCATTGTGATCACTGCTGGAAGACTTTGCAGGGCAGGGCAGGAGAACTTGTAGGATTCACAGATATTGAGTTGGAAGACACCTCAGAGACCCTTCTGGTCCAACCTCATTTTATAGACGAGGAAAATGAGGCCCACAGGTACCATCAGAGGCCATATTTGAACCCTGGGGAAGGTGTTGGTTTCTACTTATTCCATATTCCTCTGAGATCAGGCCAGACTGCCAGTCCCTTTAGTTTTCCTTAAGTAATTTCTTTGTCTAGTGTTGTAATAAAGCTGGCTAAGAAGAAAAGAAAGGAAAAAAGCATTAATTAAGTGAATACTAGCATTGTGCTAAGTGCTTTATAAATAATTATCTCATTTGATCCTTACAATAACCCTGCAAAGTAGGTGCTATTATTATCATCCACATTTTATAGTTGAGGAAACTGAGGCAGAAAGAGGTTAAGTGACTTTCTCAGGGTCACATAGCTATTAATTATCTGAGACCATATTTGAAATCAGGTCTTCTTAACTCCAAGCCCAGCTCTCTTTCCACTGAATCACTTAGCTGCCCACTGGCTAATGCCACTTATGCACACAACTCAACCTGAACCTACCCATTTGTTTTCACTTCAAGTTGAGAGGTAGAAGAATGAACAGAGATGAACAGAGTGCAGGCTACTGCTCTTGTAAAATTACTCTGTGATTAAGGTCTGACTAAGCTCTGGCTCCAATTCTTCCTTCAAAGAAAAGGAGATTCTAGTAACATCAAGTGAATCTTGTGTGATGGCTGCCCCGTCCATCATTTCTCTTCAGAAGGGTTGGTCTCCACCAAATAATCTTATCTAAACTGGGGGGGGAGAAGCTTGGACCCAGGATGTGACCTCTATCTCTGGATCTCTTATCATTTCCATTTTATTCGCTTATTGCTGCTAGAATATTGGCCTTGGAGTAAGGAAGACCTGTGTTCAAATCATGACTCAGATACTGGCTACCTGTGTAACCCTAGACAAGTCATTTAACATCTTTCAACCTGTTATAAAATGGGGATAATAATAGCTCCTAATTCACAGGGTTGTTGTTGAGGATTGAATGTCATAACGTGTATAAAGTGCTTTGCAAACCTTAGAGCACTATACAAATGCTTCTTCTTCTCCTTCTCCTCCATCTCCTTTCTTCCTCCTCCTTCATCTTCTTATTGTGTTATTGTTAGTGCAACCCAATGCCAAGTGTTATCATTTTATCAATGCATATCTTTAGTACCTATATCCCTCCTGAAACAGGTTGACATAGTTGATAGTGACCTTTGGATTCAGAGAAACTTGATCTCTATCTCTGACACATACTAACTTTGTAACTTTGGCCAAGTCACTTAAGCACTCAGTATTGAAGGTACCTCATCTAGTTGATAAATTACAAAAGAATTGCATGTCTGTATTGGTGGAGAGTTTATATACTGGGAGTTCTCCATACTGTTGAAATCATAGGTCTGGATCAAAAAACAAGTCTTTCCTAAACACCTACATCCTTGGTGGCCTTTACAAATTCTAGCCAGTAAATGGTTGGAATTGCTTTGGAGGTTTCCAACATCTTTGTGAATAGAGATGCCTCATTCATTGCTTTTCAACTGATATATGAGAAAAAATAAATACCAAAGGTAAGTAAATATATAGTTTTGGTAGCATTGTTAAAGTATACTTATTAATTAGAAATTGTGCCACTCTTGAAAAATGGTGCTGTATGACTAGAGTGAGTAGAAATAGAATTTGGCATTTGTATACCACAAACGCAAATAAAAATCTATTGGTAAGCTAGGTGGCATAGTGGATAGAGCACCAGGCCTGGAGTCAGGAAGACTCATCTTCCTAAGTTCAAATCTGGCCTCAGACACTTACTAAGCTGTGTAACTCTGGGCAAGTCACTTAACTGGGTTTGCCTTAGTTTCATCATCTGGAAAATGATCTACAGAAGAAAATGGTAAACCACTCTAGTGTCTTTGCCAAGAAAACCCCAAATGACATCATGAAGAGTCAAACACAACTGAACAACAAAATAATCTTCTTCCTTTATTTATTCTTACTTACATTAATGCGTCACTCCACTAAACTTTCTCTCCCCATGTTCTAGTCAGCCAAACCTACCTACTTCCTATTCCTCATATGTGATGTGCCATGAGCCATCTTTGTGCCTTGCACTGGCTGGCCCCCATGCCTAGAACACACTCCCTTCTCACCTATCACTCTTAGAAGCCAAAGCTTCCTTCAAGATTCAACTCAATTGAGACATTGCATGGGAGGTCTGATCCTCTCCAGTTTCCAGCGCCCTTGCCACCTTCCTTAGAAATTATTTTGTGTTTACTTTGTATTTAATTATCTGTTTACATTTTTCTTCTTCCTAATAGAATGTAATATTCTTGAAGGCATTTAAAAAAAATTTGTCTTTGTATCCTCATTGTCTGCCAAAGTGCCTACTATTTATTGAATGAATGAATGAATGAATGAATGAATGAATGAATGAATGAATACTATATTTGGAGTCAGAGTACCTGAGCTCAAATCCCTGTTTTGCCATTTGCCCTCTGTTTAACCTTGGTCACCTCTCTTGTCCTCAGTTCCCTTATAAGATGAAGGGATCAGACTGGATGATCTCTAATCTAGATACCTTCTAATCCCAAATCTACAATCCTGTGATCTTACAAAGATTTATTTTGATTTATGATACATAATTTATTAGTATTAGTATTTGTTTTAACAGGTTATATTTATTCCACTCTTGGTTTTCATCCTTTTCTCTGACTGTCCCTCATTCCTGTAACACTCTTCCACTTAGACTACTGACTTCCCTGGCTTCCTTTAAGTCTCAACTAAAATCCCACCTCCTACAGGAAGCCTTCCCCAACCCTTCTTAATTCTAATGCCTCCCCTCTGTTAATTATTTCCTATTTATCCTGTGTCTGTATACATACATACATGCATGCATACATACATACATACATATGTGTGTATATGTTTGCATGTTTTCTCCCCCCATTAGATTCTAAGCTCCTTGAGGGCAGGGACTATTTTTTGCCTCTTCAGGTGTTTAATAAATGATTATTGTATTGCATTGCTAAAGAGTCACATCACATTGTAGTGGAAGGGTGCTGAACATGGAGTGAGGAGGCTTGGGGTCAAATATGATCACTGACCTCTTTGATCTAGAGTCAGTCACCCTCTCTGGAGTTCCCTTTCTTCTTCTGTAACATTGGAGGTTTGGTGGATTGGACCAGATGATTTCTAAGGTACCTTCTAATTCTAATTCTATGCCATTTGTTTTTCTTTATGGACCAAAAACAACAACAATAATAATAGCTAGTATTTACATGGCACTTTAAGGCTTTAAGGCTTTCAAAATGTTTTATCTATGTTATCTCATTTGATTTTTGAAAAAAGAAAGAAATAGATTGAGAACTCAGATCACAAGTCTATAGCTAGAAAAGACCTTAAAACAGAGGTGTCAAACACTAAGCCCGTGGGTGGCAGCCCATGGTGCTTCCAAGTGTAGTGAAAACCAAATTAAAATGTAATTGAGAAATATTTAACAAAGTAAAATTTAAAACAATAAAACACGGATAATATATTTTAAAACTATGTCAATATGCAGCCTGCCGGGATCCTTATGTATGGATTAGTGGCTGTATTTCTATTTGAATTTGACACCAATGATCTAGGTCAGTACCCTCATTTAAAAGATGAAGAAGCCAAGATTTCTTCTTTGAAGAATTAAAGTGACTTACCTGAGGCCATACATATAGTTAAGTGGTGAAACTAGAATTAAGGTCTAGCTACCTTATCCACTATATTGTGCAGCAAGAGCTATATAACTTGAAATTTCTAAATGAATATTATAGGGTCATAAAATATTCTCATCATAGTAAGATAATCAAAAGCACTTAGAAGACAAATACATCCCACAAAATTAATGTCACTTTACAACAGTGACGTGTGTGTACAGTAGCATGTAAATATGTGTGTATACTATGTATCTGTGTGTGTATACATGTATCCATGTGTATATATATGTATTTTTGTGTGTGTGTATATATATTATATATATTATATACATCTTCCATTCAACAATCCTTCCTCTATCATTATTATTTCTTCTTTATAAATTACAAAATTTCTATTGACTAATATTTAGTGGAAAGGTTGGAACTTTGAGAGTTGGAGTGGAGTAGGGGGCACTAGGTTCCTTCCTGTAGGGGCGAAGATGGGACTCAAGAGTCCAACTGGGAATGGGAAGTGGGAAGGGATTATTGGCAGGAAATTTGAGGGGAAGAACTCCCAAGTACCTATTCCAATAAGTCCTCTGTGCCAAATGGGATCTGGGCCATGGGTAGACTGGGACAGGAAATGGAAAGGAAAGGAAGGGTGCGCTCTCTCTCTCTCTCTCTCTCTCTCTCTCTCTCTCTCTCTCTCTCTCTTGTGAGGCAAATTGGGGTTAAGTGACTTGCACAGAGTCACATAGCTAGGAAGTATTATGTGTTTGAGGCCGGATTTGAACTCAGGTCCTCCTGACTCCAGGGCTGGTACTCTATCCACTGTTCTACCTAGCTGCCCCAGAAAGGGCTCTCTCTTGATTGCTCTGCTGAGCCCTACTATTTTTAGTATCCTAGGAACCTAGATCTAAAGACAGAAGGGAGCTCCAAGGCCCTGAGGTCAATCCCTTCCTTTTATAGATGAAGAAACTGAGGACCAGTGAAGTCAAATGACTTGCCTAAAGTCACATAGGGAATACAATAAGGCTCAGAGGCAGGATTTGTTCTAGGTCCTTTTACTATGGTCATTGTTCTTTCCACTATATTCAGTGTACATGTGTGTTTTTAAACACTGCCTTTTACCTCATCACCAAAGTAGTGTAAGTTATCCATCTTTGGAATCCTGTCTTCCAAGAGATGAATGGGTAGGCATTGATTTATTGGCTCAGTTTTCCTCTTTATACTGCTGAGTGACGATGATGTTGTACGTTAAAGTTGTCTTTGCAAACCAGCTACATTGATAACTTGTTTCAATTAGTCCTGCTGGCAGAATTTCACTTTCCATTCTAGAATGTTTCCTTTTTTAGGGAATATTCTATCCCCAGTGTATGAGTAAGAGGGCTTCAGCCATTAGTCACCTGCCCTCAACTCTACTTATTCTTATGGCTTTGGGTAACATTACCAGTCTTCAGGAGGACTAAAAACAATTGTGAATGTCTGCAGTCAGCATGTATTGAACTATATGTCATAAATGGTCAGATGCCGGAGAAATGCACAAATTCCTTATTTCATTAAATGCTGATGGGATTCTCTTCCATGTATAATTAGCATTCTAGGGTCTTCTGAAGGAAAGTACTGTCCAAGTTCACAGTAGCCTTAGTTATCACATTATTTCCAGTCGTTTGTTCTCACTATGAAATTTAAACATATGGTCACTCTTTAAATTATGGCATATTTTTTAAAAAATGAATGTAGTTAGTAGCTGGTAGACAGCATAGAATAGGATATGCTGTTAATAGTTAAGACTAGATTATATTAACTCAGTGCCTTATGCCAAGAAGCCATCTGAGCATGTTAAATGCAGAGCCAAGGAACTGTCCAAGATAGAAATATTTGTAAACATTCTTGATGAATACAATTATATAAATCCAAAATGCATCTCTTATTTTTGTAAGGTCCTTTTTTGGGTGGAAATAACAGCATAGTAATTATCATGGCCACAGAGAATTAAAACTGAGCTTATTATCAAGTAGAAAATATCATCTCCACTAATAATTAGTAAAATGGAGACACAGATCATAAGAGATTTGCCTAATGGTCTAAATTATAAAAGAGAACAGACAGAGTTCTCAAACAATCTCCAATCCCATATTGCTTGTGGATAGGCATGAGAAGGGGCTGTGGTACTGGCCTGAGGACTGTGTATATTCAAAGAATCCATAATGCAAAACATTCATCTGACTCTCTGCCTGTATGTTATTTAATAGACAAAAATAATACTAATAAACATTGGAAGTTATTGCTTCCTGTTTTTTAAGCTGTAAGTTTATAAATGTGATGGTGGTTGTAGTAGTAGGGGTAATATTAGTGAGTAGTAGTAACAGTAGTAGTGGTAGTAATAGTGGTGGTGATGATGGTGGTAGTAGTGGTGGCTATAGTTTTGGTAGCCATCATCATCATAGTGAGTAGTCATAATGGTAGTAATGGTGGTGGTAGTAGCAATAACAGCAGTAATAGTAGTAGAAGCTGTGGTTATAATATTAGTGGTAGTAGTAGTGGTAGTAATAATGAATAAAAGTAATAGTAGTAATGGTGGTGGTGATGGTAGTAGTAGTAATAGTAGTGCTGGTTGCAGTAGTGAGAGTAGTAATGTTAGTAGTCTTGGTGGTGGTGGTGGTAGTGGCAGTAGTAGTAGTTGTTGTAGTAGTGGTGGTAGCAGCAGCAGCAATAGTAATAGTAGTGAGATAGGCCCCCTTGTCCATTCCAGGACAGCACTAGAATACCTCCTTTCTCCCCTGCCCCATCCCATTTTGGAATCTCAGAAATTCATGGAGAAGGGATTACAGCAGAGAAGATGGTATAGGACTGACTATTAACTGTCATGGAGATCCACCAGGGAAGACAATCTGGATCTACAGATAAATCCTAATCAACTAATTGGGGCTCTGCTCTACTTGAAGAGCATTTCCTGAGTTTGGACCCTAGATGGCGTGCTCTTCCTAGTTTAGATGATACTGTTACCATCTCTTGCTCCCCACTCCAGTGATGTCTAGGTCTAGAGACATAAAAATATCTGGCTAAGAAAATGACTGGGGACCCCTGAAGGAGTGATTTGCCTTCATGGGAACCATCTAGTGGCTAGAGTGTGTAAATGAACATGGATTGCATGTGACACACTGGAGGAGCATCGATTTGGAGCCAGAAGGAGCCTGACGGATCTTCTTGTTCTAGCCCCTCGATTCACAAGTAAGGAGGATTAGGCTCCCAAAAGTTAAATGTCGTGGCCAAGGTCAAGAAGGTAGCAAAATGGCATGGTCGGCATGTCCTGTGACACTGGATCAGCATCCTTTCCAACCCCCCATCTGCATCTGGTGACTGAAGAGGGCCCTACTTTGAACCAACTTCATACACCTGACTTGTGTTTTCTGTGGCCTCTTCATGAGGACTGATTGCACAGGGGACCACAGCTACCACTTATCATTAGAATATCATACGCAAATTTTGAAAATCATTTGTCTTAAGTATACTCAGAAATCACCCTCTAATGATAGCATCAAAAGATCATGAATTTAGATGGATGAGACCTTCAAGGATATTAAAGCCCAAACAGGTCAAATCACTTACACAAGGTCACACGTGAGATAAGTAATGAAACCAAGATTTGAACCCAGGTTGTTTGACTCCCAATCTGGCATTATTTTTTTAAAAAATATCTTGCATTTTTACATCCAGCACCTAGCACAGTGACACATTTTTGTTGTTATTCAGTCATTTCAGTTGTGAACAACTCTCCATAACCCCATTTGGAGTTTTCTTAGCAAAGATACTGGAGTGGTTTGCTACTTTCTTCTCCAGCTTATTTTACAGGTGAGGAAACTGAGGCAAACTGGGTTAAGTGACTTGCCCTGGGTCACACGGCTCTAGCACTCTTTCCAATGCACCATGAAGTAATAAGCCTTTTTATTTTTCCCCACAGTACTTCTCCATCTTGTGTGTCTACACCTTTGCAGGGGCTTTGACTCCTCTCCCCCATCCCCCCACCCCCAGTTCCCCTTCTTAAAATGCATAACTTTCTTCAAGGCTCACCCAAACACACCCTTCTACAGCTGGCTTTTCCCAGGTTCCTCCCCACCCACGCTTCATATGCCTTCCCCTTTAAAGTTAATTTGTATCTACTCTGTGTGTATCTTGTATTTGCCTATTTATTTACATAAGTCCAAGTTATCACCCCCGTTGGAATGTAAATTCCCTGACATCAAAGACTGTTCTGGCTTTTTCTTTGTAGCCCCAGCTCTTAAAACAATGTTTAGCAAATAGTAACCTGGGGTATATCTTCCATGGATATATATACATCATCAGTGCGAAAAGTGGGAGAACTCATGGGAAACATAAAAGAGCTCAAAACGCTGACATTATAGGGCCCCACTGGGTTTTCTCATGGTATCTCTACACTCTTACTGCTGTGTAGAGCATCCATATCTCTGCTGGGCAGGTTTCCCTAGCCTGGACTGCTTCTCTCTAGCATTGTCTCTTTCCCTGCCACCTACACACATTCTTAAATTTCCCCTGGGAAAGATTTCCTTAAAAACTTTCACCTGATTCTGCCATCCTATCAAAATGTCATCTCTTCTCCTTTTCAGGGACAATCTACTAGGAAGACTCATCCAAATAAATATTAAAGTTCATATGTACGTATCTTTTTGTCATTTTACCACTCATTGTAGGAATAGGAGAGGGTCCACACAATGGAGGGCTATTTTATGTTTTAATTTATTTCATGGTTATCATGGCCAAATAATTAGTTATATAATAGCATCCTAAGGGTGATAGACCTCTGTATATTTTATTAGGTTAGTCCTTGAATGGTAGATTCAGTCTGTCACAGAGCCCATGTTAAAGTCCTTGTGATGGAATATTATTATTGCACTATAAGAAACTACAAATAGGAAGAAAGCAGATTATTATGGCATGTAAATTTTGCAGTGAAGAAAGCAAAACTGGAAAAATAATATACACCATGGCTACAACTATGTAAATGAAAAGAATGAAACTAAAATGAGTGTTGTATAATTATAATGACTGAGGTGGATTGTAGAGAAAAGATGGAAAAATGCACTTAACTTCTTTTACTGAAGATTTAAGGGACTATGGATATGCAATATTACACATTCTATCAGACACAGTAAATGTGCTGCTTGGCTTTGCTTTTTATTTAATCCTTATTTCAAGGGAAAATTTGATGGGTAAGAGAAGCCAGAGGATATTTGGAAATGAATGGGATATAAAATCCAAAGGAATCAATACAACTTGGAGAGAAAGAAAGAGTTTTCATTATGAGAGAGTCTGGTAGAGTTTACTCTCCATTGGCAGATTTTACTATAAGAAAACTGAGGTAGAGAGAGGATCACCTCCACATCTGAAAGAGGGATCTGAGCAGGCATTTTCAGAAGATTATATTTTGATAATGATACTACATTAAAATCAAACTTAAAAGCAAATTCATATGATAATAAGATACCAGTAATTTAATGGTGAACTGCAATATTTGGTTTAATATAAGAACTGACTATTAATATGTCACTGAACAGAAATAGATTGGAATTCACAGTGATATCCACAGTCATTGGCATGAAAGTTTGGAAGCATACATTAATAAAATATTACAATTCTCTCTTGTTTCTGGGCAATCTTTAGTGCCATAGGGTCAAAGGGGTTAATTTGCTCTTCTGCTAAACACACTGGGGTTGTGCAGCTACAAACATTATGTTACTAATAAAAAGAATCGATCAAGGGAGCCAGTTAAACTTAATTAAATCAGAAAAATGATGCCATTTGTGTGTTGGAGAAACTTTGATTATATAGGAAAGACTTTGATTGTGCTTCTTAGATAGATATAAGACATCCCCATGAATTTATTGGGTAGATAAAATGGCTTTGAAGATATCTCCCCATGGAAGGTATGGACATATCTAATGATATCACATTGAGATAATGGAGAACACTCCTTGATGAGAAGTATCCTAGGCTTAGTTACTTGACTACCCATTCACACCTCATTAAAGATGTGGTTACATCTCAGCATGGAAATAATTGAATTTACTCAGGCTGTTGTGGTTCACTGTGACCCCTTGGTAATAGACATATGAAAAGGGACAAGCAGATCTGCCATGATCAGAAAGAGAGGTCCAGAGAGAGCTAGGACCACAGAATTGAGAGCAAATTTTGGTCTCTGGTAAGGAGGAAGGATGAACTATGCCCATTAGCATAGCCTTCCTGGGAACAATAACCATATATCAGCCTAAGAAATGACATTTATCTAGAAGCAATTCCAGAGTCCCTTAGCCCAAGAATTGGTAGCTGTAGATATCCCTGAATAGTGAGACCCTAGTCTTCTAGAACAGAGGTGAGAATTCCTCAGTATCCAATTTCTGAAGGAGTGAGAAGAGTTCCTAGAGTAATTTTTGAGCAGGCAGCCCCTGGGGTTGGAGGCATGGATATTGAATCATGATATAGAGGAACACTCACTGTATCCTGGGCCATCTCCAGTTGTCCTGATCTGTATCTGGCCACTAGACCCAGATGGCTCCAAAGGAGAAAGTGAGACTGGTGACTTTGCACAGTCCTCCCTCACTTAAATCCAATTTACTTGCATGTCATGTCATCATCTCCCTAATATCATGGTCCTCTTCAAGAATGAAGGACAAACAACAGTTACAAAACTAGGACTTTGACCTCCACTATTCCAATGAATTATTCAGACAGTACAGATCTGATAGGAATAGTGTTGCTTATATCACAAGGGGAATAGCCAATGTCCACCCCCCCAAACAAACACTTACACTTATTTAGCAAACCCACTTGTTTCTATTACAGGAGAAGTCCAAGTCCTAAAAATAGGATTTACTGCAAAGTCAAGGTTTTCTTTCTATAAGATTGCCAAGTTCTTTTTCCTTCTATGGGAAGTTGAAAGCTTCTGACTGGAAGCCCATAAAGTCCCTGAGGTTCACTAGCATGTAAGTGATGGGGTCCTCCTCTAACAACCACAAAGTAATTTTCCCCCTTTCATGGTGAGTATAAACCTTTAGGGTATACCATAAGTCTTAAGATCTATATGGCTCATTGAATGAGAGTGGGACTCACTGCAATGTGGTTGTTTGTCTAAGAATTATATTGATTATTTACTGGCTACCATGAATTTCCCATGTTATTTTGCATCTTCTGTGGGATGGAACAAAGACTAAGTTGTATTCAATGTGCATTATTATTTGGAGCATTTGCATGTAAGGCGGGGCCCTTTTACCCAGACCTGTGGACACCCAGACAAGTTATTTCCTGAGATTTCTCTCTTGCTCCTTTGGGAAACCCAACAGAAGACATACAGTTTTCTAGAGAAGATCCCAAGATTAAACTTGGCTCATGTAAACCCAGATCTTATGGCCTGATGCCATGGTTACATAGGTTCCTTACCATCATGAGTCCTATGTGGATCATTTCAATTCAGTTACACAGATATTTATTACATGTCTATGAAATGTGAATCACTGAGATTAAAAGACAAAAAAACAAACTGAACAAACAAACAAAAAAAGTCTCTACACAAAGTAAGTAAAAGTAAATTTGGGAAGGGGAAGAACATAAACATTTACAGGGATCAATTAGATTCTTTCTGTTCTATGGCTAAAGAAACTACTGATAGGAGGCAGAGCCAAGATGGTGGAGTAAAAGCAGTGACTTGCTTGAGCTCTCCCCCAAACCCCTCCAAATACCTGTAAAAAGTGGCTCCAATCAAATTCTAGAGCAGCAGAACCCACAAAAAGACAGAGTGAAACAAATTTCCAGCCTAAGACAACCTGGATGGTTGATTGGAAAGGTGTATTGTGCCATGCTGGGGGAGGAGCACAGTTCACCATGGGCATATAGATAAAGACCAGGCCTCCGGGAAACCTGGAACAGGCCTCAGAGGATTAAATCATGATCAGCTGTGGTACTTTCCAGACTTCTCAACCTACAAATGCCAAAGACAACTTAGGAGGTCAGTAGGAAAAGTCTGTGACCACAGTGAGAAAGAATCTCCATCCCAGCTCTAGTCCTGGTACAGCACTGGGGTGGCAGCTGCTTCCTGAGCTAGGCCCACAGATGGAGGGTGAATCGAGTGGCTGATCAGAGGGGTATTGCAGGGATCTCTTTGCTGGTAGTGAGGAAGGATTCTCTTGCTTTGCCCATTTTTGGATCTGGGTCACAGTTCTGGGTGGCAGTCTTAGAGCAAGGAGGAGTGCTGGCGTGGTGGAGCTTGTAGTGGTGATATAGAGAGAATCCTCCTCACAGTTCCAAGGCAGAAAAGAGTTTTTGTGGTCACTCATAGAATAGAGTACAGACCAAGAAAGGAGTAAACACCTCACCCTTGATCATTACCACCTTGGAAGAATGGAAAATTTACAGGTCCCTACAAGTACCTCTGAAAATAGCTGCACAAAATCCCCAAAGCTTGGGACAGTACATTCTCCACACTTGAAGCAGACCCCTACCTTAACAAAGAGTTTATAGCTCAAGTAATTGGCTGAGATCATGAGCAACCTCGCAAAAAGAGTCAGACTATATTATCTTACTTTGGTGACAAAGAAGATCAAAACATACAACCAAAAGAAGACAACAAAGTCAAAGTTCCTACATCCAAAGCATCAGTCCAAGCCATGGAAGAGCTCAAAAAAGATTTTGAGAAGCAAGTAAGAGAAGTAGAGGAAAAACTGAGAAGAGAAATGAGAATGATGCAAGAAAATGATGAAAAACAAGTCAACAGCTTGCTAAAGGAGACCCAAAAAAATACTGAAGAAAATAACACCTTAAAAAATAGCCTAACCCAAATGGCAAAAGAGGTCCAAAAAGCCAATGAGGAGAAGAATGCCCTAAAAAGCAAAATTGGCCAAATGGAAAAGGAAGTCCAAAAACTCACTGAAGAAAATACTTCCTTAAAAGTTAGAATGGAGCAAATGGAAGCTAGCAACTTTATGAGAAATCAAGACATTGTAAAACAAAACCAAAAGAATGAAAAAATAGAAAATAATGTGAAATGTGTCATTGGAGAAACAACTGACCTGGGAAATAGATCTAGGAGAGATAATTTAAAAATCAATTGACTATCTGAAAGCCATGATCAAAAAAAGAGCCTAGACATCATCTTTCAAGAAATTATCAAGGAAAACTGCCCTGATATTTTAGAACCAGAGGGCAAAGTAGAAATTGAAAGAATCCACCAGTCACCTCCTGAAAGAGATCCCCAAAGAAAAACTCCTAAGAATATTTAGCCAAATTCCAGAGTTCCCAGGTCAATGAAAAAATATTGCAAGCAGCCAGAAAGAAATAGTTCAAGTATTGTGGAAACACACTCAGGATAACACGAGATTTAGCAGCTTCTACATTAAGGGATCACAGGGCTTGTAATATAATATTCTGGAAGTCAAAAGAGATAGGATTACAACCAAGAATCACCTACTCAGCAAAACTGTGTATAATACTTCATGGAGGGAAATGGACATTCAGTGAAATAGAGGACTTTCAAGCATTCTTGATGAAAAGACCAGAGCTGAATAGAAAAGTTCACTTTCAAATACAAGATTCAAGAGAAGCATGAAGAAGTGGACAAGAAAGAGAAATCATAAAGGACCTATTAAGGTTGAACTGTTTACATTCCTGCATGGAAAGATGATATTTGTAACTCATGAGACCTTTGTCAGTATTAGGGTAGTTGGAGGGGAAAAAAATTATATATGTAAATAGATAGATAGATAGATAGATAGATAGATAGATAGATAGATAGATAGATGGATGGGTGAGACAGGGTGAATTGAAGATGAAGGGGTGATATCTGGAGAATAAAATTAAAGGGTGAGGGAGGATTATCCTGGGAGAAGAAGAAAAGGAGAGGTAGAATTGGGTAAATTATCTCACATAAAACAGATAAGAAAAGGCTTTTACAGTGGAGGGGAAGTGGGGAGAAGGTAAGAGGGAATGAGTGAATCTTATTCTCATCAGATTTGGCTTAAAGAAGGAATCACACACACTCAATTGGGTATGGAAAGCTATCTTACCCTACAGAAAAATAGGGGGGAAGGGCATAAGAGAGCAGGGGGATAATAGAGGGGAGGCCAGATTGGGGGAGGGGGTAATCAGAAGCAAACACTTCTAAGGAGGGACAGGGGTCAAAAGAGAGAATAGAATAAATGGAGGGTGGGATAGGATGAAGGGAAATACAGTTAGCTTTTCACAACATGACTACTATGGAAGTGTTTTGCATGATTACACTTGTATAACCTGTATTGAGTTACTTGTCTTCTCAATGAGGGAAAATTTGGAACCCAAAGTTTTAAAAGCAAATGTTAAAAATTGTTGTCACATGCAACTGGGAAATAAGATATACAGGCAAAGGGGTATAGAAATCTATCCTGCCCTACAAGAAAATAGAAAGGTAAGGTGATAAGAGAAGGGGAGGGGGAGATAGAAGGGAGGGCAGATTAGAGGAAGGGGTATTCAGAATGCACTCCATCTTGGGGTGGGGAAAAGGTGAGATAGGGAGAAAATTCCACAAAATCTTGTGGAAGTGAATGTTGAAAACTAAAAATAAATAAATAAACAAACAAACAAACAAACAAATAAATAAATAAATAGATTGGGGGGAAAGAATCTACTGATAACCTTTGCTATATATGTTGTTAAATACCTACTATTAATCATAAGGGTTATCAAACAAGACTTGATAGGTATGGTAGGATGGATAGAGCACTGGATTTGAAAGGAAAGGAAGGGAAGGGATACAGGGAATAAGGAAATAAGCATTTATTAAGCACTTTCTGTGTGTCAGGCACTGTGCTAAGAGCCTTACAAATATTATCTCATTGGATTTGAAGCCCAGCAACCTGGGTTCCAGTTCTACTTCTACCACTACTTGCTGTGTGTCACTTGGGCAAGTTATTTGACTTCTGTGGTCCCCAGTTTCTTCATTTCTAAACTTAGTGAGTTTGACCAGATGATCCATAATGCTATTTCTGGTTCTAAACACCCATGGTTCTAATTAGGGATGGAAATTAATTGAAACTTCTCAGCAACACACACACACACACACAAAACACAAGTTACATTGCACTATGAGTGGTGGCTCTGGAGCACAATCTTTGCATCCAAACCTGACAACATATGATTCTGCCATGATCAATCCTGGTCAGGTCATTCCCTGAATGTACTAAAATTCCTAACATGTGGTAGCCATAATTAAGCACAATACTACCAATATGGTCCAATCAGCATAGAGTACAGTGAAATAATAGATCTCTTCTTCTGGATACTTCTATTAATGTAACCTTAAGTTAGACTTTTTTTGGCAGGGAGGGATGTTTTCTAGTCACTACATTCCACTGTTGACTCACTGAACATTTTGATGTTGTTCAGTCATTCAATCAGTTCTGACTTTTCATGACCTCCTTTGGGGTTTTCTTGGCAAAGGAACTGGAGCGGTTTGTCATTTCCTTCTTCAGCTCATTTTACAGATGAGAAAACTGAGGCAAACAGGGTTGAGTGACTTGTCCAGAGTCATACACAGCTAGTGTATCTGAGGTCAAATATGAACCTAGGTCTTCCTGACTCTAGGCCTGGAGCTTTATCCATTGCTCCACCTAGCTGCCCCTAATTGAGCATGCAGTTCACTAAAATTCCCAAGTCTTTTTCTCATGAGCTTCTGAGTAACCACATCTCCCCCTAGTTGTATACTTGGATCCCAATTCTGTCATTTAATGTTTTAGGCATTCCCCCAAATGTTGGGTCATTTGCAGATATGATAAACATGCTTTCTGCCTTTTAATCCAAGGCCAGTCTAAAAATGTTAAATAGGACAGGAGCAAAAATAGCACACTACAGCGGACATGTAGCAGTCAGCAAAACTTCCTGAATTCGTAGCCCAAACCAGATTAAAATGTTTAATAAAATAAATAAAAATGCAATATAACATAGATAATGTTAATTTGTAGTTTTCTAAGTCAATATGAAGCCTGTAGGAATCTAGTTTTATTTGAGTTTAACACTACTCTACAGTATGGTACTTCAGACTTCCCTTTATGGTGATTTCCATTTATTAGTTTACTTTGGGTATAGTTGTTCAACTACCTATAAATCCATTTAACCATACTATTAGCTAACCTATGTTCTTCTAGCTGTACCGCAATATCATCATAGATTGTCAGATACCTTCTTGAGATCCAGATATAATTCATTAGGAACTTTAGCAGCCATGTGCATGGGAGGAAGAAAGACACAGGTGTGTACTAGGAGTGAAGATTTTCTCTGAGTTTCCCACCATGGCAAGGGGCTGTCACATGGCAATACTGGACAATCTACAGTTGTTCAAGAGTCTTTAGGAACCCCAAGAAGTGGTTTGATTGCTGGTGAGTTAACAGCTGCTGGTTTGGGAGACCAGCATGTCATCTGTGAGTAGGATTGAAGGAAAATCAGCACTTGCAGTGAGAGTGTATTGGGGGGGGGGTGTTTTGTATGAGTCAGAACAGGTGGGTGTAAATGTGGAACTTGGGCATTCACCTGAGAATGCAGAATGAGTAGGATAAAGGTGTTTTTCAGTGGTTGTACGTTTGGAATTGGCTGAAGAGAATGAGATGGTGTGGGTGTGCCCTGACAGGTGAAAGTGTGAGGGGGGTGGGTGCAGAGAGCCAGTACGAACCCTTGATACAGTGAGGCTTTGCTCTAGATCTGTTTCCTCTGCTGAGGCATGCAAATGTGAGCATAGACTTGTGGCCTAGTCACTAGTGCTACATGCATACACCATATGCCAGAATCAAATTCTGTCCTAGGCAATGTGTCTGAATCTTGGGCATTTGGGCTTCTCATTGGTTCTATTTTGGAATGAGAGCATTTGAGGTGGGGTGTGGGAGGCAGCTGTTTTACTTTGCCCTAGAGTTATCTGCCTCAAATCTGGAGGCTTTTCTCTAGGTCTCCTTATGTTCTGTGATTGCAATTGTAACATGTGAAATGTCCATCCTTTATCCCTTTCTCTAGCTACTTGACCTGCCCACATCCTTTTTCCAGTAATTCATTTCCTGCATGATATTGTTTGTAATATTTCTTGAACGTGTTATCCCTAGCAATATTCTCCAACCTCCATATACCCTACAGTGCCTTTGGGTCACCTGCAATTCTGATTTATTGAAAATTGTGGTATGCCATGATTCACAGCCATGCAGTACCACTAGAAGAATATTAGTATTAAAATGATCAGTTTTTGTATCAAGGAGCAATCTAGTGACCCTTTCAGAAAGGTAAAGAAGTCAGTTTGACATGACTTGTGCATAGTGAACCCATGCTATCTTCTTGGCCTTACTTTCTTGCCAAGGGAAGCTTGGCGAGTTAGGAACAGTGGGTTATTCCAGCCCTGTCTATCTTCATACTTCTTTCAATATCCTTGTACTGTTTAATTAGTTGTGAGGCTAGTTACAAGATTGGCCAGGAACAAACATCTTGAAACAAGGCTTGAGGAGCCCCCTTTTCACTTTCTGGAACACAAAGACGAGAACCAATTCTGATGGGAGCATGCATGGATAATGGAAAGTTCAAAACATGAGTTCTCAATGTTGGGTTTTAGATTCCACTATGGAATTCAATTTATTTTTTATTTTGTGGTGAGGCATTCGGGGTTAGGCAACTTGTCCAGGGTCACATAGCTAGTAAGTATCAAGTGCATGAGGCTGAATTTGAACTCAGGTCCTCTTGACTCCAGGGCTGGTGCTCTACCCATTGTGCCACCCAGATGCCCCCAATTTATTTTTTTTTGGTAGGCAGAAATCTATTTAATCAAACCAAGAAAAAAGCAATCAGACCATTTACTGTCAATCTTTAAGTAGTATCTTTAATAACCACTGTCAGTCCAATGAAAAACCAAGGTACTAATTTCCCTAGTAAGTGTTCCAATTCAGTCTTATAATAAATTTTCTGAGAAATTCATTAAAATGGGCATCTATTTATAGTTATGGTTACTTCTCAACATCATCTCCAAGTTAGAAAAAGGAATCTGAATTTGCTAAAGGGGTACTAATAAATTTAGTAGATGTAAAATCATCCCTTGCTTCCAAGGATAAGCAATCCTTACTTGAAATCCCAAACCTGACATTTGGGATGAAATTTTCCAAAGAAGTGCAGTAGCAATGCCTAAGTAGGAGGAGATATGTGAAGCAGTGCTTGCTTTCCTAACTCCGACTTCTAACTCATTCATTAAAAGTTAACGTGAAGCTAAAAAAACTTCCTTAATGAATATGTTCTGCTGTCCACTTCAAGGTATAACTTTTCATTAAATGAGATCTAAGAAGTTGTTTCTATTAATATAATACGAGACATGGGAGAGAAATATTTTTCATTGGTATTTATGAGATGAAATCTCTTTGGAACTCAAGTCATTAATATCACAAGAAAATTATGCTTCTGTCAATTCTCAACATGCTTCTCTCACTATAACTTTGGTTTGCTTCCAGATGATACCTTTACAAAATTCCTTTAGAGAAAATATGCATAGAAGCAAAGCTTTCCTTTTCTCAGCAGGGTTGTTCTCTACATGCAGAGATAATGTTTATCATGTAGTCTAGAATCTGATGATATTAGGAACCATTTTGTCTGCATGGCATTCAAATATAAGGAAGAGGATTGTACGCTGGTAGATGGTTTGGAGACTATTGGAAAGAGTATAGTGGGTATGTAAGGAAATGTTTAGTGGTCAACAGCAAAGATTTTCTCTGAAACACATCCACCAAGACTCTAATGTTCTGCTGTTTCCCAGCATGCACCCTCTTCCCCACTCAGGGCGGTTTCCTCAGTATCTTCTATGAACACCATTTTCATTCTTACTTTGATGCTTTTACATATGACTGTTATTTCTCCTTTATATATTTGAATCATACCTGTCCTTCAAGAATCAACTCAAATTCCACTCCTCTCCCCATGTCTTCTTATCTGAGCCATCCAACTCACACAGATCCT
Organism: Phascolarctos cinereus; assembly: GCF_003287225.1. Classification (NCBI taxonomy): domain Eukaryota; kingdom Metazoa; phylum Chordata; class Mammalia; order Diprotodontia; family Phascolarctidae; genus Phascolarctos; species Phascolarctos cinereus. The sequence continues at coordinate 111,705,892 of NW_027555736.1, read as the reverse complement.
TTTTTCTCTGAACAACTACTTATCATATTCACATTAAGCACCCCATGGGCTATTCTTTAACCCATAACCAAATGTCTATTGGATATCTCAATCTGGATTTCCTGATGGCATCTCAAACTCAGTAAGACCCAAATAGAACTTAATATTTATTCTTCCTTAAACCTTAAACCCTTTTCCGACTTCTCTATTTCTGTGGAAAGTATCACTACCCTTCTAATTACTCAAGTTAACAACCTTGGAGTTCCACCTTCTTTTCCTTCTCCCTGCCCCCCATCCATATTACATAAATCATAAATTGCCAGGTTTTGTCAATTCTACATCCATGATATGTCTCCACTCTGTCCCTTTTCTCTACACTCATGTCCCCCACACTACTTCAGACCCTGATCACCTCTTCCCTGGGCTAATGCAATAGCTTCTAATTGGATTTCTGCCTTCTGCTCTCTCCTTTCTCCAGTCCATCCTTCACACAGCTACCAAAACAATCTTCCTAAAACTGAGATCTGACCATATCATTCCTCTGCTCAAGAAGCTTCAATGGCTATTGCTGCTAGGATAAAAATGCACATGCCTTACTTAGCTTGGCATGTTTAGACTTACACAGTTTTCTCCAATTTTCTAGGTTTATTGTATATTACTAACCTTTATGTACTCTACATTCTACCAAACTTGTCTATTTACTGTTCATTGGAGCTTTTTGCATGGACTATCTCCCTTCCCTGGAATTGTCTCCCTTCTCACTTCTATCTCTAAGAATCCCTTGCTTCCTTCAAAGCCTAGCTCATGTGCTGCCTCCTTTGGGAAGCCTTTCCTGATTCTTCCAACTGTCACTATTCCCTCTAGCTTCAATTTGACATGTATAGTCTCATCTGTGTGCATGTTGTATCCTACCATAGAATGGAAGCTCATTGAGAACGAGGATTATTTTTTTTTTCTCTGTACCCCCAGCACCTCATGCATTGGATTGGATTGTTTTGTTTGGATAGTTTTAGTTTTGTCTCTCCAAGTAGTATATAAACTTCCTAAGGACAGGAACCCCACTTTGTACTTTTGGGGCATCCCTCATTTTAGCATAGTATTAGATGTATGATAATATTGTTTTAAGGGTGACTTTGAGTGAACAAGTCATTTTGCTATTATAGATATCCAAATTAACTATAAAGGACATATGAAAAAAAAAAACAACCTATCTGCTTCCAAAGAAAGAACTGATACATAGAAGTATTATAGAATAATTTTATACATAGATACCTATTTGTGTCTAATAGTAGCCATCTCTAGAGTGGGGAGGAGGGAAAAAAGGGGGAAAAAAGAAATTTACTTAACTTCATTGTATATTTAAAAGGAATAGCAAATTGTACATAATAGATTTGCAGTTTCATGTACAATCATCTTTTTTAGTATACTACATTACAGAAATGATTGTTTTGTTTCATAAATTAAAAATAAAATAAATGAATGTGGAAAAAATAGGTGCTTTGACAACTATACTTTATTGTTTTTTTAAAATCCCACACATGATGCTTTAAGCGAAAGTAATAGTAGAGCTAGCTACTAGAAAATTAAATTTGTAACTAAAGTAGAGATCATTCTACTTTCTTTAGATCATAATCACCAAATATTATAACGATCTAAAAACTGTCACAAAATGACTTATATTGCAGAGTTCAATCTGTGAAACTGACTAGGTACTTTATAGACATTAATACAATCTATGGATTGGACCTCAATTTTGCAGTTCAGAGACCTGAATTTTTAAAAGGATCTTGCAAACAAGGACTCTCTTGAATTATCTGAATTGGCCAAAATATAGTACTCCTGTTGTGTTCTGCCTAATTAGATAAACCCCTGAGCATCGAGGAAAGATAATTCTCACAAAGGAAAGAGAAGACAGGGTCCAAATTGTAGGAAAACAATCATAACTCAAAAAAGCAGGCTGGATTGGTAACTTCAGAGCACATAAATCGAAGAGATAAAGGGAAAACTGGTTGCCAAAGCAAAATTTTAGGAACAGGAAGCACAAAGATTAAGAAGCCAAAGTTGAAAGAGTACAAGAGAGGCAACATTGGAAAGAACTCTGGATTTTGGAGTAAGAAGACCTAGGGTGCAAATCCTGATTCTGCTTTTTATTAACTATATGACTTTGGATAAAATATTTAATCTTTTTGGCTCTCATATTTCCTCATTTTTAAAATGAAAGGATTGAGTTAGCAGATCTCTAAGGTTTCCTCCAGCTCTTAATCTTGCAAAGATGATCAATTGTCTGATACAATCCAATTCACTAAAGCATTTGTCTTTTATTGCAACTAATTCTGTTCTCTAGTCTTTCCTGGTGATCATGTACTGGTATGAGCTTGGCAAGGTCCAGCAAGTCTCTTCCTATCTCTGATGTGCCTGTCAGTGGGTCATGGAATCATATATCATCTCAGTTCCCAAAATATTTCCTTGAAGTTTGAGGCTGTGGCTTGATAGGATGGTGTTGGTAGAAGGAATCTGTAAATTCTATGGCACACACACTGTGCACTGGCTCCTGTGTTCTTTCCGTGGGTTTATTTATTTACAAGCCCACTCAGCGCTGAAGTTGGCCCTCTCACTGCTATGTGTCATGGATGTTCTGAACAATATATTCTTCCTTACCATTGAAAAATAACGGATGGCCAACGTTGAAGGATGTGTGCAAAGATTAGCACACTAGTGATGCCTTGATGGAACTGCAAATTTGTATTTTGATAAGCAATTTGGAATTATGTAAATAAACTAGCTAAAATGTTTCTGCCCTTTGACCTAGAGATTCCATTATTAGGTACGTACTTCTAAGGAGGTCATTGATAAAAAGAAAGATCCCATATGTCCCCAAATATTGATAGCAGCATTTTTTGTGATACTAGAGACGCCCATCTATTGGGGAATGACTGAACAATCTATGGTACATAAATGTTATAGAATACTCCTGTGCTGTAAGAGATCATGAATATGACAAATACATAGATGCATAACAAACCCTAGATGGACTAATGCAACATGAAGTAAGCAGAGCCAAGAAAATAATATGCATAATGCCTAGGAACATGTAAACAACCACCACAAAATAATAATTTTAAAAAATGAATGTTGCACAGTTACAAAGAACAAGCTTGGCCCCAAAGAAGAGATGTGAGAAGACACTTCCCTCTACTCCTTGACAGATATATCAGGTCCATAAGTATGGAACATACTATGTATTGTCAGAATTTTTTTTTTTAACACATTGATTAGCTTTGATTATTTTTTTTCCTCTTCCTCTTTTTCTTTTTTTAATTCTGTGATATATAGGATGGTTCTCTGGGAAAAAGGAAAGGGAAGGTTAGAGGGGAAAAGTTTTGCTATGTAAAAACAAAATATATAAATAAAAATTTATTTTAAAAAGACAATTGATAGTGGTAGACAATAATTCAAGTGTTTTCATTTAGGGCGAAGCTGAGCCTGTTGTAAAAATTAGTGAAGCATAGCTAGATATGAAGTAAAGTTGGCAACCACAGCCAGATCAACCATCTGAATCATAGGGAAGGATTTTCTAGGGCAGCTTTGTATCAGCTTACAGTAAGGTCTGCTGGTATAGAGGTTTCAAGAAGATTCAACAACATTTAATGAAGAAATATTAAGAGCCTATCTTATGGTAGAGCTAATCCCCAATATTCAAGGATTTCCTCACAATAGTCAGCCCCTGATTATATACTACTTTGACTATTTGTAGGCTATGCTACATGTCAGCCTAAGTGAGTTCCAGGCTTCCCAGATAATCATTGACTAGAAGAATTGCAATGAGTGAGTGAATGCAGGAAAAAAAATTGTGGGTAGAAATCCAGCCTTTCACAGAAGGGCCTGTTCTGTGTGGATGAATAGAGGATTTTAAACATGTACAGTGCATAGTCAGGTGGCCTAGTCATCCTGATAATAGGAGATGTGGCCCTGGAGATAACGTTCCAGGGTGCAGTTCATGCACTGTCACTCCATTTGACTAATGGTAATAAGCTTTGGAAAGGTGAATGTATGTTTACCTGAAAGGCTGTGAAAAGAGAAATCTAGGAATTCAAGGTAAGCTGGAAGTCCATATTGGAGGTGATATAGACTCTAGAATTTCTCTTTTGGAAAAGGAAGGCAGCTATCCAGAGTGGAGAGTCCAGGCCAGAAAAGGAACTGAGCTGTCTCCATCAGCTAGGGATTATGCTACCACCAAAATGGTGTCATAGTACTGGACACAGGTAAATCTTTGGAAAAATCTAGTATTACTGGTTCTTGGGCCTGGAATAATTTGCTGAGATTTCAGTTCGGTGACCACGGCTGGAATGTCCTGCCTTTTCAGTCAGTCAATAATAATTTATTAATTGCTTACTATGTTCCAAGCTCTGTGCTAAGCAGTGGGGATACAAAGAAAGTCAAAAATATCATCCCTGCCCTCAGGGAGCTCACATTTTAATAGGAAAGACAAGATGTAAATAGCTAGTCACATACAAATATATTCAAAGTATTTATTAATGAAGTGCAATCTGAAATGAAAAGGCATTAGCAGCTGGAAGGATCAGGAAAGATCTAAAGAAGGAAGACTTTGAACTAAGTCTAGGAAGAAGCCAGGGAAACCAAGAGTCAAGAGAACAGCATTCAAAACATGGGGTAGTGACTGTGCAAAGACACAGATAGGAGATGAAGTGTACAGTCTGAAGAACATCTGAAAGGCCACTGTGACTGGATCATAGACTGCTTAGAGAGGAATAAAGTGTAAGAAGACTGGAAAGATAGGAAGGGAACAGGTAATAGTTTTAAATGCCAAAAAGGAGACTTTCTATTTTACCCTGGAGGCGATAGGGAACCACTAGAATTCATTGAACAGGGAGTGAGCTGTACTTTAAAAAAATCCTCTTGGTGGGGCAACTAAGTGGTGCAGTAGACAGAACACCAGCCCTGGAGTCAGGAGGACCTGAATTCAAATCCGGCCTCAGACACTTGACACTAACTAGCTGTGGGACCCTGGGCAAGTCCCTTAACCCCATTGCCTAGCCAAAAAAAACCCATCTTGGGTTGAAAATGGTAGCAGATGCCCATAGGCCCTACTGCTAAACTGCTTGAGTTCAGGCAGTAGGGCTAAAGCTGTTGGGCATCTGCAGTAAAGGGGTGTACCAACATAGTGATGCCCTGGGAGTGGAGGGCCGCTAGGTTGTGAACTGACCCATGCGGGATATACAGCAGGTTGAAACTTCTATGCTGATCAGTATTGGGATGTGGCCCACAAGTGGTGCACTTACAGCCTGGGCAAAATAGGGGGACCCAGTCTGGGATATGGGAGATGGAGGAAGGGAGAAGGGAAAAGGGAGAAAGAAGAGAGAATCACCTTGGCAGCTGAGTAGTGTGTAGATTGGAATGGGGAAAGGCTTGAGGTAGGGAAATCAATTAGAAGGCTATTCCAATGGTCTAGATAAGAGGTGATAAGAGCCTGAATCAGGGTGGTGGCTGTATGAGTGGAGAGAAGGGGCTTATATGAGAAATATTATATATGAAGCCATAAAAAGACAAGATTTAACAGTGGATTTTTGAGTGTGTGGGTAAATGAGAATGGGGAGATTTTTGTTTTTGTTGGTCCTTCATCCTCAAAGTGGAGCAATGACATCAGGAGAGAAAAGTTTTGACTAGCAGGTGAATTGGATTTAAGTGAGGCAGGACTGCAAAGTCATCAGCCTCACTTTCTCCTCCACAGTCATCGGAGTCCAGTGACAAGACATAGGTCAGAACAACTGATGATGGCTCTAGATGCTCCAGGTCTCACTTTGTCTGAGACAATACCCATTCAGTGATTAAAGGCTAGGTAAGAATTGAGGCAAAAGATGGCCTAGTCAGCTCTCCAAAAGAATCAATCTGGGGGGGGATTTCAGGGTTTCTGGACAGAGCAGAAACAATTGCTATTTACCCTCACTCTGAGCCATCAAAATCCAAACAATGGGCAAGTGAGGCTTGGTCTGGGACCTATATTACTGGCCAGTCAATGAGAGCCAGAATGATTTGGTTTAAAGGCATAGTCAAGTAGCTCCATTTGAATCCCAGTGGGCTTTATCAAAGCCTGGTTTACCAGAAATATATTTCAAGAAATCATAAATGAAAATTACATGAGACAAAAGAATTAATTGTCCCAGTTTAAAAAAAAAAGATAGGATAAATAAATAAAAAATTTAACCGACAAACCCCAAGATACATAAGCAAAATATAAGTGATCAAAATCCCATGAAGGGATATGACTCCTCACATGGACAGAGTGAATAGAAGAAGAGGAAGAGGAAGAGGAGGAAATAGCAGCATTGCCCAACTGGAACTGGCCAGTTGGGTGCCAGGATAGGGGGCAGTTACTACTCCTCACAGTTTGTTGTTTGTCCATCCTCAAAGAGGACCAATGACAACAGGAGGGCGATGTCTTAACTGGCAAGTGAATTGGATTTAAGTGAGGCAGGGCTGTGCAAAGTCATCAGCCTCAATTTCTCCTCAAGAATCATCAGAGTCCAGTGGCAAGAGATAGGTCAGGATGATTGGCGAAGCTCCCCAAGGTCGACTGAAAGAATGATGGTATCTTCAATAATAATAGGAAAGTTTGAAAGAGGGGGAAATTTTGAGGGAAAAATAATGAATTGCTCTCATCTCTGCCCATGAGATTTCCTGGCTTTCTTCAAGACTCAGGTTTAAATCTTAATTTCTGCCAGAGGCCTTTCCCATTCCCCCATTCCACTCCTACCTACCCCACCCATTTAAAATGCACAGAATAAATGGAAGGAAGCGTAGACAAGCAGGACAGTTTTTAAAGTCATGTGCACATGTGTCATTTTTTTTAAAAGCAAGTGATATGAAATGGAAATTTGTGGTTTCATATGTAATCTGCTTTTTATGTTATGTGCAAAGAAATGTGTTGGGTTTTTTTTTTTGGTGCTTAAGTTCAGAATTAAAAAAAAAAAACTTTTAAGTGCCCGGAAGAAAACACAAGGAGGTTTGGAGGAGAACATAGACAACAAGCAAAATAGCTTTGAAATAGCTAAGTTTGTTTTATTATATAATTTTGGAAGGAAACATAAGCTGTACATAATAGAGATTTGTGGCTTCATATGCATTCCTTTTTTTCTGTGTCTTGTATATGGAAATGTTCACCTTTGTTGGTGTTTGTCAAGTTCAGAAAAACAAAAAAAGCTGTATTTTTAAAAATCAAGCCATATGGCCTGTAGCTGGATTATTACGGCCAAGGAAGAGTGTTTCTTGTTGCACTTTATCAAGAGGGATGAACAAATGTAAGGGGAGCTCATCAAAGACTGATCCCTCAGGTGTGGGAATCATGCTTGCTGGGGGCATGGCTGAGAGGGCAATCCACTGGTCTGAGTGTAGGAATCTTGAGTCTGCTGTTGGCAAGCTACATCTAATAGGTTTGGGTTGAGATTTAAGGCTCTAAGGATATAATGGCTATACAGTTTATGGATTATACAAGAGCTTGTTGAGTGATGGGACACCAACAATATCTATCAATTATGAAATCCAGGAATGTAAGTAATACTTGAAGATGAATTTTTTGAAATGAAAAATCATTCCCACCAGTCTGTCATTGACTGAACTAGCACTTAGGCTGAAGGTGCTCTAGCAACTTACAGGCTGTGTGGACAATGCTGAGGTGTTTCTTGAGATGGTATCCACATAGCCTCTGATGTAGTTTTAACTGCAAATAGCATCTTCTCCCAGATTATATTGTTCTATTCTGCATTGATCAGCACTCAGGTATAGTACATGAAGGATCAGGGTATGGAGGAGAAGGAAATGACCCATGAGAAAATGGTTTCCACAGCAACATTGAATATGTTGTCCCTACAACTAACTCTGTGATTTTGGATAAACCAAGATAGCGGTTAAAGTGAATGGGTCAAAAGCATGCTCCAACTCTGAAAAGCCTTGAAATGCTTTAGCAAACTGGTAAGAGGTACCATTAAGGACGTGGTGGCAATACCCTGGGAAGCCATGGAATCACTGCAGGGTTTTTGAAAGAAGGAAGTTACTTGCTTTAGCGTGGACTCCACCTCACATTACTCTATGTAGACTGCACATTGACAACTTATGTGTTTCAGGAACTCTCCTCCTTTGCTAATTTGTATTATTCTAATTTGGCAAATAACTGTTGCTGGCATGGACAGCTTATACCAATTTAATGTATTGGATAGGATCCCAGGATTAAATGAGGATATAATCAAGATAAACAACCACCCTTTGAACCAGTAGGTCTTAAAACAGAATTCATGAACCTCTGGAAAGCTGGAGGTATATCACACAATCTAAACCACATAACCCAATATTCAAATAGGACATTAAAATTTTGAAATCCATTTTTAAATTTATTACTATTTTGTTTCTAGATCAGATGATATAACTGCCCCAGCCAATTAATCCATGAGTATCAAGTAAGGGATATTTATCCTGGATGGTGATGGCATTCAAGACTCTACAGTCATGCCAATTCTTTAATTTCCAACTTTTTATTGAATAACCTGGGTGTACATCAGAGGAGGTACAGGACCAGAGGGACCATTTCTTCTGATTCCCTCAGGCCTGGTCAATGAGTAGATTCCTCCACCTGGAACTGGAATCCCCCAAACCAAATAGAAGGCACAATCAAACTAGATGCCTGGAGGCCACTGCTCTGTCTTGCCCACATGTACACATGGATATTCCTGCTGTGGGGAAGAATACCTGGTGACAGATACAGATAGGAGCCGTGGCTAGATGAATCAGACATGTATGGTAGTCGATATATTCAACAACACTGAGAGCAGAAGGTGACCTTTCCCAAATATCCCACAATGGCTGACTTGAGTAATATCTGCCAGCTAACCTTGAGCACTACTAGGAAAAAAGATGTACACAAGCAGCTATTTTACAATGCTGAGTATAATAGGCACAAACTGGCTGCGTTTCTTTGGCCTGGACTCCATCGTGATCATGCCCTAGGAACCTCATCACCCAGAAACTCATCATCCTGCACGATTGCATCAACCTTAGTATTCACACCTCATCAGAATCCTTAGGACTCTCTGCCCTTCTGATTAGAGTGGGGAGGACAAAGCAAAGAACTCATCCTGAAGCCTCCATTTAAAGAGGGATCCCAGGTGTAGCTAGGTAGTGCAATGGCTACAGTGCCAGGCCTGGAGTTGGGAAGACTCATCTTCCTGAGTTCAAATCTGTCCTCAGACTCTTACTAGCTGCGTGACCCTGGGCAAGTCACTTAACCCTGTTTGCCTCAGTTTCCTCATCTGTAAAATGAGCTGGAGAAGGAAATGGCAAACCACTCCGGTATCTGTGCCAAGAAAAACCCCAAATGGGGTCACAAAGAGTCCAACATGACTGAACAATAGCTAAGGGCAGTTATCTCTTCATTTCCCACCTGGCTTCACTCCTTTAGACTAAACTCCATAATGATCATGCCACCAGGCTGAGTACCTCCTTCCCCTCTCAAACTTCCTTTTGTGTGTTGTCTTCTCACATTAGATTTAAGTTCCTAAAGAGTCAGGAACTGGTTTTTTTTCTTCTGTATTTGAATCCTCTTAGCACAGCACCTGGCGTGGAGTAGTTGCTATAAGAGAAGTACAAGAGAAGCAGTGTGGAACAATTGATAGAGAACCAGCCATGGAATCAAGATGATCTGGCTTCAAAACCTGCCTCTGATACCTACTAGTGTGGAACCATGAGCAGGCCATTTAACCCCCAGTGCCTGAGTCAACTCTCCAAGACTATAAAGTTACAGAGTAATTATATAGCTGTATCAATGGAGGGAGTTTCTGCATTGGGAATTTCCCAAACTAATGGAATCAAATATCTATCCCTCCACCTCACCCAAGTTGAAGGAGAAGAGAGACAGAGAGACAGAAAAAAGAGAGAGAGATGCAGAGAAAGAGACAGAAACAGAGAGAGGCAGAGACAAAGACAGACAGAGGCACAGAATGGAAATCAAGGAAAACTTCACAAAGATGGTTGCATCTGAACTGGACCTGGAAGGATAGATAGAATTTCAACAGGTAAAGATGGCTAAGAGAGTCTTTGCAAGCAGGAGGAATATAGCACAGGGCTGAGACAGAAAGAGCATGAATAAAATACAGAAGTGACTTCAAGTCAAGATGATAGAGAAAACAAAAAAAGAAAGCAGAAACAGAACAGCCTAAACACATGTACCTGAGAAAAGAGAAAACAAAAAGAGGTCCAGATGGAATAATGATTAGGAAACAGAAACTCTAGTGAATATCTTCTTACTGCCAAGGTCTAGAAAAGGGGACACCTACAAGCATACAGGAACTAAGAAGAGGGGTCCAGGCAGAGAGGAGGTACAGTGAGGCAAACCCAGTAGTAAGAAGGTTTCCAGCTTACTAGGTGCCAGCCAGGAAGCCCCAGGGCAGTCAAGCCTGCTCCTGTAACAGCGAGCAAAACTAGTGAGAAGGCAACAATCAGTCCACTCATCCTGAAAGTTTGCAGCCACAGAACTGATCCATGTTTGACAGCTCAAAAGAGCTCAAGGTACAGATAAGTCTGGTACCAGGCAGCAATTTGTATATACCAGACACCAGTGGAAGGGAGAGCCAGAGCTAGGGTTTCAGAAAATACAGATTGAGTCTAAACAGGGGGCCACTATCCTATCCAAGTGTGTGGCAGTCTAAGCCTGGCCTTGGGTGGGGGAAATGAAATGTTATGTATCAAGAGACTTCTAGGACACAGGCCTAGAGGAAGGGGGTAACAATACAACCACTATGAGCATACCTTCAGGTAAAAATTTGTCTTGCCCACAAGAATTCATGAAAGAGATGAAAGATGACATAAAAAGATATTATTATAAATGAAATGAGAGCTCAAGGGGAAAAGAATTAGAAAAAGACCTAAACATTTTCATACAAGAGGTGTAAAATTTTAACCAAGTAACATTTTCCCTAAAAATTCATATGGATCAAATGCTAATAAATGACTCCTTAAGACAAACCGGAAATATTAAACAAAATCAAAAGGCTGAGAAAATAGAAGAAAATGTAAAGTGGCTCTTCCTGTGAACAAGTAACTGACCAAGAAAACATATCAAAGAGAGAGAATCTAAGAGTCATTGGACCACCAGAAAACCAGCACCAAAAAAAATTCTGGATACTATATTTTTAAAAATAATAAATAAAAACTGTCCAGGTATATTAGAATCAGAGAGCAAAGTGCAAATAGAAATAATTTACCTGTTTCCTCCTGAAACTTCAAAATGAAAAGTACCAGAACTGTCAGAGCCATAATCCAGAGAGTCCAGGTTAAAGAAAAATACTGTAAGCAACCAGAAAAAAAGAATTCAAGTGCCAAGAAACCACAGTAAAGATCACACAATGCTTGGAAACTATGACTTTGTAGGACAGGAGAGCTAGAAATGATATTCCAAAATGCAAATTATAAAGCCTTACAACCCCCTAAAAATACCCAGCAAAACTGAGTGTAATCTGATATGGGAAAATTGATATTCAATGAAGTAGAGGCCTTCCAGACATTCCTGATACAAAAGATCAGAGCTAAAAAAGGATATTCTAAATGCAAACGCAAGAGTCAAGAGAAAGTCAGAAAGATATATACTTTGGAGCAGCTGGAAAGGACCATACAGTAATGATATATTTATATTCTAACAGGGGGAGAATTAACAAATGTCACTTTATACCTCTAATGTCATGGTTGGAGTTAAAGACAGAGGGCCTATAGATTTTTTTCTTGTTTTGATGATCTTAGGTGAAGAAAGAAAAGGAAGGAGGAAAAGAATATGTTAGAGAAGAATGGGTGAAGAAATGAGTAGAACTTACTGTTTCACATGGTTGAGGTAAAAGAAAAAGGGCAATAAAAATGTATAGGAAGGGGTAAGGAGAAGTGTACATCCACTTTCACCTGAATTGAATAAAGGCTAATTAACATACACACACAGATAGAGTTTTAAAAGTTGAACTGAACGAGGAAGAAGGTAAGAAGATGGAAAAGAGCAGGGAGAGTTAAGAGAGAGAGCAAAATAAGGGAGAGAGTCATTATAAGCAAACAAATTCTATCTTTGGAGGGTAGATAATGAATAAAGTATTAGAGAGAGAAAAAAAGATCTGTTATCAGGTTTTGGGCAAGGGGAAGAAAAGAGGCACAGTGGATCAGAAACTGGCAACTTAACTATTGTTGAAAATACTTTCTAACTACCTTCTTATTTGTAAATAGTGGATTGGGGCAAGAGAAAGAAGAAACATAAGAGAATATAGATACCATCATGAACATAAATAGGATGAACTCACCTACAAAATGGAAAAAGGATCACATAGTGGATTAGAAAGCAACATCCAATGATAGATCATTAGCAGGAAAAATACTTGAAACAGAAAGATTCAGACAGAGTTTAAAAGAAATAGAGCAGAATTTATTGTACTTTACATGAACTCCAAAGATCAGAGAAAAGCAATCATGACCTCAGAGAAGACAACAGTAAAAACTAGCATGATTAAAAGAGATAAACAGGGAAACTACATTATATGTAAAGGCACCATAGACAATGAATTAATATCAATACTATTCACACACATACATAAACACACATGTACATTGAATACTATAGTATACTTAAGGAAAAAGTTAACTGATTTATAGTAGGTAAATGACAATAAAACTATAAAATGTGGGGGTCTAAATATATGTCTTTCAGGCTTAGACAAATCCAACATAAGGAGAAACAAAATTAAGGGCCTGCATAGAATTTTAGACAAGTTGGATATAATAGATTTTGGGAATTTACTAACTATGTACTGGGGCATGGAAACCTCACAAACAAATATAGAAAAAAAGATATGTTAAGTAATCCTCTATTGACCACAATTCAGTAAAGATTATATTCAATAAAGAAACTTTGAGGAAAGAATTAAAAACTAATTGGAGACTAAATAACTTAATCATAATGCATTCATCTGTCAAAGAACAAGTAATAGAAACAATAGAAAATTTCATCAAAGATCATGAAAACAATGACTCAACAAACCAACCATCCCAGAAGGGAAATTTGTATCTAAACATTTTCATTAACAATAAAGAGAAAGAACAGTTCAATGAACTGGGCATGCAACTAAACTAGAAAATTAACAAATTCTAAAACTCTAACTAAACACCAAAATAGAAATTCTAAAAATCAAAGATGAGATTAATAAAATTGAAAGCAAAAAAAATTGAATTAATAAATAAAATGAGAAACTGATCTTATATAAAATAAAATATATAAACCATTAGCTGGTGTGATTAAAAAGGACAGAAGAAAACCAAAGTGCTAGTATCAAAAGTGAAAAAGGAGAAATTACAATGAATGAATAAGACATGAAAGAAATTATTAGAAACCGTTTTGCCCAATTACATGCCAACAAAATTGACAATGGAAATTAAATTGATAAATATCTGCAGAAATATAAAAAACTCAAATTAGCAGTACAAGATTTACAGAAAATTTAAATAAACCAATCTCAGAAAAAGAAATTGAAAAAACTCACCAAGAAAAAAAAACAACTCAGCACTGAATAGATTGACAAGTGAATTTTAACATTTAAACAAAAATTAATCATGATATTATATAAACTATTTGTAAACATAAGAAAAGAAGGGATTCTGCCAAATTCCTCCTGTGATAAAAGTGTAGTTTTTATTTCTAAACCAGGAACATACAAATCCTCAAAAGAAAAATTTAGACCAACATAATTGTTGACTATCAATGCAAATTTTTAAATAAAATAGTAGCAAAATGACTATTGTAACACATCAAAAATATTGTACATTGTGACCAAGTAAGATTTATAGCAGAATACAAAATTGGTTCAATTTTAGGAAAACTATAAACATAATAGGACATATTAAAACCCAAAATAATCAAAATAGCATGATTCTATCAACAAGTAGAGAAAGGCAGGAAATGATTTTGACAAGATACAGTACCCATTTCTATTTTTAAAAACTCATTAAAAAGCATAGGAATAGAGGCAGCTAGGTGGCACAGTGGATAGAGCACCAGCCCGAAAGTCAGGAGGACCTGAGTTCAAATCCAGCCTCTGACCGAACACTTGACATTTACTAGCTGTATGACCATAGGCAAGTCACTTAACCCCAATTGCCTAAAAAAAAAAAAGCATAGGAATAAATAGACCTTTCCTCTAGTATGGTAAATATTATTTATGTAAAACCAACATTATATGAAATGGAGAAAAATTAAAGGCCTTTATAATAAGATCAAGCATAAAAAAATTCTGTTGTCACCATTATTACCTGTAGCATTAGAAATGCTAGCTATAGCAGTAAGAAAAGAAAAAGAAATCAAGGAAATAAGTATACATAAAGGGAAAAAAACCCAAATCACATTTTTTGCATAAGTGAAAGTCTATACAAAGTACCTGAGTTAACTAAAAAATTATTGAAATGAATAAAAAGGAAACAGGGAAAAAGAGATAAAGACTTACATAGTGGCTACTATGTGCCAGGCACTCTGCTAAGTGTTTTTTACAAATATTATCTCATTTGATTCTCACAATAACCTTGCATTTGAAGATAGTGAGACAAATAGATATTAAGTGACTAGTCCAGAGTCACACAACAATTAAGTTTCTGAGGCTGTATTTGAACTCACCTTCCTGATTCTAGACACAACACTCTATCTATTGTGCCACCAGCTACCTTTGTAATAACTTTTGCAAAGTAGCAGGATATAAAATAAGCCCATACAAATCATATGTCTTTCTACATACTACCAACAAAACTCATCAGGAACAGATAGAAATAGAATTTTCATTCAAAATAATTATGGAATATAAAAAATTGGAAGTCTACCTACTAAGGCACACAAAGGAACTACATGAATACATCCACCAAAAATATTTATAGAAATACATAGCCAAATAAGTGGAGATATATGAATTACTCATGGTTTGGCCATACCAATAGAATTAAAATGACAGTCCTACCTAAATTAATTTACTTATTCAGTGTCATAAAAGGCCAAGGGACAAAACTAACAAAATACACCTGGAAGGGAAAAAAAGGAAGGGGGCTTAACAGTACTTGATTTCAAACTATATTGCAAACAATAATCATCAAAATTATTTGGAACTAACTAAAAATAGAGAAGTCATACAAAGGAACAGATTATGTACACAATATAAAGAAGAAAACAAACATAGTAAGTTAATGTTCAATAAACTCAAAGACCACAACTCCTGGGATAAGTTTCACTATTTGACAAAATCTGCTGGGAAAACTGAAAAACAGACTGGAAGAAATTAAACCTAGATCAATATATCACATAATATGTCACAATAATACCCAAATGAATACATGACCTACATATAAAAGGTTGCATTATAAACAAAGTAGAGGAGCAAGAAAGAAAATATCTTTGACAACTATAAATAGGGGGAAACTTCATGACCAGACAAGGGAGAGAGCATCACAGAAGATAAAACATACAATTTCATTGTACAAAATTGATGTTTTATCACCAAAAACAAAAATCAATGCAGTTAAAATTAGAAGGGAAGCAATTAACTGGTAAGAATCTTTGCAGCAAGTTTCACTGATAAAGGTCTGATATCCAACATAAATAAGGTACTGATTCAAATGATAAGAGTGATAGCCATTCCTCAATGGTCAAAAGATCTGATTAAGCAGTTCTCAAAGGAAGAAAGCCAACCTATCAACTAACATATTTAAAAATGCTCCAAATAATTAGAGAAAGGCAAATTAAAACAGCTCTGAGGTTCTACACACCTATCAGATGAGGGGGAGGAATGAAAAAGTAAGATGACGATTGTTGGAGGGGCTCCAGGAAGGCAAGCACATTAATATACTACTGATGAACTATATTTGACCCAATCATTCTCCAAATCAATTTTGAAATATGCCAAAAAGTCATTACTAGGTGTAGGCCTATATCCCCAAAGACATCCAAAAGAAGAGAGAAAATATTCACATGTACAGAAATATTCATAGCAGCTCTTTTTTTTAATACCAAAGAACTGGAAACAGAAGAGGTGAGCATCATTTGGGGAACAGCTGAACAGATTATGGTATATGAATGTAATGTAATACTATCACATTTTTTAAAATGAGTTTCGGAGAAGCCTGGGCAGACACATAGGAATTGATGCAGAGTGGAGTAGAACTAATAGAACAACAGTGAGTAGAACTAATACAACAATGTATATGAGTACAACATTATAAAGAAAAACAACTTTGAAAGACATAACTCTCTCAATCAATGGAATGGCCAAAATGACTCCAGAAGACCAATGCTGAAGCATCCTACTCACCTCTTGACAGAGTAGTGATGGATCCTGAGTACAGAATGAGACATCATTTTTTCAAGATGGCAAATCGTGGATTTGTTTTGCTTGATTATATTTATTTATTAGAAGAATTCTGTTTTACTTTTTCTTTTTAATTGGGGAGGTGTTAAGGAAAAATAGGGAAGCTAGCAATAGTGTGAAGTTAGAATTTAAGAAACAAAACAAAACCAAAGACAAATACCAGGGAAAGCAGGGAATATTAAGTTGAATGTGTCAAACGTATAGGATGTGGATAGCAGAGTAGTAGCATATGAGGCTGGAAAAGTAGTTTGGAGGTAGAACATGGAAACCTAAGAATGTACACTAAGAAATATGAACTTAATTCAGTAAATAGTGGTAAACTACCTAAGATATTTGATTCAGGTTTGTGATGGTGATGGAAATGGCCAGAGCCATGCTTTAATTAATTAATATCTCAAGATAAATAAATATAATTAATTTATTAATTATATTTATTTGAAAGCAGGAGGAATTTATATATCAATTATATTGCTTATTATATTGTTATATATTTTATTCTATCCTATTATTGTGTATTATGTAATGTATTATAATGATTATATTATGAATTATACAAATTAATATATTATGTTGTTATATAGATACTAAATATAATTTAATATGATATATAAATATATAGCATTGCACATTATAATTATAATATATTATATAACTATATACTATATTATATTTATATAAATATTACTTAATATACTAATTTGATAATTGTATTTAATCTAGTGATAGATCTATGACTTGGTTCCACCATATGTTTTGGAATTATGCTAAAAAGGTAACTAAAATGTCCATATCCTTTGACCCAGGGAACTCACTACTAGGCTTATACCCTCAAGAATCTCAAAGCCAGAAAAAAAGAGGTCCTATAAATATAAAAATATTCACAGCAACACTTTTTGTGGTAGCAAAGAAGTGGTAAATGGTGGTACAAGAGTGTAATGGAACATTATTGTGCTGTAGGAAACAATGAATATGAAGAATTCAGAGAAGGATGGGAATACTTATATCAACTAAGGTAATGTAAAGTAAGCAGAAACAGGAAAACATATATACAATGACTATAACAGAGTAAATAGAAAGAACAACAGTAATAGAAATAGAAATTGAATGTTAATGACCAAGTTTGGCCCTAAAGAAGAAAGCTAAGAATGGACCTCCCAGCTTTCATTCCATTATGGAAGTATAGGAGTAAGAATCCTAAGGTTCTTTCATTTAGGAATTCTTAAATCAAATCTTGACACCTCCCTTCAATTTCCAAATTCAGCTTTTGTTACCTGAGCTTGTTAGTATTGATAAACTGGACAAAGTCCTGCTGAGGCAGTCTCTGCTTGGGCAATTTGCCTATCCAGTCTTTGCAAACATTCTAAACCTGTGACCTCAGAAATCTGCATTTTATGGGTTCAAATTATGGATAGTATTTCTTATTTTTTCTTTTCTTTTCTTTTTTGCTAGGCAGTGGGGTTAAGCGACTTGCCCAGGGTCACATAGCTAGTAAATGTTATGTGTCTGAGGCCGAATTTGAACTCAGGTCCTCCTGAATCCAGGTCCGATGCTCTATCCACTGTGCCACCTAGCAGTCCCCAGATAGTATTTCTAGTGCATTTTAAGGTTTGCAAAGCATTTTACAAATATTATGTCACTTAATCTATACAACAACCCTATAAGGTAGATATTATTATTTATTATACAAATTTTCAGATGAGGACATAAGATAAAAGGTAATTTTCCTGAAGCTATTCACCTCTTCTATTTGTCTTACATTAGTTCTATGCTTCTGCTATATTATTTCAATGATATGTATGTCCTATCCTGGACTTGAACAGTTCTTCCCAGTGGGGTGTGAGTTCTTCCCTCAGAGTCTTCATAGCTTCACATAATGACTTTCTTGTATTTTCATTAGCAGCTTACATCACATTATATTAGCAGTCTGATCTGTTATCTTGCTTCCTGATATATACTTCAACCCAGCTTTTGTCCATACTTCCCTCATATGTACCTATTTGGGCTAAGTTCAGCTGTTTTAAGCCTTCTTGTTATCTTCGTGGCTACAGTGGGCTAGAAAGGAATGGTGAGAGGAGCATATTGCTACTATATTAATAGCTAGCCTTTATATAGTACTTTAAGATTTTTTAAAATGCTTTATATACGATATCTCATTTGATCCTCACAATAACCTGTAAAGTAGGGGCTTGAGTTTCAGGGCTGAAATGGACTTGTCAAGGATCACCCAGCTAAGTAAGTGTCTAAGGTAGGATTTGAACTCAAGTCATCCTGACTCTAAGTCCAGATCTCTATTCACTTTACCACCTATCTGCTCTCTAGTTTCCGAACACTTCCCTCAAATTTTGTTTTCCTCAATGATGGACTATATTAGTTTCAGATAATTTCCATAATATGAATGCTGCTTTGTCTTTCCATCTCATGCACCTTATATTGACATCTCTTCAAATTGTCCACATCACATCTTTCTCTTCATGGTCAACAAGAACCCCCCCCAAAAAAACCCCCTAAAAGTCTTTATGAGGATCCATCAGTAAATGGGATCCAGTCCTGCTACTGAGCACAAGCTTTACAAGGATGAGACAGCTCTGGTGCTTTTAGAGCTCTGATCATAATTATAAAATGTTACAGAAGTGCAACCATGTCAATACTTAACTACACAGCCATTTAACATGATGAATACTTAGTCACACTGTGCAATAACATATAAAGCACCATGCACATCACATTGGAAGTATATGCACTGTGGGGTCTAGTGAAACAACATCTGGTTCATTCTAGAAAGGGTTCCAGTGGGAAACAACAAAAAACTTTGAGGTGTCAATTACAGCCTAGAGAAAATGGGGTAATGGAAAAATCTTCAATGAATCTTGTAGTGTCAAAGGGAAATATCTTCAAGTTGGAAGGATAATAACAACAACAGCAATAATGATAATAATAGCATTTATGTAACATTTTAAGGTTTGGAAAGCACTTTCCAAATATTATCTCATTTTATCCTCCCAACAACCTGGAATGTAGGTGCTGTTATGATCCCCGTTTTGCAGAGGAGGTATGCAGCACTTTAAGAAATAAAAAGTGCTTTTATGCAGGGCATCCAGTTTGATCTTAACAACCCCATATAGTAGGTACTTTTATTACTCTCATTTTACTGATAAGGAAACTGAGGCTGAGGGATTTAATGACTCTTCCAGGGTCACAAATTATTAAGTATCTGAGGCTGGATTTCAACTTAGGTCTTCCTGACTCCAAATCCAGCACTCTGTCCACTGCCTCAGAATACTGAAAGACATTTGAAGTACTCAACAAGGCTTTTAAAAATAAAATCCACAACATTTAAAAAATATCTTTGGGAATAAGTTCCCACAAATACAACCATTTCTTGGGCTTTATGGGAAATTTCACTTTTATTGTTACTCTTGAATTCAAAACACTCTCATTCACTGGGAAATCTTTCCTTCCTATTAGATCCAGCTATTGTTGACAAATGACCTGGACCTCTTAATGGTAGTGAAAGCAAAACAGTTTAATTAGGAAAAGCATGATGTCAGTAGCAGGCACGAGAGTAGAAATAGCAACTAATCTCAATCCCTATCCCCTAGAGTGAGGCTTCTTCTCTTAGCTCCTTCTCTTGCCTCTTACAGCAGAAATTAGGAAATTCATTGGCTTCTTATTAGGTTCTCAAATGAAGGATTTCCTTAGTCAATCGTGGCATTTTCTAGAGGCAGTACCTAACTGGAGAGGCCTGGGCTTGACTCACAGATAATCCCTAAACTTTGGACCATGACTTCAGGCAGAATTGGCCAGCAGGGGTCTCAGAAATTACCTTCTCCTTGACTGTGCTCGAACCTGCTGGTTTTACCACAATGCCACAGTTAAGAAAGGAGAGAAAAAGTGTCTACAAGCTGGAGCTGGAGAAGGCATGAACAACAGTGGCCATCCTGTTCTACAGCCATTTGTTCCCCTCCCCTTTCACTTTCCAAATTAACCTTCATATCACATACACTAGAGGTTATGGTGTCCCGTGTCATTGCCACACCACAAATCATTCCTCTAATTAGGCCATGCTGAAGGGTCCATCATCACCACTGGTTGCACTTTGCTTAGTCTGGGGAGTATCTCACTAAAGCAATCACTGGAGGAATATCACCTAGAAACTCAACAAACACTTTGCAACAGTGCTGCACTTATAAAGGAAGTGTAAGCAAAGTATTACATGAAGTCTGAGTGTTTTGGGGTGAGGGAAGGAGAAGGAGAAGAGTTAATTTATTACTCACTAGGGGAAATAGAGGAAGCCTTCATGAATAGGGTTAAATTTTGATTTGTCTTTAAGTGATAGGTAAGAATTAACTATGCAAATGAGGAAAGTAGGAATATCCAGGAACAGAGAACATCACAGGTAAAGGAAAGAAAGAATGAAAAATGAGAGCTATATTCAG
The DNA here is from genome assembly GCF_003287225.1 of Phascolarctos cinereus. NCBI lineage: Eukaryota > Metazoa > Chordata > Mammalia > Diprotodontia > Phascolarctidae > Phascolarctos > Phascolarctos cinereus. Next base: position 111,685,047 of record NW_027555736.1, on the reverse strand, counting down.
AAGACAATGAATCATCCAGTTGGCTGGAGCATAGATTTCATGGAATAGAATTAGATTAGGCCTGTAAGATTTAAGATGGCACTATATTGTAGAAGGCTTTGAGTGCCACGCAAAAGAATCTAAATTTCACTTAGCAACCAATAACAAGTACTTAACAAAAGATTTTTGAATGAATGAGAGAATGAATGAACTCCTTCACCGACCTTCCTCTCCATATCAAATTTTCTCACCCAATCTCTCTTTTTCAAATTTACTGGTACATTTTGTTTGGAAATAAAATACTCTTACCCGCTGCCAACACACACCAAAACAATGCCTGGTACAAAATACATTACTTGAAAATGGCAAAGCAAATGGCTTACAAGTGTGTTAGTGAGCTGTAGATTGGTGATGGTTAATAGAAAGACCATGTTGTTTAGTGGTCATGTTTTTGTACAACCACTGATTACTCCTGATAAATTACCCTCCTTTCTTTTTTGGGTATGGCACACTGGTAATTATTTTCTTTTGCATCTTCATTTTTGCCCTTCCTACTCACTCCATTTCTTTTTTCCTACAATAAATCAGTCTTCCAGTGCTGAGTGAAGCAAGCAGAACCAAGAGAACATTATACACAGTAACAGCCACATTGTGTGATGACTGACTTTAATAGACTAAGCCCTTCTCAGCAATGCAAGGATCTAAGACATATCCAAAAGTCTCATGATGGAAAATGCTATCCACATCCAGAGAAAGAACTATGCAGTCTGAATACAGATAAAAGCATACTATTTGCCCTTTTTTTCCCTTCTGTTTTGTTTTGTTTCTTCTTTCTTATGGTTCCTCCTGTTGGTTCTAATTCTTCTTTATAATATGACTAATGTGAAAATATATTTAATAGGAATGTATATGTAGGAGCCTATATCAGATTGCACACCATCTTGGCGAAGGAATAGGGGAGGGAAGGAGAGAAAATTTAAAACTCAAAAGCTTATGGAAGTGAATGTTGAACACTAAAAATAAATAAATTAAAATAATAAATAAATCTGTCTTCCCTCTCACATTAGAGAGGTAAAAGACATCTAGAGCAGAATATTGTATACATTGGTATTCACGGGCATTATAGCAAATAGTTTTGCTTAATTGTTTTTCTTTGTCATGACAGAGGGTTCATTCTGAAGGAAGGAAGACTAAAAGGGTTGCAACAAAGGGCACGAACCAACCAACCAACAAGAATTTATTAAGCACTTACTATGTGGCAGGCACTCTGCCAAGGCCTTGAGATACAAAGAAAAAGCCATAACAGTCCCTACCCTTAAGAAGCTTACATTCCAACGGAGGATGCATAATGTATATAAATAGAAAAATACAAGATACACAAAGTAGATAGATACTACTCTTAGGCAAGGAAGGGACTGGGAGGTCCATGGGTGGATCAGGACGGGCCTTGTGCAAAAGATAGTGCTAGAGCTGTGTCTTGAAGAGAACTAGGGTTTCTAGGAAACAGAATGAGTAAGAACAGCATTCCAGGCAGGGAAGAAAATTAGTACAAATGGGGGCAGCTAGGTGGTACAATGGATAGAGCACTGGCCCTGGAGTCAGGAGCACCTGAGTTCAAATCCGGCCTCAGACATTTGACACTTTGACGCCTTGACACGTACTAGCTGTATGACTCTGGGCAAGTCACTTAACTCCATTGTATAGCTGAAAGAATGAAAGAAAGAAAAAAAGAAAAAGAGAGAGAGAAAGAAAAAGAGAGAGAGAAAATTAGTACAAATGCATGAAGATGAGAGCTGGAGCATCATGAGTGAAGAATAGCAAAAAACAAAAACAAACCAACCCTTCCCCCACACACACAAGCTGGATCATAGAATGGAAGAGAGTAGTATGTAAAAAGGCTGCAAAGACAGGAAGGTGTCAGATCATGAAGACCTTTAAATACCATAAGGATCCATTTGGAATTTATTGAGTAGAGGGTGACACGGTCAGATACATATTTTAAGAAAATCGCTTTGCGGGATAGCTAGGTGGCAAAGTGGATAGAGCTCTGGCCTTGGAGTCAGGAGGACCTGAGTTCAAATCCAGCCTCAGATTGATACTTATTAGCTGTGTGACTCTGGGCAAGTCACTTAACCCCAGTTGTCTAGTCAAAAAAAAAAATCACTTTGGCAACTGTGTGGAAGATAGCTTGAAGTAGAGAAAGACTTTAGGAAAGGAGTCAGATTTAAAGGCTATTACAGTAATTTAGGAAGGAGAAAAGAAGGTCCTGAACTAGTATACTAGAGTGGTGGCTCTGTGAGTAGAGAAAAGGAAAGGTATCTGAGATGTTGTGGAGAAAGAAATTACAAAATCAGACAATTGGTGAGATATGTGGAACCAGTGAGGGTGAAGAGTTGAGGAAGACAATGAAATTATGAACCTGGGTAAGTGGGAGGATGATGTGCCCCCAACAATGATAGAGAAGTTTATTGGAGGAGTGGGATTGGGGGAAATGAGTTGTTTTGGACTTGTTGAAATTGAGTTGGCCAAGGGACAACCAGTTGAAATGTTCAAAATGCAGCTGAATAAAATATGTTTCCCAACATCCCCATCTCGCCTCTCTCCACAAAAATATCCTTGTATTCATTTTTATATACTTATCTGTATTCGTTGCTTGCCCTGATAAAATGGAAACTACCTGAGGACAAGAACGCTTGCATTTTTTGTCTTTGTGTACCCACTGTTTAGCACAGTGTCTGATACACAGTTGGCACTGAGCTAGGCACTGGAAGGAGACACACAAATAACAAAATAATGTGTTCTGCCCTCATGGAGTTTACATTTTAGGAGAGGGAATTTGACACGTATGCAAATATGCGTACTGTACCATAATTATAAGGCAGAATACACTGAGGCCATAAAATAGGTTTTAAAAATAATTCAAAACCAGAATAAAGAAAAATTAATTGTTGCTGGCTTGAAGGCTTTCTGAAAGAGGTGACAACTGTGCTGAATTTTGTAGGATGAGCAGGATTTTTTAAAAAAAGGGTAGAGGTGAGGGCAGGGGAGAGCATAGAAAATAACGTAAGCTAAAGTGTGGATTAAAAAAAATACTGTACAAGGGCAAGCACAACATCCTGGTCACAATCATATTTGACTGTAGGTCATGTTAGATGGCCTTGATCTTCTCCTTAAAGTAGAAAATTAGTTAATTTTCTATGAAAGGGGGAGATGAAGGTTGGGTTTAGGGCTTGAGGGGTTTAGAAAGGATTTGGAATAATTATTGTGGGGGATGTGATAGGAAGTCAAGAAGAGATTAATCAAAGGATTGGTAAGCAGAAGTAAGGGCCTAGCTTAGCTTACAAAGCATGAATTTTTAGTCGACCAAATCAGCATGGTGCTGTGACTTTCTGTAGCAATACTCAGTAACCTGAGAGCTGGAGCAGAGAAAATAGACAGCAGGAATTATGTGGAGTTGAGATTAGCAAAGGCAGAGAGAGAATGGAAAAGTATAGATAGAAAACAAGTAAGATGATATAGTAGAGAGAGCTCAGTTTTGAGTTGGAGGATACAGCTATGTACTAGGTATGTGGCTCTGGGGAAATTACATTACCTCTCTTTGCCTCAGTTTCCTCATTTAAGAAATTAGCTGCTTGGACTAGACAATATCATATTCCTTCAGCTCTAACTCTATGATTATTGAGCTGTCTTTTTTTTTAGTATACCAAAATATTTTATTATTTTTAAAAATTATTTAATCTTTTATTTTTTCTCTACATGTAAAAACAATTTTGAACTGTCTTTTATGTAGAGCATTTCTCTTTAGTAACTGTTGTCACATTCTTTCAATGTTTCCTTCATTGTTTCTCTCCTTGGCACCCACTCATTGACATAAATGCGTACATACATGAAAAAATCACCAAAAGAGTTAGTTGTTTTGCCGGTGAGCTATTCATTAATAACAGATGTATTCTTTTGTATGCTAGAGGGAATTATTTGCAGCATTGTTGCTGTGCATTTGCCCAGTCTGAGAGTTGTTCAGAGATACAACTCTAGGGAATCCTTATTAACTACAGCCATCTGGGAGCACCTTTCCTATATTTTCATTTGTGTGAGTTTTATGTATCTCCCTGTGGGTTCATGCCACTGGCAGCTGGGGTCTGAGACAAATAATCCTGTGTATGTGTATCTAGAAAAGACATGATTCCTTTGGTTAGGGGAGGTTAGGCTGTGTGCTTTTATAGGTAAAGAGTAGCATTGTGGAATCTACTGCAGCTGGTCATGAATCCATAAACATGAGGCAATAATGAGGCTGGCTGTAGACTGTTGGTGAACATGCACAGTGGTGTGTTTTTGAGGCCTTTCCCTCATTGTTCTTGTTCTTCCATTCCTGACTCTTTGTGACCCTGTAAGTCATACTGTCTGTGTCTTGGCAAAGATACTGGAGTGGATACCATCTCCTTCTCCAATGGATTAAGGCAAACAGAGGTGAAGTAATTTGCCCAGGGTCACATAGCTAGTAAGTGCCTGAGACTGGATTTGAACTCAGGTCTTCCTGATACCAGGCCCAGTGCTCTATCCACTGAGTCATCTAGTTGGGTTTTTGTGACCTTCCCCTCATTACCACTGTCAAAATCCACACATACGGAAATGAGCAGTAGATGGCACAGGAGACAAAGGAACCCTTAGATACTAGTGATTGCACAGCTGAAATGCCTGGCCAGACCTGGAAGGGAAGCAAATGAAGTCAGAACTGTAATAATGGCATGGAATTTAAACTGTAAGGCCCCTTCCAGCATTTAGAGCCACATCATGGTGTAGTGGATAGAGTGCTACATTTGGAGTGAGGAAGAGCTGAGTCCAAATCCTTCCTCTGATACTTACTAGCTGTGTGGTCATAAGCAAATAATTTCTCTTCCCTAACCTTTAGTTATATTATCTGTAAAATGGAGATAAGACATGCAGTACCTAACTCACAGGGATGTTGGGAAACTTAAATACAGTAATTTGTGAAAAGCAGGAAAATTTTATGTAAATGCCAGTAATTATTCTGTGGATAATGGGAAGATTAGGGAAAGATCACAGCACTGAGATTATGATGAAGTGAAAAAGAAAGCCAGTAATAGTGAAGAAATGGGAGACACAGAAGTCACAAAGGATATTTTCAGAGTTCAAAATCTCAGAGGCAGAGGAATTCTGTGTGAGGGTTGGCCATTTGGGAAATCTACGTAGGTAGCTGAAGTGAAAGTAGACAAGGTGACTGAAAATTTAGAAAGTTGAGGAACTTGAAGTTAGTGTGGGATAAAGTTAATCAATATGGATGTTAATATCATCAAAGATGATGGCAAAGGATAAGCTGAAAAGGAAAACAGTGAGAAAGGTCTTAAAAGCATTATGAAAATTAGAAAAATGTCTCATAGTTAAAAGATGACAGTAAAGAAGATAAAGAGAGGGTTCTATACTCATATGCTTGGACATCGATTAAGGAGCATTTAGAAAACATTGACTATGTGTCAAGCACTGTGGGGTGTGATGGTAGCAGAAAAAATGATCTGGAGGCAGCAGTGGGGAGCAAGAAACATGCTGGCCCTACTTCTTGACTCAGGCCTCATCCCCTGAAATGATCGCTTATTATTTTAAGGATATTTTATTTTTGCCTTTATGGGCACTATTGTTTCCCCTAATAGAAAGGGAAATTCTTGGAGGAGAGAGACTGTTTAATTTTCACCTTTGTATCCTCAATGCCTAGCCCAGTGTCTGGCACAAAGTATTTGCTTTATAAATACTTGTTTATTAATTGATTAATTGGCCCCAATCAGTTTTTTAATAGCAAAGAAAACCCACTTATCCAAATTGGTAGCAAAACAGAAATCAGAGAAGGTCTACATAGGAGAATATATACTAGACAATACAGAGTGAAGGCGCTCAATTGAGAGAGAGTTTTAGATTTCACCCAAGGGGAAGATCCCCAAAGTCTCTAGTGTAGCAAACTGGGGAGAGAGGTGTGATAGACACTTCCAGCTTCACGCTTGTTGGCTTCTTCCCAGAATCTTTTCCTTCATCAACCTGAAATGGGTTTAGCCTCATCCATCTTCCCATCTTTCCCTCCTACCAGGTCCTCCTTCTCTCATGAAGGGTATGGCATTCATTTCCACCAAAAAGGAGAGTTTCTCATTCCGACGGACTTTGAGATAGAGGTTACACTTTTCTTTCCAATTTCTGTAAAGTCTCCTAGCATTCAAGATGGTAAGGCAGAGAGGCAGGCTTCAGTGTCTCAGTAACAGTCTCAGTCATCCAGACTCTTTCTCAGTTTTGAGAAAGACATATAGGTATGCCTCAATTTATGGAATGGATACATTCCTGTGATCTCTTACAACTTGATTGATTGGGAGAGTGGGGGGAAAGGCAGTAACTGTTGGAAAGGGTTCCAGTGATGTGATGCTATCAGGAGAAATGTGGATTTCATTAAGCAGGAATATCTGAAGAAAAGTCCGATGATATGGGAGTGATTGTTTAAAAGAGAACACTATATGAGTACAATGGAAGGAACTAATAGAAAGGCCTACAAGAAGGCAGTGGCTGAAGTAGATAGGAATAAGAAGACAGGAGATGATAGTAAGTTGGATAGGATGGGGATTGTACCTAGGCTATTAAGTAGAAATTATAGGAATGAAAAAGCATTTGGGGGGGCGGGTAGGGAAGAGAAGATTGGATGATAGAAGAGGAATATTACGAGCAGGCAGAATTTTATTATATCTTACATTCATAAATTTACAAAGCACATTTCTCACAATAACTTTATAAAGTAGGCAATACAGGTACAATATTTCACATTTGATAAATTAGGAATGGAGACTCAAAGAAGCTGATTTGCTGGAGGTCTTGTGTCTCATAAATGTACCTAGCTAGCATTTATATCATGTTTTAATGTTTACAAAATGTTTGACAAATATCATCGCATTTTATACTCATAATAACCCTGGGAGGAAGATGCTATCATTATTTTTCTTTTACAGATGAGGAAATAGAGACAAACAGAGGTTAAGTGTCTACCCAGGGTCATAAGCTAGTACATGTCTGAGCAGTGACTTGAACTCGTATCTTCTTGACTCCAGGTACAGCACTATCCACTGCAGCATGTAGCTAGATTAAAACCCAGGTCTCTCTAACTCAAGGTCTACTATTCTTTTTTTATTTTTGTTTTCAAGTATTTTTTCTAGTTACATGTAAAAACAATTTTAAACATTCATTTAAAAATATTTTGAGTCCCAAATTCTCTCCTTCCTTCTCCTCCCCCTTCATTGAGAAGGCAAGCAATTTGATATAGGTTATACATGTGCAGTCATGTAAAGTATATTTCCATATTAGTCATGTTGTGAAAGAAAACAAAGACCCCCCCCCAAAAAAAAAAGAAAAAGAAAGTTTTTAAAAAGTATGCTTTGATCTGCATTCAGACTCCATCAGTTCTTTCTCTGGAGGGGGATAATATTTTTCATCTAAGTCCTTCAGAATTGTCTTAGATAATTGTGTTGCTGAGAATAGCTAAGTCATTCACAGTTGATCATCATACAATATTGCTGCTTTGTGTACAATGTTCTCCTTATTCTGCTCACTTCATTTGTATTAGTTCATGTAAGTTTTTCCAGGTTTTTCTGAAAGTATCCTGCTTGTTATTTCTTATAGTGCAATAGTATTCCATCACAATCATATACAACAACTTGTTCAGCCATTCCCCAGTTGATGGGCATCCCTTCAATTTCCAATTCTTTGCCACCACAGAAAGAGCTGCTATGAATATTTTTGTAAATATAGGTCCTTTTCCCTTTTCTTTGATCTCTGTAGAATGCAGACCTATTAGTAGTATTGCTGGGCCAAAGGGTATGCACAGTTTTATAGCACTTTATGCATAATTCCAAATTGCTCTCTGGAATGGTTGGATCAGTTCACAACTCCACCAAGAATGCATTAATGTCCCAATTTTCCCACATCCCCTCCAACATTTGTCATTTTCTTTTTCTGTCATATTAGCCAATCTGATAGGTGTGAAGTGATACCTCAGAGTTGTTTTAATTTGAATTTCACTAATCCATAGTGATATAGAGGATTTTTCATATGATTATAAATAGCTTTGATTTATTCATCTGAAAACTGCCTATTCATATCTTTTGACCATTTATCAATTGGGGAATGACTTGTATGCTTATAAATTTGTAGGTCCAATAGTCTTTCCACTTATTGTACCCTACTGACACTAGAAAGAATGAATAGAAATAGGCACCCTTAAGGTTCTAATTGTAATGTTGACAATTTGTGCTTTCTCTAGTTTCTGGCTGGGATAACAACAACAATAGCTACACTTATATAGTGCCTATTATGTGCCAGGTACTGTGCTAAACACTTTTAAATTATTATATTATTTGATCCTCACAAAAACCCTGGGAGGTAGGTCAAGGGTTTGTATATGTGGATTGTCCAGTCAAATCTTGTGATTCTAATTCCCATCCTATGGTCTCCTCCTCTTCATTACATCATTGGCTGTGTGCTTCAGTGATTCATCTACAAATATGTAATCATTTACTCAGAATATTAGAAATGAATAAAGTAAATAAAACCAATGAACCAAGAATGTACATATCCAGTCTGCACAATCTCTTCCAACTAGACAACAATTTCCTACCCCCTCTATCTCATACAGTAGGCATGACCCAAAAAACCCTTGGATCCTCAGTCTCCATACCCATAGATTCTATCAGGGGGCTGATGAAGTATTCACCTTAGAGCTTTTTCACTCAACAAAATTTCCCAGTATGTCAGAGACCAATCTGGTGATACACTCAGAAAACTCTCTGATCTCCCTCAAGCAGCAAATGTGCCATAGACAAATTGCATTCAGCAGGGATCTCTAGTCCAAACAGCCTCTATCTCTTCTCTTTTCCAAGAACATTTCAGATAAATTAATTTAATTCACTTCTCTTCCTCCTTGCATACTAGGCAAATGTGAGGGAATGATTTTCTCTACGATCATAAATGAACTAGGTCTTCTAGTCCTTCTCATGTGGCAGAAAAGGTGATACTATTTCCTGCTCTCTTTTCTTCTCAAAAGGCTCAGAACACCACTTACATGACCTCATGTCCACTTCCATGCTTCTTTTTAAATGTCCACAGCTGAGTGTATGCTTTAGGCAAGCTTTTAGCTTGAGGCATGCCTATTGCATCTATAACCTCATGGTCAGTGTGACATGGCCATTTTTTTGTGTTATTCCATAAAAATTATTTGTTGAATTAAACACTGAAATAGCCTTTTCCTAGGTGATTTTCTCACCCTACTTAAAGGGTATCTTTTCTTGCTGCTGGTACAATTATAAAGAAGGCAGGGCAGTTGAGCTGAAGGAATGGAAAGCAGCAGCTGCTGCCAGGCTCACCAGTGAGAACCCCAGGCTCTCTCTCACACTGGGGCTGTATGCCACTGATCAGCATAGAAAAGCTGGAGGAAGTGGGACTTTTTTGTTCATGTTAAAGATGGGTTTATAGTACTTGCTGTGGCATTCTGATTGTCTTTGAAGGAGGGAGAAAGGAATGCTGATGAAACCTCTTCACCATAGAGGAGTGTGCCTACAGGTGGCTGCTGTTTCTGATTGATTTTACTGTATGTCTAAGTTTATATTCCTTTACAAACCCTAAAGAAGTCTTCTGTATTATGCTGTGAAAAGTTCCAAGGTCTTTGGGCACAGGGATCACTGAAGGGTTTATGGTGATGAATCTGTCACAAAATCAGCAACACTTACACCCTTGATGATACCTTCAGTTCAATAAACACTTATTAGGTGCCTCCAATGTGCAAGGACATGTCATACTGGAGACACAAATAAAAAAATGAAAGTCCCTACCCTCAAGGAGATTACAGTCCAATGTCTAGGATATGGGGGGGGCATGTACACAGATATATGTGTGTGTGTGTGATGCATGGTAAGATGTGACAGAGGTAAAAGAGAGTCAAGAAAAGAGTAATCAAAATTTCAGTAATAGATCACTTTTACCTGGGCTTGGGGCTTGGGGATGTCATTCACTATTGTCTCTGATTTGATACCTTTGATATCTATATCACAAACAGTGAGAACTGGAACAACTGTCATCGGTGTGCTCTCTCTTGTCAGCAACATTCAAAACATCTATGACTTCTGTATCATTAGCACAATGGATGAAAGTCACCTCCTTGTCAACTTGTGTACACTTATTCATCTCATAATTATTCAGTTTGTGGATGGGATGTGAAGAAGTATTTCTTACTATTTCAAGAATTGGTAGTAAAGTGTTCAGTGAAAGGATTAAAGTCTAGAAGGTCTTCACCAACAAAAGAAAGAAACATCACTTCAATGTGACACCAAGCTACACTTTTCTTTAAGCTTTCCTTAATGTTTGCCTCTGGACAGAATTAAATGAACCAGCAATATTGTTTTCCATCTGTAATGTCATAAGGGTTGCATAGGATTGACCATTTCCTATGATTAGTAGCAAGATGCACAAGAGAACCAATGTCACAAAGGCATGGGAGTGAACCGTCGAGCTTGCTCCGGTAGTTTATCTGTGTTTCCATACCTATGAAGGTGGAATTAACTACTTAAAGGAAGAATGAGCAGTGACTAGCTCCTGGTGTTTCTGAAACTGGCCCTATTATTCAGTAATGGCCTGCTAAAACTAAATGAGTGCAAGAGAATGACTGGAAAATGATTTTTGGAGTAGAATACCATCTTGTTTGGTGGTCTAGACTCCCTGTCTTTCCTCCTGTGTCTGTTTTGGGGCCTGACTGTGGCATCTTTTACCTAAAAGGGTAGTCTTATAAGTTGTATTTATCTAAGGCTGAAAAGTCAAGCGGCTCAGATATCTGTGTATAAAAACGCCAAGATAGAAGTTGGTCAATGATGAGATGATGGACACAAATCATCCCTAGTACTTCCTACTGTTTTAGTCATCTCCCTTTCTCTAAGGATGTGCTTATTTCAGAGGTTCATTGCCTCTGACAATTCCAATTGATCAATGCATCAATTTGCTCATCAAATCTACTCCATGACATTTCATATTCTGAATAACACTGTGGTTCATAGATTGAAACAGTGAGGTGCACTTGTGGAACAGAAAAATGGTAAAAATATTCCTTGACACTAACCTTGCTTCTTCAAGATGAGTTCTACAATTGTCAAGGAGTTGAGTAGCTTTACTCTCTTCAAACTCTAAAATGATCTGTCAGTGAAGATACAAAAAGATGATAGAATCAGCCAGAAACAATTTATTTGTCCATTCATGCATTAGCTTACATGTTATATGCAATAGATAAATGTGTGGCCTCTTTGAAAGCTCTAGGACAATGAAATTTCCAATCAAGAAAAAGTTTTCATTTTATGGAGCAAGCAGAATAACCCTGTCACAGGATTTAGAAATAAAAAGCCCTTAGATGTCATCCAATCCAAACTCATCATTTTACACATAAGAGAGACTGAGGCCCAGCAGGCTTAAATGGTTTATCCCAAGTCACACAAGTAGAAACAAAAAAGTCAGTTTTTATTCTGATTAAACCAGAGATAAGTAGATTCACTTTTTTATTTCAATTTTTTATGGCTATCTTTTATTTTCATATCACCTTCATTTTTTTTAATATTATACCTTCACCCTTCCCTTCTCAGCAAGCCATCTTTTGCAACAAAGAATAAAAAAAAAAGAAAGGGAGAAAATCAGTATGGCAAAACAAACCTGCCTGTGGCCTCTTGTAAAAATCTATTCACTAGAACTCAAGGCCACATCAGCAAACCAAAAGACCTCCAGAAACCATGGGCTATAGTCATTGTGGATCTTATCACTGACTTACCCTTTTCACAATAGTTCCACATGCTCTTCATAGTGGTAGATGTGCAATCAAAGCTAACCTATGTAGTCATAAGCCATAGAACATCTATAGCCAGTGCTGCTGCCTACCTGTTCCTTCAAGCAGTTATTCCCCTCCATAGACTCACAGATCAGATCTCTTCAAGGAGAACCAAATTTGTGTAATGTGTTAGGTAAAATCTCTTCTCCACCACAGAAGTTAGTGTTTACCTGTCCTTTATCCACTACCTAGTGACTGATGGATAGAGAATGAAGTACACCTTTGAATAAATCCTCCACTGTTGTACTATGGTCAAATAAAGCAATGAGGTTGCATTTCTTCCCAGTATTACACTTGCATGTAATTATGCAATAAATACATTCCTCCATTGTTTTTGTTAGATATATTCACCACCAATGGTCCTTCCCCTCACCATCCCTCTCATATCTATTCCCTCTGGAGACAGCGGGAATCTTGAGTTACAATGCCAAAAGATTATATGCTGCACAGCCTTACAGAACAGAGCTATAACCTGTACAGAACTTTATAAGGACAGAAGTAGTGACAGGTAATGGAAAAATGTGTACTTTCGCAGATTGGGGGGATTGAGCACTACTTCCTATTTGGTGGATGCACATAAGTCATCTTTCTAAGAAGCTAGACAACCACTTCATTGTACTATTTTCCATCAATAAGATCATACAATTTGTAGCTACAAACTCAGCCCTTAGATATCCTGAGGTTCCTTCTGGTAGTCTAGCTTTGTATGGAATTTGATGATGAATTATACAACCAGCCTGTGCCTCTACTCTCAGCCCACAAAGATAAGGAAAATTAAAAGGCCACGGCACCTTGAACTTATTTACATCTGGCAACAACAATTATGATAGCCCTTATTGGATTTTAAACATTATTGCTTAGGGATTATTTCTGGGAACCTGTCATCTATGTCTGTTTTTCCTGACCAATAGGCATTTCCACTGAAGTCATGTCACTGAAACTGATCCTCATCACTGGAAGATGGCTGTGAAGAGGGACAGTGTGAAGATTTCCATTGCTAGGATCCTTGCTTCAGGCACAGGGGATAACTAGGACATTAAGAATGAATATTTTGATAATGAAGAGGTGGCTAAGCCTTCTCTGCTCCACATGGACAGAGGTTTGGGAGGAGTATGACCATCTCACAGCTCAATCCAAAAGTCACTATAGTACATTTTGGATACAGATACTCAAAACTTTTGGGTAGATGAAAGGACTCTCTCAAGAAAGCCACTGTACAAATGTACATGTACAATCAGCCAAATCCCTCAAGAGCTGACGTCTTCTACCAAGGATCCAGGGAGGCAATGGTGTCGATTGAGTGCTACGGAGCTGCCTAGGGTGAAGAATTTCAGTCAGGGAAAAAACCCCACTGCAGCATGATTGGAGCTCTCCTTGGTGCTACAGCTAGCTTTCCCCTGTTTCTTTGCCTGTCCCAAACCTTGCTGATTTTGGCTTCCCTAACATTTGATCCTACTTAACCCTCTCTTTTACTCTGATAACTATGATGGCCCTTTTATGTGTCATAGTCTTTAGCCTATTTGACACAAGGTTTGGGAGATTTAAGAAGAGAAGGTTTGGAATCACTTCTACAGGGAGTGAGAGAATTAGAGAGAAATAAAAGACAACTTTTTTGAAAACTGTAAGAACTATGATTGATACAATAACCATTAACGATTCCATAGGATCAGTGTTGAAACATGCTCTTCATTATAGAGAGGTGATACACTTAAAGTGTGAAATGAGGCATAGGTATTTTTTATATACAACCATGGGGGGAGGGATAATTTGTTTTGCTCAACTATACATATTCACACAAGAAATTTGTTTTTTCTTCATCTTTTTTCTAATAGGATGGATGTGGAAGGGATATAAAATAGATTTCTGTTCTTTTTTTTCACTGTATTATTAGTTTTACTTAATTCTTTTACTTTATTACAAGAGGCCTTTCACTATGCAGTAAATATAAAATCTGTAAATATAAAAACAAAACAAACTAATAAAACAGAAAGTTTTTTTTAAAAAAGGAATAAAAAAATTTCCTTGCTATACAGTAAGGACCCAGTTGAAGTTGGCTAGATGAATTTATCTAGTCTGACTCATTGTGTGACTTCTTCCAACTCTGTTCAACAGTATGTGTTGTTAAGTCTTTTTCAGTTGTGTCCAACTCTCCATGACCCACATTTGGCATTTTTTGCGCAAAGATACTGGGAGTGGTTTGCCATTTCCTTCTCCAGCTCATTTTACAGATGAGGAAATTTAGGCAAACAGGGTTAAGTGACTTGCCCAGGGTCACAGAGCTAGTAAGTGTCTGAGGCCAGATTTGAACTCAGAAAGATGAGTCTTTCTGACTCCAGACCCAGCACTTGATCCGCTGTGCCACCTAGCTGCCCCAACAGTATGTGAATATATGCAAAAGAAAAGGATGGTGGAAGTAATCCAGAGTAGAGGTCCTCCAAAGGAAGATCTATGATGTGAAAATGGAGTAAAAAATCAAGAGAAGAGGACAGAGTGGAGTTGAATTGGCTGACTTTAAGATCGAGATTGGGAAGGAGGAAAAGTGAAGTAAGAGCATGGGAAATGACCAGGGAAAGTACTGAAGGACAGAGGGATTAGACGTCAAGGTGAAAGTGAATAATAGATTTTGAAAAGGTGAGGCACAGGGAGAGGCAGAATGTTAGGAGGTTATATAGTCAGAAGAATGTCAGAGTTGGTTTTTTTTATTTTAATTTAAGGAAGTGGAATTTGCATGTAATGGTGAGCTCCAGTGTGTGACATCCCTGTGTGGCTGAGATGAGACTTTAAAGATCATCTACTGAAACTTTTTCATTTTACAGATGAGAAAAGGGGTCTTAGAGAAAGAAATGCTTTGCACAGGGTCATACAATATAGTGTTAGAGCCAAGATTAAAACCTGTTTCCTAACAACATATAGCCAATGTTCTTTACAGTGAAGCATATGGTCACTAATCTAGGATACCTCCATCAACAGTTTTGTGAGGTGAGGTGATCGTTCAAAACGTTAGCAGGTTTGCAATTTCATCAATATGGGTGTTTCTACCAAGTGGGGAAGTTAGGAGCTTCAGGATAGTTTTTAGGCAAAATCTATCATCAGTGAATGATAGAATCTTAGAATTGGAAGGATCTTCAGAAGCCCTTTAGTCAAACACATATCTGAAACAGAAATCCCCTGTAAAATATCCCTCTTAAATGATCTTCAGCTCCTTCTTTTAAAAATCAAATTATTCAATTCCTAGAATCCCAAATAAAGCAGATTTGGGGCCAATTCTTCTTAAGCCAAAGGAAACTCCCTCTCCTTCTTTAAAAAGGGCAATTATTCTTCTAAAAAGTGCTACTTAATCTCTGTAAATACTTTAATAAGTAACATGTGATGTGGACACAATAGTATAAATCTCATACATAAGACAAAAGGAACAAGTCCGAAAGCCCTGTCTGCAGTTGAAGCCACAGAACAGTGGTTCATTAAAGGTATGCTGACATGATGGTAATATGTCAATCCTGGTCCAGACAAATGGGTACTTAGCCATATACTTTAGGAGATCTCTGATGACCAGCCAAAAGAAGACCATAAATAGATCTCAAATAGTCTTGTTATGAAGTCTGTCTTGGTTAGATGGGAAAAGGGAGAGTGATATATTCTCAAGATACATGTTAAACTCAGTTGAAAACCTTGAACCAAAAATGTTAAGTGTTAAAAGAAACATCTATGGTCTAGAAATGATTAGAGAGGATGGATGTCTGGTACTAGTTAAAGGGGATATTTTTGTGTAAAACTTAGAAATTGGTAAACAAGTCGGTCTGAGAGTCTGATACTTGTTGATTGAGTGGTTGACAAAATATTTCATCAGGAAGCAATAAAGGGCTACACTAATTGATCATCTGATCAACAAGTGTTTATTGAACACTTACAATGTGCTAAATTGTGTAGTAGAAGATTGTGATCTAGTTGAGGGAAAGGAAAATTTAAGTTGAGAAAGGGGTTTATTATAGACTAGAGAATACAAAAGCTCAATGGAGGAAACTGGGCATGAAAGTGGACTCTCCTTGAAGGAGAGGTATCAGAGGTATATGGTGCTGTGAAAGGAATACTAGATATGAAATTAGAATAGCTGCATACAAATTTTGACTCTGCCATATTACCTTAAGCAAGTCACCTAATTTCCTTGGGCCTCATTCCCCATCTTTAAAACAGAATGGTTGGAATGCATGAACTTTAAGGTCTCTTTCAGCATTAAATCCTATGATCCTTTGATTTGGATAAGGAGAGAGGAAGAGGGTAGGCATTGTAGGAGTAAGGGGAAACCAACATGAACAAAGAGACTAATAGCATGGAGTGTTCAGAGAAGAGTAAGCTGATAATTATTACTCTTCAGGAAGTAGATGAGAAAAGGTGTGTGCCTACCTGAAGGTATATCTATTGAAATCAGAGAGAGGAAAATTTAGGAATGAAAGAAAGTACCACTTAACACAGTGGCTAGTGGATTTAGGGAATTCATTGTCCCAAGGAATAACATAACCTCAAAACAGAAATAGTACCAAAAAAGACTTGGATAAATTTATGAGCAATAGCTCCAAAGTGAGTAATTTATATCCTTGCTAATGATACTAATCTAGAG
The DNA here is from genome assembly GCF_003287225.1 of Phascolarctos cinereus. Classification (NCBI taxonomy): domain Eukaryota; kingdom Metazoa; phylum Chordata; class Mammalia; order Diprotodontia; family Phascolarctidae; genus Phascolarctos; species Phascolarctos cinereus. The sequence continues at coordinate 111,668,557 of NW_027555736.1, read as the reverse complement.
TTTTACAGTTTACAAAGCATTTCATATATATTATCTCATTTGATCCTTATAATAAATCCATGAGGTAAACATGGCAGTTGTTGTTATCACCCTAGTTGTACAAATGAGGAGAGATGTTAAGTTATTTACCCAAGGTCACATGACTGAGAAAGACAAAGCCAGGATTATAACTCAGATCTTTAGTTAGTCCAGTAGTGCTTCTACTCAGGACCAATGTTAAGAATGTTTGTGATTTGAGAGATATTGGCAATGCCACCCTGAACCCAAAGGCTGTCCCTCCACTTGCCATGCCTCATTGCTCAGGAAGACATTACTTCCTGAGATATTAAGGACCTGTTAAAATTTAGGTGTTATTTAGGAAGGGTAATACATTAAGTACACATTTAGAATACTATGTCTATATATAATTGATATCACACTTCTTGCCTTCTTGATGAGCAGGGAAGGAACTGGAGGGAAAGAATTTGGAACTCACAGTTTTTTTAAATGAATGTTAAATAAATAAAGTAGATAAATGTAAAACAAGGAATACTTTGTCTAGATGTGGGCATCATATTTTAAGAGGGACATTGACATGCTGGAGTACATCTGTAGAAAGGCAGCCAATAAAGTGAATTGTCTGGAAACTCTGTCATATGAAAAGAGACAAAATATTTCATCAAGAAGCAGTAAAGGGCTACACTAATTGACCATCTGATTGTGAAGAGAAGACTCAGGACAATGGTACTTGATAGTTGTCTTGACAATTTCTGGGCTGTCTTGTGAAAGAGAAACTATACTTGTTTTCCGTAGTTCCAGAAAACAAAATTATGCCCAGAGGGTGGAGACATCAAGGTTTAGTGGATACAACTTTGAACTGGGAGTCAGAAGACCTAGGTTTAAGATCAGCATCAAATATTAACCATGTGACCTTGGGTAAGTCAGTAACTTATCAGATTCTCAGTTTCCTCATTTGTAAAATAGAAATAATAGTATTTGTATTACCTACCTTAAGTGGCTGTTGTGATATATGAAAATGGGATTTGTGATTATGATAGCTGGTTTCACATATTTGAAGGGTAGTCACATGAAAGAAATTAGACTCATCTTTTTTGTTGACCCCAGATGGGAGAGAGGAGCAGTGGGTAGCAGTTTCAGAGAAATAGATTTAGGGTTCATGTGAGGAAAAACTTCTTAACAATTAGAGTTAGCCAAAAAATACAGTAGGTTGTCTCACAAGGTAGTGAGTTCTCTTCACTTAAGGTCTCCAAATAGAGGTAAAAGGACCATTTATTGGGAATGTTGTAGAGGGGAGTTTTGTCAGGTACATGTTGGACTAGATGCCCCCTAAGATCCCTTCCTTCTCTCCAATTTTGTCTTCATTTAGTAGTGATCTGAAAGCTACAGGGAGCAATTTTTGAGTTAACATAAAGAAGAGCTTTCTAATACTTGGAGCTGTCCAACATTAGAATGAGATGCTCACCATCACCTATAAGGTTTAGAAGCTTGGTGTTTCAAAGAGGAGCATGAGGGGGAATTTCATCATCAGATAGAAGGCTGCACTAAATGACCTTATAGAGTCCCTTCTAACTCTAAGATAAGCCATTTTAATAAACCAGTTCCCACCCTAACTTCTAATTTATCATAGTAACTATAAGTCAACCACCTATAAGAATTTCAAGGGAATTTTATCCCTTGATAAGAAGAGGGAAAGGTTTGGAGTAGTCCTCAAAGGGCACTACAGTGGAATTCTTTGGGCAGTGTAAGAGCACTGAACATATAGGTAAGGTGGGTATCAAGGTACCAAAAAGGAAGTACAAGGAAATAATAACAACCTCTCAGAAAAACTGCTTTCACAATGCATTATCTCATTTGAGCTTCACTACAATGTTGTGATAGGCAAGATAGAAAACTAGGCAGGGGGCTAGATTTGAAGACCTGGGTTCTAGTCTTGGCATTAGCCATTTGCTATATAAGTGACATTGGGCAAATCTTTAAAAGCCTCATCTGTGAAACTGGAAGTGATGACATTTGACTTTCCCATCCCACAGACAGGGTTCTTGAGTGCAGTTGAACTAGATGCTATCTAAGGCCCCTACTAGTTGGGGAATTTTAAGATCAAATGTTTTAAGATTCCAAGATAATGTATGTAAGCAAGGCACACAAACAAAGGTACATTTTTGCAGAAGAGACTAAAGCCCCCAAAGATTTTCATTTGCCCAAGGTCATATGTAGCTAGTAAGTGACAGAGCCTAGGACCACCATCCCGACGCTGACTCCCTCCCGATTCTGTACTCTGTAGGTCATAACATGTTGGAAGGCGATGGAGAGGCCCTGAGGAGACCCTTCCTCTACTTCGCTTTCCTACTGCTAATTCTGTTTGGGGTCCACCCCCTAATCTTGGAGATGAAAGCCTAGAGAAACCATGATGGTCCACTCCTGAATGTCCCTTGATGTCACTGTCAGCAGCCGAAATCAGCTGGATGGGACATAGGTGTGACCCAGTGTGGCGATTTTGATATTAAGGATGGCGCAGGAGCCCTTAGAAGAAAAGGGGTGTCCTCCAGAGGGGTGATGGAGGAAAGGGCCCGGTGTTGATTGGAAGTGTGCCCCCTCTGAGCCCGCTGGCAATGGGCGAGTGGGGAGTGGGGGCACAGGACAACCTGGTGAACAATTGGCTGGGCTGGGCTGCTGGCTGAGGAGATAGCTTCTCGGACCGAGAACAAAAGAGGAGCTCCGGATAGCGGGCTCCGGAGTAGGCGCTCCAGTCCGGCTCCGGCTCCTGTTCTGGGAGGAGGAGGGAGGAGGGGGCCTGATGAGTAGCGGCTGGTGGGGGTGGGGGCGCTCGGGTTTCACTGGGTAAGGCGACCGCGTACCTAGAAATTAAGCGGCCGAAGATGGCAAGCGCGGGGAGCAGCCGCGCAGGGAGCGCGGGCGGGCGGGCAGGAGGGAGGGAGGGAGGGAGGGAGGGAGGGGGTGGGGGGAAGGAGGGAAGGGGAGGGGAGGGGGAAAGGACGGCGGGCTAGGGGGTGGGGTGGGAGGGGAGATGCTGAGGGCGAGGGAGAACAATAATAAGATCGTGTTGGCAGCCGCTGCCCGAGGAGGAATTCAGAGCGGAACCCATCCGCGCCCTCACCGGGCTGGGGAGGGAAGCCCGCCGCCGCCGCCGGCGGGGGGATGAGGCGGACGACGCGGCGGCTGTGACCAGCGGGCGGGCTCGCCTCCGCAGCTCGTGGAAGGAGCGAAGAGCCGCGGAGCTCGGAGCCGCTGGGACGCGCTCCCTCCTGGACGCCGCGGGGTGACCGCGCGGTGGCCGCTGTGTCCCCTCCCCCGCTGTCGGGGGCTGTGATTTGCCGGGGCCTGGTCCCCGTCCCCCTCCCCCCGCCTCGTCCTCCCGCCCCGCTCCCCGCCCCCTCCATCGCCGAGGCTCCTGCCGCCGCCGCCGCCGCCGCCACCGCCGCCGGGGGAGAGAGGAGGCATCGGCCGGCCGAGCACCTCCGCCGCCGCCCCGAAGCCGCTTCCCTTCCCGGCCCGGGCCCCGGCCCCGCCTCGCCCCGTCGCTTCCCTTTGCTGTCCCGGCTCCGAGGCCGGGGGGACGCGCGGGGCGCAGCACGCAGGGGGGGGCGGCCCCCCGGGATCTTCGGCGGCGACATTTCAGGGAAGCAGAGGCGGCTCCGGATGGCGCGTCCGCGGCCCCGCGAGTACAAGGCGGGGGACCTGGTGTTCGCCAAGATGAAGGGCTACCCGCACTGGCCGGCCCGGGTGAGTACGGAGCTGGGGAGCGGGCCCGGCGGGGGCCCTGCGGAAGATGTCTCTGCGCCCACCATTTTCCCCCTTCTTTATGGCCGCAAGGATCCCCCTCACCTACCCACTCACCCACCCACCTGCCCTCCTTTGCGGCCCCCGCGCCCACCCTGCCCCTCCGCACCCGGAACCAGACGAATGAATCCCTGTCCTCGGTCTGAGGATTGCGAGCCTCCGACAGCCCCGATAAAGGAGCTGGAGCGAGGGGCTCGTTTTCTGTAAGCAAGGCGATGGAGGTGGAGGGCATCGGTTTAGGGGCTTGGCAGTGCTGGGGGTGTTGATGCTTGTAGGATGCACCCTTCTTGTCCCCATCTTCCCCTCTTCCCTTTCCTCCTCCCCACCTCTCACCCCCCCGCAGAGAGGGCAGCCATCCTTTCTTCAGTCTGTAAGTGCACCAGCAGCTTCCGAAGAAAACAACTGCCCTTCCCCACAAAATCTGCCACACACCGGTAGCAGCCACAGGCCCGAATGGTGCCTCTTATTCCGGAAAGTATCCGGTGATTGGGGAAATACACTTGGGAAGAAAACAAGGCCTGTAAAACAAGCCTGTTTTTGAAGCATCAACTCTTTCCAGGGTTGTTCATAAATATTCCAGGTTCTAGGCAGCCATCAGAGCAGGTAGGATCGGTGCAAATGGATTTCTAAATAAGTTAGGTAAATATTTGGAATAATGTATCCCTGGTGTTAATCCAAAGGAAGATATGGGATTCTTGGCAGTCATCCATCTATCTTTCCATGCACCCTTCAAAATCTAGACTTGTTGAATTTTCACTGGGCACAGGTTATGGTACTATATGTCAGTTGGACTACTAATTTGCATTTGGGGGTTCATAGAGCTGTGTTCTCGTCTTTCCTTTTAAATTGGCCTTGAATAACAGGAAGCTTGCAAACTGTCACTGAGTAAAAAGCCCAATAAGCAATTTTTCACCTCGTTTATTATAGCTACTCTATACAGCAAGTTGGCTTTCCATGCTTCACTCTTGTCACCCGTATACTCCAATAACCGTTTGTGTGTATGTGTTTTTGGCCCAGTGCTCTCTCTCTCTCTAGAAAGCATCTGAGTGAATTACATATTCATTGCTTTCCCACTTGATTGGTTCTATTAGGTGACAATGATTGATGCTGACTGTGTCATGTGTGCTTTAATGAGTTGAAAGTTGTGCATTTTTTGGTCCTGTCTTATCATTTGCAACTGATAGAATTAACAGTATGAGGAATACATTGAAAAGGAAGGTTAAGGAGTCTCAAATAATATTAATTGACTTAATAAAGTGGGCATAGGGAAAGTTAGTTGTACTTAGAAAGTATGATCCATAAAACATTCTAAGTCAGAGTTAAATGAAAAATGCAAAACAAGGAAATAAAATACAAACATCTAAGGAGGATATGGCATCAAGGAGGGCCTAACAGAAACTTAGTGAAGTAGAGATAATCAGTGGATAGGGCTGGGTTTTTTTTGAAAACATACTGAATAGAAGAAGTCACTGAAATAATAATGGAGAATATAATGTTCATGTCTATCTTAACTCATTTTGGGTAGCAGAGTGTCAAAAATCATTTGTTCTTTCCTTGTTGAATCTATATTACTCCACTTAAAATTAAGTGTTCACATTAGAACTGTTATTTCTAATATTCAAATAACCATACTGATTTTTAAAAAAAGTTTATTACAATGGGAATGAAATGGGTAACCCTGTAAAAAGTAGGAGAGTAAGAAGTGTTATTGTGGAACATAAGAGGAGGGCAACCTACATTCAAGTAGAGAAAAGGGACTGCAAAACTTAGTTGCCAAAAAAGGACCTGAGCATAAAATATACACCACTTTACTGGATAGTTATGATTTTTCTCCAGTATGACCATAGAAATTATTCTATAATAAGATTGCTTTTTAAATTCCTTCCTCTTCTCCCCACCCTCATATGGTGGGGGCAAGGAGAGAAAGACAATCCCCTAAGAACTAAAAAGAAAAAATAAAGGAAATGGAGGTAAAAGGCCACAAACACTAGAAAACTTAAACGTATCTCCTACTATAGGATACCAATGTCCTAGATGAAGTGAACAAATGGACACAAGGAAAATAATCCCTAGTATGGTATTTGGTCTTGGTAATTGTGTCATACATTTCAGGAAAGTGATAGCCAAAAGAAAAGCATAGGTACACTTTTTGGAAATAAAAAAGAAAACTAGGAAACTAAAGAAGCAGGTAAAAGAGGTGGGGCAGTGGCGGGAAGAAGTAGAAAGGAACAATCTGTATCGATCCGTGTTTCTAGTAAAAGCAACTTGTGAGTAGGAATCGGTTCTTTAAAAGTTCTGTACTTTGCTGTGAAGGCTTAGTAAATGATAGTAATTGGATTCTAAGAGTATTGTTAAAGTGGAACATAGAGTATAAGAAGTTCAAGGCTCAAAGTGATTCATTCCAGCAATTTTGTGGTTATACAGGGAATCTCTCATCAGCATTAGCTTCCAGCAACTTTTATTAAGTGCTCAAAAATAAATGTTATACTTAAACACAAAAGTGAAAGCAAAACTATTTGCATCATCTTTGTGTCACTGCTGGGTCACATCGAGTGATGAAGATTTGAGAGTCAACAAAGGAATACCTGATTAGGACTAAAAGAAAAGGGGCATTTCCCATCTTCTTTTGAATGTTGTGAACTGCAAGAGAGTAAGAGATAAAAAGACAAGACAGGTAGAGAGATTAAAATCTGCAACTTGAAAAAGAACTGTGAACCCTCATAATCTTCTCCACTATTACAGAACAGCAGAAGAGAAAGTACTGTTCAAAATACTACTTGTAGGTAGAATAGGGAATTACCTTGGATGTTATGATTTAACTAAGAATTTTATAAACAGGGAATTGCATTTGACAGATTTTTCACAAATTATGGGAATTCTGGGCTTTTATGAACTTATGATATTATATTTTAGCTCATAAAAAGTCAATTTGTAAAATTAGTCAAATCTGGCATGAAGAATGAACAATTTGAACATATGAGAATGTTGTGGATATCAAAACTGAAGAAAGTGATATAAGATAATTTGATTTTGTGCATTAACTTCCAAATTCCATAAATCTTTTCAAAGTGATCTCTGCAGATTGAGTCATGGTAGATAGCTAGAATGCTGGTCTTGAAATCAGGAACCCTGATTTTTAAAATCTCATTCAAGATACTTAATAGCTATATGATTAGGCATGTTTGAGCCTCTTTGAGGCTCAGTTCCCTAATCTGTAAAACAATGATAATAATATGTATAATACTTACCTCACAAGATTTTTGTGAGGAAAATTTTGCACAAGAATTTTGTGAGGAAAAGTTTAATTTAAAAGCCTTTAAGCCTAAATAAATATGACTTATTATCAGTTGAAGGATCTTAGGAAGTTAGTGAAAATATGATAGTACTCTTCAAATATTTGAAGGGTTGTCCTGTCAAGAGGGATTAAACTTGTTCTTTTTGGCCTGAGAGGGTAGAAGTAGCACCAATGGATGCAAGTTACAGGGAAGCAAATTTAGGCTACCTTTAAGAAAGTATTTCCTGATCATTTGACTGGCCCTAAAACAGCATTATCAGTTCCCCAGTCACTAGATAACTTTGAGCAATGACCAGATAACCACTTGTCAAGCATGTTGTAGATAGGATTTATTACAGAATCACACAGGTTCTTTACAATTCTGGTATTCTCTAATTAGATACACAGTACTGCAAGCCAGGGCTAGGAGCACAAGGGAGAGATCAAATGCATGCACACACACACACACACACACACACACACACAGAGTCATGCTGAACAGGAAATCCAGAAAGGGGGTGGAGGGAATTGGAAGGAAATGTAGTAGTGGAGAGTTAAAGACCCTTAGGCTTTGACCTCCTCCCAATAAAGTCAGAAGCCAGGATTATGTATTAATCAGAAATCAGATGAGACAGAATGTCCAGGCCAGGCAGCTAGTCAGCACAGCAGAATTAGAATGAATTAGACTAGAGACAAGACAACCTTGAAACTAATCCAAAACCCACCTTAAGCAGGTCATCTTGTATATCCTTCCAGTTATAGCAAGAACCAATTTTTAATGGTCTTCAAACAAATGGGCAGCTTAGGGTCTGGTGCTCAGAAAACCATTAGCTTTCAGCCATTCACTGAACTGGGAAGAGGGTGACAGTGAAAAGTACTAACATCATAGTAAATGTACAAAGAGACAGTTCCTGTGCACTGTGCAGTATTTTAAACACCTCAAGCTCATGAATGTTGTTATGTGTTTAGAAAGGTAACTAGTGTCGCTGATTCTTATCTTCTGGAAAACCATTCAGTGGATAGAATACTTCAATTCTTCAAGGATCTACACTTCCATTACTAATGCAGATCGTGGGTCTTAGATCTTTTTATGAATTGCTTTGGCTGAATGAAAATCAGCTCATGGTCATTGTTCTGGAGATGAGTTATTCTGGATTTAGCTAGGCTGGTGTTCATAAGCCAGACATACAATCCATGTCTGGGCCTATGCCCAAAGCCTTTCCAATTTGGTAGTACCTGTCAGAATTTCAGTCCTCCTGGCATAACCAACCTTTGGGAACTCAAGGTGCCAAAGAGACATCACAATGTGAATTTATTGAAAAAATGGACAAAATAGCTCAAAGTTTTTTAGTTTTCTTGGACCTGGAAGGAGCTGTAGAGATAATACAATAGTGATAATACCTTATAATAATTTAAGGTTTAAGGAAGAATTTGGTAATGGTTACCATCAGCTAGCTTTATTTTATTCAATTTATTAGAGACTTAGAAGGAACAATTTATAGTGAGTTTTTACCAAGGTGGGTTGCAAATAATTCAGTGGGAAAAAAGTAAAATAATTCAGATGAACTGGGAAACACATATATGTAAATAGTGACTTTCACAATTTGAGATACTAAAAAATTATATTCATTGAAATTCTAAATATAAAAATCAGTTTTGATGAGGAAAGCAAAGTATTTTAAATTAGGTTTTATGCTTACCTTAAACTGATTAAATTGGGGTTCTAAAGTTTTTTCTTCCCTTATTTAAAAAGTTTATATCTCTAAATATATATGTATATGTATATGTGCATACATATGCATGTATGCACATATACATATAAATCTTCCAGGTCAATGTGATAATTTAACTGTGGGGATGTTGATACTGTGAAAATATATCAGTTATGTGAAAATTAAATTCCTAATCTATAACTTCCCTGTAACAGGATATTTCCTGCCCTCTTTATCACAACAGTATTTAAAATCAATATTCTGTGAAATCTTTTGTCAAGTTAAGTGTATTGTATCTTTTGGATTTTGTATTACTTTGGATTTTAAATACAACAGATGGCTTAATTTCTAACTAATACTTCAACGCACATGTGATCTCATCAATGTCAGTGTGAACCATATCAACGTAGATTGCAATACATTCTTGCTGTCTTATCTTCTGTGACTTTGATCAGTGTATTTTTTTTAAAGTCTCCATGATAGTTCTAGCTTACATTCTCAGGGCCTTTGTCTTGTTCTCTTGACATTACAAAGGTACCAAGGAAGCATATAGCTGTCCATTTTCTCTCTCCCCATATCACCTTTTTTGGTCGTATGCCCCTTTGATGATAACTTTGATACTCTTTGCATATCCAGTTCCTCCTTGGTATTGTATTGCAGCCTATTTGTCTACCACATATATCTCTCCTTTGACTTTTGGGTGACATGTAATTTTCATTCTTTAGAAATTGTGGTAATTCATGTTTTGCATCCAGGTAGCATTATCAGGAGAACATTTGTGTTTAAAAAAAAGATAGGATTTTTTTCAGGGAAATATTTGAGGTTATTTAAAGTACTTGTGTGCTTGTATTTCACTTATTGTGAAAGCACTTTTCCTTAAGGCAAACCAGGCTGCTTCATTTCTCCTGTTTAGGGCTCAACACAATGTCCATTTGCAATGTCATATCTATAGATATTAATATAAATATAGAAATAGATATGGGTATAGATATATAGATATATACAATTTAAAATAATAAAAATGATAGCCAACAATCATATAGTGTCTACTATGTGTCAGGCACTATGTTAAGCACTTTACAAACATTGTCTCATTTGATCCTTACATAAACTCTGAGAGGTACCCATTTTATAGATGAGGAAACAGACAAACAAATGTGAAGTGACTTGCCCAGGGTCAGTCACAAAGCTAGTAAGTATCTGATGCCATATTTGAACTCAGGTCTTCCTGACTCCAAGCCCAGTGCTCTATCCTGTCCACTATGCTACCTTCATATGTATATATACATATATGTATACATATATACATACACAAATACATGAACATACCTAATGGACATGCTTTATGGGCTGTCCATCCAAGTTCATGTCATAGTCTAGACTACAGGCATTCCTCATGCGTTTGGGCTTTCTCGTGTAGACAGGCCAAACTCTGAGTCATTTTTGGATTTTATTTAAGAGACTGTGCAGTGTTCTGGGGCTTGATGCAATCTGTCCAATGTCATCTGAAAACTGCAACATCTGGGGGACCTCATTATCCATAAGGATTCTCTTCCATTTGTTTTGCTCTGGACATGTTGCAGACACCTTTGGCAAATATTCATCTCTTTTATACCTCATTTGATAGTGATAATCAGAAGATCATCAAGGTTCTCTCTGTTGTTGATTCTATCTTGTAATCTTTTGTGATCTTAACTTATTCATGAGAAGCACCTTGTTGGAGAGAAGGCTTTAAGGAAACATTTTTTCCTGTGAACAAAGTGCTTTTTATATAGTCAGCAAACAATAAGTATAGTGAGATTTTGTATTCTCCATAACTTTCAGTCCAGTTGTAGTCTGCTTTAGAATATCATACCATAGAAATCTACCAATTCTCTTCTCATATTTACATCAAGGATGTCCTTGATACAGATGTAAATTATTCTCAATGATTTTATAAGAATGAGAATGTAGGATTTGGAATGGTAGTTGCTACTCTTTTATCTCCCTTTTTGGTATTAATTATGTCTGTGATTTGTTTCAATAGTTTGATATCTTCCTCACTCACATATATCTTTTAAAAAAAATTATTTTGGCAATTACATATAAAAACAACTTTTTACATTCATTTTTTTTAAGTTTTGCATTCCAAATTCTATCCCTCTCTCCCTCCATTTTCCTCCTCCCTGAGATGGTAAGCAATCTGGTATAGGTTATACATGTCTCACAGATAATCTTGAGAATAATAGTGCAGCCTCAAGCACAAATGTCCTCTGTCCGATCTAGCTGCTTATCACTTCTTTGTTTTCTTTAGTGACATTTCCACTTTCTTATATAGCACATTAAGGATTATGATGTTAGAGTGCATATATGGTGTTTCCATTGTAATTGATGGAGAAAATAGTTGGTTATTAAAATCCAGACACATTTTCTACTTTCTATATGTTTATCATCCAGTTTCATCCTTAAATGCTCTCTGGATAATCTGTTTCAACTGTAAACTTGTTTTTCCTTCACTTCTTCTTGCTGTTTTTTGAGCTACTATTGTTCATCATCTTTCTCCATTCTCCTTGAGATTTTTCAAGTGAGTTCATATCCTAAATCTTTGTTGCCTTTGGCTGCCATATATCTCTGCTTGGCTAGTAAATAAAGTGTTTGCTAGCTGTGATGGTTCCTGGGCTTTCTTGGCCTCCCCATGTTGCACCTGCATTATTTATATAGATATAAACTTTATAGGAAATGTTGATGGTTGCCAGTGTCTTTTCATTTATCCATTTCCCATTTTTTTCATTGATAGCTTGTTTAAATTGTTCTTATTTGGTGTTGGTTTTGCTTTTACATGATAATACAAGTATGCAGAGGAAGCTGATTCAAAAATGATTTTCACATGAGTAACTTAGTAATTCTTATCTATTAAGATATATTTAGTTTTAATTTTTATGTCATTTGTACTGATGTCACTCTGCTATGCCTACAGAAATATTTGGTTTTAATTTTATTTTAAACTAAGAATATACTTCTTTTAAAAAATTTTAGTGTTCTGCATTTAAATTTTCAAAATCTTAAAATTATGTGAAATATACTTGTACATAATTTGTTTTAAAGGAAGAAAAGTTTTATGGTGCCACAATTTGTTACTTGATGGTAATGGATTTTTATCTTAATAGCTTTCCCCTGAGACCTTAATGTTCACATTTTTTCTGGGCTTCTCACAAGTTTGTTAAAATAGAAGATTTTTGGGGCAGCTAGGTGGCGCAGTGGATAGAGCACCAGTCCTGAAGTCAGGAAGAGCTGAGTTCAAACCTGGTCTCAGACCAAAACATGACACTTACTAGCTGTGTGACCCTGGGCAAGTCACTTATCCCCAATTGCCTAAAAAAAAAAAGATTTTTATGATCCTTTTTTGTTCCCATATTTGGCAGTTCTAAGTGCTTTCTCCCCTTATTCTCAATATTCTTCTTCCTTTCCCATCTTGTCTGCTCTAGAACTTTAATTTACTATTTCAGCATCTCCTTTCCTTCTAGGTTTCAGATACGACATGCTAATCTTTTCACTATTCCTTTCAGTGTTCACCCATATGCAGTTCTATTTTCTAGATACTATATTATTATTTACCTTACTTTATATCTGCCTTTAAGACCTAGAAACTAAGTCAAGAGTTTGCTGAAGGAAAACTGTTTACCTAGGGAAAAGAAGACTTGAGAGTGGCTTCAAAGTATTTATAAGGCTATTCCATGGAAGGGATGAATCATGTTATTCTGTTCTGCCCCAGAGGACAGCACTAGGGGAAAAAAAAGAATTGAAGTTACAGAGAGTGATTTTAGGCTCAACTCAAGGAAAACACTCCTAACATTTAGAATTGTCCCCAAGGTTCCTTGGGGAGCAGTGGGCTACCTCTCATTAAAGGTCTTCTTGTGAATACTGGGTGGCTATTTGTTGGATATTACAGAGACAATTGTTTTACAGGTATAGGTTGTGCTAGATGACCTCTGAGGTCCTAACTCTTGAGATTCTGTGATCTTGCAAAGTACATTATAATAATTCAATTATTAAAATATGTACATTCTTACATGATCTCTAATGAAAGGAACTTTTTTCCTTTTCTAGACATAGCATACAGGAAAGAGCACTGAATTTGTATTCAAAGGACCTGATTTGAATCTTGACTCTGCAACTTATTACCTATGTATCCTTGGGCAAGTCACCTAAAGTGGTAACATCCAATTCTAAGCTATTAGAATGGGAGACTTTTCTTTTTTGAGGGCATGAAACCTGTTGATTTGAATTTTTGTAGCTGAGTTGACCATAATTGAAGTACAGATGATTACTTAGGAGTTAAATTTTTTATGTGTCAACAGAGAACAAAGCCCTCTCTTTCAGAATTTTATTTTGCTGTCCTATTATTGAAATTGCTGTAGCTATTGAGTTTTTTTTCCAGTTAGTAACAGATTCTAAGCTCTCTCCAGCTCTACTGTATGAGCATCCTGGTGATGGGAATGGATTTCATTTTCCCAAGGAATTATAGTATATTTGTTTAGGGACTGGTAGTCATTTATTTTCCAGTTTTGTCCTGTTGGTCACTGGAACTCCCCAACTTGTATTTCAGCACTGTGGAGCTGTATTCCATGCTTGTGTTCAATAGCATGTCCTAAGTTCTACAGCTGTCTTTTCTTAAGTGTGTGACATCTAGAAAATGTATTGCTTCATGTAGTGTAAATTTACACCAAAAGGGATATAGTTATTTGTTCTCTTCACATGTTATTTTAAAGTTAATGTGACTCCATAGGAAATGTCAGTCATATTAGAAAATGTTAGAAAATTAAAAGAATACTACAAAGGAAAAGCTGAATAAGTGAAGAGGTCAATACTTATGATTATTAATAATGAAGGTTATCTTCTATTTGTATAAATATTTTACTGGGAGTCAGGATACTTGGATTATAAATACATTTCTTGTAATTGCTAGATGTATGAACTGAACAAAATTGCTTAAATTGCTCTGAACCTCGAGTTTCTTCATGAAGAAATGGAACTAAATGACTTCTACGGTTCCTTCTAGTTCCAGAGTCCTCTGACTGTTGTTTAGGCCAACTTTCTCCAACTAGGAGATCATTATTTACAAATAGTTCTTGAAACTTTACCAGGTAGATCTCCAAGCTGGTTCCCCACCCATTCAACCAATAAGCTTTTATTAAGTTATCTACTATGTGTCAGACATTTTGTTAGGTCCTACATGCACAAAGACAAAAATATAATAGTACTTGTCCTCAAAGAGCTTATATTTGGGGAGAATGAAATAACTTGTATACAGAAAAGTAAATACAGACTATATATAAAGTTTCAAGTAATTTCGGAGTGGTGTCTTTAATAACTGGAAAGGATAGAGAAAGGTCTCATGAAGAATGTAGCACTTGAGTAGGGATTCCGAGAAGTGAGGGGAAGGAGAGAATATATTCTAGTGACAGGGCATGGCCAGTGCAAAGGCTGGGGTGGGGTGGGGATGGAATGTCATTTGCAGAAGACATTATAAACAGGTAGATTTGGCTGGAATGGAGGATGCATGAAAGAGAATGATATACTATAAGCCTGAAAAAGTCAGTTGGTATCACACCATGAAGAACAAAATACTAAATAGAGCAATTTGTGTTTTATCATAGAAGCAATAGGGAGCTACTCAAGCTTCCTGAGTAGGAGAGTAACGTAGTAGACCTATGCTTTGGGAATATCAGTTTGGTAGCTGTGTTGAAGATCTACTAGAGAAAAGAGAATCTGGAGTCAGGGAAAGCAGTTAATGATCCGAGGTGATAAGAGCCTAGGCTAAGGGGGTTGCCATGCAAAAGGAGAGAAAGGTATGGGTTTGAGAAATGTTGTGGAGGTAGAATTGATAATACTTGGCAATCTATTGAATATGAAGAGTGAGAGAAGAGGAGGAGTTGAGGAATAGTAGTAGACTGGTGTGATTTGAAGAATGATGGTAACTGCAACACAGAGAAGTTAAGAAAAGGAGTAGGTTTGGCATGAAAGAAGATAATGAGTTTTATTTTAGTCTTATTGAGTTTGAGATTCTGATTGGATATTCAGTTGGAAATGTCCAATAAGTAGTTGGTAATGAGGGCTAGGACCTCAGGAGAGAGGCTAGCTATATTGCTCTGGGAGTCATTTGCACAGAGATGATAGTTGAATCAGTGGAAGCTGATTAGATCATTAAGAATAAAGGATAGAAAGAGAAGTGAAGAGGAACCAGAACAGAAACTTAGAATCCATCCAGAGTTGGGGTATAGTATGTAAAAATGACTTAATAAAAAATACTGAGAAGGATTGGCCCAGATAGGTATCAGGAAAACCAGAGAGGAGAGAATACCTTATGTCAGATGCTGCAGAGAGATTCAGAAGACCAAGAAAAGAAGGGCCATCAGCATTAGCAACTAAGAGAGCACTGGTTACCTTGGAGAGGGCAGTTCCACTGAGTAATGAGGTCCAAGGTTAGGTAAGATGTAGGATGATTTCTTCAGAGGGTAGTAGGATTGAAAGGAGATATTTTAAGGATGGGGAGACCTGAGAATATTTGTAGGCAACAGGGAAGAACCAGTAGAGAAGGCAAAATTAAAAATTGGAGAAAGGATAATTGAGAGTGCAAGCTGCCAAAGGACATGGAAGGGGATGGGGTCAAGGGCACAAAAAGTTTAGACATGTAGAATGCTCAAGGCAAATGAACCCTCTTTTCTCAGTAAAGTGAGTCAAAAACCTTTATGGAGAGGGACAAGGGATGGGGTGGGTTGTGGGAGTGAATTTTTTGACTGAGGCATCTAAATTAAGGAGGAGGCTTGAAACTTGGGGGACTGGAAGGGTGGTGGCACTGTCCACAGAAACAGAGAAATTTGGAAGAGGAATTGGGTTGAGGGGAAAGATTATACAATTACAACTCATTTATGCCTGTTTATCCTGTGATATTCACTCCTTCCCATTGATTAAAAAGAAGTGTGTGGGGTGGGGGGGAGGTAAGGGGAATTGACTCATTATTGTTCACTTCTCCCTAGTGCAGAGCACATTAGCAGTGATTGGGGGGGGAGGTGTAGTGATTCTTGGGATGAGGATTATAGTGGAAATTTGGCTGAATAACTGGGTCAGATTAGATTATATCCTTCCCACCCTGACGGACCTATGCCTCGCACAGCTATAAAAGGCCAGCCTTGGGAGGAAGCTGAATGCAAGAGTGTTAAAGGGAGTGGTGTAGATGTGTTAGAGACAAAGCCATGATTCACTGTGGGGGGAGGGTTGGATGAAATGCATATTCCCATCTTTAGAATGGTTGATCACCCACCCCTTAGGGACAAGTTACAGCCCTCTTGGCATAATGCCCTAGCCCCCACTTTGAAGACCCCTGGTCCAGACAATAGGTACACAGATTGATATGATGGAAAAATTCTTCTGACCTGGAGTCAGGATAGACTGAGGTTCAAATCTCAACTATGACACTTATTATTTGTATGACCTTGAAAAAGTCATAACCTCAATTTCTTCATCTGTTAAATGGGGATAATAATACTTGCAATATTTATCTCACAGAACTATTGTGAAGAATATGCTTGGCAAACCCTGAAGTGCAGTATAAATTTGAGTTACACATGCATCAGGACAAATTGGCATACCCTGGCTTAATGTCCGCTGCCAAATTTTCTATAATGTAACAGAATTTTTATTGGGATGAATAATTGGGACAATATATTTCTCACAGATTTATTTTGTGCCTTTTAATAAAGACTAGTCAGCAGTGAGATTTTAAAACAACGGTTTGAAAATAAGCACCCTGCAAAGGCCCCTTGGGTCAACCATGGTGTCCTCATGAACCACACTTTTAGAATATTAGATCATAGAATCTTGGAGTTGAAAAAGACCTTAAAAGTCACACAATAAGTTCATGAAGACTTGCCATTTATCTCTGTATTAGCTTTCTAAGCTAGAAAAGATATTTGTCCTTTGTAGCTTCTAGTAGTGTTTGTCGACATGAAATAAAAGAATATATTTGTGAAAATACTTTTAAAAGCATATGCAAACAAGACATGATTTTTGTTAGCAATTATTTGTTAATAATTATCCAATAAGAACCAAGTCTATTTCTCAACAGGGTTTGACACATAGTAGGTATTCAGTAAATACTTATCAATTGACTGATTTTATTTGACTGTACAAGAGGTTTATCTCCCTATAACTTGTTTACTGGCTGGTATCCTGATCCCTGAACTTATATTTCACTGGAGGTACTTCTGATCATAAGAGAATTGAGAGTTTGGGGAAAGATTGCTGAAAGTCTGGATGTCTATAATGTGTCCTAGTCCTTTCTTCATACTCTGAGAGTGTCTTAGAACACACAAAGGGCTTTTGAGTGAACCTCCTCCTTCCCACCTCAAAGCACTAGCTGCAGATCAGATGCTTTGAATCTGTTCTAGAACTCTACGAAACTATGTAAAGGTTGGAACATTCAACTTCCAAAATGTGGAAGAGTCAAAGATAATCCAAAGGTTGTGAGCATGTATGGGGAACTAGAGAATTCTGACTTTGGCACTATATTAATAACCTTTCAGTTTTTTCATGTTGACAATATGTGTAGGGGGTTAAACTGTTAAGTTTAGCAATAGTGGCAAATTTCTAAATTAATTTTACCAAATATTCCAATTTCTAATTTGTCCTTTTTTTTTGGGGGGGGGGTGAGGCAATTAGGGTTAAGTGACTTGCCCAGGGTCACACAGCTAGTAAATTTCAAGTGTCTGAGGCCGAATTTGAACTCAGTTCCTCCTGACTCCAAGGCCAGGGCTCTATCTACTGTGCCACCTAGCTGCCCCTATTTTACCAAATATTCCAAAAAAGATTTAAAGGAAAATAAATTACAAGGTTTGAAATTTCTAACTCATAATAGTGAAATGATCAGATCTACTGGTACCAGCTACTGACCTATATTTCTTGTGTCTTTTACCATTGAAATAAAATGTCTTAGTTAAAATATCTTACAATTTTGGAAAGATTGCTAATCCCTTTTATGTACAGAAGAAACAGTGTAATAAGTTCTTTTCAATTAATTTACTATTTGGTGAGACACAGCAAGTAGAGTGAGCACTGGGTTAATAAGTAATGAGTTCTCATTTCTAGCTGTCACACTGACTTGCCCAGTGAGACTTGGGATTTTGAAAAAAAAAATGATAGTTGATCCTGTCTTAGGTAATGTGAGAAGACTAAGTAAATCATTTTTATAAAGTACTTTATTTGAACTTTGGAATGAGGTACTTAATTGGTGTATTTCAGTCTAGTTTTATGGACACCTGCACTAGAACCAAATGGCAACAAATAGATTTGTGTTTCGTGTGCATATATAAGAAAAGAAGTCATTGAGGTCTTTGATGTGATTAATTCTCACATTTTTTCTTGGCATATTTTCATTACAACATTTTCCAGTGTAACACACACACACACACACACATGTTTGAAACCACCCAACTTTTAGCCTGATGTTAATGCCTGGAGAACATAAAAGTCCATATTTGGTTGGACCAAGGAACCCACTGTTTCCATTGACCTTAAACAGTTAGGAAAATGAACAAACACCTCTGAATTCTCCTTAATTACATTTTATGGATCTGTCATCCATGAATTTATCCATACCTTTCTTGATACCTTCTATATACAACAAATATGCATCCTCTTGAGGTAATAGGCTCCAAATATTTAGCAACTGCAATTACCGCATGCTTACTGGAACACTATACTGTTTTCATTGGAATAGACCTCAGGGTCCACAAGGCTATACTGGTTTTGCTTAGTATATTGTCCCTAAGTCCAGAAGGTTGCCAAATAGAAAGGGAAGCTCTGTGGGGTTAAACATGATCAAGTCCCTCTGAGGTTAAAAGCATCCAGGCATCTAGAATGCACCATTTATTTCAATATTTCCTTCTCAATGGATTTATATGTTAATTCTTATTTCGTAATTTCTTGCTTCTATGGGGTACAACAATTACATATAATAATTAAAGAACCTTCATTCATGTTGATGGAGGTTTGAAAGTTTGTGTAAACTTTCATAAATGCATTTTTGCTTGTCAAATCTAGTTTTATATGACATATTACAAAAAGCTTCATTTTCTTGAAAAAATATTTTATTAAATAGTTGGAGTATGTTGGCATCAGAAAGATTTATATGTAGTCATACCATGGATCATTCTGGTCATTGAGATATTATAGCAATGTTATTACTGACAATAATTATAGGTCCTACTAAGTAGTTTTGTTTTTTTAGCATGAATAAAACTTTCTAGCATATAGCCCATTTAACACATACACACATCTACACAAGTTAGATGGGGTCAAGTACTCTTGCCTATAACCCTTAAGCCTGCCACTTGACTTGTTGCCATATTTAATTTTTATCATTTTGAGCTCTAAAGCAACCTAGGGAATTAATTGGATAGTTTTTGTTAGTAAAATTGCAACTTTTTCTCATTGACCAGTTGACTCAAACTCCCACACTAGTTCATTCAATATTACTTATGGAATGACCTGGAGAAATCTCCTTTTCCAATAGTACTCATATAGAATTTATTAGCAATAAATCCAATAATAAAAACACAGATAACTATAATATTTTGTCTATGAGAATTTTCATAGTTAGGCTTATCTCAAACCCTCAGTATAACAGTAGATGACTCCACTTACAGAAATACAATTTCACCATTCAATTCACTTTACATACTGATTTAAGGTCTCTTAAGAATCTTCTTCATATTTCTCCTTAAGGTAAGGGTTAAATTCACTCTCTCAGAAAATAAGCTACTTTAGTCCTTTTTTCTTTGTCCTCAACAGTCATAAAAAGAAAATCTTTCCATAATATAATATACTCACCAGCTCCATACAAACTCTTAATAGAATTTTCTTTATAATATACCAATTAAAGACAGTTCTGACAATGAAGAGGTTTATCATCTTCTTCTCTGTCATCTCCACACATTCCTTATAAATCTTCAAAGAACAAAGTACATACACACAGTCCATGACTCCATGGGAAGAAACAACTCATAGCAAGACATTTTTTCAATTGATTTCTAGCATAAACTGATTTTTCTACAACATTCCACTGGACTCTTAAAGATACAGTAGTAGCATAATATCTATAGTCTGTGAGAGAGCCAAGTGAAACAGGTGTCATATATGCATATATAATATAACATTATAATATAGTATCTGTAATATGTTGTATGTATTACATGATATATTGTATATAATCAGTTGTATATATGCTGTATTATATTATCATACTATATCATGTAACATGTATAATATATGGTATATTATATCTAATAATATAATATATATATACACACATGTACATATATGTTTATGTATTATAGGAGCATCTCTGGTGGTTGCTTCAGTTGCTAAAATTTTAAAAAGTGCTATCCAAAGAAATGGTTGGTGTGGCAAGGGCTAGGGATGCCACCAATACAGCTGTGGAATATGGATTTATCCATTTGTTATTTTTAATGGGGCCAGTGGCAGGTCATAGAATATATTTAAGTGTAAAAGGACCAAGTGATGTATGTAACCACATATTTACTATGTACAGAGCACTATGCTAGGAGCTAGGGAGATATATACAAAGTTTAAATAAGACATATTGTGTTATAGTATCTATTATAGTTAAGCGCACTAGGGAGCTGTAAAACTAAATGCTTTTGTTAACAACCTGGGAATTTTTAAAAAGTTGACAAGGGGGAAAGTATAAAAAGAGAGAATAGAAGTAGCTGAGGACTGACCTTTAGGAAAAGTCACATTAAGGGCTCAGGAAGAAACAGTTATAGAGGATCCAGGGAAGATGTGGTTTTCTTCTTCAATTATTTTATAATTTTTCACAGATAGTAAAAATCTTGGCACACTTAAACAAGAAACCCTACTGAACCTGGAAATCATGAGTTCCCATAATCCAACAATATGTGATGATCTTGTACTCAAAAGTTGCCTGCTTGAACAAAGACATAGAAGAATTGTCAGAAATTGCTCTGAAGACTATTTTTATTAATCATCATTACCAATGACCATAAAGCAGGAATGGAAAAAGGACACATGTTAATAATGCCTTTCTTATCTAGCTGGTACAGACTAGATTATTAACCTACTAAACTTTCTTTCCACAGGAATTTTTGAAATTTTCTATCTTCCTTGATGTCAGCCTTTAGAATTTTTTGGAGCAGTGATCTGTTGTAGAAGGAATACTGCATTGGGCATCAGAAGATCTTGCTTTGGTCTACCATTAACTAACTTTGCTGGGCAAATCGTGTCCTCTCCCTATACTTTAGTTTCTTCATTTGTAAAATGAGGAAATTAAAACAGTTCTCTAAAGTCCTTTCCAGTGCTATCTCTTATCCTGTGAAGTGGAATTATTTTTTCATCTCAGAATGTAAGATCTTGGAATTTTAGAAGTGGGAGTGATTTTAGGGATCATAGTCCAATCTCATTTTACAGATGAGGAAACTGAGGCAAGAGAGATGAAGTGACTAGCCTAAAGTCACATAGGTAGTATACAGCAGAGTTGGGATTTGAGATCTGGTTTCCTTATTCTATGTCCTATACTGCTTCACCAACTTTTGGTCTAAGTTTATTGTGATTAGGGATTTAAAATTACATTTTTATTACTACATCCTCAAAACTGATTATTCTTAAGTATTGCTGAATTAGCTTATTTTTTTTTTCAGAATTACCTCTAGAATATCTCATTTAAAAAAAAAGACCTGTCATGTTTCAAGGACTTCTGAAGCATCCCCCTCTTTCTGTCATTTTAGAGGATGATAATTTTTTCCTCCCAGGTTTATTCTGTTTAAACATCAGATAAGTAATTTTATGTTTTATGTGTTGTCTTTCAAAGATGTTGACACTTTCACTGCTAGTCTGGTCACTAGATTGAAGATTTGGTTGATACCAAGTGCTATATGATTAAAAAAAATGTAAGAGGTAAATTGGTAGAGTTGTTTATATTGGAAAGAGTTCTGACTAGAAGTTTATATGGTTTATACAAGTCTATTCTTGCCTTCAGTGCTTTCATTGCATAACTAAAAATTGTTAACCCACATAACTGAGCTGTTAATGTATTGAGTCTGCTTATGACCAGGGTTGTCTATTTAACACATTACCCTTTTTAAAAAAAATAATAGATTAATCTAATGTGCTAGAAATCCATATTGACCAGTTGAGCTAATCATTAATAAGAACCATGGGAAACTCCTGTGTTTGGGCCAAGGCAGACTTGAAAAGAGCTCCAGAGTTCTGGATATATCAGACCAAATCCTAGGGATTCCTTAGATGGTTTTCTTTTGTTGTGTTTTACCTCAGGCATACCTTTGGTACTATTAGAATTAGGTTCTAGACCTTTCCATTGAGACAGTTATGGAAAGAGTGAATTTCTGTCTACCTCTATACATCTACCCACATCTGTATATATGCCCTCTGAAGATCAGCTTAATTAAGATTATATTTTTGCATGCAGAAGTAGAAGAGGATGTAGTAGGGAACATCCTTCTCATAATGGAGGGAAGTAGTTGCCCCCCTTAATGCGATTTACGGCTAGATTGTAGAGTATGTGGAAGGGAGTAGAACATAAGAAGACTAGAAAGGTAGGAAGGATTGAGGTTCTAAAGAACTTTAAATGCCAAAGGATTTTATATTTGATCTGGAAGGTAATAGCTGCTGGAGTTTATTGAGTTGGGGAAGGGGTGTTAACCAGGTCAAAAACATGCTTTAGGAACATCACTCTGGCAGCTGTGTGGAGTAGAGAGAAACTTGAGGCAGAGGAGCAATTAGAAGGCTACTGCCAAAGTCTAGCAAGAGATGATGAGGTCCTGAAATAAGATGGTGATTGTGTGAGCGAGGAGAAGAAGACAGAAGTCAGAAATGTTGCAGTGAAAAAAAAGTTCAAGATTTGGCAACTGATTGGCTATATGTAATGAATGAGATAAAGGAGTTTAAGATGTCACCTATGTTGTAAACCTGATACATAATGATGATAACTTAACCTATGGAAACTTATGAAATCACCAAGTGAGAGAGAATAGATAGAAAAGAAAGAGGACCCAAGACAGAGCATTGGGGAGCACCCATAGTTATTGTGGGTGACATGGAGGAAGATCTAGCAAAAGAGACTGAAGAGTGATCAGACGGTTAAAAAGAGAACCAAAAAGGAGCAGTCACTAAAAACATAGAGAAGGGAGTGTGTCCCAGAGAAGGTAGTCAACAATGTCAAACACTGTTCACAGATCTAAGAGGATGGTAATACGGAGGTGGCCAATTAAGAGATCACTGGTAATTTTGGAGTATATCATTTCAATTGAATGATGAGGTCAGAAGCCAGATTGCAGAGAGTTTAAAATTGAATGAGAGAAGAGAAAATGTAGGCACCAGTTATAGCCTGCTTTTTCAAAGAGTTTAGCTAAAAAGGGGAGAAGAAATATAGGACACAACTGCTGGTCATGGTAAGATCTAGTGTGGGATTTTTAAGGATCAGGGAGACTTGGATATGTTTATAGGCAATAAGGAAGGAACTGGTAGGTAAGGAGTGATTAATTTTCCACCAGTTTGTACTCCTTGGACTAGACTCCACATGCCCCCATGAAAATTTATCAGGAAACCTATCCTATGAGATTGCATCAACTTTGGTATTCACTCCTCACTAGTATCCTTCAGTACCTTCTGCCTCTCTGATTGGAGGGATGGAAGGTAGAGCAAAGAACTCCTCCCAAAGCCTCCATTTGAAGAGGGCTTCTAAACCAAACATTTCTTAAATTCTCACTAGCTTGCACTCCTTGGACTAGGAAAACTCCCTATTGGGAAAGTTTTCATCCTGCCAGACTGAATCATCTTTGCTTGCATTGACTCCATTGTTTCCCTGTGCTTCTTTCCCAGCCCTCCCCACTTTGGTTTTCAACTTCTTTTTGTGTGTTGTCTTCTCTCATTGGATTATAAACTCCTTGAAGTCAGGACCCGTCTTTCTTTTTCATAATTGTGTCACCAGTTCTTACCATAATGCCTGGCAGAGTAAGCACTTAATAAAAGTTTATTGACTGAGATCAAGGATTAGAGAGTAGGGGTGATAGTAGGGGCAATCTGTTGGAGAAGACAGAAAAGATGGAGTCAAGGGAACATACAGAAGAGTTGCCTTTTGCAAACAGAAGGGTCACCTCATTACCTGAGATTTGAATGAAGGAGGAAATGGGGGGGAGGCGCATGATTTGTTACAAGGATGTGAAATGAATGGGAGGAAAGAAGAGGAAGCCTCAGTGAATGATTTCCTTCTTTTCTGGTGAAATATGAGGTGAGATCCACACCACAGAGGATGAGAAGAAGGCATGACAGGAGAGGCTTGAGAAAAGAAGAAAAGGTTTGGGAAAGCTACTGTTTTAAGTGGGATAGAGAATCAATAATCAATTGGAGAGGAGTAAGTAGGACTGCCTTGCTTTAGTGAGAACTCAGTTAAGATTAGGTACCATAAATTTATAGTGGACTCAGATGGTTTTGTGATTTCCATGAATAGAAGGAAAAGGGGCAGGTGCCAGAACTAATTCAGAGATGGGATTTGGCTTGGTGTGATTGATGAGAGGACAAGGGAAGAAGGGATTCAAGAGTAGTTAATACATGGAGTTTAACTGGTTTACTAAAAGGTCAAGATTAGGAAAAAAAGGAGGGAATAGCTAGAGCAGGAGTGAAAGCCTTGGATAATACTAAAGGATGGAGGGATGGAGGTCCTAATGAGGACAAAAAGTAAGTTTAGGAGGAGTAAGGCTTAGGGAGAGATGGAAAGATAAAAGATTATAATCAGATAAAGAAAATTCAGAGTTCTTGAACACATTTGTGAGTGATGGCAAAACCAAGGGTATGGTCATTACAGTTTGCAGCTGAGTTGGAGTGAAGTGTTCCATTCACCTCCCTCCCCCTTCCTACCCCCTACCAGCAAATTGGGGATTTGAGTGAAAATGCTAGCAGTTCTAGAAAGGTGACCAGGCGTTCAGTGTCATCAGAACAGAACCAGATCTCAATGAGTGCCAGAAAATGGAAGGAGTGAGAAAGAGTTTTAAGATGAAAGGAAGTCAGGGCAGCTAGGAAGTTCAGTGGATAGGACCTGAAACATAATGATGATAATTTAACCTATGGAAACTTATGAGATCACCAAGTGAGAGAGAATAGATAGAAAAGAAAGAGGACCCAGGACAGAGCCTTGGGGAGCACCCATAGTTATTGTGGGTGACATGGATGAAGATCTAGCAAAAGAGACTGAAGAGTGATCAGATGGTTAAAAAGAGAACCAAAAAGGAGCAGTCACTAAAAACATAGAGAAGGAAGTGTGTCCAAGAGAAGGTAGTCAACAATGTTAAATGCAGTGGAGACAGCTCCTGAAGTCAGGAGGACCTCAGTTCAAATCCAGCCTTAGACCAAGCACTTGACACTAACTAGCTATGTGACCCTGGGCAAGTCACTTAACCCCAATTGCCCAAAAATAAAATAAAATAAAGATGAAAGGAAGTTTGTTAACTAAAGAATAGGATTTTCATAGGACAAAATGAAAGAATTGTGAATATCTGGAGTAGGGCATTGGGTAGAGGAAGGGTTGAGGGGGATGGTTGAGGAAGGGACTTTATTCTTTGGTAGTTGATAGAAATGAAGAAAGAATGAGGAAGCAGAAGTGGGAGGGTGCTAAGTTTTGGGAAGAGTCCAAACAGAGTTAACAGTGAGATTTTGTGAAGAAGGCAGTTTTAGTAATGTCTGATTGCATGTTAGGTATAATTAAGTGCTCAGAGAGGCATAGGATTTCAATGAACATAGAAAACAATGTAATAATATTTACTAGCTCTCTGTAAGGCCTAAAGTGCTTTCCTCACAGTTATTTTTTGAAGAAAGCAATGAAATATCTGTAGTGCCTAGCATAGTGTCTGGCTTATAGTAGGAGCTTAATGATTGATTGATTTTATAGACAAGGAAACTAAAGTTCAGAGAGATTAAGAGACTTGCCCATTGTCACACAGTGAATGACAAAGCCAATATTCAAACTTGGTTCTCCTAACCTAACTCACAATCCAGGGTTCTTTCTACAATAACATTTTGCCTCTTACTTCAGTGGATCTGTGAGCTCGTCAATGTATATGTTCCCTATGATGATGCAGACCTCATCATTGCCTATCTATCCTATGTGACTCTCATCCATGTCCTTCTGTAAGTTCACCACGGAGAGTCCACTCAACGTGTCTGAGATCTCCCTCAAGTTCTCTTAACAGTGTTTGGATACCAGTGGATCATGTAGACTTTCTACATGCTTTCACTGTGTAGCTAACCATGTGCTTTTTCCAATCATGCATTTCTTTGAAGACATCCTTTATAGTACTTCTCCTATGAGGATCTCTTATTTGTAATGTGTTGTGGCCCATCAGTCTCTACCATGAACCCTTTAGATTGCCTTTTGGGCAAGCCTCAACTTCGATTCATCAAATACGATAGAGATCCATTACTTAGCTTTAAGGTTACAAATATGAGTGTAGGTGGTAAGGATATTCACATAGAAATTAAGAAAATAATTCAAGTCACTTTTATAAATAAGAATTCCATATTAATATCCAATAATAGTAATTGGTGCTGGAATAAACATTATGTCTCTATGGATATCCATGTAACCTGAGTGTGTATATAGATTTAATTTTCAAGCAGACCAATTTGGGAAAAGGTCAATTTGGATAATATCCACATAGCATGAAATGGATAGTTTTAGTTCTTCCACAGCATAAACCAGGGTCATATTCAAGATGTAAATTTTTCATTATTTAGATAGAATGACAGAGGAAGAGAGCAATATGAATCCTGTTTTAGATTTAAAACGATGAAGAAAAATCAACTTATGTTTCATTGAAAAACGCAAGGCACTTTATATACTAAATTCTGTTATTGGGATTGGGTATTCTGGTTTATCAACTCTATTTCAGAGAATTATCAAAGGTACTCTAATATGGTTTACCAGTTTTGGCAAATTAAAATACAATCAAACACTGAAATAACTGAAATAACACTGAAATTATACTGAACGTAGTTTTTTTCTTTGGTGAATTAGATGACAACTGACTCAGATAACTCTTAGTTATCTACATGTCATTATTGGGCAAATATACAAACTTTAGAGTAATAAAATTCCAGATGACAAGGTTTGCTGTCCTAGGCATTGTGAGATGAGTGATAGGACAGAAGAATTAGATCAAACAAAATAGAACAACTAAGACAATTAAAACAGCTCATAAGTTCATAGAAGTAGAGCTAGATGGGCCCTTAGAGGTTTCCCTTATTTTATAAATGAGGAAACTGAGACTAAGAAAAGGTAAATTACTTGTCTAAGTTCACACGGGTAGCAAGTAGCCAAGTCAGGATTTAAACCCAGATACTATCACTACAGATCTAGCACTGAATTATATGGCTTCCCAGAGTGATATGGATATATTAGCAAATTTAGGTGTTTGTAGTGCACCACAATGTATACTGAGGGTGATACAAAAGAATTTAAGATATCTCCCTTCCCTCATGGAGATTACTATCTAGTTGAGATAAGGTTATAATTTTGCTTGGAGAAAGAAACATTCAGAGACCTTGAATAGATCCAAATAAATGATGCAGAAGGTTATGGAGGAAAAGGTTACTTGCTTTAGATTGCAATGGTCAGGAAAATTTTCACGAGAGAACTGGAACTTTATCTGAGTCTCCAAATATGAATAGGTTTGACACTCTAGGTAAAGCAATTAGCCCAAAAGACATGGGAGCAGAAATGGATATAGAATTTCTCAGGAGCATGTCTTATCCCTTATAAATGATAAGCCCCTGGAAGATAGTTTTATTTTGTCTAGTTTTATTTGTCTTTTATCTTCTTCAGCACCTAGCATAGAGCATTGCATCACAGCAAGTGCATAATACGCCTGTAAATATTTGTTGAGCAAAACCATAAATAAATGGACCAATTTCATTGGAGAGAAGGATTGTTTTAGAGAGTGGTCACTTAGCCAACAAATCTTTATTACGATCTTACTTAGCACTGCTGCTAAGCCCTACAGTGGGAAATGAGGTTAAAACAGATAGGTAGGGGACATTTGGTAGAAGGCCTTGAATACAAGAATAAGGAATTTGGACTTTATCTTATTGGCATTCAGGACCTTTTTTTCTTCTTCTGAGAAAGTGACATATTGAAATATTTGTTTTTGGTTGTAGTGGATAGAGAGCAGGCTTCAGAATCAGATAGATCTCACTCCCATCTACATAGTGAGCCTTCCTTTTAAACCCAAAGAACAAAAACAACAAAACAACCCCAACAAAAACAGTTAAGCAGAACCAGCCAAAACAGTGACCAGTCTGACAATGTATGCAACATTTCCCATCTATGGTCTCCTACTTCTCTACCAAAAAGGGAGGTGTTAATTTCCTGATTTCCTCTTAGGGCCAAGATCGGTCATTACAATTACTCAAGATTTGCCTTTCCTTTTAGTGTTCTTTCCATTTCATGTCATTTCATGTATTGGCCTCCTGGGTCTTCTCTGCATCAGATCTTCCCACATTTCTCTGAATTCCTCATATTCTCATGTCACAATAGTATTATATGATATTCTTATACTGCAGTTTGTTTAGTCATCCCATGATTAATAGGAACTCACTTTGCTTCTAGTGGGCCTACAGAGTAGGCCCTTCTATCTTTGACTTCTTTGAAGTATAGTCCCAATAGTAAGGCCTCTGGATCAAATTTTAGGGACTTGAAACAGTATTTTTTAGCATTATATTATTTTTAAAAATTTCTACCACAGAGAACATGTGATTATCCTGTGGAGCCTGGCTTAATGGAATTTGAGCTAACTAGCAATAGACAGGATAGTAAAAATCACTGCTAAATCATAGAGCCTCAACAATCTGCAGTTATACACTATATCTCAAAGGCATACTGATTTATTCTTTCTTCAGTTATTTTGTTTTCAGATAACTTTTATTGCCTCCATTTGAATCAGGTTTAGACTAGATAAGTGTATTTTTCTATCTTCATATTATCTTGCATCTACTTCCTGGTATTATTTGTAGATAACAGTTATCAATTATGTCATTTTGAGCTTAGCGATTTCATTCACCAAGTATTTATTGAGTGAATATTTACTGAGTATCTGTATAGAGATACAAAATAAATGTAAAACATTACAATTTAGTTGTTTTCCTTTCTCTATGTCTTTATATTGGTTGTTCTACACACTAGCACTACCACCCCTACTTGATATGAACTCTTGCTCCCTCTTCACTACAGCTTTTTAGAATTCCCAGCTTCCTCCAAGGTTTAGGTCAGGTACGGGAAGGCCATTTTGATTCCACCTCCCACAACCCAGTTCTTAGTGCAGTTTCTCTCCTGAAATTATAATTGGTAGATTGAATTCAGTCATCTGGATTTCCCTACACTGTAACTCATGTGTCTTTATTTACTTCTATGCACATTGTATTCATCCTAGTGAAAGAAAAGCTCCCTGAGGGCAGGAATATTTTTTTTTTTGGTCTTTTTATCCCCAGCAACTCAACAGTGTCTTGCACATAGTAGGTGCTTAATAAATATTTGTTCAATTGCAGCTATGTGATCCTGTGCAAGTCACTTAGCCTCTAAGTGCTCTAGGCAACTTTCTAAGATATGAGATACTGAGAAGGTGTTGACCTACATTGTAGAGGAAATTCCTCACCTGGGGCAGCTTCCTACCCCCATGGAATCATAGGTCCTTTCTCAGTCCTTGTCCCTGTCCCTGCATCTGCTAGAGTGCCTACATTTGAGTTAATCAAATACCACAAGGTTATGAAGACCTATTCTCTTCTTTTTAAAGGGTGTATAGCCTAGTTGGTGAAAGAGGTTAGAAGATGTGAAAAGTTCAATAATATTATAGGAGGTGTCATGGAAGCTGCATATAATTAAGAGCCAAATAAGAGGTAAAAAACAAGTAAGCGCTCTAGGCATTCCAAGAAGGAAAAGATCACCACCATATAAGCTAACAGGGTTAGGGAATGGACAGGTTAAGGAAGAAGTAGGGTGTGAGTTGGACTTTAAATGGATTAGTAGGATTTGAGTAGACAGGAAGGAGGGAGAGGGCATTCTAAATGAAAGAAATTTCAGAAGCAGAGAGACTACTGAAATGTTTAAGGAAAGTTTGGCAAACAGTAAATATCAGCCTGGCTGCAGTCATGGGAAGACATTTTGAAGTAGCGATAATTAAGATTATAAATGTAATTTGGGACCATATTCTAGAGAGGGGCTTTGAATTCCAGTTTGGAATTTATTTGTTAATTTTATTTGTTTATATTTATGTTATTTGTTAATAATTTATCTGTTGTTGTCCAGTTACTTCAGTTGTGTCCAACTCTTCATGATCCCATTTGAGGTTTTGTGAGCAAAGATACTGGAGTGGTTTGTCATTTCCTTCTCCAGCTCATTTTATAGGTAAAGAAACTGAGGCAAACAGACTTAAGTGACTTGCCCAGGGCCGCATAGCTATTAAATGTCTGAGCTCAGATTTGAAATCAGATCTTCCTGATTCCAGGCCTGGTGCTCTGTCTACTGCACCACCTAGCTACCGTAATTTACTAAATAAGTAATTACTGAAAATCTGCTATGTAAATAACACTGTGCTAGATTAGAGAGTCACAAATTAAATGTAAAACACGGTTCCTGCTTTCTGTGAGCTTACAATTTAGTCAGAGACAATATACACATTAGAATTAAATAACAGTAAGGCTGTCTACAATTAAATGCCCAAATTAGTGTAGTCAGGAAGTACTTTAAGAGTTCAGAGAAGAAATAAATAGGTCAATATTGACTGGAGTGCTCAGGTAATATAGTACAGGCACGAGGGGAATAAAAGCCTGAATTGGCATGTTGGCAATGAGAATGGGAAGTTACCTTAGAAAACAATCAATCAACAAGCATTTATTAAGTACCAAACTATGGGCCAGACACAGAATACAAAGATAAAAACGAAACCATACCTACCCTACTGACATTCTTTCAAGAGAGATGTCTTGTCCATATGTAAGTATATATGAAATACATGATGTTGTTATTCAGCCATTTCAGTTGTGTCCAGCTCTTCATGACTCCACTTTGGGGTTTTGTTGGCAAAGAAACGGGAGGAATTTTCCATTTCCTTCTCTAGCTCATTTTACAGATGAGGAAACTGAAGCAAACAGGGTGAAGTGACTTGCCCAGGGCCACACAGTTAGTAAATGTCTGAGGCCAGATTTGAACTCAGGGAGATGAGTCTTCCTGACTGCAGGTCTGGCCCTCTATCCACTGCATCACTTAGCCGCCCCTGTAAAATATATACCAGGTAATTTTTTTTATTCTGGAGGCAAGTAGAATCAGGAAAGGATTTATGTAGGAGGTGCCTATCAACTGATCTTTGAAATAATCTAGGGGTTCTGAGAGATGGAGCTGAGGAGGGAGTACATTCTAGACATTAGTGATAGTTTGTGCAGAAGCACAGAAATGGGAGAATATACAAAGAATAAGGCTCTGTCCCTGCCCTAATGTAGGCTATCTTCAAGCAGGTTTCATATTTCCAATTCACAATGATTACAAAGTAGCATTATTAAAAGGTCAAGCTCCAAAATTCTAGGATTAAATGAATGAATGAAAAAAGCATTTATTGAAACTTGCCACGTGGAAAGCATTGTGCTAAGTGTTCACTATACAACAAGAAAAGCAAGAGAATCCCTGCTTTAAAAGTGCTTACGTTCTAATAGTGGAATGACAGCACAGACAGGAGGCTTCAGCCATAAAGGAAGGCCTATGAGTACTTAGGGTTCAGCAGCAGAGCAGACAGTGATGCACCTTTTAAAAATCTCATTTCCATGAATTAATTTCCATTTCAGATACTAAACAACATCAAGTATCAAGTAATTTGTATCAAAATGCGTTTGTATTTTCATCTCAAAGTCTTCAGTAGTTGTGACTGCAGAGGAGGGCAGGACTGCAAAACCTGCAGAAGCAAGTACCTTGTCATGCGTCCACAAGGAGTTCTCCTTACATAATGGCTTTGGGGGCTAAGAGAGAGGCAAGATTGAGGATCTGGGGGTTGCTGATGTTTCAATGCTCTTAGCTTTAACCTGCCCTCATTGGCAGTTGGTCAGTGGTTGGTATTGGTGGAAATAGCAGGTCCCTTCTCCAAGGTTGTTCCCTTCATTGACATCAGGACTGGTGGCATGGAGGAGGGGACATTGTGATTTCCAGGTGTCTTGGCCATAACTAAGGAATAGGAAGATTAATCTCTCTGTAGTATGCAGATTATATTGGAAGAGAGAAATCAGAGAGAGAGAAATTAATTGGAAGGCTATTGCAAAGATTCAGGCAACTAGGACCTGAATGGGTATGGGGATAGGAGAGGTGGAAAGCAGTGGAAATAGCAAGAGACAGATTAAGGACATTATGGGGGGGGGAAGAATCAATAGGACTTAAAGACTGATTATCTATAGGTAGAAAGGAGGGCAAAGTTTCAAGGCTCTAAGGATAGCTTCAAATGATGATAGGAATAGAGTAGTTAGGAAAAGCCAGTTTGTAATGGTGGGTTGGGAGAAAAGGAGTGGTGAGTTCATTTATTATCATGTTAAGTTTGAAAGGACAATTGGCATTTCCACTTAGATATACTACTAAAAAAGTCAAAATGTGGGACTTAAGAGAGATCAGTATGAGTTAAACATTTGGAAATCAACTTTGTAGAGGTTATGGTTGAAACCAAACAAATACATTATTGAAGAGAACAAAGAGAGAACCAAGGACCCAGGACTTTTGTTGGAATGGCCACAAGTAGAGAGCAAGAGAGAACCTCCTGTGTGCTAAGCACTGTACTAAGCTCTTCAAGAGGCAAAAACTTTTGATAAGCCATTAGCCTTGCCCTCAAGGCTTTGTCATCTAGTAGGTAGAATAGGACACAAACACATAACATGCAGTATTACATATTTTGTGCCTTTGAAAGGTGCAAAGCAAAATGCCAGGAGGAAAGTCATAAGGTTATTAGGGTTGGTAACTTCCCGAAGAGGACTTCAGAGAGGATGTAATGTTTGAATTTGACTTTAAGGAGAGGGGGAACATTCCCAGCAAGGCAAAAGTTTGAAATAGTTATAAGGACAGAAGCCTCTTAGAAATTAATATGAATGTCTTTTTCTTTGTTATGCTCTCCCCCGAGTAGTACCTAGCACAGTGTTCTGTATGTACACAATAGGTATCAGTATAAATTATCCATTGACTGCTCTTTTAAGACAAGAATTTTCAAGAAGTTACCTCTGAATAATGCCCACCTCCAAATGAAAGTGTCTTTGAATTTCCTGATTGCTCTAGTTTGATGATAAAAGTAGAATTATAGAATTACATTTGACTGAGCAAACATTTA
Organism: Phascolarctos cinereus; assembly: GCF_003287225.1. Lineage (NCBI taxonomy): Eukaryota > Metazoa > Chordata > Mammalia > Diprotodontia > Phascolarctidae > Phascolarctos > Phascolarctos cinereus. The sequence goes on along the minus strand of NW_027555736.1, from coordinate 111,635,348 downwards.
TTAAGTATTTTCCAAGTGGAAAGCATTATATGAGGTGTCGGGGATCCAAAGAGCTAAAATATAGGCCCTGGTCTCAAGGAATTTGCAGGATGGGAGACCTAGTCTAGTACAACTTAAAAACAAGTACCACCCATAGTAGCATTAATGCATCCATTTAAAGTAATCATTTTTGGAGGCTGTACACTTACTTCAGTGAAGTTGCCTTTGCTCAAAAATTTTGGAAACTCCTTTTTTTTCAAATTGTTCTCAGAACCTTTGGCACATTCTTTTGAATATTCACAAGGATAATACCTAAGAAAATATATAGAACTAGAAGGGGCTGTAGTGATGGTTTTTGGAAATACACAAAAAAAGAAGCAGGAATATGAGGAGATAAAGAGGTGTACTCATCTTTGTTAGGAGGTTGAAAGGTAGAAGAATGTGACAGAGAAATAAATGAAGAATGGATTTCTTGGAAAAGGATGGATGAAAGTGAAGTATTTTTTTGTTACCCAAGGAATGATGATGGGGATCCACAGTTAGCACCAGGAGAAATACACTATCCTTGCCCTCAGAGCTTTTATCATCTAGTAGGACAAAAGTCACCTAGTAATGAACAGAGGAAGACATTACTTGTGATGGTTAATGACTCCTTGCTATGGGATACCAAGGCAGCTGTCAACCTGACAAGCAATAGAGTGGCCTAATAACTTCCCAGGATATTTGGGATGTAATGGACAGCCTACTGAAACTTGTCAAACCTAAAAATGACAATCTTCACTTACTGATTTTTATGGACAAATAATAGTTCTAGAAGCAACCCAGAAAGGATTCCTAGGGATTTTGAAGTCATGGGTGAGAAACTAAAGGACATATTATATGAAGTGTTGTCATCACTGCTGCCAATCAGGTTACAGAAAATGAGGCAGATTTTGATAGTAAATGGCTGGTTAAGATGGTGTTTGAGAACAGGATTTGGATTTCTAGACTATGGCTAAGAATATAGGAACAATGGGATGGAATACATTTACCTGAAGTCTTGTGAACGTCAGAAAGGAAAAAAGCAACTTACATCGTTGCCAATACAGGTAGCACAGAGAGGCAAGTACAACATAAGAAGGAAACTATTGGTAAAGAATATCAACAATTCACAGGAAATAGTATCCAAGAAGAAAAACAGTTATAAAATCTGCTGCCTCACAAATGTGTAAAACATAGGAAATGAACACAGTGAATAAGATAAACAAAATCCCAAGGCAAAGAGACTAATTTGAATTTTTCATACCAATTCATAGTGGTAGAATGGGACTCATGTCTAGAATATGGCAATGGAAGGTATACTTTATTCAAAAGGAAAAGAATGAAAGGGGCAATTTAGTAACATGTAATTAGGAAGTTGTACTTATGTCAGGAAATCTGGGCAATATGGTACAGAGCATTTGTATAAGGACTAATGAATAGAAAGAAAAACAAGAAAAATTGTGAGACATATTACTTGGGTAAAAAGAAATAAATTAGTAGCTTGAGATCACAATCTTGATATGGAGACATTTTAAGGTGATGGGGGACTGCATTTATCCATCCATCTTGGACTTTCTCTAGCCAAATTAGAGTGGCTAATTAGGGTGTCAAGAATTTATTATCATTTCATTTTTCAAAAAGATTTAAGAAGTTATAAGGGAACTGCTATTTTGGAAGTGATTCTGGTGAATTAGGAACTACTTGCAGAGGTAGATATGATGGGAACTTTGGGAGGAGGTGACCACTCCATTTAAGAATTGGTGATAGAGAAAGAAAGGAAAACTATAGTAGTCTAAAATGTAGCTTAGGCTTTAGGAGAGTTAATTTTAAAGAGTTCAGAGAAAGGATACATAGGATTCCAGGGACTATAATTCAACAGTCATAGTCAGCCCAAGATGGATGGGAAACATAAAAAAAAAATTAAAGAAACAATTATAATAAATAAGAGATAGCTATGTAAAGAAATTGATGTAGATAAACTCAGATTGATAAACTCTATCTCAAAGTGCACTATGAAAAAAATGAAAAATGTGATTATTGAGGAACTGACAATGGCCTTTGGAAAAATAATGGAGAACATGGGTAGTGCTATGGGATTGGAGATGGTCAAATGTTTTGTTTTACAAGAGAAGAGGTCAGTTGGTAGACTATAGGCCAATGATCTTGATTTAAATTCCTAGGAATTTCAATAATAGATCATCAAAGGAATATTTTTGAGCATTTATAAAGTGGTACTCACTTAAAGTATGGCTTCATTGAGGTGTGGCAAACTAATCTCATTTTTTGACAGGTTTATGTGATTGGTAAATGAGAGGGGAAATGGCAAACATAGAATATCTAAATTAGAGCAAAATATTTTAATTTCTCAAACTATTTTTGTGGACAAGGTAGAAATATGGATTAGCTGATAATATACTTCAAGTGGAATCAGTGCTGGTTGAACAAGTGGTCCTAAAGAGTAGTCATTAATAGGTAAATAGGAAGGACTTTTCCAACATAGCGAGGCAGCTGGTTGATACGATATGCTAGGCTTGGAGTCAAGAAAACTGGAATTCAAATTTTGCCTCACATACTTACTAGTTGTGTGATGGTGGGTAGGACATTTAACCTTTCTCAATCTCAGTTCCCTCATCTGTAAAATGAGGGGGTCAGACTCCATGAGCTCTAAGATCTCTTCTAGCTTTAAAAGTATGATTCTCTAAGTACCACAGGAATAAGAGCTCTATGTTTTTCAACAGCAGAGTCTTTGGCACATAGTAAGTGCTTAATTTTTTCATTTCATTTTTATCAGTGCCATGTATAAAAGGATAGAGATGTCCAGTGTATCAAAGCTACACATAAGCTGGGAATGATAACTGAGGGGTTAGATGACAGATAGGCAAAAAAAAAAAAGATTAATGAGCCAAAATGGAATTTAATAGAGATAAAAGTAAAGTTCTATATTTAGTTTAAAAAAAAACAACTTCTCAAGTATAGGATAGAGACATAATCATGTAACTCCCCTATGCAATAAGCTCCTGTGGCTCTCTATTGTCTCGAGGATCAAATATAAAACCATCTGTTTGACTTTTAAAGCCTTTCATTATCTATCCCCTTCCCATATTTTCAGTCTTATTACATTTACTCTGTGATTCAGTGATATTGGCTCCCTTGTTGTTCCTTATACATAAGACTTCATATCTTAACATGAAGTGTTCTCACTGGATGTCCCCCATGCCTGGAATGCTCTCCCTCTTCATCTCAGCCTCCTACTTCCCCTGGCTTCCTTCAAGTCTCAGCTAAAGTCCCACCTTCTGCAAAAATTCTTTCCTAATCCTCCTTGATCTTGGTGCTTTACCTCTGAGACTACCCCCCATTTATCATTTGTGTACAATTGCTTAAGTGTTGCCTCACCTATTAGACTACGAGCTGCTTGAGCTTTTTGCCTTTCTATGTGTCCCCAGCACTTAGCACAGCACCTAACACGTAACAAGCTTTTAATAAATGCTTGTTGATGATTGCAACCAGATGAGCCAATCTATTTGATGAAGTTATACAGAGTTAGTTTCCAGTTTTAATATGATTCAGAGTGACATGATAGACAAAAAAGTTAATGCAGTTTGAGGCTTCACTAAGGAACACAGTGTCCAGAAAGAGGGAGGTGTTGGCCTCACTATGCTTTTCTCTGGTTAGACCAAATCTGCATATAATGTGTTCAATTCTGAGAACTCCATTTTATTTTTTTACATTATCAGGCTGGCAGATTGCTAGGATTTCCAAATCCTCATTCTTCGTGACCTATCTGAAGCATTTAACATTGTTTATCACCTTTTGCTTCTGGATAGTCTCACCTCTCTGGGTTTTCATGACACTACTCTCCCTGGTTCTCTTTCTAAACTTTCCTTGTCAGTCACTTTCACCACTTTTTCAGGTCATGCCCACCAATCATGAGGGTCTCTCAAGGCTCTGTCCTGGGTCCTCTTCTCTTTTTCACTCTATATTATCTCACTTGATGATCTCATCACCTTCCTTGCATTAGCATTTCTAGAAAGATGATTCACAGATCTATAAAGCCAGCCCTGTGTCTCTGTTGAGCTATAATCATGCAAAACCAATTGCCTCTTGCATATCTTGAACTGGATGCCCTGTAGGCATCTGTAACTCAACATGTTTATAACTTGGCCTCTTCCTGCCTTTCCAGTCTTTTATACTTTATATACCTCCTCTCTGCCTGCACACTGTGATTCAGCTACACTGGTCTATTTGAAGTACTTCATACACAAGACCCCATCTCCTGTGAATCATACCTGGAATGCTTTGCCCTCTCACCTCAGCCTCTTCATTTTCTTGCCTTCCTTCAAGATCATCTAAATCTCACCTTCTGCAGGAGTCTTTCCAGTTCCCCTCAGAACATGTTTCCACATGTTCTATTTATGTTTCATATATACCTAATTATTTACAAGTTATCTCCCCCATTAGAGTGCATGCTACTTGAGGGTAGGGACTATTTTTGCCTTTCTTTGTAGCCACAGTGATTAGCACGGTTCTGGGAACATAATGGGCAATGCTTGTTGACTGAAGGACTTATCTCACAAACAAGCAACCTGAGCAGGTTGGCCTGGAAGAAAAAGAACATGTAAATAAACAAAAAAGGAATGCTCTAGGAGCCATGAAGTGCAGCATCTTCTATTATTTATGCAGGTTAATAAATCTGTATCTTTCGTATGAATTTTTGGGATCTTTCTTTGGATTAAGGCAAGAAACTTTATGTGAATTTATAGAAAAGTTTTAGTGCTTAGCATTTTCTTTAAAGATGGCTTCTGGGAAGGACATAATTTGTGTTCACAGGTAAGGAGGCCATCCTTTCCTAGAGCAAAAGGTAGTACTCAAGTTAGAAGTTTCTTAACCAAGGTGACTTTTAAAAGAGTAGGCTTACAGATGAGATAGGTGATTTGTATAGGGTTTGCTTATAGACCAGAATCACTATTAATTGTAACAATAGCTTATAAAATTTTCAGCTGCATTATACCTTCCTCTTTTCTCTTTCTGTTCTTCCCACTCCTATTCTTCATTCTTCCTCCATCTGTCTTTTCCTTTTGCCTGCTGTTCTGTTATCCTCTCTATTCTGGTGAGTTTAGCACTGACTTGTTAAATAGCCAGACACATTATCACATTGGTCAGCTTTTTACTGTATCACAAATGAGGACTCATATTTGGATCTGTCCTTTCCTTTTTTTTTCCTCTTTAAATAATTTTGTGGTTCAATAAGTACATAGTACCCACTTGTAGTAATTAGCTTATTGTTCTTTATTTGTTTTTTTTTCCCTGGGTATGGTCATTAGACAGCTGCATTCAGTAGTGTTAGCCAACCAATCACATTAGTCATTGTGTGTGTGTGTGTGTGTGTGTGTGTGTGTGTGTGTGTGTGTGTGTGTGTGTGTGTGTGTTTAAGCTGTAATGTCATTGTAGTAGGTGGCACAGTAGATAGAGTTCTGGGCCTGGAGTCAAGAAGACTGGAGTACATGTCTGTCCTCAGATACTAGCTGTGTGATCTTGGGTAAGTTACTTAACTTCTATTTGCCTCAGTTTCCTCAACTGTAAAATGAGGATAATAACAGCAACTACCTCTCAGGGTTGCTGTGAGGGTCAAATGAGATCTTAATTGTAAGGTGCTTAGCACAGTGCCTGGCACATAGTAATCACTTAGTAAATGCTTATTATTTCCCCACCCCACACACTTTATCTCATGTTTTGATCCTCACAATTTTTTAAGTTAGGCAAGGAAAATATTATGATCCTCATTTTATAGATTAAGAAACTGAAATTTCAAGTGTTTTTCGGTGATCTGACCAGTGCCTGCTAAGCGTGAGAGCCAGGGATGTAACCTGTACAACACACTGTCACTCTTGCCAGAAGAGCAGTCCTTTGCTACGCTCCCTATATGAAAGCTCTTCTGCTAACTCATCACAAAGAGGACCTGCCTTTGTTTTATAATTCATGGTGATAAATTTATACTCATTTACCCCTTTTCACCTAGCCCTTTTGACCAATCATATTTTTTTCAAGGTTTTTAGGTGTTCAGCGTTTAACTATGCAGCAAATGCAGTGAACTATCTCATCTAGTTCTCATGAATCATGGCTGCTTGGCCTCATTAGTGCAACATTCTAACCCACTGTTTCTTAGCTCCTGCACAGTGGCACTTTGTTTTGACATGAAGTTGCCTTTAATGTGGCATGACATCCTGGGTTTCCTTAACCTTAACAGCTGCCTACCTAACATATTTTCAGTTTCTAACAGCCAGTTTCTGAAAAATGGTTTCTTATTTCTAGAAATTAAAAACTCAGACAACCTGTGTTATGAATATTAGGAAGGAGACCATTTGGGCAGAATTTTACATAAATTTCTAAAACTTAGAAAGCGGGGAAGTGATTATGCATTTAAGTATGTCAAGTGGCCTTTAGGTTTCTAGAATAAAGAAAATCCACCAACAAAAGTTGTATATTGACCCAGTTTGAATTTTGATCTTCCAAAAATATTCTTCCTAATGGGGACCTAAGTCTGACCATTTCACTTTCCTACCACAGAAACCTTCAGTACTCCCATGCCTGTATGAGCATCTACAAACTTCTTTCTTTGGCATGTAAAGGCCTTGACAATCTGGCTCCAGCCTATCTTGCTAGCAGTGGTCCACACTGCTCTCCTAGCCTTTCACTTTCCAGCCAACCTAGACAACTAGCTTTCCCAATCCCGTTCTGGACCACTCTTTGTGCATTCACATTCCTTCCTCTGCCACATGCTCTAAATTCACTCCTGTTCATCTAAGAGTAAAGATTCTTCTTTTTTCCAAGGCCCAGCCCAGCTAAAAACAGTCACTCCTTCCTCAGATTTCCCTAGAGGGCTTTGGCTATCCCCTTAGCTTTTATTGCACTTTTCTTTGTATCATATTTATTTGTGAAAAAGTCATATAGTTTACTTCAATTATTTTGAATGGCAAGCTTTTTTAAAGGAAGAGATTGTCATGAAATCAAATGCTTCTGTTCCCTAAATTCCAAAATCTTCATCATTCTTGACTTACAGACAAGAACTCTGCTACCTTCTAAATCTTTATCAGATGGTAAGGTCCTTGAAGTAAGGGACTCTTTCCAATTTTTGTATCCCCAGTCTCCATCACAGTGCTTTGTACATAGAATGTGCTTTAAAAATTTTTTAAATTGATTCCTAATTGAAATTTATTTTCCCTTAACATCCTTTTCCCACTCTGGTTCTTGGGAGTGTGTCTATTGAGTATTTAAAAACTGTCTGACCCGTTTTTCAGGAGATTTTATTTTGGTTTAGTTTATTTTCAGTCAAACAGATTTTATCTTTTCTCAACTTTAAAATATGACTACTTGGATCAAGGTGGAGAATGAACTGGAAGCTATAGAGATCAACTCATATGACGGTGTCTATAGTAAATCTATTCAGCATGTTCTCTATGTCATTATTAGTAGAGTCCAATTCATTGATTTACAATCAAAGAGAATTCATCTCTGTAAGTTTATATGGAGATGAGATAATTCCTTTTTCCCTAGAAAATGCAGTGAATGAGAGCTAGAAAGAATTCTGAGACATTTGATCTAGTCCCTCCCATAAAGCTGGTGAAAAATTAAATAGTTCCCAAGCTTGATTTTCCACTCTGGGGTATCTCTAATTATCAGGAGATTTAATGAGATTGTCAAAGCTATTCGTTTTAGTTTACTTCAATTTTTTTTTAAACGGCAAGCTTTTTTAAAGGAAAAGATTGTCATGAAATCAATTGCTCCTGTTCCCTAAACTCCAAAGTCTTCATCATTCTTGACTTACACATAGGAGCTCAACTACCTTATAAATATTTCTGTTGTATGTCCTGCTGTCAACTCCAACTTATATTGTCTAAAACCTATCTCAGTGTCTTTTATTAAAAACTAGTTCCCTTCTGGACTTCCCTCTTTCTGTCTTTTTCCTTTTCCTTTTTCCTTTCCATGTTCATCTTTGATTCCTCTATTTCTTCCCCCATAATCAGTAGTATAGTGAAAAGATAGGGGTGTAAAGAGAGTGAAAATATTCTAAGGCAGCAAGAACACTGGACTTGGGGATCAGATTCAAGTCTGCTTCAAACCAGCTGTAGCTCTTTCACTTAATCTGCAATGTGATCTGGAGCAAGTTACTTAACCTGTCTTGGCCTCAGTTTATTGAAATTTATTAAATTCATTTATTAAAATTTAGGATTTTGGACTAGGTAATCTCTAACATTGTGAGCTTTGGGAATTTTTCCTTCCTTCCTTCCTTCCTTCCTTCCTTCCTACAAAATGCCCTTTGTATACATCCCTTTCATAAACCATTGCCATCATCTTTGTCCATACTCTTTCTCTCACTCCTCCACAGCTTTGGTCTCCTAAATAGCCTCAGGCAGAGGCTATTTTAAAACCAGAGCCTTTAATTGGCAACTTTACACAAAACTTCCAGATTAACCTTCCTAGATGATAGTTTGTATGGGTTATCTGACTCTTTTGCCTACATTTTTAAAATGCCAGAATCTAGCCTACTATTCAAAGTTCTCCCTAGGTTGGCCCTTTCTCATCTCTGTGTCTTTATGTCCCACCACTTTCCTACACTGGAGTTTTCTCACTCCAGCAAAACCGACTTCTTTTTCATCATGGATCATTGCCCATACACACACCGGTATTCCATGTGCCTTCCCACCTCTCTACTTTTGCTTATACCCTTCCCCATGCCTGGAATGCCTTCCTGCCTTCTACTCAAATTCTAACCTTCCTTTGAGGCCTGGCTCAAGTATTATCTTCTCTGAGACCTTTTATAATGTCTCCTGACCTCAGTGATCACACCTTCTAAGTTCCAGTGGTGCTTGTTGTCTGTACTACTTATTTAACAGTTGGTTTATGTTACCTTTCGTTGTGTCATGATTTTATACAACAATCCTACTTCTCTAATTTTGAGGTGGCTAAATGGTGTAGTGGATGGAGTAGTAGCCCTGGAGTTAGGAAGACCTCAGTTCAAGTTTGTGCCCAGACTCTTCCTAGCTGTAAGACCCTGGGCAATTCACTTAATGCCTGTCTTGTCTCAGTATCCTCAGCTGTAAAATGAGATTGATAATAATAGCACCTTACTCACAAGGTTGTCATGAGGATTAAATGAGATAATAATTGTAAAGTGCTTAGCCCAGTGCCTGGTACATGGTAGGGGCTTAATAAATTCTTATTCCCCCTTATTCTCTAATTTTTAAGCCCCCAATGTCACTTACTGTCTTATACCTCTTTCCCCACTGTCTTGCACAATTCACTGCATATAAGAGATGCATCAATTGTTTGTGATAATGACCACAACATTCATTTCTTTATCCTTTGATTGGAAACCTGTAGACCACCTACTTCCTTGTCTTTCCTCTGAATCTTGATGGGAAGAATTTTTTAAAAATCCTCAACTGTAAAAAATATATATCTTTTGGAGCTATCTTAATCCATTCCTCTGTCTTAAGCCTTCCTCATATACCCTAAAATGGCTATAGGTAGTTCCTTTATTTTTGTTTTACTTTGTTCCCTTATCACCATTATTTTGCCTGTGAAGAACTGTTATTTTTCTTTCTTTGGTTTTTTGTTTTTGCTATTTTTTCTTTAGTTCCTCATCTTTGACCTCCCCGCCCCCACCAATTCCCTCATTAACATTCTCCAAAAGTTATAGGATCAGAGATCAGAGTTTGAAGGGACCTTGGGGACCATTGAGTAAAACCTTCTCCTGTTATAGATGAGAAAACAGGTTCAGAAGGTTTAAGTGACTTGCCCACTGTCACACAGATTGGTAGGATTTGAACTTGTCTTCCTGACTTCAAGTCTAGTGCTGTATCTTCTGTGCCCCCACGCTGACACTCTATGTAATTGGGAATGTGCATTTTGTGATTTTCATATTTGCTCTCACTTCACAGTTTTGAGGTGCACGAAACTAGCCTATTAGAGATTTATTATTGGTCCTCAAGCACTATGTCTACCTTTCAATTGGCTGCTCCCAAATGAGTGGTGCCTTGAGTTTTTACTTCATTGGCCAACTGGTTATGTCTCAGTTATCCATGCCTAGATCCCAAGAGTGTAATGAAAGGAATGTATGCTTCCATTATTGCTTAATTTTCAGTTACTGACCCATAAAGTAATAATTACTGAAATACAAACTCCTAGGTACAAATCAAATACGTTCTCTTGCTATAGTTAAATAGTATTATCATTATGTATCTAGTTCTTGTTACCTTAAAGAAAAACTCTTAAGCATTTCTCACTTAGGCTTGGCTTTTGGAAGGTTTGCCCATTGCTTTCCCACTATCCTGTTTCATAGTTGTATTAGTAGCCTTTACTTGCATTTGGGAAAAGGTACCAAATGTTCTAACATTCTCCATGTCCTATGTAGCTTCCTCTGTTACTTTTCCTTTTTGTAGATAAAATGGTCCCCTCCCCCTCCCTCCCCCACCCTTTCTTCTGACCAGAGCTGGCCCAGATTGCCCTTTTCTCCTTCCTTCATTAGATAACCTCCAGGAAGTGGTTGTATGAAACCTCTAATTAGCAGTCTTTGGCTGCTAGCTTCCTCATCACCAATTTTCTTCACCTTTGAAATTTACTGTTTGTATACAAATTAATTTGGAACCAGTTGTGTAAGACAGCATATTATCTAGCCTACCAACTCCTTTCAAATCTCCTTAAAAGGATTTGTTTTTCCCCTCTGAACATTTTAAAATATATTTGAATAGAACAATTTTTAAATGGAGAAATTCACACTTTTTAGAACCTCTTTTTTTTTCTCTAAAAACTCTCTTTTGGTACTTTTTGGCACAGTGAATATAGACTTGGTCCTGGAGTCAGGAAGACCTGACTTCAAATTTGACTTCAGACACTATATGCTGTGTGACTATGGGCAAGTCACAACTCAGATTCCTCATCTATAAAATGGGGAGAATAATAGCCCCTACCTCCCGGGGTTGTTGTGAGGATCAAATGAGATATTAGTTGCAAAGTGCTTAGCACAGTGATTGGCACACAGGAGGCACTAGACAAATTATCATTTATCATTATCATGTCCTACTACTTAAGAATGTCCTATCTGTTGACCATATCTGTTTCCAAATTTTAAGTTTCTTTATATTCTATAATGAATTTGCTTATCCTGTATTTTCTTTTACCAATTTTCCTGAGACTTGTGAGAAATTCATTTTGGCTTTACATGATCAAAGAAGGCAGTATGTTTCACTTTATGTGTCAGAGCCTCTATTTCTTGCACAAGAATCCAGTCATTCTTACTGGATTCTTCATGTTTCAGAATTATGAGCACCCTGTGATTCTGTGTTCTTACAAATAGATACTAAATTCAGTAATGTTCCATTGACCTGGTATGCTATGAGCTTTATTTTTTAAATTTATGAAATGAAAGTGTTGGATTAAAATGTCTTAGGATCCTTCTAGTACTGTGATCCTATAAAATACAATGTCCTGTGTTACATAAGCTTTCTAGACAACTGAATCTTTAATTTTAACTATTTTAGTGGAAAACATCCTATTATAATAACAGACTGTATGAATATAACTATAGCTTACATTTTATAGTGTTTTATAAATGCATCTTCCTCAGTGCTGTAAGTTCTCATGTATTACCATCCCCATTCAGTAAAATAATTTGTCCATGTTTATACAGCTAGTAAACAACGGAAGTAGAACTTAAACCCCAAGTCTTCTGAGTCCAAATCAAGTACTCACTCTATTATTCTTTTTCTTCTTCCTTTTGGAGGCAATCAGGGTTAAGTGATTTGCCCAGGGTCACAAAGCTAGTAAGTATCTGAGGCCAGATTTGAACTCAAGTGCTCTTGACTCCAGCACCAGTGCCACCAGACCAGTCCACCACCTAACTGCCCCTACTCCATTATACATCGCTGATTCTCCTGTAGTATATTGGCCCAAATATATTTTCCCCAGAAATTGCCTTGCAAAAAGCTGAAGTACAGCCTACAGTTGGTAATATTTTTCAGTGTTTATGTGTACTATTCCTTTCAAAGAGATTTTTGTATAGGGGTATGATACGAAGAACATAGTATTTTGGAAAGATAATCTGACTGGGGGCATATAGAATGTGCTTATTTAAAGTCAGGGTGACTATTTTAATCATAAATATGAAATAAAATCTTTGAACAAAAATATGATAGGTTAAATGAAGTCAGGGAGAAATTTTAAGTTTAGCAATATGACTTAGTGTTGCTTCTCTACTTTTAAGAAAATTCCTGAACAGAAAAATATAATCTTTATGTTATTTTAAATATTAGGCAACATCCCAATTTAGAATGCAATAGTCTGGGGGGAGGGGAAGAACTTTTTTTTATGCTTCTGCAGAAAATACTATTTCTGGTAAAAACGGAATTATTATTCTAAAAGTAATAGGGACTTTAGAGGTCATCTAGCAGATGAGGAAATTGAGGCCTTCAGGGATTAAATGACATACCTAGCAAATCAGGAGTTTGAACCCAGGGATCATGAGTTCAAGTCCAGCTCTTTCTAGAACTCCACCTTCAAGAGAACTGATTCTTTAAAAATCTTGGTGGTGAACATATTTCTTAAGTATCTACAGTTAGCTCAGAAATTTGCTGTACTTTGGCTGATTAAAGAAAAATTATTGCCTAGTGCCTGTGGCATAATCTATATTTCATCTTTACCAATTAGAGGTTAACATAGGTGTTACTCTGATAAGAATATTAGCAAGTTACATAGCAAAACTTATTTTTAAAAAGTTTACTTGAATGTTTTATCTTAAGTGACATATAGAAATTCTAATGCCTAATTTGTGATATAGTTTTTGAGCTTTAAATTTCTTTAAATTAACATAGTACAGATGTGAGGTTTAGCAAAAGAAAAAAAACATTAAAAATTTTATCCACCAATTTTTAAAATCTAAATAATCCACATAAGAACCTTATAAGATAGTTTCCTCCATGAACTTTTAGTATTTACTTAGGAGATTACTTGAATATGTTGTCTCTGTAATTTAAAATTAATTGTGTTTTATGATGATTTCTTTACGTTTTAATGTCTTAGATCAAAACTCTGTATCAGATTGATTTTTTTAACCAAAAACCTAAATACACAAATTGAAATAAAAATTATAAATCAATCATTTTACCCACTTTATTGTTTATATTTCCACTTTCCTTGCTTAATGAGGTGGAAGAGATGAAGAATTCAAATGAAATGAGGTGTGCAAAATTAGAGTAATTTTTTAACAAAGTTAGAAAAACAGTAATAATAATTCAGAATTTTTATCAGCCTGCAAATTGTGTACTTTGATTGGGTTTTTGGTCATTATTCTTTTCTTCCTGTCACTTTCTTCCCTTTAATTAAAGTTCATTTTTTCTTTTTATTAAATAACTTTTCTTCCTTTTCTCCTCCTTTTTTTGCTACACATTCCTGTATAGAATCTACTTCAAAAAGCTTACATTTCTCAGTTCAAACTCAGTGAGTATTTATTATACACAAGACTTAGAGAATACAAAGACAGAATGAAGGCAGTTCTGCCTCCATGGGATTTACATGCTACTAGAGAGATACAAAATTTACATTTTAAAGTAAATACAAAATAATTTCAGAAGGGAGAGAACACTAAACTAAAAGTTGGTGGGATGGAGGAGCTCTGGAAAGGCCTACTAAAAAAAGGTAAAATTTAAGCTGAACTTTGAAGGAAGCTAGGGATTTGAAAGGTGGAGATGAACAGGAAATACATTCAAAACATGGGGAAGAGCCCATGCAAAAGACATGGAAGCAAGAAATGGCATGCTATGAGTAGGCTGGAATGTAGAATGTATAAGAGAATGATATGAAATTAATTTGGAAAGACAAGTGTGAGCCAGATTGTGGAGACTTTTAAATGCCAAGATGAGGAGTTTGCATTTTATATCAGAGGCAATAGGGAGCCACTGAATATTTGAGAAGGGAAAGTGATATGATCCGACTTGTACTTTAAGATAATTGTTGTGGCTGTGTGAAGGATGAATTGGAGAAGAAAGAGAATGGAAGCAGTGAGACCATGAGGAGGCTAGTACAGTAATCCAGACAAAAGATGACAAGAGTCTGCATTAGGGTGGTAGGACTTGTGAGTGAAGAAAAGGGGACCTATGGGAGAAAAGTTATGGAGGTAGAATTGACAAGATTTGGTAACTGATTGATCTCGAAATAAGAAGAACCATCTCTGTTTGGGGCAAAGGAAGAAAGGAGAAACAATATAAAAGGGAATTTTGTTGTTGTTGGGGTTTAAGCTTTTAAAAATTTTTGTTTTCAGTTCCAAATTCTGTCCTTTCCTTCATCCCTGTCCCCATCCACTGAGAAGGCAAAAAAAAAAAATTTCATTTAATATATATATAAAGTCATGCAAAACATTTTCACATTAGCTATGTTATGCGGGAAAAAAGCAAGAAAAATTAAGAAAGAAAAAATAACATGCTTCAATCTTCACTCAGAGTCTATCAGTTCTATATCTGGAGGTAGATAGCATTTTTGAGCATGAATCCATTGGAATTGCTGTGGATCATTGAATATATGCATTAGGATGATTTCCTATTGATCATTGCATTGTTACCAAGTCTTTTACTGTTGATTATTATTACAACATTGCTGTTACTATATGCATTATTCTCCTAATTTTGCTCATTTCACTTGGTATCAGTTCATATAAGTCTTCTCAGGTTTTTCTGAAACCATCTTCTCTATCATTTCTTACAGCACAGTAATATTCCATTACAATCATAAACCATAACTTGTTCAGCTACTCCCCAGTTCGTGGGTATTTCCTTAATTTCCAGCTCTTTGCCACCACAAAAAGGTGCTATGAGTATTTTTGTAAATATGAGTCATTTTCCTTTTTATTTGATGTCTTTGGGAGAAAACCTAATAGTAGTATTGCTAAGTCAAACGTTATGTGCAATTTTATTACCCTTTGGGCAGAGTTCCAAATTGTTCTTTAGAATATTTGGACCAGTTCACAACTATGACAAGGAGTCCACCAACAGTGCATTAGTGTACCTATTTTCCCACATCCCCTCCAGCATTTGTCATTTTCCTTTTCTGTCATGTTAGCCAATCTGATGGGTATGAGATGGTATCTCAGAGTTGTTTTAATTTGCATTTCTCTAATTATTAGTGATTTAGAGCATTTTTTTCCATATGACTATTGATAAAGAGATGGTTAGCCTATGTTCTCACAGGAAGCAATGTGCTAGCATTTTTCTAGAATTTATAAAGCATTGTAAGGTTTGCAAAGTGCTTTATAAAAATTAATTCATTTTATCCTTAAAACAACCCTGAGGGTTAAGTAGCTTGCCTAGGGTCACACAGATAATAAATGTTTCAGGCTGGATTTGAACTCAGGTTTTCTTGACTCCAGATTCAGCACTCTACGCACTGAGCCACCTAGTTGACTCTGCTGAGACAGGGCAAAGAAGGGATAGTTTAAAGGGATTTGAAAGAGAAGGTATGGCATAATTGCTGTGAAAAGTATGATCATCAGTCATGGAAGAATAAAAGCATAACTGTGCGGCAGTGAAAGCCAGGTTGAGATTGGACAACATAAATTTGTAGTAGACCTAATTTTCATTTGTGGGATCTTCTTCATTTTTATTTGTCTTCTAGTCAGATTATTCAAGCTAGGGGAGGCAAATTGTTTAGTAAAGCCCAAGATGTATATGATACAACATATCTTTGTATCCTCTCATCTCCAAAGAGCCATCTCAAATTTAATGTATACATTGTGATATAAAAGTAGTTAGAAAGCATGCCATCTTTGCAGCATAGCACATGGATTTTCCATGGGAAATTTCATAAATGTCCATTTTCTTGTTCCACATTAATTTGTTTTACAAACATCCAACAAGAGGCTGGGGCGATCACAAAGTTTAATAATAACATCCTTTACTCAAACGCTGTTTGAATTTATCATAGGTTTAGCAGGGATTCCCATTCTGATGCCCATACTTTGAGGCCAGTGTTTTGACAAAATAAGTAGAAAACACAGTAAAGTGTGTTAAGGTAAAATGTCTATTTAAAACCATAAGTGGCATTACTGGCACTACTGTTCTAACATCATTTATCATTCTTGTTTAAAAATAAAACAAGTATTATTGGTTAGGCAAATATCAGTAAAAATAATTGTAGGTGATAAAATCAGAAATTTTAGGCCTTTTTCTTTTGTATGGAAATCACTTCAAAGTTGAATTAGTTTTTGCCTCAAATTACTCGGAATGCTTTGTCCAGAAAACTTTCTGTGTAGTATATTTTAGTGTAGATTTCATCTTGTCATTTAAAATGTGTTTGTTTCCTTTATCAGTAGAGTAAAAGATTGGTTAGACATTGTCTAACTATTACAAATCTAAACTTTAAAGTATCCTATAGTACTTAGTATTGAGTCCTATTCCTTTATAGGCTCTAAATAAATACAAAGTTACTAGGTGGTGTGGTGATTTCTAACCTCTAAGAATTATATTCTTGGTAGAAATAGCCTTTTAAGATACAAGGAGGCTATATAGTTATCTGAAGAGTCAAGTACTTATTATTCATAGTAATGGGAAGTCAGCAAGAGTAATTGACTGAATAGAGATTCCAATATTTTAGCCATTGATTTCAAACTCCTGCTCAAACCTTTTTACAGCCACCTCTAACAAATATCAAAATAGATGAGTTTGAATTTTTATCTCCACTCTTTGTGGCTTCTTTGTTGTCCAGTTGTGATGACTCTTGGTAACCCCATTTGAGGTTTTCTTGGCTAAGATATTGGAGTGGCTTGCCATTTCCTTCTCCAGCCCATTTTTACAGATGAAGAACTGAGGCAAACAGGTTTAAGTGACTTGCCAAGGGTCACACAGCTAGTAAATGTCTGAGGCTAGATTTAAACTCAGGAAGATGAGTCTTCCTGACTCTAGACCCAGCACCCTATCTAATGTGCCAGCTAGCTGTCCCCTACTTGCCTCTACACACATTTTATTGAGGGTGCTAACATGGATAAATTATCAAAGGGGTGAGGGAAGTAGGCAGGAGAAAAAAGAAATTAATCTTTAAATTAAATGATTCCCTAGATAATTAGGTGGTTGCTGGGACATACAACTTTAACTTTTAAACTCAGTGACTATTGTGCTTACCCTTGACTGCAGCACTTTATGTATGTCTCTATCAGATGTTGGATCCCCTAAGAGGCAGCCAGGTTGTGCAGTGGATAGAGTGCAGGTATGAAATTCAGGAAGACCTGAATTCAAATGTTGCTTAAGAGTCTTACAGACTTTGTAATCTTGGGCAAGTCTCTGAACCCTGATCAGCCTTACTTTCCTCATCTGTAAAATGAGGTGGTTGGACTCAATGGCCTCTAAGATCCCTTCTAACTCTAAAGGTATGATTTATTTTCCAAAGTTTTAGGTCCCCTAAATGGGAATCCAATGTTTCACTGCACTTTCCCCCACCAACTCATGTCATACCTGCTGATCATTAGAGTTCTACCCTTTGCTTTTGGAACCAAGACTAAGGAATTTGTATTTTATCCTAGAGGCAATAGAAACCATTAAACATTTCTGAGCAGGGAAATAATGACATGATTAAGCCTATGCCTTATGAAGATTATCTTGGGAGATGAGTGAATGAGTAAATGACTGAATGAATGCAAAAGCTTTTATTAAGTGCTTACTATGTGTCAGGCACTGTGGTAAATACTAAGGATATAGATACAAAATAATTTTGTAAGTATAAAAAGCAAGATTACCTCTGACCTCAAGGAACCTATATTCTAATAAGGAAGACAATACATATAGAAGACTGGTGACCAAGGAGGAGTGTTTTGGACTATGAAGTCAGAGGGATGGTGACTGGAGCCTTAGGGCAATTGATTGATATATCCTTTCCAAGAATGGCAAAATTAACTTGATTACTATTCCCAGAGCTAGAAGCAGAAAAGGGTAAGGGGAGTGATATGTGTGTGAGAGCAGCAGGAAGTAAGGTGGGTTGGGTCAGATTAGTTATGGTAAACTTCACTATTCAAGGTTGAAGGAAGGAGTAGAAGCAGGGATATTAATTAGGTTGGCATCAAAATAGTCCTGGCAAAATGTGATGAGGGCTGGAATTCAAGTAGTGGTTGGGTGAATGGAAGGGAGAAGGAAATGAATAGGAGGAAATGCAATGGGGATAGACTCAATAATACTTAAACACTGATTGGGTTTTGGGATGAAGGAAAGTTAAAAGTCAAAGATGACTCTAAGCCTACAAATCTGGTGACTGTAAAGCTAGTATTATCCTTAACAGAAATGTTGCACTTTGGAGAAGTAGTGGTTTGGGGAGATAATATGATAAATTCTCTTTGTACAAAGCTCATGCTCTTAAGGACTTAGAGCTAGAAGCGGTGTTAGAGGCCATTAAGACTAGTGCCTCATTTTACATCTGAGGAAACTAAGAATCAAGGAGATTAAGTGAGTTACCCATAGCTGCACAGGTAATAAGTATCAAAAATGGGTTTTGACCCAAGGTCCTCTGATGCCAGAGCCAATGTTCTTTCCACCATGTCATGCTGCTTCCCCTCTGAAAACACATGTTGAATTTACCAATAGAACATCCAGGTAGAAATATGTAGCAGGACTAGAATCCAATAATGAGACTATAGCTAGAGATATGTGTGATGTGTGTATGTGTGGGTTTGTATGTGTGTAATTATCTGTGTAGAGATTCAGTTCAATGCAACAAGCACTTATTAAGCATCTACTAATATGTGTTATATAAGGTGGTAGGTGCTAGAGATTCAGAACCCAAATGAAAGTCAGTTAGTCATGATAAATCTATAGGAGTTAATAAGATTCCTCCGGAGGCACAGACTGAGGAGAGAAGAGAGACCAGGATGGTCCCTTGAAAGATAGCCTTGCTTATGGAGCAAGAAATCAATGATGAACCAGCAAAGATATAAAAGGAGTGAGTGATGCAGTAGCTAGGAGGAGAAATAAGAAAGATGTTATAGATGCTGAAGAGGGAGGGAGAGAATATGGGCTGAGGGGCTTGTCAAAAGCTGCAGAAGAGTAAGGGAAAATGAGACTTGAGAAAAGACCATAGAATTGAGCAGCTAAGAGATCATTAGTTTACTTTGAAGAGCACAGTTTCAGTAGAGTAATGAGGAAAAAAATCCTGATTGTGAGGGTTTGAGAAATGAGTGTCTGGTGAAGAGGTGAAAGCAAAGAAAGACAACTCTTTCTGGGAGTGTGGTAGCAAAATAAAGGTGAGATATAAGAAGAAAGCTTGAAGGAAATGCAGGTTGAAGTGAAAGGGTTTTTAAAAAATGGAGGAGATATGTACATGTTTATAGATAGCAAAGAAGGAGCCAGTGTAAAGGAAAGGATTGACTCTGAAAGAGGAAAATAATGATCAGTGTAGAGGGAGATAATGGTTACTAGGTTAAGTTCCTGTCAGAGATGAGAAGGGGTGAGATCAAGGGCACAATTGAAAGGGGTTGGTCTTGATGAGGAGAAATGATACCTCTTCTTTAGAGACCAGAGTAAAGAAAGAAAAAAAATTTGGAGGTAAATAGAGGAGAATTTTGAGGTGTGGGGTAAGGAAGAGTTCATAGCAGATGACTTCAATTTTCTCAATAAATCAATCAAGCACTTTATTAAGTCTCCACCATGTGCTAGATGCTGGGATAAAAATGCAAAAAACAAAAAACACCACCACCAAAACACTCTCTGCCCTCAAGGAGCTTTCATTCTATGTTGGAATTAATAACATGAACACAAATAAAGAAATGCAAAATACATGTAAAATTAAGGCAAAGTAATTTTGGTGGGGAGAGGGTATTAGCAACTGGAGATCAGGATAAACTTTGTGAAGGTTTAGTTTAGTTTGAGTTTAGTTAGCCTTTAGGAAGAGAAAGATTCCAAAAGAATCAAGAGAAAGGTGTTTCAAGAACTCAGGAAGGAGAAAGTATTGATAAGTAAGTGTCAAATTCTTTAGCCAGGCTAAAGGTTGAGGACTAGGAAGAAGCTGTTTGAATAGGCAATTAAGAGAATTTTGTCAACCTTAGAGCAGTTTCAGTTAAGCGATAAAGTTAGAAGCCAGATTGCAAGGGCTTTAAATGACAAAGAGAGGATATGCATGGTCTGAAAAATGAGAAGAGTCGAAAAGGAGGAGTTTGGCTATAAAATGGAGGAGAAACCTAGGATGAAAGCTTATGTCAAGGTCACCTAAGAAATAGTTGGAATAAGGGGTTCTAGGAGAGAGGATAGTTGCAATAACTATTAGGAAAGAATGACAGTCAATCATGAAGACCTAGCTGTTAGGTAGCATGAATTTAATAAAATAGATTCCAATTTTAGGCAGAATAGACTTAGCCTAGGTCTACCTTATAATCTAAATAGATAGAAGACATCTTATCTTGACCAAGATATTTTGTTCCCTACCTTATGGAAAACCCCTCTTCTACTTACCAACATATAGGATCATAGATTAAGACCTGGAAGGCACCTTAGACGATATCAGTTTATAGGTAATCTTCATTTTATAGGTAAGGAAAGCAAGGCCTAGAGAAAGGAGCCGACTTGCCCAAGGTCATCTTTCTGTCATCAGTGAAAAAAGGAGTTGATTAAGCAAATTAGTAATGTAAATAAGATTTCATGTGGTCACATAACCTACTGAAGAAAGCAAAGTATTTTAAGCATTTCATTAAAAATTCTAGCATTAGTTGCATAGGACAATCTATTATGTAGAAGTGCTTATCTACTCAGGAACACAGATTATACAGGACCGTTGGCAATATTTTGTTGGGTTTAGTTTTAAGATTTGACAGGGGAGTTAGTTCAGATATGTGACTTCAGTGATGTAGGGAATGCCTGTTTTGGATTTCCTTACATCTACCAATGAACATAAATAACTGTTTTACAACTTACAGTGTTAGTTACCTGAGAGTTGAGTGATTTGTCCAGGGTGACCCAGCCAAAGTGGCAGAGGTAGGATTTGAACCCAGGTCTTCTTCATGACTCTAATGACAGCTCTGTCTCTGCTATGCCATGCTGGGTTTGGGATGGATGATAGTAATACAATTGGAAGTATTAAAATTATAATTCTTTGAAAATATTCTAAATTACTATTTTTCATTTACTCAAACTATATTCTCCTCTTTTATTCTGAATTAGTAAATTTTAAAAGTAATTTATTAAATAACACCTTTTTAAAAATACTTGTTTGAGAAAGAGGCTTAATTAAATTCTGTAGGATTATTTAGTGAGAGTTGATTTGGAACCTGAGAGAATGAATGGTGGCATTTAAAAAGTTTGAGAATCACTGAGCTGGATATGCTAAGTGATCTATCTTGATGACAATATCTAATTTGAAATTTCAAAAATGTGACTTAGAATCAAATTGTGACATTGTATTTCTAGCTTCTCAGTGCAGTGACCTGTTATTCTTTCTCTGGCATATAATTAAATGGCAACAACAAAATCTCAGTCTATGAGCAGTGGAACAGTCACTGTACTTTGAAATTAGTCGCAGAAAGAGCAGTGCTCATCAATTGTCATCCCTATATGAGATTTACCGGATGTACATGATTTATCTGAATGTTTGATAACAACCCTGTGTAATTTTATCCTCAACAGATTGATGAACTCCCAGAGGGAGCTGTGAAGCCTCCAGCAAATAAGTACCCAATCTTCTTTTTTGGCACCCATGAAACGTAAGTCAACAAAAATGCCATGTTCTTTAAAAATGAGTGTCTTATCAGATTACAACTTTTGGTTTTAATCTGGTAAAATATTGTTGATGAAGGAGCTACAGCTTATCATGCTATCAAAACCAGTTTGATCAAAACAGAAAACAATGCCTTTTCATTAGAGTAGACATATGAAACAAACATCTCTATCTTAAGACGTGAACGTCTTTGGTATTGAATGACATTACTTTTTCAGCTAGATACATGGGGACCCTCTGCCAGTGTGCATACACATCCTGTATGTAGATTCCAGATCTCTCCCTTGTCTTTTCTTCAAACCCCAAAGACTGGGGTAGGCCTGCCTACTTCTCTGGCATAAAAACTATCCCATTCTCATAGAGGAGTTTCTCTTCTTCCTGGCCCATTGCTGAACAAGACACAATGTCTTAGCATGTCCTCGTCCAGCTCTAGAAGAAGGACATAGTCCTTTATAAATTTTTCTAAAGGTGTTGTTGTTGTTGTTGTTGTTGTTGTTGTTGTTGTTGTTGTTGTTGTTTAACTGCTTATAACTATAGGAAAGCCAGGGAGTGAAAATAATAAATGGAGGCAAGGTGAATTATGAAGTTTAGCTTCATAATTAGTATTCTTGATTCTACCACTCTGGTACATTCTTTGATCTTGTCTTGAGAGAAGGAAGCCTTGCCCAGACCTTGTATACCTGAGGCTAGTGCTCTGTGATCCTTCTGGAAGGAAACCTGTATCCTAGGTACCATCTTTGCCTGGTAGACCCTCAAGGATAAGACCGTTTTGAACACAGCTGCTAATGGTGGGCTTTTGGGTATACAAAGGTTACTACTTAAGTTTCTTTTACATCTCATTAGAAATTTCAAACTGCCTATCTATCACAGCTTCCTCTTTCACACACTAGCAAAATTATCCTAGAGCATTTTGCCTAAAATGCTTACCTCACAAGATTGTTGTGGTAATCAAATGAAATACTGTACAGGAAGCATTTTGTAAACTTTAAAATGCTCGATAAATGTCAGCTGTTGGTATTTTTATTCCTCACCTCTCCCTTCCCTTAACACAATAGAATCATAGAATTTTAGAGCTGGAAGAGGTCTTTGAAATCATCTAGTTCAGCCTTTTAAGAGGGCATTAGATAGGAAATGATGCTCTAACAAAGTGTGTCACTTTCCTTGCTAAATGAAATATGAACCTGCTCCACTATCCAGAACAGGAAGTAGAGTTTTTGCCTCCATTAAAAATGAATTAAGTATTTCAGGAATCCCTCTGCATCCAAATTTAGTAGCAATCAGAATGCTTTTTATAAGAAATCCTAGCCACATTTGCCAGAAATTATCACACTTTTTTTTTAAAGCACATACAACTTTCAGCCCTCCCCAGCAGCCTCTGCTTACACAGCTCATCATTGTTTGAATTTTGCTTCTTAGACTCACAGATGACTTGAATTTTTTCCTTAAATATGATTGCCCGTTCCTTGCAGGCCATACACCAAATTGGACTCTTTGCTGGTTTTGCTTCCCAAATGTGCACTGCTAGACCACCTTCCTTTTCAGCACATCCTTGAAACGTTTCTTCTGCCCACATTTATGGTTGCCTCACTTCAGCTCAATGTAAGAAAGCTCTTTGGGCAAATCCATTCCCTATATAGGTCAAATCCCATGGAGCTGGATTGTGATGACTGGGCTGTATTAGTGCTGCTGGACTGGCTAGGATACAAAATCTTGTTAATCTTGTGTCCCTAGATAAGGTTCAGTAGAGTTGGAGGGTAAAGATGATAAAAGAACTCTTTGAGAATCTGAATATGAAGCCTTTGATAAGTCCATTTCTCAGAACCACATAGCCCCTCCAGATACTGCCACTGCTTTGTAAGCTTCATTTTGGTTAGGAGCTTTATGCCGCACTGGTGATTCTCATCTTCTTAAGGAGATGCTCACTTTCTACAAATCCTTTGCTGATAAGCACTTGATTAGACATAGTGATATCTAGGAATTCAGAGATAGCTTATAACTCTGTATTGTAGGTAATATATGTTGGGGAAATGACCATAGGTTCACATGCATGTATGTGGACGTTTAGAGAGATACAACAAACAAACAAATACAGGTAAACCCTTGGATTGGAGGTAAGACATGGAGCAAGTCACCCTCTATTTCCTTCTCCTTACCATTTTTGTATAGTATTTACTATGTACCAGGTACTATGCTAAGTGCTTTACAATTATTTTCCCAAATGATCCTCACAACAACCTTGAAAGGTAGGTGCTTTTATTATCCCTATTTTATATATGAGGAAACTCAGGTCTTCCTGACTACGAGCCCAGCCCACTGAGCTTTCTAGTTGCCCCAAATGAAATCTAGTTAAAATGAGCATGGTAGGCAATTTAAAAAGATTTTTAAAGGAAGAGATGTAATAAAGGTATAGCGGTCAGCCTAAGGGTATGTACAGAAGAAAGGAAAATGATATTATTACTGAATGGCCAGCTCTCATCCCTCACCCCCTTTTTTACATGCTGATTGGGTACCTCAAAACATTCTATCCATTTGTCCAGGCCACCTTCTTCTCTCCTTACCACTAGCACCCAGTAGTTTCTGTGGCCTGTTATATTTTATCTCTATCATAATATAGGACTCCCAAGGGCATAGAGCCTGGGGGAAGTTTCCCTAGATTTGTCATATAAACGGGATAGCTCCTTGCACAAAAATCCTAATCAAAAGATAAATATTGCAGATAAGTGAGAGTGTGTGGACTAGTAGAAATGAGAGACTGAATGAGTAGATAGGTGAGTGGTAATATGTAAAGACTAAGTGAGAGAGAGTGGGTTGATAATGGGATAAAAGTGTATTTTCTGGCTCTCACTTACCCTCATATAACTGCTTCCAGTTACTCTTTAGCATTAACTCTCTGATCTGTCCAGGAGAGAATAAGCAGATGTCCTAGGTGCTGAAGCAGGGATTATAACAGATCAGGCAAAGGTGAGCTCAGATGGTCCAGAGTTAGCAGGGTTCAAGACAATAAGCAATTAGGTGGAACTCAAGGCAGCCCCAAGCAATAAAGTGCAAAGAAGTAGCAATAGATTAGGCAAAAGATAGAAACTGATAGTCTTGATTTAGCACAGTCGAATTGTTAAAACATGTGCAGCCATCCCCAGTTCCTTTGCCCATCCTAAGATATCACAATCTTAAGGCACTTTCACCAAACTGCTCTCCCTGCTAAGAAGGCTCTCCCCAGCTTATCAGTGTAGCTTTATGTGAGGCTTTTCTGACACCATCCCTAAAGCAAGACACTTTAGGTTTAAATGGACATCAACTCATTAATTAAATCCCTGTGTGATCCCTGTGCAAGGGAATCCTCTACACAGGTCCATGAGCTTTGTGTTAGGTGCTGTAAGGGATTTAAAAAAAAAAGTCAATAGTCTTTACCCTCAAGGAATTAATATTCCAGGAGAGATAAGACATAGGCTTAGAGACTTACAGCTGGAAAAGATCTTTGAGTCCAATATCCTTTTTTTATAAATGAAATGGAAGCCAAAGAAGGCAAATGAGTTGTCCAGGGTTAAATAGCTAGCAAGTGTCCAAGGCAGAATTTGAATCCAGATAGTTCTAACTCTATTATCCTATCTATTTCCTAATTCAGGGGGAGAGGATCCATGTCTTCAGAGAATTTGCTTTATCATATCTAGGTGGTACAGTTCATAGAATCACAGAATCTCTGAATTGGAAGGGACCTCAGTGATCACTAAGTCCAATATGTATCTGAGCGACACTCTACCCAACATAGCCAGCAAGTTGTCACTTAGTCTTTCCTCAAGACCTCAAGAAGGCGAGGGAACCCATCATCTCCCAAAACATTCCATTCTATTTTGAGATAGCTCTAATCATTAGAGTATTTTTCCTTTCAACAAGCCTAGATTTCCCTCTCTGAAACTTACTCTTATTGCTCCTATTGTGTTCTTAGGCCAGAGAGTATGGTGTTGTGGAAGAAACACTTGGTCTGGAATTAAGAGGACCTAAGTTTAAATCCTGCCTCTGATACTACCTGTGTGATGAGCAAATTAATTAGCCTCCCTGGGTCTTAGTTTCTTCCTCTATAGAATAAGGCGGTAGGACTAGAAGGCTTCCGAATGTCCTTCTAAATCTATGGTCTTATGAAGTCAAATCCCTTTTGACCACACCAGCCCTCTAGAGATTGGAAGATAGCTATCGTGTCTCTCTTGAGTCATCTCTTCTCTAGACTAGACACCCCCAGTTATTTTACCCATTCTAATATGCCGCATTTAAAGGCCCCATCATCTTACTACTCTCCAATTTATCAATGTTCTTCAAAAACATGGTACCCAGAACCAAACATAATACTTCAAATGTAGTTTGAATGCAACAGAGTACAATGACGCTTACCTCCCTAGTCCAGGACACTCTGCCTCTCAATTCAATCTATGATTGCATAGCTTTTGGCTGGCATATCACACTGTTTGACTCATTCTGAACTTGCAAAATACCCACTCAAATACCTTAAATTCTTCATCTGAAATGCCATTTTGGGGGAATTTTTTCCCTTAGCAATGTTGGCCTTGGTTCTGATGTGCTTTTGATTAGACTGTGAGCTCCTTGAGAACAGGGACTCTTTTTACCTCTCTTTGTATACTCAACACTTAGCACAGTGCCTGGCACAAAGTTGGTGCTTAATAAATGTTTATTGACTGATTTAAAAAGCCTTTTTTTTTCTATGACACATTATACGTATTCCTATCTCCTTGGTGTTTCATGTGCCATTTGCTGGGAAGGGAAGAGAGAACTAGTGTAACCAAGAAGGACAGTTAAGCAAAACAAAAGTGACACCTTGACCATATCGAACAACATATGCCTCCTTAGGTATAGTCAACTAACTATAGGTGAAGGTCTGCTCTTTACAAAGAAGAGTAAGGTTGGTTTCATCAGTTGTCTGATCTTTGCACTGATGGTTATTTTCCTTTCCATTATTGTATTCATTGATATTCTCATGTTTCTTCTTACTTTGCTGTGTATCACTTTATTTAAATATCAATGAATAAGCATGTATTAAATGCCTACTATGAGCTAGGCACTATGGATACAAATACAAAGAATGAAACAATCTCAAATATATACATATACTTGTGTATATATACATGCATGCAGAATAGATAAAAAGTGAATAAATGCAAATAAATGTAAAGTAAATACAATAGATTTATGCTCACAAATTTCTCTGAATTCTTCATAATTGTCATTCCTTATGGCACAAAAATGTTCTATTATTCATATACCACAGGCATCCACTTTGTTTCTAATTTCTTGCTGCCACAAAAAGTTTTGCTCTAAAAATTTGGGGAACTTCCCCTTTGTCTTGAGATTAATTGCCCAGTAGTGGTATTCCTGGGCCAAAGGAAATTCTATATATTTTTCAAGGCCCAGTTTAAGTTCCATTTCCTTAATGAAGTGTCTGTTAACTACTCCAGGACACATTTATCTGTCCCTACCCTCAAGTTTCTAATGGTTATAAGCCAAACCACCCAATTAAGCCTTTAAATACAATTAAGTTTTTGCATTTTGCTGCAATTGTTATATATGTGTTTGTCTTGTCTTCCCAACTAGATTATAAACTCCTTTAAGCACAAGAATGTATGATGTCTTTTATTTCTTCTGCAACTCTAATCGCACCTATCAAAGCTCATTACAAGGGGCATTCATTAAATTCTTTTTGCTATAGCTGCTAAAATAAAGGCTAACTCAGTTCTTAGATTATATTGGAAATATCATGTCTAGATTACAGAAACTAATATTCTCATTGTGTACTTTTAACATGCTATATGGAATATCGTGTTTAGCAATGGGTAATACATTGTTAGAGGAACCTTGACAAATTAGAGATTATAGATCAGTATAGTGATTGATCTACAGACTGTTGTATTGAAGAAAAGTGGAAGGAACTGAAAACATTTAGCCTGGAGGAAAGAAAACTTAGGGGAAATGTGATAACAATCTTTAAATATTTAAAGAGAAAAACATATAAAGAGAATGAAAATATATTTTATATTGCTCCAGAATATAAATGAACCAGTGATAGAAGTAGGTTTTTGTTTAGTGTAAGAAAGAACTTTCTATCAACCAGTTTCAAGTCAACAAGGATTTTTGAAGTACTTACTCTGTACCAGGCACTGTGCTAAGCACTGGGAAGATAAATACAAGCAAAATAAAAACAGGCCCTGTCCTTTAGGAGGTTACATTTTTTTTAACCAAGAAATCAGTAAGCATTTATTAAATACATGTTTTTTACAAGCACTAGAGATACAAGGACAAAAGTGAAACAGTTCCTGCCCTCAAAGAGCTTTCAGTTTCTCTGAGGGAGATAGATAGCTTGTACATATATAGCCTTCATAAGATGGTGACGCTTGAATTGAGCCTTAAAAGAAGCTAGGAATTCTAAAAGGTAGAAATGAACAGGGAATGAAGACTTATGTGGGAGATAGGAGTTACTTGAGGAACACAACCATTTAAGCTGTGTATTGGCTGAAAGAGGCTAATTGTAAACTAAGGCTAGAAAAGTTACCACAGGTTCCTGGTTATGAAGGTTTCCTAATGCCAAACAGAGGTAACTGGGAGCCACTGAAATTATCATTGAGGAGGGGAGTGACATGATTGGATCTGCAAATTAGGAAAATCACTTGTTAGTGATGTTTGGCTCTTCATGGATGATGGATTGGAATCGGGAGTCAGGCAGACCATCTGAGGATGACACTTCCTTTGTGAACTTGGGTGACTAAAAAGATGGTAATGCCCTCAGCAGTGTTCAGGAAGTTTGAAATAGGGGTGAATTTTGGAAGAAAGATAATTCTGTTTTAGACTTAATTGAGTTTGAGATGCTTATGGAACATCCTGTTTCAAATAGTCAATAGCCAATTGATGATGCTTGACTAGAGCTCAGGAGGGAGACCAGGGCTGGACATTTTGTCATCAGCATGGGGATAATTAAACCTACGTAAGCTAATGAAATCATGAGAGTATATAGAGAGAAAAGGTTCAGGACAAAGCCTTGAGGTACACCCATAGTTGGGGAGGACGATATGGATGATGATACAACAAAGGAGACCAAGGAATGGTCAGACAGATAAGAAGAGAAATGAGAGAGCACCATCACAAAAACCCAGAGAAGAGAGAATATTTAGCTGGAGGTGGTCAACAGTGTCCAATGCTGGGGGCAGCTAGGGGACGTAGTGGATAGAGCATCATCCCTGAAGTCAGGAGGACCTGAGTTCAAATCTGGCCTCAGACTAAACACTTGACACTTACTAGCTGTGTGACTCTAGGCAAGTCACTTAACCGCAATAGCCTAAAACAAACAAAAATTAAAAAATAATGTCCAATGCTGCAGAGAGGTCAAGAAGGATGATGACTGAGAAATAGTTACCAGATTTGTCAATTAAGAGATCACTGGAAATCGGTAATTTAAGATCAGATCCTTCTAGCTTGGTTGTAATATGGCCTTGGCTTAACTTGTGTAAGTCTCAGTTTTCTCATAGTCTTTTGAAAATCCTATAATCAGCATCTCTTCCTTTTGGTTGGGAGGAGGGGCAGAGAGGGAGTTGGAGACCTCGATTTGACCACCACGTGGTGTTTCAAGCCCCATGTCCTTCCCTCTGCTGTAGAGTAGGACCGGGGGTTTGGGGGTTGGGGGGTGGGGATGGGAAGATGCGGCCTTGCCCTGCGGATTCAAGGCCTTTGTGCCCCACCCTCTTCCCGCCCCAGGGCCATGCCTCTGCCTCACCTGCCCTCTGGCCCTTGTGTCCAGCAGCCTACTGCCTCCTCTCACAGGGGGCTCAGCCTGGAGGCAAAGGGGTTTTGAGATTTTGCAGGTAATAGAAAACAAGTCCTTGGAAGGAGGAGTGCTCCCCAGGGCCGAGGTGGCTTTTTATCTAGAATTCACAAAGCTGGACTCTCTGAGTCAGGCTGAGGGGCCTCGAGTCCCTAGGCCACCGCTGAGAGCGGGGCTCCCCGGAACAGAAGAGATTACATTTTAACGGGGAATATAAAAAACACATAAAAGGAAGTAGAAAGGGAGTAGGGAGAAAACACATAAAAACAAGCCACCAGGAAGATAACCTGGTGCTGGAGAAGATTAGAACTGTTCAGCCTGGTAGGAAGTGAAGAGATGGCCCATCTGGGTGCCCCTTTTAAATAGAGGCTCTGGCAAGAGCCTGTCCAATCAGAGGGAAGGACCCTAGGAACAGAGAGTGCTTCTGAGGTGTGATTTCCATGGTTGCTATAAAAATAATTTTTTCATTGAATGGGAAGTTGGACAAAGTGAACCTTTCTGGGCCCCAGTTTCTTTATCTGTAAAATGTGTTAGCTTTACATAAAGCAAAATATTTCTAAGGTTGCTTCTAACCCTAAATCATCTGATCCTGTGGTCTTTAAATTCTTTTACAACTTAGGGACTCCATGGTTAATTAACAGAAAGTGAGTTGTTAGTGAGGAGACCATGTGATGTTAGCTAATGATTGATTTTAATATGCATAATAGAGTTTATTACTGTTTATTCCTGTAGCATTTTGATCTTTTAAGATCAATGTTTTATTCAGTTTCTAGAAATTTTACTAGGGGATAATTAGTTAATGTGTAGTTGAGTTTTACTGTTATATTACATTTTGTATCTAATGTTGCTATTACTGTATTACTCTCTATTTTATAAAATTTGGTAGTATAATAAGAATCAATGGGCCTTAAAATGTTCATTAAAATAAGTCTTGTGGATAGGACCTTTGATTTCACTGATATAGGGAACTTCTAGATGAGGAAATTCTACCAATGCAAGTCAGTCTATACCTATATTTCATAGCGTATTGAATTGCCTAGAATACTGAAGGGTTAAATAACTTATCCAGCACTACAGAGCCTGAAAATGTCTGAAGCTAAGTTGAACTCATTTAGGTCTTCCTAGCACCAAGGCCAGCACTCCATCTATTATGCTATGCTACAGTAAGTGTTAAGTAGATGAAAAATAAAAAATTATCCTGAGACTAGACTCAGCCATCCATTCTTTCAACATCTATTTATTAAACAGCCTTTGTATGCAAAATACTGTGCTAGCTACTGCGGGGTGAGGATGGTGTTAAGAAGTGATAAGGACTATTTTCTTCAGTGCTTACCTTTTTGATGAACTACGTTAGGGTATTTGTTTCTTAAAATATACATGTTGCTTACCTGATAAGTATTTTTTAAATTAGTGCTCATTGAATTAAGTGAAAAATGCCTGATTGTGTTGCTGTTGATGTTTAGATGTATTACATTTGAAAAGACAGCTATATTTCACATGTCTTTTCTGCAGAGCATTTCTGGGGCCCAAAGACCTTTTCCCTTATAAAGAATATAAAGATAAGTTTGGAAAGTCTAACAAAAGAAAAGGATTTAATGAAGGCTTATGGGAAATAGAAAATAATCCCAGAGTCAAGTTTACTGGATACCAGGTAAAGAATTTATATTATTTTCCTTCATATCTCATCTCTTAGTTTTAGCTTTTATGCTGTAATGATTTTGTGCAGACATATATTCTTTCTGCTAATTGGTTGATTACCTACTAGGAACACAAACTCCAGAAGACCAGCTAAATGTTTTCAGTAAATAGTGCTCCTAATGCTGTGACTGACTATGACTTTAATGTGCAGGTTTCCATCATCAAAACTTGATTGGTCCCTTCAGAGTTAAAGCTTCTTCATCTGATCATTGATGTTTAAGTGGCCACTGGAAGAAATTCTTTCTGCCAGACCTTTCTCTCCAGAGCCTTAAGAATAAGCCAAGCTGTTTCTAAGTAAAATGCCTAAAGTATAGCCATTTCTTATCACCATTTCCATGTGAGTATGTGTGTCTGTGGTACTTTGCACAATGTAATTAGCTGATCTTTTATTATTTTTCAGGCAATTCAGCAACAGAGCTCTTCTGAAACTGAGGGTGAAGGAGGCAATACTGCAGATGCCAGCAGTGAGGAGGAAGGTGATAGAGTAGAAGAAGATGGAAAAGGCAAAAGAAAGAATGAAAAAGCTGGCTCAAAACGGAAAAAATCGTACACTTCAAAGGTTACAGAGGAGCTTTTCCCATTGTAACTAATGTCACATGCATGATAAAAGGGCATACTCCCTTCTGGTCTACTTAGTCACCAGTAGGTGTTTACTGGGTGCCTACTCTATGTATAGCCCTGGGTTATACATATATTCTCTTTGCGGAATTCAAAAGATGCATAAAACATGGCCCTGCCAACCAGGAGTTGAAACTTTAGCTATAGAACAAGAGACTGTGTTTGTCATGCTACAGGAGTGTAAACTAATGAAATCCAACTTACCAGATGAGATAAGCTCAAATGACATTTTAGAAGCTGCAAGTAAGACAGTGCTTCAAAGTAGAGAGGTAGTGTCTAAATTGGTG
The DNA here is from genome assembly GCF_003287225.1 of Phascolarctos cinereus. Taxonomy (NCBI): domain Eukaryota; kingdom Metazoa; phylum Chordata; class Mammalia; order Diprotodontia; family Phascolarctidae; genus Phascolarctos; species Phascolarctos cinereus. The sequence continues at coordinate 111,603,203 of NW_027555736.1, read as the reverse complement.
GGCAAAGACAGGAGTGTTGTTATCTTATTGGGTTTATTATAATTGATTTGTCACACAGGTATAATTGAATACTTAATTTGTTCCGTTTAAATTCTGTTTGGTGCTTATGTAATAATAGGTTAGCTATATTTTAAGTATCTCTCACAAGTAAGTACTAAATGTTTTTCATCCCTCCATAGGCTCAGATCCTCAGCTATGAACTTCATTTCTAAACCCACGTATATTTATTTTGAATAGCTTATTATGGCTTAATTAACTCCTATATACTATTGGTGATACCTTAAATTGTATTCATTAGTTCATATTGCAAGATTAAGTGTAGTGCAGGTATGTATGACTGGAAATATCATTGTTTCATTTTATGATTGGTAAGACAACTCCTAATAAGGGAGCCTATGGTTGGAAAGAATCATATATTTACTCAGAAGTTACTAAGAAATATTTCAGTTCTATTGTTTTAAGCTCTTACTAAGAATTCTGAAAGATATAATGGCACATTAAGGTACATAAAGCACTTTCCTAACAGTAACCACCAATGAGGCAAGTAGTGTGTTGCTATCCTCAGTGTACAAATGAGGAGACTGAGTTTCAGAAAGGTTAGGTGCATTTCCAAGAGTGACACAGCCAGAAAGAATTAGAAGTAGTGTTCAAACTCAGTGTCTCTCGACCCCAAGTCTAGTATTCTCTCCATTCTGCTGTTATGCCACATTGATACATGTTTAAATTCTTGGCCCACAATTAAAAATATAAGACACTACATTTATTCTTTATAAATTACAAAAAGAAAAAAAAATCACCCTATAAAATATTTAATGAACATTTAAGTGAGGGGAATGTTTATCTCCTATTCCATGTCACACACAGTCTTAACAGATATTTTAGTCATAGGTGATCTGTACCAGATATAATCCTAATAAAATTAGAACCTTTCCCTACCTATCAACTTAAGTCAGATGTAATCAGGTATCCAGAGAGAGGCATTGTGGCAAAGTAGATAGAGAGCCAGCCTCTGAGTCAGAAATCCCTGTGTTCAAGTTCTGTCTCAGAAACATACCAACTGTGTAAACAAAGGCAAGCCATTTTCATCACTTGGTGCCCCAGGAGACTGTAAAACTCTCTCTTCCAAGTATTTATTGATTTGTATTGATAGAGGAAGCATCTTCACTGGGAGAGCCTCCATCAATCAAATCATAGGTTTGGTCTAAAAAAAAAAAAGCTAAACATGATAGGAACATGTTCTGTTGTGAGTGGGGTGAGGAGGGAAGAAGTACTGATCTACCTAAATTTGGCTCCAAAGTGATTAGAGGTTATCATCATTTTTCTCTCCAGTTAATGTGAACCAAAGATCATACGTTATGTGATCAGAATGCCCTAGCCTCAATTCAGATTTGGAAAATTCTGATTTTCCCAAATGCCTTTTAAAGCTTATTGTATATGCTGTTTTCTCACATTTGGTCTTTTATTACAAAGTGGTCCTCTTTGGCACTATTGGACATTTGAGATGTGTGTGTGTGTGTGTGTGTGTGTGTGTGTGTGTGTGTGTGTGTGTGTTTTGCATAGGCAGTCAGGGTTAAGTGACTTGCCCAGGGTCGCACAGCTAGTAAGTGTCAAGTGTCTGAGGTCAGATCTGAACTCTGGTCCTCCTGACTCCAAGGCCAGAGCTCTATCCACTGTGCCCCATTTGCTATATTTTCAAAATTATCTTTTCTTTATTTACTAGGAGAATAAAAAATGTTTCTTTTTTCTTTATTGTAATAATTTCTAAATTATCTAAATGTGGATAAATATGGATAATCAGATCTCTGATTATATATGTAAATATATTTAAACTCTGTCATCTAATGTGAAAATCACCCAGTTTTAGCCTAATTATAATTTCCATTTTGGGCTTGATTAGTTGATTCGGTTAAGTAAAATAGAATCTTGTACAGAATTTAAGTGAACAGTATTTCTCTTGATTCAGTTATATTTTGTGTCTTTATATCTATCAAGTGATTTTTTTCTCTTCAGAAATTACACTTTTTTTTATTGGTTGTGTGGCTAAGCACCAATTTGCTGATCCATTTCAGAGACTTTTTCAGTGACTAAATCACTTTTATCTAACAACACAGTGAGGGGACTGATAAATCCTTAAAAGAAAAGTGTTATAGAGATGTTAAGTGGTACTTTTTCCTTTAAGGTATATTAGTATAGACCTACTTATTAGTGAATTCATGGTTATTCAGTTAAACAGCTCTGGCTGGAAAGCCATTAAAAATTCAGACTTTAGCAATTTCTTACTTTCTCCTACTCTGTTTTCAAGTACTTAATGACAGGAGAATAGGACTCATCTACCAGCATGATCCTCGGTTTTTAAGTAGGTATAATTGAAATTATTAAAGTTCGTTATGTTAGTAGTTTTTAACAATTAGTTTTTCTAATGCTGTTCTCACAGTGTATCTTTTGGTGCTTAATCACCAAAGTTTAAAGTTTTGTCATAGTGACAAAAGTAGAAATGACAAAAATAGAATACTATCTATTCCATTAATGTAACCCAAAAGGAGATTTCATTCAAATAGCCATATTCTGTTTCCCCTTACGGAAAAATTTTCTACTAGAGTCAGTGGCTAACTTAATAGGCTATCTGTTCTGGTTGCATGTTTGCAATGTATTCTGAATTCACAAACTGTTCTGAGCTTCAAGTTGAGAATTGTAGTGCTTTGAGACCTGAGAGATCATTTAGTCCAGTCCCTTACTTTCTAAATGATGAAAGTAAGTCCAAGAAAGGTTGAATGACTCTCCCAAGGTCATTAGATGGTAGTCATTCCAGTACTATATAAAGCTCATTTCCCCCCTGACTCCCAGCTTCATTTTTCCTGCTGCATTGCATTGCATCAAAGAAAGCCTCTCAAGCAGTGAATTGCCCCAATGATAGAGAAGACTTTTTGGTGCCACATTTGATGGGCTTCTCTTGCTTTCTAACTTGAATTTTAGCTTTTGACTCTGTTTTTTTTTAACGTGTCTAAACTTTTAGAAATCCTCTAAGCAGTCACGGAAATCTCCAGCAGATGAAGATGACAAGGACTGCAAAGAGGAAGAAAATAAGAGCGGCTCTGAGGCTGGAGATGCAGGCAATGACACAAGAAACACGTCTTCAGACTTGCAGAAAACCAGTGAAGGGGTAATTCTGTGCTTATACTATTCTCTTACTTTCCATTGCATTAGAAATCCTTTTGCTGGAGAATCAGGGCCCTTCTGTCAATGATATTCCTACCAGCAGCAAAATCTAAAGGAGTATTAGGCACAATAAATATTGCTAAATAGTGAAATGCACAACTGTTCTTAAATGTGGGCACAGATACCTCCCCAGAGTATTATCCTGAGTTCAGAGAGCCTGAGGACAGAAATTAGCTTGATGGGTAGTGTACCTGATGATTGGAACTTGGCACCATATTTACATATTATTTCTTAAAGGAAGGTGTTAAATGCTTCAAAGATACATTGAAATTGATAAGTACCACTTGAAATCTGACAGCAGTATTTCTCTTAATTAAATTAAATATCAGTATATTAAATTTTCAGTAGTATAACTAAAACAGCATTATGGCTGATTCTTCTCTCAGAATTTATCAGCTATACATGGGAACAGGCTTTTTTACATTATCTTTCTTGAATAGATATGAAACTTATGCTAATTTCTGAAGTCAGAAGACTTCCACCTTTGTAGGAATATTGCTGAGAAGGAAAATTTGTTCATAGGAATTTTCCAGCTGTCTGTTCTATTGTTCTGCCTTGAGACATTAGTTGGTAACCATTTTAAAACAGTAAGATTAATTGGCCATGAGATGGCACTATTTGTATACTACTGAAGTATAGGTCCGTGTAGTTACGGTGCTGCACGGTTTATTATTATCACAGTACTATTAAGTTCTAATTTCAGTTGCACTCTTTCTCAGACTTAATTTAGCAGAGCTGATATATTTCAGTGAGGCAGAAAAGCATTTCAGATTACTATATCTCATAATAAAATTAGAGACAAAGGCAGAACTTAGCAGTTTCAGTGCTCCTCTCTCAGAGACCAGCTTGAAATGCACACTTAAAAAGGAAACATTGGATGTTTTGAGTAGCCCTGAAAGTATTAGAGGGTTAGGTTTGGATTTTTTTTAAAAAAAAGGATTCTCAAATTTTCTCTCAGAAATAAAAATATAAAATACAGCAGAGCCTCAAATGATTAAATAGAGCATATTGCAGAATAGTACTTATAGTTTAGTAACTCCTGCATATTTGGGGGAAAATAAATGGCCCTTTTGATGATTTTGAACTTTGCACAAGGTTTTGAATTTTAGGGGCCTTGTTAAGGGCCTAAACTCTGAATTCTGCTTGAGCGTCAGTTTTTGTTGTGGTGGTTGTGGTTGTTGCTTTGTTTCTTGATTCTTCTCAGCAAGTTTGAACCTCCTTGAATCTCTAAGAACTTATGCAAATCAGGCTGCTGCTGATGACCCCTGAACTGTCTTTTGCCCACCTAATTTCTGCAGAACTCACATTCTTCAAGCTGCTTATATTGGCTAAAACCATAGTTTTATGTAAAACCGACACTGAGCTGTTTTGGAAGAGGATTTAGGCATTCAGTAATGTAAAAACCTTCTGTTCTATTCATTCTCTTGGTTAGAAACAGCTGAGTGGCGCAGTGCATAATGTTGGACTTGGAGTCAAGAAGACCTGAGTTCAAAACCTGCAACACCCACTTAACTTCTTTATATCTCTGTTTCCTCATCTGTAAAATGGGGATAGATAGCACCTACCTCCGAGGATTATTGTGAAGATCAAAGAAATGATACATGTACAACATTTTATAAACCTTAAAGCATTATGTAAATGCTAGTTATTATTATTAATAATAATTTCTTAGACTATGTTAGTCCCCTTCTTTCTATAAGCCAGCCAGGAAATTGGCGGTTCTTACTAAATATATTCTATTCAAGCTACTATGTGGTACTTCCTGACAGAAGATTGTGTAGTTTTTCTAAAGGAAGAAGTTTATCGTAACAGGATTTTGTGTTGTTATACCTAAAGTGTTGGTTCCAAATGGACAATAGGAGTAGTTTTTCCTTAGGTGTGAGGAGAGCCATCCCACTTCAGTGGGATGACTAGAACTAAGATTGGAGCTAGAAAGAGTCATGTGCTTCTAGGTAGACAGGCCATTACTCCTAGAGGAAAACAACTAATGGCCATTTACCAAGGAGCCAAACTTCCTTTGTTCCTAAGTGAAGTGCATACTTTTTTTTAAACAGGACTTCCATGGAAATATCTGTCCCATCCCTATAGGAGTATGGGCATGAATTTGGCAACAGTGTGTAGGATAGACTGGGGTGGGGAGAAGCTTGAGGCAGAGAAATCAGTTAATTTGAGGAGCATCTAAGTGAATATTAAGGTCCACTAGTAGAAGAACAGGAGCTGGGGAGGAGAGAAAGACGGTGAGCCAGAGATTCAAAGGAGGCAGAAACCTGGGAGTTGTTATAATATAGCTACCATAACATGGGTCAAGTGGAAAATTTTGATTGAGTAGACTTCAAGAGACGAACAAACACTGCAAAGACACAATATATTCCTGCCTTGAGAAAGTATCTGTACTGGTAATTATGATGCAATTACTACTTGTGTTGCAGATATGCAAAGTTGATAAGGGACGGGCAGTCCTTGATGCCCTCATATTTGGTTATACATATCCATAATAACTCATTAAAGAAGGAAAGTTCTGCATGTCACCATGTCTCAAGATTGAATAGATTTGTATTGCTATTTATCAGAAAGGGACAGATGATGTATGGAAATAAAAAATAAAGGTCATCGTAGGTCATTCAAGATATCCACATCTTAGAGTTTCCCTCATTGATTTAGTATAAGTGGGATGGAGACAAGTGTCCTAATGATTGTTTGTGCCCACTTCAGTGGGATGACTAGGACTAAGATTGGAGCTAGAAAGAGTCATGTGCTTCTAGGTAGACAGTCCATTACTCCTAGAGGAAAACAACTAATGGCCATTTACCAAGGAGCCAAACTTCCTTTGTTCCTAAGTGAAGTGCATACTTTTTTTTAAACAGGGCTTCCATGGAAATATCTGTCCCATACCTATATACAGCATCCCCATTTGGGGTTTTCTTCACAAAAATACTGGAATGATTTGTCATTGCCTTCTCCAACTCATTTTACAGATGAGGAAACTAAGGCAAACAGAATTAAATGACTTGCCCAGGTCACACAGCTAGTGAGTGTCTGAGGTCTTATATGAACTCAGGAAAATGAATCTTCCTGACTCCAGGCCCATCACTCTATCCGCTACACCATCTAGCTGTCTTGTATACAGTATCTACAAAACCTTATGTCTAGACCCTATCTTCATATTTGCTATGAAGGATAGAGAGGTACCTAAAGACCCTACCAGCACCACCATATTCGCTAAGGCCCAAATCATTCAGGAATCTCTCCGTTACATCACCTAGCTGCCTTGTATACAGTATCTACAAAACCTTATCTCTAGACCCTATCTTTATATTTGCTATGAAGAATAGAGAGGTGCCTAAAGACCTTACCAGCACCACCATATTCACTAAGGCCCAAATCATTCAGGAATTTTAAAATTTTCTCCAGGATGCAAATGGATACTTAGTGGTAGTTACAGAATATGGAATTTGAGCAATTTGATCAGTGCTCTTATATTCCGATATATTTTCCCTCAAAAAATTTAAATTGCAACACATTCATACATGCCCATATGGTAAATTCTTGACTGTGTTTTCCCATAAGTTCACTGTAGTATATCTACCCAGTGTGTTCTCCTTAAATTGCATAAAAACACAATTGTGTAAATACAATGTAATTGTGTAAATACAGTGAAGAGCATGGGTTGTTCATCTGTTGTCCCTGACTCCTGCTTTGTTACTGACCTATCTTTTTTTTCCCTGATCATACATTTCTTTGTTGGCATCTTCTACATTGCTTCTCCTGTATAATTACTTGTTCATTGTGCATTGAGGCTTCTTCATGGCTACCATACTCCTCTCCATTGCCCTTTGGGCCACCCTGTGCTTCATTTCTTCAGATATTATAAATGTTCCATGAGTTGTGGCTATGCAGTATCACCAGAAAGAAGAACATTGATGTTAAAAAAGATAGGCCTTTATTTCACTGAGCAGCTTGATATTATTAAAGTAATTTTATAATTTCCCAAAGGCAATAATCCTATATTTCCTCTGCCTGTTCCATTCTGGGTCCAACCCATTACGTACTTTCAGTCCCTGAACAAGATATAAATATACTGATAGAGAAGTTCTGTGTCTATTGTCCATACAGTTGCACACCATAGTCTGGATAAGAGGGGTTTTATTTTCTGATGTGAATAGTTAGAACAGGCTTTTCTGAGTGGTCCTGAATCTCATGTAGGATGTTTTACAATGTACATGGGCTTGATGAAAAACCCATGATGTCATCCACCCACAAACAGTGAAATGCTATGCCTTTAAGTAAATAAAAGTAATCCCTTTTGTATGTTCATATACCATCTTTGCTTAGAGAGGATGTTCTTCCACTCTATTCTAGAAAGTAGGAAGATGGGGATTTTATCTGTTAATACAGATGGCGTTTAAAAAGGTACTTCTTACCCTAAATCTAGGTAACTGTATGTTCAGAAATCCTCTCTTAATCTCCAACAATATGAATTTAGTAACAGAAGTCCAGTATATAATCTTTTTTTTTAAATTTCATTTTATTTTTTGTTAATTTTTAACATTCATTTTTTAAATTTTGAGTTCCAAAATCTTTCCTTCCCCTCCGTGCCTCTCCTCCCCACTGAGAAGGCAAACAATATTATACCCATTATACATGTGAAATTGTGTAAAACAGTTCCATATTAACCATGTTGCAAAAAAAGCAAAAAATGAAAAAAGTGAAAAATATGTTTCAATCTGCACTCATAGTTCATCAGTCCTCTCCTTGGAGGTAGATAGCATTTTTCATCATGAGTCATTTGGAATTCTCATGGATTATTCTATTGATCAGAGTAGCTAAGTCTTTCACAGTTGATCATCATTGCAATTTTGCTGTTACTGTTTACAACAATCTCCTGATTCTGCTCATCAGTCCATGTAAGTCTTCCCAGCTTTTTCTGAAACCATCTGGCTCATCATTTCTTATAGCATAATAATATTCCATCACATTCATATACCACGACTTGTTTAGCCATTCCCCAGTTGATGGACATCCCCTCAGTTTCCAATTCTTTGCCAGCACAAAAAAGAGCTGCTATAAATATTTTTGTTCATATAGATCCTTTTCCTTTTTCTTTTATTTTTTTTTTGGGAAAAACCTAGTAGCAGTATTGTTAGGTCAAAGGGTATGCATGGTTTTATAGCCCTTTATGCGTAGTATCAAATTGTTCTCCAGAATAGTTGAACCAGTTCATAGCTCCATCAGCATGCATTAGTATATCTATTTTTCCATATCCCCTCTAGCATTTGTCATTTTCCATTTCTGTCATGTTAGCCAATCTGATAGATATGAGGTAGTACCTCAGATTTGTTTTATTTTGCATTTCTCTAATTATTAATGGTTAGAAGCATTTTTATATAGGACTATCATTAGCTTTGATTTCTTCTTCTGAAAATTGCATGTTTATATCCTTTGATATGAATTTATCAATTGGGGAATGGCTCTTATTTTTTATAAATTTGTCTTAATTCCCTATATATTTGAGAAATGTGACCTTTAACAGAGAAATTTACTGTAATATTTTCCCAGTTTCCTGCTTTTCTTCTAAAAACCGATGTCGGTAACTAATGTGAAAATATGTTTAATATGAATGTACACATTTAGCTTATATCAGATTGCACGCTGTCTTGGGGTGGGGGAGGAGAGGGAGGAGGAGAAAATTTGGACCTCAAAATCCTATGAACGTAAATGTTGAAAACTAAAAATAAATAAATAAAGTATTGAAAAAAATAAAAACATCATCCAAACAAGTGACTTGGGGAGAAAAAAAAAGAACACTGATAACATTTTCACATATAAGAAGTAAATAATTTGACCTTAAAAAATAAAAACAATGTTGGTTTTGTTTGTGCAAAACCTCTTTTATGTAATCAAAATTATTCTTCTTACCTCCTATAATCCTCCTTATTGCTTATTTGGTCATAAACCTTCCTTTATCCATAGATCTGACAGGTAAATTTTTCCATGCTCCCCTAATTTGCTTATGATAGCCCCCTTTGGGTCTAAGTCATGTATCCCTTTTGAGCTTATCTTTGTATACAGTCTGAGGTATTGGTCAATGCCTAGTTTCTGCCAAACTGCTTTCTAGTTTTCTTAGCAGTTTTTGTCAAAGTTCCAGATAGATCACTGATGCACGTTGGTGCAGTTTTGTCTAGCTCCAAAAGCTGGGACCTATTGGGTTTATTAAATGCTAGGTTACTGTGATAATTTACTACTGTATATTGTATACCTAATTAACTCAGTATATAATATTGAGGGATTTCACTTTTGGAGCATCCCTATATTGTTTGGGCTTTGTGTGACTCTTTAGCTATCCTCAGCTGTTGTACCAACCATCTTGATCCAGACCATACCGTCTTTCCCTTTGGCTCGGAAGGCTGCCACAAAGAGTGAGGATGGGGCCCTCAACAGAGAGGTAACTAGATTAGCTGGGGGCCAGGAATCCCTAATGAGGGATATATCACCCCTGTCTCTGGCTGACTTTTCTGCTTCACTGTCACAGAGAGCAGAATGTTGTTACAACCCACCTGAGTTGTTTGGTGGTTAGGGGATAGGGAATCTTATCAAGGAATGTACCCTAAAGTTGATTTCCCTTTCACTCATTCTGGTCAGAAATTGCTTATAGAAGAGAAATAGCCAGCATCCAACTGGAAGAATATAGGCAGGAACCTCTGAACCGAAACTAACTAGTTCTAAGTTTTGGATCAGTCTCAAAGTCATTTGCTTGCCAGAGGAAGAGCCAAAATTAGAGAGAACGCTAGGATCTCTAAGCAAGGTGAAGGGTCTGTATCTGTACAGCCTCCCAGGGGCCCCCGAACCCCAGAGATGGCAGCAGTGGAGAGAAGTTCCTGTTCCAAGGAGAGCAGTAAGGGACAGAGACATGGTTTAGAATAGCAGATGTGGTCCTGCCCCAAATAACTGAGAGCTGTGCAAGCTATGCAGGTCTGAAGTGAGGGAAGTTATTCCTCTTGCAACCCCAAGAACAGGAATTTTTTCAGTGGAGCCTAAACCACAAAATTTCTAGGAGAGGTACTACATCTATTGGCACTGATCCCTACAGCTCATAGGTCTCTCTACAAAGGGGTTTTCCTGACTCTGGAGCAACTCTGTTACTTCCCCTTTTGGGAGAGATTTTTTAAAATGTTATTTCTGCTTCTCATTTAAAAATTGTTATAGCTGTTACTCCTTGTTTTTTTTTAATTTTAACTTTATTGGAGTGGTGGTGGTGTGGCAGATCCTTTTGAGAACCAAGTCAGGAGTTAACCTAGAGGAATATTGTATAGTTATGTATTAAGTGTGGGGTGGGGTTGGGTATGGACCTAAGCACCAGAGCATCTCAGTTATGGGAGGTCTCTATCCTCTTACAAGGGATTATTGATTTGGGTTATAAATCAATGCTTATAAATTGTGGTGAGGTACTATTAAAAGGAATTTATATATGACTGAGGACTCTTTAAATGTTACATGAAGTACTAGGGAAGATATTTAGGAAAGAGGATTTCAGCAGGTACAGTAAGTTATCAAACACTGGGGAGGGCTTTTATGGTTGCCAGAAAGATATCCTCAACTTTGTCTGTATTCCAATGTGCCCTGAGGCACCCCAGGGTGATTTTCAGAGGCTGAAGGTTTTAACTAGAAGGAAGACTGAGTGGGTATGACCAGGAATAGCAGTGTCATTCCTTTGACAAAGAAGGCCTTTGTTGTGACTTTGTGTCTCTTGTAGGAACAGGTGCTCTGCCATAGAGATTTGTTTGATGGACCATTGGCTCCTTGTTGAAGATGATTGATAGAATTTGGGGATTGGAAGATGATTGGTTGAGTTGTTTGTAGTACAGACCTATACTACAGCCTAGGACTTGTGCTTTAAAAAGGGAGACCAAAAATAGGGAGGAGAACTGAACGTGGATAGATACAAAAGCTGAGAGAGCTTTACGCAGAGAGACTTGGGTCCTTAGTAAAGGAAGTGAAGCTTACGCATCCACACAGCTCCCAAGGAAACCTCTGATCACCCAGAATGACAGCTGTGGAGAGGCGGTGGTAGAACTGTGGGACGGAGAAACAATGGAGATCTTGGAGTGGTAACAACATGGCCCCAGGAGAGGAGGAGGCTTCAGAGCCTTAAAGATAACAGTAGCCAGGGAGAGTGGGAGAATGATGAAAGTTCCCAGACAGAGAAAAGGGAGTTTCTACACCAAGGAGAAGTAAACATGAGCCTTGTCTTTCACTAGTAGTGAGTTAGCTGTCCAGTGAGAAGGGAGTCCCAATCACCAGAGGCTCTATAACACTGGAGTACTGTAATAGGTCCCCCAAGCCAAGATGGCCCTTACCAAAGGTATGAGTTGCTTTGCTGTTTCATGTGCTCTGCTGGGAGTCCTTTCGGTCTTTTTTTTTTTTTTTGCATTTTCTGTGAGATAAAATAAAGATTATATTGGATATGTATCATTAACCTGAGTGCTTATATGGAAGGTTTTTACCTTTTCTATAAAGACCTAGACATAAACCAAGTTGTGTATTTCCTGGGAGTTGGAGTTGGAGCCAAAGGGTGATTTTATGGGAGGTTCCCCATGATTAAACCATGTCTTTGTAAAACCAGAGCTGGTATGAGGTCATAGAGGTTAAGCAAATAATTATGATGGTTTAAATTCCTTCACTTTAGGGTATTTTGCAACAATATTTTAATCATTTCCAGTTCATCTTTTTTTTCTTTTAGTTTAAAAAAATAATTTTGAAGGAAAATGTATTGTTAACTGAGGATTAAAATTAATTTCATTACATTTCAGTCTCATTCCAATTAGACAGTGTTAAATTAATAAAATTTTACCACAGATGAAGATAGCAGATACCTCTGCTTGCTTTTTATTATTATAATCATTATAAAAGTAGCTGAAAAACTTAATATCGACAACCATTTTGGTATCCCTGCAAGCCCAAATCCGTAATTCTCAATGAGGTCCCTTGTGTGATATTATAGAAAGGAAATTAGTAGAGCTCCTTTATCCATGGCTATTTTAGACCCTGCAGAAGATAGCCTACCAGTTGGTTAACAATTGTCTGTTTTCTGCCTCATGCCCCCTATGATGAGAAGGCAATAACTTATCTCAGGCTCAGTTAATGTATTCATTAATTTAGCCTTTTTACTTTTCATAGTGTTGATGTATAAGACCCCCATTAACCTACATTTACATAGTATTTTGAAGTTTACAAAACACTGTCTCTCACAACAACCTTGTAAAATTATTGAAGTGTTATTTTCCTCATTTCATAGATGAGGAAACTGAGGCTTAGAGACATTAAGTGATTTGTCCATGGCCGCACTGCTGTGAGTTCAGCATTGAATCCAAGTCCCATGCTGTTTCCATTGTATCATGATGCTTCCCTCTAAAAATAACACTTTACATTCATATAGAACTTGTGTAAAACTCTTTTCACATGCATTGTCTCATTCGATTATCACAGCTTCCCATTGAGATTGACAAGCCTGTCATCATTCTTATATTACAGATGGCAATATTAAAGCTCTGAGAGGTTTAATTAGTTATTCAGGGTCTTACAACCATTAAGTGTAAGAATAAGGGTTAGAACTCAGATCTCCTGCCTCTTGTTCCTGTGTTCTCTCTACTATATTACACTGTCACCCAAGCAAAAGGACATTATTTCTTAGTTTTTTCAAAATATATTCAATACTCGTGAAACTTTGTTAATTGAAAGTGACTACAGTAAATAAGTTCAAGCTGAATTCAGTAAGGAAATTTATCTTGGTAATATTTCAGTGTTATTACTGCTTAGATGTACTAAAATCCTGTGTTAGTGCAATTCTTCAGAGAGAATCATTATACCCTTGGGTCGGTATAATGATTTTACTAGGATCAGGGTTGGTTATCAAGGTTTATGTTTGATTTTGATTCTTCTGGATTTACTATGCATTCTATATATTGGTGTGGATAGTTTTTGACTGAGATCAAGGTACTGTGCTATATTTACACAAGTAAAGTCTTTGCAAATGGAAGAAGAAAAGTTATTAGGAAAAAATTAATTCTTACAGAGAAAAAACCTTCTCAAGAACTGGGATAACTGAATTCATATTCTGGTTCTGCCACTGATGAAGCAATATAAGCAAGTATCTCTACTGGAAAAAACAGATATACAAGACTGAGATTTAGAACTAGAAGGGGTCTTATAGGCCTCTTCATTTTACTTGTTCCTATTTAGACCAGGATTCTGTGAAGACCACGAATAAGGTAGCATAGGTGAAAATTAAATGTAGATATTAATGATCTCTTGATCAATAAACATATTTAATATGGAAAAACCTGAGTCTCTTTTGGATACTCTTTTAAATATTTGTGAAATTTAGGAATCACAAATTACATCAAAAGGTATTTTTCACTGGGTCCCTCAAATAGTATAATGAGTGATTTAGCTAGTACAAGCTGAAATAAATATGTAATTCAAAATGTGGGCCCAGTGAATATATTATAGAGTGATCATTTGAAATATATTTAGTACTTGGATTCGGGATTAGAAAAAAAGGTATTTTCTCTCTAATGATTAATTTTTCCAAACAACTAATCAAAAACTATCCACATCAATATATAGAATGCATAGTAAATTCAGAGGAGTCTCATAGGAATATAGATTTATAGCTTAAAGCAACCATGGAGATCAGAGAGTATTCTGGGCCAGGGTAAAGAAATGAAAGACTTGTAGATTATTCAGAAAGCCTTGCATCTGCACATCATGAATATTTTCTTCAAGAAAAGAGTTGGAAGGCACCAGATGTGGCAAGCACTGAACCACATCCAAAAAATCTGAAAATTATATCCCAACAAAAAAGAAATAATTGGTAACATGTAGGAGAGTAATTTCAAAATCAGTTTGGCTGTGTACAGTCAGATCATTGACTGGTTAAAGGTCTAAATTAGGGGTGGGGAACCTGTGAACTTGAGGCCATATGTGGCCCTCTAGGTCCTCAAATGTAGCTTTTTGAATCTGTTTGGATTCCATCAAAGGGTCAAATTTGAAGACCTAGAGGGCCACATGTGGCCTCGAGGCCCCAGGTTCCCCACCCCTGGAAATCAGGCGGAATAAAAAATTAAAATGAGAAAGAAAACACTAATTACAATAGCTCCAAATTGGTCAGTTTAAATAATTTGTTGACTTTAAAAATAAAGACATTGACTATAATGCCATTTCTTAGAAAACTTTTAATTGATAAAAAATGTCTGCTATAATGAAGAGGCCAAAGGAACCCAGGAAAAAAAAGCTTAGGCAATTACTACTTGACCTCCTTGCCAAGTGGAAAGATGTGGCAACCATGGGCAACATTGGTTTAGAGCACAAGCTCATTTGCAAAGCAATAGAGTAGAATGATGGAAAATTATAAGCAGTAAAGTGGCCATCACAAAACAATGTGAAGCTGTTACAAGGAAATGAACTTACAAAGAGCTTGGCACGCAAGGAGCTCAGCTAAAACAGATCATGAAGAGAACGTTTTTTGATGAAACTGAAAGAAGAGAGTGCTAAAACTAAGGAGATAAGGAAAAGTTTCCCTTAGGAAGTAGAATCTATGTTGAACTTGAAAGGAAGCTAAGGATTCTCTAACAAAGAGACACAAAATGGAACAGATCTGCTAGTGTTTTTCTATCATTTTATCATCATTATAATAGTAGTGGAATGACTGCATTTGAACACTCTCACCTGGATATCTTATATACTATGTAAGGAATTGGCAGTAGCTTTTAAGAAGAGAAAGGCAAAAAGAGCAACTAAATCCTGCATACAGAACTGGTGATACAATTTCAAAGCCACACAGGGATCATTTTAAAAGATGTCTCAAAGACATATCTTTGGGATATCTTTTTGGAGAGATTCCAAAAGAATATGAAAAAATCTCAAAAATTATTATTACCCCAAACAGGCAACCAAGAAGACATTAGTATTTATCATCGCGTTGCCTACTTTTTCACCTCTACAAAATTTTTTGTGTGAATGTTCTATGTATGTATTGAGTGTGTGCATGATGTAAATAAAGAAGGAATCAGGAAAACTCCTACAAATAACTTTGTACAGTCAATCACTTCTTCACAATCACATAAGTAAGAAGCATAGAAAATAAAAGATGAGCTTTTTATTGTTTGTTCTTGTTTAGTTGTTTTCAACTGTGTCTGGCTCTTCATGACCCCTTTTAGGGTTTTTTTGGCAAAGATACTGAAGTGGTTTGCCATTTCCTTCTCCAGCTCATTTTACAGATGAGGAAACTGAGGCAAACAGGGTGAAGTAATTTGCCCAGGGTCACACAGCTAGTAAGTATCTGAGGCTGTATTTGAACTCAGGTTTTCCTGACTCCAAGCCTAATGCTCTATGCACTGTGCCACATAGCAGTCATCACACACCTTGCTGTTAATGACAAATGGACTTTTACTTGGTAGAATAAAATAACAGCATTATAGGCTTTTCTAAGATCATAAAATAATCCTTACTAGATTTAACTACAGAGATAACTGTGTTCAGTAATCCTCTGATTATCACTTCAAGTGAGGCATAAAACAAGACACCTATGCTTGCGAGGTATATAGATTATCTTGATTCCATGAAAGATCCTGCAGACAACACAAATGGAGGAGGGATTTTTTATGGATGCTAAGGTCTTCCACATGCCCTTGCATGAAGATGGTATTTTGTTGATTGCATAAAGTCAGAGAAAAACTAGAGGGCCTCCTAGATGAAATCCATGGCCACTCAAAAGAGAATGGCTCAGCAATTCACATAGTAAAAACCAAATGGGTGAAGAATGCATATTGCTCAAATTATGACAGATAGTTAGAAGGATTAGCCCATTGAGTGTACTCCGCACTGAACATACCATCTGGAGTGTTGTGTCCAGTTCTGGATACAAAATTTTAGGACAGAAATTGAGGAACTGGAGAATATCTACAAGAGAATCATAAGATTGTATATTTAGAGCTGGAAGGAACCTTTATCATATTAATGCTAATGGGTAGAGCCAGTGGATTGAAGACTCATCTTCCTGAATTCAAATCTAGTCTCAGACATTTAATAGGTGTGTGCTCCCTGAGCAAGTCACTTAACTTCTGCCTGCCTCAGTTTCTTTATCTATAAAATAAGGTTAATAATAGCACCAAGCTCTCAGGGTTGTGAGGAACAAATGAAATACTTATAAAGTTCTTAGTATAGTGCCTAGGACATAGTAGGTACTATATAAATACTAGCTGTTATTATGCCTTGCAGTAGAGGAAGGGGTATGAAAATCACAAATCCTCTGAAATACTGAAGTATAAAATAGGCTTGTTTTGAATGACAGTTTTTATTTAACTTACTTATGAGTGCCTATTATATATTATTTTGTTTTCTGTATGTGAAAGTCACATATGTACAGTAAAATATTATGTAGTTCATAGTTTCATGATCAAACTGCCCCCCATTATTCTGAATTAGCTACATTTATTGCACATGATAGATTGATGGTAGCACAGAAATAAACCCTTAATTCAGCCACACTTTCAAAGGTTAGATTTTTAAATGTATAAAACCTCTATTTGTGCATAATATTTTGGTAAGCACATAAGATCATAGGATCATAGAGAGCTGGAAGGCCAGTTCAATAAAGATTTACTAAACAGCTACTATGTGCCAGATGCTGTGAACTCTGGGGATATTAAAAAAAAGATAAAAGACAGTCCTTCCTCTCAGGGAGTTCATAGTCTAACAGGGGGGAATGACATGCAAAACAGATAGGTACAAGCAAGCTACATACAGGATAAATTGGAAAACATCGACAGAATAAAGTCAACTAGAATTAAAGGGGACTGGAAAAGGCTTCCTGTTGAAGATGGGGTTTTACCTGGGACTTGAAAGAAGCCAGGGAAGTCAGGAGACAGAGACAAGGAAGGAGAGAATTCCAGACATGGAGGAATTCTAGGGAAAATGGTTGGTCTTAGGAGATGGAGTGTCTTATTCAAGGTGCAGGGGAGGTAAGGTATAAAAAGACTGGAAAAGTAGGGGGGGGAAGAAAGGTTATATGAAGGGTTCAAATACCAATTGGAGGATTTTATTTTTAATCTCAGGTGATAGGGATTCTCTGGAGTTTATTGAGCAGGGGTGGTGACATGGTCAGACTTTCTACTTTAGAAAGGGACCTTAGAGGTCATTAAGTTCAACCTCCTCATTTTAGAGATGAAGAAACTGAAACCCAGAGCTGTTAAATGACTTAGTATCACACAGCTTGTAACTGTCTGAGGCAAGATTCAAATTTAGGCCTTCATGACCTCAAGTAGAATGCCAAATCTGCTATACACGTTGAGCTTCTCATGGACAAATGCATTGTCTTGAAGTGGTTAAGACTACTACTACTGTTGTCATTTTATGTTAAATAGTAATATTTCGTTAGAAGGCCATAGGATGATATGATTCCAGGGCTTTCCAGGGCTTCAATTAAAAATTTAAACATTAACACAGCTTTCTTTGCATCTGTGTCCATATACTTTTTTGCTCTTCTCACAAAGGTTGTCTCAGAAATTATTATTAAATAAATTCGCTTTGGTTGATTAATAATTTGTAGTTATCTTAAGTCTTACTCCCCAGTTCCTCATCATACCATGGAGGTGGCTCTAAGTTCTGGGAAGCAATGCCAGCAGAGACCAATTTCTGACAGGTTCTGCTGTTCCATAAGGGCTTCAAAGTGCCCTGGTGATAGACCCTGTCAGCTTTCCAAGAACCAGCCTACAGAAGGTGTTGAGAAAGGCCTGTCACCAGTACCTTAGCCACCAGGAGACGAATTTTTTGCTATGGCAATGCAATTATTTTAATGATTTATATATATAAATATATATATGTATCCTTCCTTGAATGAAGAAAATTTAGTAGTCATATCCTCCCAAAGGCAAAACTTCCAAAGTACCTGTAAGCCTAATCTTATCTCTACTATTTTTGTTCACTAATAAATAAGTAGTTGTCTGTATCATGAAAAATCACAGACTGTGGGTGCTATTATTTGATATTCCTTCCCCCCTCCCCCACCTGCCCAGGTATAGATGAAAGGAAGCTAGGAGATGCACCCACTGTGGCCCTAAGGGAAAAGGAAATTTCATAACTTTTCCCCCTTATTCCTAAGGTTATTTTCAAATGGAAAGATTTCATAGGCTGTAGCTACATGTATCTTGTGTAATGAAGAGCTGAAGTAATTATGCAGGTAAATGTTTTTTGGCAAAAGGGCTTTGGTGATTGAATTAGCCACCTAATCGCCTGGGCTCTCCAATACACTTTTCATGTGAAAACACAGCCATAGTGTTGCGGGCTGAGAAGTTGAGAGGTTGTGACCCCTCAAAGCCTGAAGTACATGGGTCATCTGGAATGAATTCACAGACTCAAGCATTCTTTAAGCCAAGGTGGCTAAGTTTATTGTTACGCTTTTCAGCAGGCAAGGATTCTTAAAGGATTCTGCAACCTTAGATGTACAGTTAAAGTTTATATAGGATAAAATACAATAAAACATGTGCTAACTAGGTGATTCAGGGCGGGATGAGGGAGTGGTTAAGGAGTGGTCAGTTCTTAAAAGAACATGCCCTTCTTGTACCCACTGTGCAGGCATTTTACCCAGAGTTCACTAGGAAAAGCCCACAAGGGGGGCCACATGGAGGTGTGGTTTTAGGCCTGCTACGTCACTAAGTCAACTAGAGTTCAGGGTAACTGAGAGTTGTCGAGTCTGCCACCAATCAGTGTCTTGTTAGACAAGATAGATATGGGGAGTATACATATGTCTTAAGTCTAGAATACAGTTAATGAGGAGCCCAGGATGTAGATAATAAGGTAGGGCAGTAGGATAGTATAGTAGTGGGTAAGACTGTCTTTATGACCCAGTGCAAAGTCAGTTTAAACTAATAAATCCTTCAAGTGCTGTTTGGAACTGCACCAGGGAGAGAGATAAGGGTCTTGCTGGGACCCACTCATGAGTAACTGCTAAGCACAGGGTCCTTGGGCTGGGGAGAAACTGTCAGGAACAGTGTTTCTGAGGCTAGGGAGACATTAGGGTCCAAGTACAAGCACCCAAACATAAGCACCCAGGCACCACATCAATAGGGGGAGTATATTTCTACTAATGATAGAGAAAATAGTCGTTTGGAAATTATTCTGATTTTATTAAAATAGTATAAATTAAAGTTTTTAATTGGGCAAAATATGAAAGGATCACAAGTATTTCTCTTATAAAAAGTTGATTTCTAAATTCCATGTCAGTTCTTAAAAGTTTATATTGTGGATTTCTGCACTCTCCCCCCCAATTCATCTTTATTAATTCTATTTTGAAAAAGCAAGATACTTATATTTCTACGACCTCAACTTTTTTCTCCTGTTTCTCAAAACTACATGTTATAAGTTTTAGTGATTGTCAAAAATAATGTGTATATCCTTCAATTCATTATCTTTCTCACAGACCCTTCCCCTCTTCCAAACTTCCCTATTTCTGTTGAGGATACCGTTGTCCTCCATCCAGGCTTGCAAATTCAGTGTTATCTTCAGCTCCTTCTCACACACCTCATAAATTCAGGCCATTGCTAGATCTTCTTGTTTCTACTTTTATATCTCTCAGATGTATTTCTCTGTCTCTACATACACAGCCACAACCATAGTTCAGGCCCTTACTGCCTGCCTCACCTGACCAGAAGTCTCTCCCCTTTCCACCTTTTCATTCTTCTTACCTTTTGCCCCCCTCCATGCATTCTGTGATCCAACAGGTAGGCCCATTTACAGTTCCTTAAACATATCATCATCTCCAGCCTCCACGATGTTGAATTGGCTCTTCCCTCAACTAGGAATTCCTTGGACCTCCTCCCCCCACCTCTACCTTGTAGCTGCCCTGACTTCTTTTCAGATTCAACTCAAATCCCATCTTCTGTAGGAGGCTTTTGGTGGTTCCCCCAGCTTCCCCTCTCAAACTGCCTTTCATTCTCTCTCTTTGTACATGTTTGTGTGCATGTATATATGTATATGCATATGTATATATACATACATATTCACATGTGTGTATATATATGTATACATCTATTTGTCTGTCTGGTATATACCTAGTTATTTACATGCTGTCTCCCCCATTGGAATGTAAGCTCCTACAGGGCAGGGACTTTTTGCCTTCCTTTGTATCCCCCATGCTTAAGCACAGTTTGGCACATAGTAAGTGCCTAATAAAGTCTTGTTTGTTGTGAATTGACCATTTTGAACATCTCACCTTTCATGTTGACACTTCTTGTCCTGGAATGCTTTTGTACCAGAGAATGTCAGTTTCTGCTTACTATAAAGCCCAACAAGTAATTAGAAAGCTCCAGAATTTTAATTACCTTCATTGAATCCTGCACAGTTCAATTATCCTGTATTAAGTACCTACTTTGAATAAAACACTGGGAGTAGAAAGACAAAAATCAAACTAATTCTGCCCTCAAGAAGCTCAATTCCACTGCTGTCCTGGAGTGCTCCTCCAAATTGTAATCCAAATTTTTTTCCTTTGAATAGTGACCTTCCTAATGTTTCCTTATGCATTCCTTATCTTGTACTGATCTATGTGTATGTACAAATAGATATGTATTCATGTGTATGTATATATATCTATATCTATATCTATATATATATATGTAGACATATATATGAAGATACTCCACACAAGCTGTTTCCTCTTAGTATTTGTGAATATTACAGTATTAAGTATAAACAAAATCTAAAAGGTCAGGTTTAAATGCAGTATTTAGAATCTCACTTTTGTATCACAACAAATTAAACCCTTATAGCTACCTAATGGTTCGTTTTCTTCTTTTTTACAGACTTAACCAACATAATGAATACTGAATAATAAGGGAAACCACAAGAAGGTTACATGTTTGATTGTCTCGGGTTTGATATGAATCAACACATACTCATTGTTACCATCAGTAGAGTCCCAGTTTGTATGCACATTATTCACATTCCTCTCTGTTGTGTTTGCAAAAAAATAAGACATTTTAGTTTTTTCTAAGGGTTATCGATTCACTTTCTCATTTGGCTGCATGAAGTTGCCCTTAACCATGGACTGATGATGGTGATGAGGAAGATTTTTACACTGAGTTGTACATCTGGATGTGTTTTACCAATAGAAAGGGCAGTTCTTATCATCCTCCTCTTACTTCTACCCCACCCTCTCCCACCACTAAATTAAATTCAAATCAGCATTTTTACAAAAGAGCCCAACAGCATAAAGTTTAGGAATGATATTCCCCCTTCATAATGGAATTTGGGGATTAATTCGTAGAGATAGAATTGTAAATTACCACAAGGCCATTCTTTGTTAATTGATTGATTGAAAATGAAAGCAAAATTGTTCTTGACTTATGAGGCCACGTGCAGAACATTCAATAATGTTGTAAAATACCTATTTCTTATTAGAAATAGCTAGCTGAGAGCTAATACTTCTCAAAAAAATCACATTGTTACGTACACAAATTCACTTAGCTTCTCTGTGTGACGTTAGTAAAAGTCTTTTGTGTTCCTTTAGATTAAGGCAAGGACTTTTTTTCCAATACCAATACGACTTGAACTAATTACTCATGTATCAGATACCTTTCATTTTTAAGCCTGTTTATGATACAGCAGCCCTATGGGAAACCAAAACAAATCACTGACTTTAAAATACTGAAAAGGCTTAAAAAAAAAAGGAACTTAATTCTTCTCTTTTCTTTTGGAAATAGAGCTAGACTAGTTAATAATCATTCCAGAATCATTATGTGTACATTATTGTTGCAATTGTGATAATAGAAAATTTTATTTATTTTTATGCCAGCTAATATTGTGAGAACATATTTAGTCCGTTTGGTTTTTCAATCCTTGTTATGCTTGTCCTTGGAACATCTTTCGCGTATTCAAGGTTTGTAGTTGAAAAGTTTACTGTAAAAAAAAAATCAAAAACAAAAAAAATGTATTGTTTTTACAGAATAAATTTATTGGAATGTGTATTGGGAGTAAGAATTGAGGTTGCAAGCAACTAAGCTAGTGTCATTTGGCTTCATATATGTAATAATGTGAGGTATTAATGTAACTCAAGTATTAAAGCAAAATATTGTTAACAAGAAGTTGACAATAGAACTAAGTGCAGGTGAGGTTTTTTGTACATTTTCTGGGTAATAGAGTTATTAATTTACTTAAAACATATTCAGACTAGTTTTGAAAATACTGAAAAAAAAAATGGATGCATGACCTGCATGTGTAAGATATTACCACAGCAAATGCACTCTTAGTTTCATATATCTGTCACTACACATGTGCTCTGATTGGATCCTATTTTCTTTCGGTTTTCTTATCCTGCTTAAGAGGCTGGAGGGTGGTTCTGGAGGGGTGAGGAGAGTGGTTATGTAAAGAAGAGAGTTAAAGGAAGGAGAAATACCAATGGTAAATCAGGAACACAGTAGTGATGGTGGGGACTAGGAGGTATGATGTAATCATTAACCAGACACTCAAATGGAGATTCTTTACCATATTTTGGTCTAGATCCTTTTTCTCATTAATAAAAAATTGGACTTCTTCACTAGGCTCACATACACACTTTAGGAATACAAAACAGAAAAGATTTCAGAGGAAGTAGATGAGGAAGGTATCCCAAGTTTCTTTAAGAGCTTTTTATCACTTCCCACTTTTAATTAAGGTACATTAAAAATTAAAATCCATTAGAAATGTCACTTCATTATAGGATATGCTCACACTGAAACATAAATGTGGTATAGATAATAACTGTAATCAAAAATACAAACTTAAGAAATTTAAAAAGAAACAAAAGTGAATACTATGGACAACCTTCCACGTTGGGCAGAAATACATGGCATGTTTGCAATAAAAACTGAAGAGATTTTCTTTTCATGAGATAGGCCAAAACATTTTATTTCAATACCAATACACATTGAAATACAGCAGAAGAACTTCTCATTACAAACAGAAATGGAGACACTTCATAAAGGGAAGAAATTTAGCAAGTCCTTCTGGGGGTGATTTTTCCAAACAAAAACATCAACAAAAGCATTGTAAAGAGTATCTTTATAATTGAGAAAACACTGTTTAAAACAGCATTTTTTAAAAGGAAATGGTTTGCATTTCACATTGAGATTGGTATTACAAAATACAAGCCTGATTGTTAATTTTTCCCCCTCAAATATATGTTTGTTATGAGGAGACTCTCTTTCATCAGTGATAAATGTATACAGATCACTTTTGTTCCCAAGTAGGTTTATTTCTATGTTTCAGTGCAGTTCAGCATAGGTTCAGTTTCATACTAGTAACTGTTGATGTTTCAATAATTAAATTTGTGCAAATAAAATAATGAAATAATATAATCACTGAGTAGCAGGAAATGCCAAAAGTTTATTCACAAATTATTTAGAAAACATTTTTAAATCGCTCAGTTTAAACATTTTTCCTAGACAAATTAGTATTCCCTTTTCAAAAAAGAACAAATTTATCTGCAAATGTTATAGTACAATTTACACATACAGTGTAGAGCAATAAAATTATGTGTATTCTAATAATACACTTTGAGGGAGAGTTTAGATTAGTATTCCAGTTATAACAAAAAATGTGAAGTGGTTTTTACTCCTCTTTCTCATCTGTGTTTGTTTTCAAGAAAAACTCTGGTTTGTAGACACATCGATAGGCCAGCAACTGAGGAAGAATTCCATAAACTATGTTTAATACTAGGAATAACATTTTAGCCTCCTCAGGGACTCTGTAGACAAAAGGAGTTCTGGCATGAAGAGAAGCACCAATGTGGGAAAACTGAGCCTGTTGCACATAAAACAAAAATTGGTTAGCAGGAAGTTTGCTTTCAGATGAAGGCATAACTATGTAAAAATGGTTCAGTATTACTGTATACATGTGGCCCTTATAAGCAGTCTTACACTCAGACATCTCACTTTATAAAGGTTCATGGTCTTTAGAATTTCACTGAATTTGGGATCTTTCTTGATGTAACTGTCCAAATAAATTGTACCATCCTTGACACGGTTAGAGTGTGGCAGCTGTGTTTTTGAACCCATCCAATGCTCTATGCTAAACTCTACTAATGGCTTAATTATTCCCCATATTAGCATAAAATTTTAATTAAATCACAAGTTTTGCTATGGTGTACATTCTGGAGAGACTAAGTAGGCACTTAATTGTCATTCACCGATTAAATTTTCAGCAAAGATTCCAGAAAAAGGAAAGCTAAGTAAACGGATTCCCCCCCCCCACATAAATAGCTAATCAAAGATATAAGCAAGAGACGCAGAGGATCCTTGTTTTGTTTTGTCTACATCTTTACCTAGTCTTTCAAGCAACTCATTCATATTAATGAGCATATGTAGCAATTAACATTCTTATTATATTTACTTATTTATGTTTGCAACGTAAGGAATTTGGGAGCTTGTGTTTTACCCTAAGGTTGTTAAGGCAATAATTGGGAAAAACTAGCAGGAGTTCTTCCCAGTTTGGAAAATAGGAACACAGGCTATAAATTCAGGTAAAAGTATACCATTATGCCTATTAATCTGTTTTGCCAGAATGGCATGGATTATGGAAAAAAAGAAAAAGGAAGTGGGCTTGTCTTTGTTCTGTTGTGCACTTGACGCAGTGCATTTGAAATAAAAGGGAATTACTTGAACTTCCAATATATCATTCATGAACATGTCAGAAAAAAAATACATTAGAAAAATGTTTATTTTAATTAGGAAGTGAAATAATGAAACAAGAATAAGAAAAAATGATAAGATTATAATATCATTATTTTCTCAAAATATTTTGTTACACTTAACTTAGTTCTACTTCAATGTTTGCATTTTTGTAACCTGAGTGAAATTCAGCATATAAAAATTCATGAAGAAATTAAATAGTAACTTATGATTTCAAAATAAGAACAAGGTAAGCACAGATAACACGTTTTCTCCATAAAGCTTGCCCTGATAGGGCCAAAAAGTAATGGAAAAATCACTTTTAGCACAGAATTTTTTTTATTTTCAATTTCCATAAAGTAGCTTACACAAAACTTACTCTATTAATATAGCAAATATAACAGTATTAGCATCTGACTTTAGCACTAAAACTATCTTTGGATCTCAGTTTTCTTGTCTGTAAAATGGAGGGGTTGGACTAGATGCTCTTTTAAGTTCCCGATAGCTCTAAAATTCTACAACTATGAAATGGAAAAGTAGAAATGCTTATTTATCAGCCAACATATTTATTAGTTAGCATGTGACAAATATTTTAAGGAAATAAATTTTTACTGCTAGATTGGGTTTTTTTTTGTTATTGTTGTTACTGCTATTTTATGGAGACAAAAGTAAGTAGCATATGATATCATGAATTAATATTAGGTTATGGTCAAAATTAGCATATTTAAATAGTGACTCTCTTCACACAATAATTTCAAAGGCACTGAGAAGCCTACTGATCTCAAATATACCTCTCTGACTTGCTAGTCAATGCCTGAAATTTAACCGTAAGAGCTACATTGAAATCCTGAGAGGGTTGACATTTTAAGCTGTTATGGTAAATATACCTCAATTTCCTAAAAACTGGTTTTTCTAGGTGGGAGAGATCATGAGAACACTAGAGTTTCAAGGCTGGTGTCAGAGGGGGATGGTCTCCACTAAGAGTGAAAGACAAGTAAATGGTGGTGTTTCTAGAGACACCAAACTAAAATATTCAAGTTTAGTTCTATCTTTATAGACATTTTTCCATCTCACAAATAATGGAATTTGAAAAATAAAATTAGTAGGCAGGTTTTGAAAATATATGGAAAAAGAGGCAGCAGAGATATCATGCAATAGTGTTGAGATATGTAGGGAAACCTACAGAAACATTCTTTTCAGTTTTTCCCTGCACTGTTCAAATACAGCTAGTACCTCATTTTCATAAACACCAAATTCACAGCAACATACAAAACAGTTCATGTGTTTAGATTAGATTGTAAGCCATCTGGGCAGGTACTATGTCTAATGTTCTGTACAGCGCCTAGCGCATTGTTGGTGCTCAATAAATGTTAAATAATGCTTTGCAGTTGTCAAAATACAAAACCATTCTAAGAAATATTTGTAATCTTTTTTATACCTAAGTTAGTATGATTTTTCTAATTTACTTGACAGACCAAAAAGTATGAATTATGAACTTTCTAATCATAAATTTTCTTGTTAAAACAGAATAAGATCATCAGAGCAATTTAAGCAGTCTAGTTAATTAATACATTGTTAATGAACTGGTAACTAATAGATAGTCAGTGCAACCATATCCCACAATATATTGGTACCCTTCTGGAAGAGCCCAAGCCATATGGCTAAAGTAAAATTAGGAATTACTTGAAGTCCCATCCCAAATCTCTGAAGGGCTACAGGAATATACAGGCCACAGAGAAGCTTCAGTCTCAAGTCCAGGGGGCTTATTGACAGTTACAGAGATCTCTGACATATTTTAATTCTGTAAAAGGACTCTTATAAATATGGAATCAGGCAGACATTTTAACATCCCTAACAATTACAGGCAGCCCCTCACAGTGTAGCACTGAATTTGGAATCAGAAGCCCTGGCTTTAGATCCTGGTTCTACCATTTTCTGCCTTGTGACACTGGCCATATTATTTAACCTCACTGGGTGCCTCAGTTTCTTCACCTGTAAAAAGAAGGAGTTGACCTCTGGTCTTTTCCCCCCCTCTAATTGTTTAGTTACTTTATAGTTTGGCCTTTTTTTTTTCTTTTTCTTTTTGTACACTGGATAAAAGTTTGGAAGGAAAAAAATATAAATGAAGTTCTCAAAGCTTTGTCTTCTTCCAGTAGACAGCCTGGACCAGTGATCCTAAACGTCCACAGCTATTTCCAGACTACACAACTTCACAAGCTTTATACTCTATTTCAGTCTATAGGTCTGTCCAAAAACCACAGGCAAAAGGTGACATTACAATTCGGTGATTATACAGTTAATCTGATCCAATACAGGGCTTGCTTCTCATTGAGAATTTAAAATCTTGTTTATACTCAGTGAGTGGCAGATACTTCAATACATTTGAGTAGATGCACCTATTTCAGAGCCAGAAACAAGTTCTGTGTACTCAGTTAAAAATCCAACTCTTGATTATTGATGTTAAAAACAAATGAGCAAAAAAACCCAAAAAACCTTGTTTTTGTTTCTCCTGACCTTTTGCCCATTTGTCTGGTGAAAAAGAAAATCAAAAGGAAAGACTGAAATGACCACAATGCTAATGAAAAATTGGCTAATTTTTCCCCCCCTCCTTTTCTAGGTGGCATGGTAGATAGAATGCTGGGCCTGGAATCAGGTAGATGTGAGTTCAAATCTAGCCTCAGCTATTTTCTAGCTGTGTGACCTTGGCAAGCTACTTAGCCTGTCTGCCTCAGTTTCCTCATCTGTAAAATGGGGCTAATAATAACACTTACTTCCCAGAGTTATTGTGAGGATATAAAAATATAAAAAGTTTTCCAGATTTTAAAGCAGTATGTAAATGCTATCATTATTATTATCTTTAATATCTTTAATTAATATCTTTAAGCTTACCAGTTCCTTATTCAAGTATTCTTCCAACTTTCAGAAACACCATTTTACAAACAAACAAATAAATAAATAAATAAAAAAGACGAAGCACACTCCCCAAGTCCTTACCCTCAATTAATCTTACAATTATAGTAGCAACATCCTACATTAACTCTGTAGGCAAACAGTCATCCAAAATAATATTACGATACCGTTTTTAAAAATAAGATTAAAAAAATAAATAAAAATAAAAATAAATTAGATTGTGTCTGAATAGTCAGGGAAAATTCAAAGGATTTTTATTTGGGAAGAGGGAGGAAAGAGCTACATAAAATAATTAGGTTCCTGGGCCTGCTTCTACTTTGGTTAATAAAGTTGATTTGGCCATAGGATTGAGGGGAAATTAATAAATAGTACAACTACAGTGTTGTGAAATACGTGGGTAGATTAACTAGTCAACCTTAGGTACTCCACTAAAGTCATTGTACTTCTCTTTTCTAGTTTCTTTAATTTCCAAAGTAATCATGTGCACAGATTATTTTTACAGCTATCAAATTAATTAATTGACCTCATAGGTAGAATAAGGATTTTCATTATTTTCAAACCATATAACTAAAAATAAGACTGGTTCTTAGTCCAGATTGTGGCCAAAAGCACTGACTGCTTTTTAACAAATTTATCCAATTATCTAAGGAAAAAAAATTGGAATGACATTTTCACTGGAAAGCAACAGAAAATATATACTTTAGCTGATTTCTTAAAAATTACATAAATACCTATAAAATGATCCATTAGTCACCAAGCAGGCTGGAATGTTTATCAACCAGATTTGGAGAAACTTCACTCCTAAAGTAAGAAAATAGCTGTTTGTTTGGAATCCACAGTTATGAAAGTGAAAGGATTCCCTAAAATTATTGCCTAGAGTAATTTTTATCTTGATTTAATTTTTTGTTGGTTCAGGTTTTATTCAGTTTGTCCCAGGGTGGCTTTTTTCTCCTTACATTTCATAGTGATACCACTTTCTGTTACTATTTGGATATCAGTTCCCTATCCAACCCACATGTCAACCATCTGTCTATTCTAAATTCTAAAACACAGTTGTGCAAACTTTGGCCTAGTAAAGGTTGCCCTCTGGCATCTTTCTCATGCTTTCCTTTGCTCTAAATGTTACCACTCCTTCCAGCGTCTATGCTTCAGTTATAGGGATCTAGGTCAGTGATAATGTCCCAGTGAAAAGAAACACTTGTAAATTTCAACAAACATTTATTAAGCACCTACTATGTATAAGGCATCATGCTATGTGTTGAGGGAGAAAGAAATAGAAACCTTAAAGAGGAGGGAGGATTATAATTTAAACTTGAAAAGGTAATAATATACTGTACAGCCAGAGTAAGCAACAGGCAAAGATATAAAGATAACTCACATTTTAATATAAAAATAATCCATGGCCTACTTAACTTTCATCCTTTGATTATGCTCCATGGAAAAAGCCAAGTGGAACCACCATGCTAGAAAATGCTCTATAGCTTTTAGTTTTCTCAGGGACAAAAAATGGTTCTTTAAATTTGTACTCAACTAAAAACCTTGAATTTATTTAAAGAATTATTTTCTATGTGGCTAGTCTTGGAATTTCCAAATGAAAAGACTTGAAAAGGTGCCTGTAACATAGAATCACACTATGTACTACATCAGGTTTTTGAACACTTGATGAAAGTTATTGGGACAGCTAAGTGGCCCAGTGGATAGAATCAGGAGATCCTGAGTTCAAATCCAGCCCCAGACACATAATATTTCCTCTGGGCAAGTCATTTAACCCCAATTGCCTCACCAAAAAAAAAAAAATTTATCATGCCCTCTTCCCTAAGTCTTCTATAATCAACCATCTCTAGAGTTCCTTCAACTTCCTCTTATATGATACGAACTCAATGTCCTTGGTATCAATATGCTGGTTATATTGACGTATATTACATATGATATACATTATATATAATTCACATTCATTCATTCATTCATTTATACTGGTTGTTCTCTAGATACTTTTCAGCTTTTCAGCGTTCTTCAGTGCCCAGGACTGAACCCAGTACTCCAGATCTGTTCTTATCACACCAGAGTGCAAACGAACCAGCCCCACCTACTTAGCCTTGGCCACTATTCCTTTCTTAACTGAAGGCCAAGATCAAGTCAACATGCCTGTCTCTTATATCATGCCATCAAC
This sequence comes from Phascolarctos cinereus, assembly GCF_003287225.1. Lineage (NCBI taxonomy): Eukaryota > Metazoa > Chordata > Mammalia > Diprotodontia > Phascolarctidae > Phascolarctos > Phascolarctos cinereus. Next base: position 111,573,212 of record NW_027555736.1, on the reverse strand, counting down.
TCACCTAAAGTGTGCAGAATTTGGGTAAAAGCTTGCTATCCTCTTGTAGGCCAAGTGCTGTCTCTCCCATCTGGTACTTGTAATGTTGACCTTTAAAATCCAGTTATAAGGCTTTATGTTTATCCACATTTTCTTTTGCCTTTGGATTTTCCCCACTGTCCTTCCTGTCAAGGTCTTTCTGAATTTTGACTCTTGTGATTCAATATGTGAGCTAAACTTCCCAACACTGTGTCCTCGGGAAATTTGATAAGTGTACCATGCATGACATCACTGAAGTCGCTGATAAAAATGATGCATGACGCAGGGCCAAGCACTGATGCCTGGGGCACTTCCACATTGCCATGGAAAATATTAATAACTACCTTTTGGTTACAGACATTCAACCAGTTCTGATGTCACTGAACTTTACTATTTTGTCTAGCAAATGTATCACCTTTGTTGACCACAGTCATAAGAGAAGAGGTTCTGCCAAATGTTTAACTAAAATCTAGGTAAATTATATATATACATTCACTTAGTCTAGCTATTCTGTAAAAAAGCAATTGAAACTAGGCTGTTCTTGATAAAGTCATACTGGCTCTTTGTGATTACCTTTTCTAAATCTTCACTAACCATTCTTTTCCTGTCACTTACTGGCTGTGTGCCCCTAGGCGAGTCAGTTAACTGCTGTCTGCCTCGGTTTCTTCAACTGTAAAATGGGGATAATAACAGTACCTCTCTCAAAGGGTTGTTGTGAGATAATATTTGCAAAGTACTTAGCATATCCCTGGCATTTAGTGGGTGCTATACAAATGTTTATTTCCTTCCCTTCCCCTTTTAATAATCTATCTAAGAATTTCTGTCAGAAATCAAAAATCAAGCTCATTGGTCTAAGTTTGTAGACTTCACTTTCTTGTAACTCTTCCCCACCCCCACTCCAAATTCTTTTAATTTGGCTCATCCACCTTTCTCTGAAACCACAGTGTACTTTCTAATCTCAGTGGTCTTTCAATTATTAGCGACTGGCTCATTCAGTAATCACATCGCCAGTTCTTCAGGACCTGAGAATGTAGTTCACCTGGACATGATTTGAATTCATTTAAAGGTAGCTTGGTGTTGTCTTACAATCACCTTATTTGGTTCAAAATATTGACTCCCTACTAGCCATTTTTGTTCTGTCCTTTCCAATCTAACAATAATATTCTTTGGCAGAGAAAACAAGAAAATTAATTGATTGATCAACTTTGCAACCTCTCTATTGACAGTTGTCTTCCTCCCATTCCCAATGAGTAGCAGGTTATCTCTTCTTTGATTCTCTTTTCCCCAGGTTAGCCAACAAAACTTTCTATCCTTAGCTTTTCCTCACTAACTTCAGTTCATTCTAAATCTTAACACCCTCCACACCATTCTTAAATGATAACATCATATGTTTATATTCATTCTTTGCTACCTAACCTTTCTTCTATCTACTATATGTGATTTTTAAAAAATAAACATTGGTTGTTGAGTCTAATATGCATTTAAAAATTTTTAAAAACAAAAAAAACCACCTTTTCCTCTTCATTGATACTGTTTCTCTTTGTTCTCAGAATTTCATTCCTGAGAATTTTCCTACCCTTTTTGGGCTGACAACCCATATAGAACTTTTGTCTATGGGGTCATGAGGTTCTACTAGTCCTTCAAAATCTGCTGTTATAAAATCTAGAGCACATGTGAGATTATTCCATTTAACTTCTTTTTCTCTCTCTGGAGTTCTAAAATAGAATAGTCATTCTTCTCCTCATTTCTACCCCAGCAACCAGTTCAGTTAGTGAGAATTAGATCTCAATTAGAATTTCCCCTTTTGGACTCACTCTTCCACAATTAAAAGGATGAACCTGGCAGTAAAACATGTCAGAAAATGATGAGTTGCTCTGCTTTTGGTTGAGACAACTAGAGCAGATTCCAGATAATTCAAGTCTCTCATCACTATTTTATCATGCCTGCAATCTTTTTCCCAAACTCTTGATCTACTTCTGCTGTCTGTTCAAGTGGACTATAGTTAGGACCCAATGAAAATCTTACTTCTATTGCACCTCCACTAATCTTCACCTAAATGTCCTCTACCATGTCTCCCTCCTCCCCCAACTTCCATTCCTGGATTTCCTCAATATATCATCATTATACAATGATATTCTCCACCACCACCACCACCCCCCAAAAAAACCAATTTCACCTGATTTTTTCTTTTTAATTAGCTTTACCCTTTCAGTGCTATATTATAATTAATTTCAGTGATACCCATAAGGTCAAACTTGCCTTTTAAGATCTCTATTAAATCTTGTTACTCATATTTGGTGAACTCGTGCATAAATATCTGAGGGTGTAGATTTGATTGCTGGTCCATTTTTTAATTTTGTCTCCTGTGGAATAGGTGTTTTGTTCAGTCATTTTTCAATCATGTCAAACTCTTCATGACTCCATTTGGAGTTTTCTTGGTAAAGATACTAGAGTGGTTTGCCATTTCCTGATCCAAAGGGTGACTCCCAATAGTGAAACAGATGACTCTACTACTATTCTTCTGACTATGGGTAGATATACATAAGCAACTTTCTCTTTCTTCCTTCCTTTTCAGTTTAAACCTTTTTTTTTTTGCTTCAAACTGATTTGCAAGATTCCAAACACGAATATTTCTATCCAGTCTTTGTCAGCCACACTTCATCCCTGACCAGTACCTTTCAATCCTATATTTTAAGCCACAATAACCCAAGTGGTGGTCTAATCTTTAAAATTTATTTTAAGTATTTAAACCTTGGTTTCTGTTTAATTTTTCCAACTTCAGGATAAAACAAAATAAGTGGAGATAAATCTAATGAAGGGATGGTCCTTTTTCTATGGTAATATTAGTGATCTGCCAAAGCCAACTTATTTCTGGATGATGGATGATAGTAGATCAGATAAAACTAATCACTGGCTAAACATTAACTTCTTCAGTAAGCACGTTTACTAACTGATATTTTCTTTTATGAAACTGGCACTTATTTGGCTCTTTTCCTTACTTTTAAATAGTGTTCTAGTCTTCCTTGTTCAGCGTTTAGATAGCTGAACAAGTCTATGAGGTAGACCAAATGCCCATTAGATTGAGAAAAGTTCTCATATGTAATTCAAGGGAGAAAGATTTCCTTGTCTAGGGTAAAATATTTCATGTAGTTATTTGTATATCCTGTAGAAATCCAGTGAATACTACAGTCATGAAAATCTCTATATCAGTGGCAGTGGGGCCACCACATTTGAACATCACAGCCCTCAATATGCCATATGAAGAAGGAGAAATGGTACTAAAGAAACCAAAGATGGTGAAAGCAGCTGAATTTTACCAGCTATAAAACAGATGTAGTCCATGTAAATACAAGAGTAGTCCATGCTGGAAGCAAACCAACTGTGAAGGCATTAAGAGATTTCTTCTCCAAGTATCTAAAAGAAGGGAGGATATCAATAGTCTGGAAACTATGTTGGACCCTATTATTACTAAAAATAAGAAAAAAAGATGAACAATAAAAGTTGATAACTGGAGGTCTACGAATTACTGCCAACCTGTATACCTACTTTCCATCTCTATAAAATGTTCATCTATGCCCATCAAAACCATCCCCTATAAGAAAACAGGTAAGACTTTAACTACAATATTCTAAAGACAACCATATCTTTTAAAGTCACAACTGACTTAACGGTGTAGAGAGTGTAAAATTACACCACATTTACTGTTTATTAACAACATCGCCAGGTGTGTCGCATGCACATGTCAGAGTCATTTAAGTAATCTGAAAGATAAAACGGTGATGACTGTGCTTGAAGATCTCCAGTTATCAAAATCAAGTGAGGCATAAGCCAGGCAGATAATTATACTAGCCAAAAGTGTCTGCTAAAGTCTTGCAGGATAATCAGTGCAGAATCCATTTAAATAGTGAAGCCCTCTAGATGCTTCTGTTTGGGAAAACATTGTGCTGATTACATCAAACCCCAGAATATGAGATACATAGAACCCAACTGCATAAAGAATGCATGCTGTTCAGAGTATGATATGCACCTCATTGATCTGCACAATTCATAGATATAGGTTCAGCAACACATATAACTGAGACAGACACAGGGAGCCTGAACTGAACCCAGAGGAGCAGAGCAGGCAGGTTTGGTTTTGGGGAATTACACTGGTGGTAGGCAGGAACATGGTGGGCATGACGAGGCTAGGATATTTTACCAGTGAAGGACATCATCAGAGACATATGACCAGAAAAGGAGGTGGGCATGTCATGCAGCAAGACCAAAAGATAATCAGTGGATGGGGTATGTGCTCCCATTAGTCATTTTAAGAGATCTAAAGGCCTCTAGAATGTTAAGTGTACTTCTAATTCAGGTTCTACAGGAGGTCCTGGAAAAGAGTCATAAAGGAAGAGAAGGAATGGATAGGTTATGATCTGTACCCTTGGAGGAAGTATCCATATCATTAGGTTCACAGAGCTATCAAAGTATATATGCTTTCCACTTTTTAAAAAAGGCACTCAGAAGCAGTTATTACTATATTCAAAAATGCAGAATGTCTAGGCAAAAAACAAACTATGGAATAATAAAGAATATTGTTTTTTCTAAAGATTCCAAAAGACTTCATATTTTGCTTTATAATTTTTGAAATTAGGAAGTTGTATGTACAACATTATACCTATAACATTGTATAAAAGCACTTTGTATTGTACATACATTGGCAGCCTCAATTTATAAATAATGAACTAAGACACAAGTATGCATTATGCCCAGATTCACAGAATATCTGGTGAAGCCAAAAACAAAACCCAGATATCTCCGTTCTAGAGCTCTTTTTTTTAATGGCAATTCAGAAAAGGAAACAGGTTCACAGGAGCCTTTATTGTTTGACACTTGCCAGCATCATTCACTACTCCAAATAGATTTTCTATCAAATTATATGCCACGGCTTTGATTTGATTCTGTAACACTGAACTATCTTACAGCATACCTGAATTGATTTGTCTAGCATGTCTCATCGTTTAAAGGAGGCATTGAATAAATGTTTGTCAGAGCTCTGTTGAACTAATCTTTGACACACCATAGCAACACTGAGGAAGCTAAAATAAATGAGAGGATATAAAGTTGTCTGAAAGCATCCAACAAATATATTAATAATGTCCTCTAACCAGTCAAGTCTTAGTCCATTTACCAAACTGCCAGAGAGAAAAAAAGGACAAAGATAACTACTACAGTGGTATAGCAGCCAGTTGCTGATAGGATATGATTTCAGGGCACTGGGAAAGTACCCCTGCTAAAATAGTGACTTGATACTGGAAATTCCATAATTAGCAATTCCCTCTATGGTCCTCAGTTAAAATTCAAATACCTCCAGGAGAAGCTACACATGAAGCACTTTATACTAAATAAGAATACAATGATTGGCTCTTTCTGAAAACAGGTTTTGATGAAGAAAGTGTAGAGGAGTGCTCTGTGCTCTCGGGTGGGGAGAAAGAAGAATCAGAAAGGAAGGAATACGCCAAGAATAGAGGATAATTGTCCCAAAAGGAGAGGTTGAGGAGCCGAAGATAAACTTAACTGACTTTACAACATTGCCCAGGGTGAGGCCTGGCAGAGATATTGGAAAATCTGTGTTTAGAGAGAGAAAGTTTTTTTTTAATCCCTTCTATATCGAAATGCCGGTTATTCTTTTCCTTGTTTTTAATCAAAACAAAAAAACCCTTCCCTTGTTCACCTTAAGGAAAGGAACACTTTCCTGATATAAGGAATTACTTTAAAAAATAATTATAACTATTTGCCAAAAAGAGAGAAAAACACATGTTGAGAACTCAACATTCTAGCCATACCTATGAACCTGTTTCTTTACAGTTTCTCCTCGGGTATTTAGTACTTGAAAATAAATTAAGAGACTTTCAAGCCTACTTTAAGTTGAAAAAGTATGAGGTTGTTTTAACTTTGTTTTAAGGTTCTGACTTATAGCTGTCCAGTAATAGAATGAATATACTATGAGAAGTAGTGAATTCCCAGCATGAGGAATGTGCACAATGACTCCCTGTCAGGGACCTCCTAAAGGGAATTTTCTTGCATTAAACAGGAAGTTGGAATATATAACCTATAAGATCCATTCCATGCAAAGATTTAATGATATGCCCAAAAGAATACAGGATTGTTTCTATTTCTACTTAACTTTTTACCATAGCTTACTGACATATAATGATATCATAGGAATGTGTGATCCATAGTGCTATCTCTCTGTTACAAAATCATCCATTATCATCCTCTTTAACTGCCTTAGAGAAAAGACAAATCTTTGCTCTAGCACTTATGGCCAAAGATTTTGTTTCTGAGAGGTTTTTTGGTTTGTTTAGGTTTGTTGTTTTTTAGAATAGTTCTTTATTTTTAGACACACTAAAACAAAAGCATAGAGTGGAGTTAGAGAGAGGAAGTTAGTGAAAGAAAAGGGTTTTTTTTAAATGTTACATATCTGTTTACAAAAATAGTTGTATTTTTGCAACTCTAAGAAGAAATTACAGGGGGAAATAAACTTCAGGTAGTGGAATGTTCCCTGCATTCAAATCATGGTTGCTCAGAAACACCTCTCCTGGGGATTCACCCCAAACTTGCTTCCTTAGATGCTTCTAAACCCTCAAGAAATCCAAAAAACAAACAGACAAACAAAAACTAAGTCTCCTATGGTTATTTTGAAAGGTTTTGACAGGTATGCTATAATTGTAAATTACCACATCAGCCAGAAATACAATTTATTAAGTTCATCGTGTTGTAAATTACTGTATCAGCTAGAAATACAATTTATTAAATTCAACCTCCAAGTAATGTAGTATTCTTGATGTGATCAAACTTGGGTCCAAAATAAAGGTCTAAAAAAATCCATCTGAGATAAAGTAAGAGGAAAGCCTGTCCTTCAGCCCTTATAAACACAGATTTATAATAAATAGCGCAAGTTCTCAAAAAACAGACTATGGCCCTCAAGAAAATTATTTTGGCATTTATACAGATGAAACCTTCTGACAGAGCTGAGAATTAACATGAAAGTTGCAAAAATGTAACATTGCTGGTTGCAGAAGCCCTAATGAATGTTCTGGGATTAAATTTGTTAATACTATTTTTTGAAAACCCAAAGCCACACACTGATTACAAATACCTAAAAAACTATGCATATATTCAACCAAACATTGAAAAGTTAATTTGAAGTGATAATAATTGAGTTCAATTTTCATTCTGTTCTACTTACTATAAAGTGACTGACTGACAAGTATAATAAAATTATAATAAAAGTAACAGTTCTGGGTAAAAAAAAATGACTCAGCTTGGCCAAAAGTCACCACAAAGTCTTTGAAAAGTAGGTGGTATGCTGTTACCTTTTCACAAGTATAGGCACAAATGGTTTAATCTTTCATGAATTAATTTCTGATTAACTTAATGCCTAAAACCCGGATCATGCTTGAACTCTCCTGAAGTTGTAAGCTAAGCACCTTTGGCAACAATATTAAATCAAACTGCAGGAGCGCTGAAGTGACAGAGGACACTAGAAGCTTCATTAATTCAGCATTTGTGACTCACGTTTTAACTTGTACAATCAAGACACAGCTAAGATCTTAAGAATTTTGCTTGCTGCTCTAAAAAATATCCTGTTTTGATTCAATAACCCTGCAAATCCCAGGATACTGTTTGTTGCCATCATTGCTACTAATGTTAACTAAATCCATATAACTTTTACTTGTACCTGCTTCTCAAGTTTGCTTGGTTGAAAAGAGAAAAATTAATGAACAAATTAGCATACAAATCAGTTACCTACTGGTGGAAAAGACCCAGTTTTGTTTTGCTATTTACAAACCATACTTACTTTGAAAAATCATTCATATATGCCTATTTATTGTAAAATGCAGGAGAGATCTATTTGTTTAATTTAAGGACCACTGGTTCTGTTTTGCCCATAAGTGGAAGGGGTTCATTATAATGTATCCTGTGGAGAACAGATATGTAGTTGTAAACTGTAAATAATGAGAAATGTTAGTACAGTGTGGGGAGAGTATAAATAATCCAATCTGGACAGACAGTGTGAAAATTATCATCCTACAGCAGAATACCCATCTCAAAAACCACACCTTCTTTCTAACATAACCAAAGGCCTAAAATCATTAGTATAATTATAAATTATGTGTTCTCATTTAAAACTTGAGCTACTTTGGCAGTCACTGGTGGATCTCTCTAGTTTTACTACTGAGACTTCAAAATATGACAAAAAACACTTCGTTACAAAGTGGGGGAAACCCCAATGTCCCACACGTGACTTTATATTTAAATGAGAAAGAATGAGACCAATAATAATCTGAGCCACAGCTTATCTAGGGCTTTAAATCAGGGGAAGAATTTCCCAAGAAATTAGATTTTTAAGCCCTTTTCTATGGGCATAGGGAAATGGGACTGAGAGATCCTTCTCTGGTGAAAAGTAGAAAAAGGGTCTTTTTTAAGCACTAGTTAAGAAAATACTTTAGGGCAGCTAGGTATTGAAGTGGGTAGAGTGCCAGGCCCAGAGTCAAAAGACTCCTCTGCATGAGTTCAAATCCAGTCTCAGACACTTACTAGCTGTATGACCCCAGACAAATCACATAACCCTGTTTGCCTCAGTTTGCCCATCTCTAAAATGAGCTGAAAAAGGAAATGGCAAACCACTCCAGTATCTTTGCCAAGAAAACCCCAAATGGAGTCACGAAGACTCAACAACAACTCAAAAGAAAGCACTGACCTTAGGATGTAATTTTTATCCATTCAACATTAATACCTAGAACATCGGAAAATGTTTTCATTGAGCAAATATTGTTAATACCTGAGCTAGTCCTCCAGCATGAATGAGTGTTATGTCAGGCATCCAAGAACATCCAGGAACCGTAAGGCCATACAGTGCAATCACAAAGAATGGAACTGAATAAAACATATATGCCAGCATCTATATTAAAACACAAACACAGTTGTATTACTACTCACACAGCAGTATGGAAAAACACTGCCCTTGTCATCTGGAGAGATAAATACTTGACTAATCCTGATTTAAAAAGTACAGAATACTATGCTGTTGAATACTATTATATATTTCTGCTACATAACAACATTTTACCATTTTTTAACTGAAAATTACATGAATACCTCTTTTAGGTTTCGTTAACTACATCACCTGAAGTTTGGGATAAGCAGCAGGATCTCTTATATAGGGTTCTTGAAACTGTATGTATAGTCGGCAGAGCTCAGCAGGGCAATCCAAAGCAATCTATAGGCAGAAATGATTTTATTATTAAAGGCATAATTCTGTCCCACTAGTCAAAGTACTGCTGGTTAAGCTAAATTTATTGTGTTTAAGTCATAAACGACTCAGCCATTATAAGAAACTTGGAACTCACAGATACTCAATAGCAAGGAATGAAAAAAGAAAATCTTCTATAAAGATACATTTGAATTTATTCTAAGGAGAGTATAAGTATGTTAATGGCTGAGTGGGAAATGAAACAACACTTAGCTTCCAAAAGTCTTTTTAAAATACTGCCAAGCCAAAGCATACATTACAAAAAAAAAAAAACAAACACCAAAAAAAACCCCTCCTTTTGTGTGTAGAGACCACAGTTAGAACTCAGTTTGAACAATTCTCTGAGCAAGATCAATTAATCAATAAACATTTATTAAGCACTTACTAAGTGCCAGGCACCTGTGCTAAGCACTGGTGTTACAAAAAGAGGCAAAAGATAGTCCTTGTCCTCAAGATGCTTACAGTCTAATGGGGGATACAACATGCAAATAAATATATACAGAGTAAGCTATATACAGGATAAATAGGAAATAATTAACAGATGGAAGGCCCTTGAATTAAGAGAGATTGAGGAAGGCTTCCTGTAGGAGGTGGGATTTTAGTTGAGACTTAAAGGAAGCCAAGGAAGTCAGTTGTCAGAGCAAAGGAGAGAAAGCATTCCAAGCAAGAACAGCCAGAGAAAATTTCTGGATCGGAGACATGGAGGGTCTCGTTCATGGAACATCCAGGAGGCCAGTGTCACTGGATCTCCATCTCTCATAAGAAAAAGTGAATTTCTAATCTCCACTTATTTTACCGTCTTTTTCCAATAATCAAAAAGATCACCTTTTTTATTCTATGGATTTAGAAAATTTGAACTTTGGGGGGGGCATAGTAAAGGAACATTATGAAAGTAATATCTATATTCTGTCTTTTATCTATGAATTTTAAAAGAGCGCAGCCAGCCACAATTGAAGCAAACAGGATAGGCACTAGGCTGTGAAGTAGGCAATTTATATTTGGGATTCTTCCACTGGCCTCTTCACTGCTTTCCTACCTGCTCTCTAGCACAGATTGTGTGATCTAATTTCCTAGGGCTTTGCTCTCAGCTAATTAGGTCTAAGATGGTAGCTGATAATATTCCAAGATTTTACCCCTATCCAAAGGTATTGTATTTTAGTAGGGGGCCATTTAAATGTTTATGATTCAAAAGAATTGATTGATGCCTGACTCAACTGCAGCTGCCTCCCCTGCCCCAAGCCCAGCTCTCTATATCCATAGTCAACCCCATCTTGTACTTCAGCTTTGCTGTCAGTAACAAACTCTTGGGCTACATAACCTTTGAGCTATTTGTCGATGATGTTTCAAAGACAGCAGAAAACCCCAGTGCTCAGATTACTGGAGAGAAGGAATTTGGTTACAAGGCATTTGGCTTTCACAGAATCATTTCTTGGTTTATGTGCCAGGTTGTTAACTTCACCCACCATAATGACACTGGTAGCAAAGTCTATGAGGAGAAATTTGCTGAGACCTTCATTCTAAACCACCCTGTCCTGACATCTAAATAGCTCCTGGTTTTCCATCTGTATGGTTAGGACTGAATAGATGAATGGCAAGCATGTGGTCTTTGGCCAGCTGAAAGAAAGCATGAACATTATGGAAGCTATGGAATACTTTAGATCCCAGGACGGCAAGAGCAGCAAATAGATCACCATTGCTGACTATGGTTATGAACTCTCATAAGTTCTTTGGTTTGGTTTAGTTTGGTTTTCTCTTAATCAACCAAACCATTCTTTCTGTAGCAAGGAATAAATGCCTTCCTTTTTCCCCACCCCCAGTCTGCTCTCATGCCCTGAAATCCTTGTGCTCTCAGTGGCTGCAATTCATTCTCCCTGAGTTTCATCTCCCTTTCCTTTACACAGGTCTGGCTAGACTGCAGAGTTAAGTTAATCATTAGGAAATAAAAACTAAACCACAGAAAAAGGATTTAAAGGAATTAATCTCTTAATTTAGGGTAATAAAAAGAGATCAGGAATCTGCTTTGGGTGCCCCTCAAACAACACTTTCTTCCTTATTCAACTTACCCCCAGAGGTAATTGCCCCACAAACCTTCCCAGAACAAAAGCATCTTTCAGTAGATGGCGGGCCTCAAAAAATTCCAGGGTTCCAATAAGAAGCATATTTTTATAATATGTATAAAATTATGGTACAAATGTTCTCATTTTTTATTTTAAAGCATAAATATTAAAATTTAGGGTTAGTATCTTATTGAGATCTTTCATGCTTACCAAACCTCTAAATATGCAAAATCCTGTTGCTAAGATGAGATACATAACAAAGATCAAATCAAATGGTCTTCTTAACAATCCCTTCTTCTGGGCTTCTTGAACAACCTAAAATACAGCATGCAATTAAAGGATAGGCTTCAAAAGAGCCAAAGAAGAGAACAAATTGCTATATTGTCATTGTTGAAAGGACCTCAAAAAGAAGATTTTAAGAATCACGTAAGCTACAGACTAGCTCTGAACAAGTTATGTCATCTTTTTTGTTGTAAAATCAGGAAGTTGGATTGAAAGGTTCCTTCCAGCTTAAAAACATTATAGTTCCCAATGTATCTACCAACCAGCTTTTACACAGTAGTTTTCAATAGATAGCTATCAATATATATGCATATGTGTTTATCTGTTTCTGTGTATGGATGTATATGTGTATATCTATACTGTTATCAATCATGTACAAACTATACTGTTATAATCACATTTTAAGAATTTCCCATAGATCATTCTTTTGCAAAGTGAATAATCATCTTCCTAGCAATCATTTTTTAAAATAAATTTATATTTTGGGGAAGCTAGGTGGTACAGTAGATAGAGCACTGGCCTTGGAGTCAGTAGGATTTGAGTTCAGATCTGGCCTCAGATACTTACTAGTTGTGTGACCCTGTGCAAGTCACTTAGTCCTGATTGCCTCTCCCCCCCAAAAAATAAATAAAAAATAAATTTATATTTTATAGCTTAGTCTTTTTAAACTACACTTATATCTGTAGTAGGAAATTAAAGGGAAGATTTTTAGAAAAAAGAATGTAATTTGTTTTGCAGTTGAAACCGTAACAGGATACCTGAAAGGTCAATGTTGACCACTTTTATTTGGGATGGATATTAAGTAACTAGTTCTTTTGATCTGGAACCCGCCTCTATGGCACTCCAGTTTACCCTGACCGTTCTGCCTTACAAGTTGCCTTGAACATTTAAACCTCTCAACTTTCTCCATCACAACAACTTGGAAGCATATTCGTGCTGGGAAGATCTCATTTTGTCCAATTGTGGGAAAGGGGATATGACTCTGTTGAATCAGACCTCTCCCTGTTCTCCTCTCTGCAGGGGAAAGATCTTGAGATTTTGGATTATCTGATGTTCACATATCTTTGTCTGATACTGATCTCTATCAATCCAGATAAAAGGTTGTATTTGTGTTTCAGCCCATTCAGATAATCCTTTGATGCATTATAGGTAATGTACAATATAACCACCTAGAAGCCTGGATTAATGTAATTATTACACCAAAGAATACCTTAAGCTCAAGAGAGGCTACTTAATCAAAAATTGTGGATACTGCTTATACCTTGAGGCAGCAGTGGTGTGTGAACCTAGATAAACATTAGGCTGAACAAGAGCAAATGGACAAGGGCAAAAGAATTTAGCCAGATATTGGGTGAATAAATGAAGATTCAGAACTTTCATAACATTAAGTAAACCCAAATAGCCCCTGCTATATTAAATGCAGAAAGAGGATGAACATTAAGAATAAATGTAATCACACGTGCATGATTCATCAAAGACTATGTCCAAGTCAAAATGAGCCAAATAAATTACACGTAGCATAAATGTCTTGGTCATCTTAACATTCTCATAAACCCTAAATCATACAGTTCATCTACAGTGATTAAATACACAACTGAAAATGTTTTGATCCAGAATAGGCCAAGCTGATTTCCTGGCTCCAGTAGTTGAGACCCATGAATTAAGAGTGAGCTATTTAAATGTGAAATGATCACCTTTGAAGGATAGCTGTATGTTTCTACTGGCTGTCTATAAATCCTGAAACCAGCCCATATGGGAAGACAAACGTATGGCAGGCTTAAGAAAATGGCAGGACAAATTCTTGTTCCATACTTTCCTGTTTAAAAAAAAAAGAGACAGAGAATGAGAAATTATGACAAATGCATTAAAAACATATTCCCCTATTACATGTTTTTGAAATTTAAACTATTAAACACTCATACAAGTTCTAACTTATTACTGTAGCAAAAGTAATATGAAGGCTCTGATTCACCAAAATGGCAAATAGTATTTTCATTTAAAAAATAAGTTTTGAGTGACTGAAATATCCACTGAGTTCTAACAGATGTTGAATACAATTCAAAATAAAGATACAAACATGAAAAATGTTTTATTAACACAAATAGGTAAACACCTTATTAAGCTTAAAATTGAGAGAACTAACAATTTTTCCCTGTTTTGGGAACATATGGAAAAGAAATTACATGCCTTTTAAAGAACCAGAAAATTATTAGTAGTAGATCATCTATCAGACATCTTTAAAAATTGTTCAAAAGTAGTTTTAAGGAACAAATTATGAAAGAGAGAAAGAGGACTTACATTAGAGGATAATTTGGCTATAAAATAAGATCCATTTAATTCTACTACTAAAGTAAGAACTACAAAATAATTTACATTCTCAAAAAGAAGGAACTGAAACTTAAGATGACATTCCTTACCCACAATGTTTCCAGGAAGAAAGACAACAACACTCATGAGGATAGAGCCCACCCAGTACAAGCCAATCGATCTGTAACTTTCCCTGCAACAGAAATTCTTCATTTAATCCACCAGTTCTAGAAAGCTACTGATAAGAAATTTCTGAGCATTATTAATGTCTTCCATTTTAATTCTGGTTAGTAAATTACATAAATTGAGACCTGCTACATCCAATCTGGTAAATCAAACATAATGGAACATTATTGCTGAGATTCCATTTCAGTCCACAGCATGCAATGGTAGGGCCTTGGTGCCCCTTTAGAATGATAAAATAAAGCAGAAGAAAAGAAAGCAGTTTTATTTATATCATCAAACTGATTTTATTTGCAAATCACAAAAACACGGTGGAATAGATTGAGGGCTGGCCTAAAAGTCAGGCTGACCTGGGCTCAGGTCCTCCCCTGACACTCATGACCTTCATAACTGAGATGAGTTAAGTCATTTAAACTCTCAGAGCCTCAAGCCAGCATTGTAAGATTACAAGATGCAGTGGAGTTGCTGAATTGTGTAACACAAGTCTGCATGGAAATATAAGTGAATAAAGCCTAGCTTTCCCTTAAAAGAATGGACAGAGGAGAAAAGAAATGAGATCTTGACTTTTAAAATCTAATTCTGTGCATGTACTTTTTATATTCCATTTGTTTAAGCAAGGGCAGCTAAGTGGCACAATGGAAGATGTGAGTTTACCAGGTGACCTTGGGCAAGTCACTTAACCTCTGTTTGCCTCAGTTTCATCATCTGTAGAATGGGGATAATAGTAGCACCTACATCCCAGGGTTATAGAGGATAAAATGAGATAGCATTTGTAAAGTGCTTTGTATACCTTAGGGCACTATAAAAATGCGGCTATTATCATAAGCAAATGTATGTATATTTATTTCTTTTCCAGATGACAAATGCCAAAGTCAGAATAACAGAATAAACATATGAAAAGACTTACTCCCATGCTATTGCTGCCACCATAACAAGATACATCATATAATGAGCAGAACCATCCCAATAACAGATCACATGCCCATAGGCAGTGTTCAGATATGGTTCACCCTGAGGAAAATGGGGAAAAAAAGTCAATTTCAAAACTGAATTCAACATTGACAAGTAACAGTTCATCATCATGTACAATTAGCGAGTTAAAATTTCATTAACTAAAAATGTGTTTTGTTTTACATACATATATCATAAGATTAAGAATTTATCTTACCAACATTTATTGCAATAAAATTTATTGTAACAATTTGGGGATGTATGTGGGAAATATAGGTCAACTACATATACATTCTCTCTGTCTCTGTCTCTTTCATCCCTCTTGTCCCCTCTCCTTCTCCCTCCCAAAAATTTAACAACTTACTTTTGAGCGATTAGGATGGGATTCTGTCATGGACTCATCTAATACTACACTACAGAACTGTTACTTTATAAACATGTTTATAATTATATAATTCTGCTTATATTACACAATTATACTTACATTACATCAATTCTAGTTTCCATGATGATCATCAAGGACAATATAGCTATAACAGTACTGATGCCACAGTATAACATTGTTGCCAAGATAAAACTAGTGGAAATGCCAGTTAAATAAATCTGTTTACAACTTTATAAAAAGATGCTTCAGTGTAGAACAGGACCAGAGTAACACAGCTGATACTTCTTTCTAATCACTGAATTCCCAACAGGGAATCTAAGCCAAGATCTATTCCTTCTTCATTAGGGGTTCTGTGAAATCTACATATCATTCAAGTGCATTCCTCGCCATTTCTACTAATATATGCAAAATCATTAAAATCCATTAAAAATCAATCACAGAAAATCACAAAACAAACACAGTAGCTGTATATAGCCATCCAATCAGAATCAATGGGACATTTGCTAGCACTCATAAACAAAGTACATTTTATAAAAATATGTGTAAATGAATAGCATGTTCAGAAGATGGTGTCTCTCAATGAGATCTTGATTTCCCCACCACATATTAAAATACAGGAATGGGAGCCCTGGCCTGGGATAGAACATAGCTTAAAAAGGATGATAAGATTATATTTGCTTGGAATCTTGAAAAATTCATCAAAAGGGTTTTAAACTGGAAAGGAAAGAGGGGAGAGAGGGAGCTACCTATATATATCCTTCAAGGTAGATAACATAGAGAATTGCTATAATGTGGTCAGAAGAATAAAAGTAAACATATCCTGGAGAACAGCAGTCACCCAGCGGTTCACGGCAAACAAAATCCAAAAATGGAGCTATGGCATTAGATACTTATAAAAAATGCACGAAGTATGGATAACAGTCAAGATGAATAGAGATAATACTTAAAGGAAGCAAATTTGGTCAAATAGATATATTGCTGAGTTATGATTACTGAGTTATTATGATAAGACTCATAACTGTAATATGTCTCTAAAAAGGTATATATCTTATTCAGAAGAAATAAGATGAGTAAAATGATGGTGGTGGTATGTGTGAAGTGAGGGAAAGGGGTGTGCAGGTATTGAGACAAAGTAGCGTTTTATATTAAGAAAATATACTCATAGGAAGAAGTCCAAGAAACAGAGTAGGGGAAACATAGTAGAAAGTATCTGTGGTAACATCAATGGAGACAGAAACGAGTGATATTTTTATTGAAGTATACTAGAGACCAACTGGACAGAAAGAAAAAATAGACGAGGAGTCTGGAAAACAAACCACAAGCCAGGCACAGAGGAATGGTAACTGGTAATAACAGACTTAACTTATCTGGAAACTTCTGAGGCTTTCTTGGCAAAGAGCAGAGCAGCTAATAATTTCTTGACTTGCCTTAATAATTTCATCCTTCAAGAAGCAGAACAACCAACAAGTGGGAATTCTATTCAGGATCTGATTTTCATGAACACAGAGGAATTGGTTGCTGGGGTGAAAATGATAGGAACCTTGGGAAAAAATGACATTCCTTCTTAGATCCTGTGATAGAGGAGAGGAAAACTAGGAATAGTCTATGAATAGAATGACAAGTGCTCTAGATTCTGAGAAAGAACATTTTCAAAGGTTTGGACAAAGCAAAGGTAGACCCTACACCAAAATTCAATGGGGGAAGTAAGCTTCAAAGTGATAGAAAGCTCTCAAGAATGAAATAATGAAAGACAGAAACAATTTTGATGAGGAGGAAAATGAATGAATGATCCAAAGAGACTTCAATGGATACACAGGAACTTGTTAAACAACTTTGCTTTTTAAAAGACTTGTACAAAAGATGGAAGCAAGCACAGGTAACACTGGATGAAGGTGATCAGAAAAGGGAAAGTATTAGCAGCTGGAGAACAGAAAAGGCCTTCTGCAGAAGGGAGGATCTGAGCTGAGTCTGGAAGGAAGCCAGGAAAACTAAGAGGTGGAAATAAGCTGACAGAGGCTTGGGGCTGATCCCGGTGCAAAGGAGATAGACAATTATGTAGACTAGATGGATGAAGAATCCAAGTAGACTAGAATTGCTAGCTCATAGAGTGCATGGAGGAGAATGGAGGGGAAGAAGACTGGAAATGTAGGAAAGGGCCAGACTATGAAGATCTTTAAAAGTCAAACAGGATTTTTTATGCTTTTACAAACTGATTTACCTCAGATACATAACAAGAAACCCTATAAACATTTCTCAAAAAAAACCCTTGGGGAGAAGGGAGGGGCATACTCTCCCTGACACAACCTCAGTCTCTGAGACAGTAGATTCAAAAATTAGCACAGTTCCTACATAGCATTGGTTCCACCAAGTTCACATCCAGATGTAGTATGACTTTCAGGTGAGTCCTTGTCCAGATGTGGCATGACTTCCAGATGAATCCTCATCTCAGCTTCCATGGGCCTTGGTCCAACAGGCCACTCCTTGCTCCTCAGGGCATTGATGCTGAGCTGACTTTGAAACCTGACTAGGACAATGAAGCACTCACAAAGTCTCAGAGGCTTTGACCTCCTTCACCTTTCTATCTGGAATCGAGAAGCAAGCTTCATAGTAAATCCTCTGGAATTGTGTTTAGTTGTATTGGTCATATTTTTTCAGAGTCGTTTGTCTTTATGACATTGTTGTTATCATATACATTTTTCTGCTGGTTCTGCTCACTTCATTTTGCATCATTCATGTATTCCTAGCAAACAAAGGACTTTATATTTGAGTCTAGAGGTAATAGGAACCCCAGAAGCTCACTGAGCAGAGGGTCATCAGGCCTACACTTCAGGAAAATCACCTTGGCAGATAAGTAGAGGACAGACCTGAGTGGAGAGAGATTTGATGCCAGGAGACTAGTTATAGGTTATTGCAGTAGTGCATGTATAAATCTGTAAGTCCCTGAATTAGGGCTATGTTTTATGAGTGAAGAGAAAAGGACATATAGTTAAGGTATTACAAAGATACAAACAAGATGGCAACAAATTGGGTATGTTGAGTGAATGAGGAGCCAAGCATGACAATGAAGTTATCCGGCAGGTTGACTAGGAAGATGGTGGTTCCCTCAACAGTAATAAGGAAGTTCAGAAGAGGAGAGGGTTTATTGGGGAAAGATAATAAGCTCTATTTTGTACATGTTGACTTTAAATATCTATGAGACATTCATTTGGAAATGTCTAACAGGCAGTTGGTGACGAATGATTGTAGTGCAGAAGAAAGACTAGGGCTGGATATATAGTCAACGGTCAAAAAACATTCATTAAGTGCTTACTATGTGCCAGGTACTGTGTTAAGAGATGAGAATACTTAAGAGAAAAATAAAGACAGTCTCTGACCTCTAGGAGATTACAATCTAATGGAGGAAGACAATATACAAAAGGAAGTTGAAAAGGGGGGTGGGAACCTCAAAGGCATGATGTTCCTGGAGTCAAAACCAAGCAAGGCAGCTGGTAGAAAATGAAGAGTACAGAGGTAAAATTCTAAGCTCTTTCCATACAACAGTTTATTGCTCTGTCCTCCAATCAGAGGGAACAAGCAGCTGATGGTGCAGAGAAGGTGTGGACAATCAAAGCGAGATTAATCTCCATGACAACCAAGCAGAGCAGCTGATGAAGAGTGGATCTGGGAATTCTCTGCATAGGGATAATAAGTGAACCCATGGTAACTGATGAGATCATGCAGTATGACAGCATAGAGCAAAAAGACGAAAGTGTCCAGAGCAGAGCCTTGGGAGATATCCATGGTTACTAGGCTTTACATGGATGAAGAACCAGCAAAGCAGACTAAGGAGCAGTCAGACAGATCAAGAGAGGATCAGAAGAGAACAGTGTCACAAAAACCTGGAGAGGAGAGTTTATCCAGATGAACAAGAAGATCAGGACTGCAGAGATGTTAAGTAGGATGAGAGAAAACCATTCACTTAGGCAATCAAGAGATTATTGCTAACTTTGGAGAAAGTGGTGTAGTTGAATAATGAGTCAGAATCCATCCCTTGGAGGACTGAGAAGAGAGTGCGAGGAAAGGAAGTAGAGAATAATCATTCCAGTCTGTGGAGGTTCAGTTCCTTTCAACAAACATTATCATGCCCTGCTACACATACCACATTGCATTGGGTGCTGGGACTACAAAGGCAAAGGTAAAATCTAGCCCCTAAATTTGAGTATATTAGGGGAACTGGCTGGGGAGCCTGCTTCCAAATAGGCATAATGATAGGTAATGGAGAGGCCAGCTCCCCAGTCTGGAGCATTTTCAGACATTCTGTACCTGATTCTAGTCTGCCAGCCACATAATAAAGTTATTTTTTTAAATTGGCTGCTTCCCTGAAATTGAGGTGCATTCAAAAGGCAGCAGTTAGCCAGAGCTTTGACCTTGGTTTGGCTTTTTCCTGCCTCACCTGTTCAAGTGAGGAAACAACGACTAAGCCCTTCAGGGGGAGAGAGGACTTAGGTTTTTTCAGTTTTTGTTTTTCCCCATTCAGGCCACCACGATGTGGCCCAGGAACACACAACCCTGCCATTGCTTCTGTTGTCATCACCACTGTATCCATTCTTCCTGCTGGTGAAGGAGCTGGGAGATGGCCATGACTTTTTTATCTTTGAAAGGTCAGGAGAACAAGCCACAAGGGTGGCCATCCATGATGGGTTTTGCAGCCAGGCAATCCAGCATCGGGGCTTTTGAACTCACCAGCAGTATCGAGACTAGGAATCATTCAGTGGCTATGCCACATTTGGACATGAACTTTTGGGACTAATGCTATGTAGAAAACTGCAGTAAGTCTGAGCCAGCACTCCCTACGCACTATGGAGAGTATCCCCAAGAGTTAAGAGAAAATATTTTTACTTTGTATCTGCTTCTTCGAAGTAAATGCCCCTTTGTAAAATCTAATTGATGCTAACTGGTAAAATGGAACTGGGATGATAATTACCAGCAGCTAACAGTGGGAAGATGAACAGAAGCAGCTGGCGCCTGGAAAAACAATTCAAAGAAAAATGAACAAGCAGGGAGGGTGGAAATAGCTAGGGAGACATCCCCAGTATGTGCTAGAATTTTCCTGAGTGTTCTCAGGTTTGGTTCTAGCTGTTCTTCACATCCTCCTTTCCTGAATTCTCTAAGAACTCTACAAATTAGCAGGTAAACAACTATTTGTCTTGGGTAGTGTAAGTTTCCACTGTGCATGCAGGTCCAACAGGGAACTGGAACAGGTGACCTCTTCCAGGTGTCCACCATCATAATCAGCCATTTATAAGCATTTCTTTAAGCTCTTTCTATAGGCATTTTTAAGCACTGTTAGGTGCTGTAATAGGTGCTATCTAAATGAAGCTGGATTAAACTTTTATTCCTAAGAAAATGAAGTAGGTAGATAGATGAGTTATTAATGATAAACAGGCAAATAAACATTGAATAAATACATAAAATTAACATAATTACATTAATTGCAAAGACGCATTTAGTGATATTGGAAAGTGAAGAAGGTATCTTAGGAATTGAATGCTGAGAGGAATTACCACCTATTTTCTAATCCTAACTCTCTGATTTTGCTCATATAGAAACTGCCCATGGCTGTCACCTAAAATATATTATTGCATGTTCACTTATCTGTGGTAGGATATTTGTGACAGGTGTGTTTCTGGTCATATTATTTTTTAATATACCAGAGAAAAGATTTAAGTTTAACAAACATAAAAAGATTACTTACCTCTTTCAAGTAATATGTCATGAATCCATCAATTATACCATCTTGTTCAAGTCCAATAATAAGGTTCACTACACTGGTAAAAGCAAACACTGCATAAACTAAAGGAATAAAAACAGTGATTAAAAATATTCAGAATATCACTGGATTAGTATTGTCCAATAAAAATAGGATAATCCAAAAGGATTATCACTAAGACACTATGGAAAGTGTCAACATGGGCCAATGGAATATTGCACATTAAAACAAAAATAAAGCACATGTGGATATAACATCGCATAGGAATTCAGTCATCCAGAAACTGCATCCATAACCAAGTCACAATAAAGACAGCTAAACACCTTCCACACACACACACAAAAATTCTTAGAAGTCAAAATACTGTTAAGGTCAATGCATTCAAACCCATTGCTAAAATTAATACTTGTCTAATTCCCTAGTTCGCTGCCAAAAATAATTGACATATTTTTAAGTTATTTGTGGCTAGTAAGTGTTAGTTAATTGAAGTGGGCATAAGAATTTCAATAAGATACACTACAAAGTTCAACTAAGTAATCTTTCCTTAATCTATAGCATCATAAATTTAGAGCTGGAGGGGACCTGAGAGGTCACCCAGTCCAACACAATCTCTCATTTTACAGATAAGGAAAATAAGACCCAGATACACTGAGTAACTTGCCCAAGTTCACTCAGAGCCAGTAATTAGCAGAGCCAGTATCTGGAGCCAGGTATTTTAACTTCAAATGCAACAGCTCTCTAACCACTGTCTCTTTTTAATCCCTCCTCTTCTCTTAAAGCAATGCTCACTTGATGTGACAAGTATACCTCAGGAAACTTAATGACTGATTGCATCCTGGGCAAAACACCAAGTCACAAATATTGAATTACTGCTTGTATAAAAGTTATTACCCATACTTCTCCTCATTAAAATGTCTGCCAACATTTCTGCTTACATGAGTATTTCCTGCTTATGTACAGTGGACTGGCAATCAATATTATCTTTAGGATCCCTACTATTGTACCACAGTCTTTGGGGCTTGTCCTCCAACTCCTACTCACATAGTCACGTTGGGTCTCCGGAAAGCAAACTCTTTCTCCTCTCAGCGTTCTAGAGGTAACTCTGAAGGGTTGGGAATGGTTTCTAATAATTTTGCTTGTGAGTAGTCATACAGTGTGCCAATGAATATAAATTAACTAGCTGAAATAAATTAGCCAACCAGAGTTAATTAGCACAGGTATCAGAGTATAGAGCACCTTGTTAGTTACATTAATTGGGGTTGAGAGGTATGGGTCATCTCTCTTATGTTCTTCCCTCCTATTTAATATTTGCTGTCCTCAACAAATCTACTTGAGTATTTTTGGCAAAGTCCATAGTCTTAAATCTTGTACAGCTCTCTAGTGACATGGAGAAGTTCCAACATTATCCTTTTTTAATATCAAACCCAGTACATAGAATTAAGGAGTTTTGGGGAAAGTACATGTGGCACAGTTCATTAAAATAACATGGAAATTAATATTTTTTCATGCTTCTAAATACATAGTAATATAATTTAACAAACATAATTTTAAATGAAAGACATATATAATATGCTTATCAAATTTATATATAACATGAAACTAGGAGGGAACACACTAGATGACAGTCCAAAAAGATTTTTATAGTTTAATCTGATGAACTGAATCAAATTATATAATAATAATAGCTAATATTTATATGGTGGTTTAAGACCTACAAAGCACTTTACATAAGTCATCTCATTTGATCTTCACAATAACCCTGGGAGGTAGGTGCTATTATTATCCCCATTTGACGGGTGAGAAAACTGAGGCAGACAGGATAAGCCACTTATGCAGGGTCATCCAACTAGTGTCTGAGGCAGAATTTGAACACAGGTCTTCCTGACTGTAAGTCTAGCACTCTACCCATTAAATCACTAACTACATAGGAACTAAAAACTTTTGATTTAGTTTAATAATGATAATGTAGTCATAGACTTGTATGCAAAAAAACCAAATAGTACAAATATAGTACGGGAGAGACAATAAGAGACATTAATTAAAAAGACCTAAAAGAACCACCAAAAAAGCAGATACAGCACATACAAAAAGAACAAACATAGCCTGAAAGAAGAGATATGAGAAGACAGCTCCACACCATCTGTTTACAGAGGCAGGAGGTCCACTATTATTGTATGCTGTATATATTTACCTTTTTTGTCTTTAAAAAATAGTATTTGTTATATAGGATGGCTCTCTGGGAGAGGCACTGAGAGAAGAAGGGAAATTATGATGATATAAAAATGCAATAAAAGTCTATTTAAATAAAAACAAAAAAAAACCCAAAAAAAGACTTAAGCATCTCAGTGGCTTGAAATCTTAACATCATGGAAAAAGTGTGTGACTTGGCAATCAAAACTGCTAATACAACTTTGAGTCTTAGAAGACTGGTGTCCAGAAAAAAAGGAGGCAATAGTCCCAAAATACCATACTCCACTCAGACCATATCTGCAGCATTATATTTAGTTCTGGGGACTGCAGTTTAAGAAAGATGTTGATATTTTGGAGCCTATCCAAAGGAAGTGACCAATATTGTGAAAGAACTAGAAATGACACCATATAAGAATAAGATGAAGAAACAGGAAATGTTTACCTTGAAGAAGAGGAGGCTTGGGGGTACCTCATCAACTCTCATCAGTGTCATTATTATTTCTAAGTAAATGATTCACAGACCTCTTCAGGCAACACTCTCTTTTCTGGGTTTTTTTGTTTTGTTTTTGGCTAGGCAATGGGGTTAAGTGACTTACCCAGGGTCGCACAGCTAGTGTTATGTGTCTGAGGCCAGATTTGAACTCAGGTCATCCTGAATCCAGGGCCAGTGCTCTATTCACTGCACCACCTAGCTGCCCCCAGCTAGGGCATCATAAACTCACCATGTCCAAAACAGACTTCATCATCTTCTCTCCAAACCCACCTCTCTTTAAAACTTCCTTATTTCTATCAAGGCTGTCATATTTCTGGTCTCTCTGGTAAGGAGGATCTGAGTTCAAATTCGACCTCAGACACTTACTAGTTGTATGACCCTAGACAAGTCACTTAAACCTTTGCCTTCCCCCAAAAAAAAAACTAAAAAAAATACACAGACTTCAGTTTAAGAGCTCTTGTTTTATCACAAGTTTGAAAAGGCATTGTAGTGTAGTGTGATAGGAAGCTACCCTCAAAACCAGGATCACCTGAGTTCAAGTCTCCCTTCTGATATATGCTTTCTCTGTGACACTGGGCCAATTACTTAACTTCTCTGTTTTCTAGGAAACTCTCTATGGCTTATAGGTTGCAGAATTAAACCGTATCCCCATCAGACAGTAAATGGAGGAGTTGGAAATCAAAATCAGGTCTTCTGATTCCAAGTCCAGTATTTCAGTATTCTGCTAAAACATGGAATCTTAAAAAATCCTAAAAGCTGAATCTCCACCAAGGAGGGAAAAGTGCATCCCCTATAGTCTGATATCAGAGAGAGATAGCATGATCGAGCATAATGAATATTTCACTACAACTCAACAAGATGTTGGTTCTGGGCCCAGCTCTACCACTCATTCATTAGGTGACTTTGGTCACAGAATCTCACTTGGCCTCAGTTTCTCATCTATAAAATGAAGGGAGTAGACTGGATGCCTTCTAATATTCTTTGAACTTGAAAGCAGAAGACTTTAGAAATAATTGGGAAACTGCAAGTTATTAGGTCAAAATAGTACTAGCTAGAATACTATTGTGCTATAAGAAATGAGAAGGAGAATGGTATCAGAAAAATCTGGGACTCTGATGAATATGAACTGATACAAAGTGAAGTGAAAAGAACTAGATCATTGTACATAGTAACAGCAACATTGTAATGACAGAAGACTTGGCTACTCTGATCAATACAATGATCCAAGACTATTCTGAAGGACTCGTGATGAAAAGTGTTATCCACCTCCAGAGAGAAATGATGAACTCTGAGTGCAAATTTTCTCACTTTCTTTATTTTTCTTGCTTTTTTGTAACATGGCTAATGTGGAAATATCTTTTGTATGATTTCACAATTATAACTGATATCATACTGCTTGCCCTCTCAATGGGTGGGGGAGGGGCTGGAGGGAAGGAGATAATTTGGAATGAATTTTTTTAAATGCTACAAATAAATAAATTTTTTAAAAAGAAAAAAAAATGCTAGCATTTGCTTATTTGTCCTCCCCATTCTCCTTTCTCCCATTGTCCATTTTTGATTCCTTCATCTATCTCTCTACACCTCTGTTCTCATTTCTCCTCCCCTAATTAAATGATTTAGGAAACCATTTAAGATACATATTTGCAGGATTACCTAAAATCTACTTACTTTAACAAATATCCTCTGGCTGCCTTATGGTAATCAACGTATAGAATATAGAATGGGCATCCCATCGATAACTAAGAAATTTCCTATGAACATGGCAGATTGAGCATTAACTATCTTTCTGTTTGCTAAAACATGTCCATCCAAATTTTAAGTGATGTGAAAAATGATTTACAAGCCACTGAGAAACATAAGTTTGGCAGAAGGAAAATTTCCCAACTAACCTCATGTCCGATATTTTCTATCCCATCGATACCTACCATAAAACAGAGGATCTCTAGGTGGTTTTCTCTTCACAAGGGCCCGAGCCAACAAAGCTACAATGAGTAGAACCAGAACTCCAACAGCTACAATTGTCCAGGAACTGTAAAAATTAAAACATGGGAAGCTGAGTCACTATCAAAGTAAACATTCTAAGCTGGGAATTTCCTAGTTAGCTGAATACATTCTCTCAAATACTGCTGTTCCATTATTTGCTTAATACGGAACTCCTAGGTATGGCATACAATACCTGAAAACCTCTGGCTGGCTGAGTAGTAAGTGATTCTATTTAGAGAGTGCTTTATAGTTACAATGGGCTTCTACATGCATTATTTCATCTGATCCTTATGATAATCCTGTAAAGTTGTACAAGTATTATGAGTACTCACATTCATATAGCATAATGCATGCAGGGATTGCCAATCACTTTACGTCGGAACATAGATATAGAAGGGACCACAGAGGTCATCTAGTTCAACTCCCTCATTTTACAGATGAACATAAGTGACTTGCCCAAGATCACATAAGTTGTAAGCATCCAAGATGGGTTTGAACCCAGGATCTTCAACTCCAGAACCAGTGCTCTTTCCACTGTACCATGCTGGCTTCCTATACACTAGCTCATTTGATTCTCAACAACTGTGAGGAATTTACTATTACTATCATCTCCATTTAACAGTTGAGTAAACTAAGGCACACAGAGGTAATAAGTGGCATAACTGGGACCTAAACTGTAATCTTTCTGATTCCAAGACACTCCTCTTTCCCAGGAGCAGACAAAATTCCCTTGTATTAGGCACTTTCCTCTGTCCTATCTCCAGCAGGGACTACTATTCTGAGTTGATGTCAAAACATAGGAAGTAAAAAAGTCTTAGTTAGATTCCTGGAGACTTTGAAAAAGGTTAAGCCTTAGTAAGAGAAGTATGAAGGAATGAGGGTTAAAGGGCAAACCAAGTTGGCTCTCATCCCTTTAGTGTTCCTATCAATGAAGGAGAGTTGGCACAGAACTTTGAATAATAGACTGGTGCCCAATGGGATATACTGTTGCTGGGGGAAAACAGGTGATGAGTGCCAATGATCCTCAGAAAGATAAAAGGATGGGTCCGTGCTTTGGCCACTTTCTGTCATATGCCACTCTTGTATGATTCTGTTCTCCATTTCTGACTCTATTCTGTATCTGTAACTGCACTGTGTTCATGGGCAAAAGATTTTACTTCACATGCTGTGTGTGTGTGTGTGTGTGTGTGTGTGTGTGTCTCTGTCTGTGTGTGCATGCTCAAGGCCATACATGTGCAGTCATCCCCTGGCCAAGCGACTAGGCTACTAAGGATGTCAGGAAGATCAACTGGAACTGATTAACTGATGGTAAAGGGACAGAAGACCAAAAGCATGTCCTGAAAACAGGCAGGAGGGCAGGCCCAGGGGGAAGCCATATGTTCAACATTATAAATTAAAAGGTCCAACAAAACAATTCCAGGTCCTTGTTACCTCAAGCTCTAGTTTCAGTCATTCTAGGACTCTAAAATCACTGGGCCTCACATCAATTCTGGCCCTACCACAGTATAATAGGGGTAAAGAAATTGCATCCCACACTTTGTGATCTTGTTTTAAAATAGGGATCCCTTAGGAGCTTTGCAAACTCAGCAATGGTCCTACAATAACCCTTTTGAAACCTCAGTTGTCCTGAGTAGGGATTGGGAAGGGAAGTTATGAGAAACCATATATGTATGTGTGTATGTGTGTATGTATGTATGTATGTATATATATATATATATGTGTGTGTGTATGTGTGTGTGTGTGTGTGTGTGTGTGTGTGTGTGTGTGTGTATCCTTGATTCCCTACTGCACACAAAAAAATTCTATGGTACCTGGGACTTTCCATTTTCTCAAGCCTCACATTTCCAAAGGATGGCCCTACCCCAAAGGTGTATCTCATGAGATCAAGAGCATCTCCAAATTGACAGGGATTATTTGATTTTCTTGGGTAAAACTCATATGATAACTCATGGTGAAAGTAGCAGCAGATGCAATCAGCTTTTATAAAAAGAAAAAAAAAGGAAACCAGACTAGATCAAATCAACAAATATTTGTCCAAAAAGCAGTTTGTCCACTAGGTACACAGTACCATGATAGAGGATATTGGAGATCCAATTGTAAATAAGAAGCAAACTCTACCCTCAGGACCCTTATGATCTAGCTAAGGAAGAAAGCCAAAACATGTGAGATGTGAGCTATCTTTTAGATTTAAATATCAGTTTATGAAAATGGATGTACAGACTTTACAGAGATGTAAAAAGGTAATTCTATGACTAATTGCCAAAGGAATTATATAAATATTAAGTATTATCTACTAGAGTTTAGAGGATGAGGTAGAGATCACTGTGATCTGGGATGGCCAGGAAAAGCTTGATAAAGGAGGTGGGATTTGTGCTGAGTCTTATAGATGGGGGTCAGAAGGTGCAGAAGTATATAGAAAAGGAGCAAAGATATAATCTGAAAAATGGTGAGAAATAAATGCTATAGTCAGGTATGCTAGAATATATACCTCCCCAAAGCCAAAACTAATTTCATGCTCTCTACCCTTAACAATTTTGCAACAGGAAGCTAGGTGGTACAGTGGACAGAGTACTGGGCCTACAGTCAGGAAAATTCATCATCTTGAGTTCAAATCTGGCCTCAGACACTTACTAGCTGTATGACCCCAGACAAATCACATAACCCTGTTTGCCTCAGTTTCTTCATCTGTAAAGTGAGCTGGTAAAGGAAATAGCAAACCACTCCAGTATCTTTTCAAAGAAAACCCCAAATGAGCATGACTGAACAACATAAGATTACCAGCATTTTATTATAACCCCCAACTTAGTCAGGTTTTATTCTCTCTCTCCTCAAATTGTTCTACAATTCTGGAGCCCCCCTTGACTCCTATCATACCTAACATTGTATTTTACTTGTCTGTGCATATGTAATTTTCATGGTACTACTGCCACCAAGTAGAAGGTAAGGCAGCTATTGGTCATTTTTTATCTTTGTATCAGAAGGGACTTACACAAAGATTTAGTGAGCTAGAAGGGTCCCTAGAGGCCACCAATCCAGTGTTCTCATTTTACAGGGGAGGCATTTAAAGAATGTTTGTTGAACAAACCAGATGTAGCAGAACTAGGCCATGAATGTGCTTTTTCTTTTTTTTTTTTAAGCATACTGAAATAACTTACTTATTTTAAATCTTCCCTATGTTAAAAGATCTGTTCAGTCAGCCAGCCACTCCTTAACATTAAAGTTCAGTCTAAAAAAAGAAAGGTAGCTCCATCTAGGGCAAGAAGCTGGAATAATGAATGATGGATGAAAAGGAGGCAGTGTGGAAAAACAGAGGGAGACCATGTGAGCCAGATGGTCCAGGTTCTAGTCCCAACATGGTTTCTAATTGGCTGCATGCTTTTGGGCACTGGGCACGTCAGTTATCCTCTATGAGTTCCAGTTTCCCTATCTGTAAAACGAGGGGGGCTTGGATGATCTCTGAGGTCCTTTCCAGTCCTAGCATTCAATGTTAAAATAAAATTGGATAAAGTATGCATGCATAGTACATTGCTAACCTTTGATCAGCTTGATAGCAGGCAGTAGGGTACTCTGTGCACTATTAACAGCACATAATTTAGGGCTTATTCACTGTTTAAGATTATTATATCTGGGTCTCCAGAACAAACTCAGACCACAAAATTTCAAAACTAGAAGGGATCTTAGAGAGTCAACAGTCAATTCATTCACTTATGCAAGAACTGTCCTAAGAATTAGGTATACAGAGATTAGATAGATAGATATATGAATAAACAAATAGATAAATGAATGAATAAATGAAATATCCTCTGCCCTCAACCAGCTTAAACTCTTCTGGTGTACATGAGTACGCCAATGAGGAATTACAAAGTAATTTCACAAGGGCTCACTATTATTCCCTCCAAGATCAAATACACAATCTTCCATCAGCTTTTAAAACCCTTCACTAAGTGGCTCCTTCCTACCTTTCCAATCTTCTTATACTTTACTCCCCTCAGTGGACAACTATGTGCCTATTCACTGGTTCACCTGACATTCCCGGCCCCCTCCAATGCTTCTCTCTTCCTCCTTATCTCTACCCTCAGATCTCACTTTTAAGCAAGAGGCCTTTCCCAGCCCCCCTTCCCTAATGCCTTCCCTCTGAGATTATCTCCGATTTATACTCTGTCTCTGTCTGTCCCTCTCTCTACATATATATGTATGTATATATAGATACATATGTCTGTATCTATAGCTATCTATTTGTATTTATCTATAGAGATATAGATAAATGGATGGATCTCATGTGTACCTACTTTTTTGCATGCTATCTCTGTAATTAAAATGTGAACTTCTTGAGGGCAGGCACCATGTTTTCATTTCCTTGTATCCCCAACCCTTAGCACAGTGCCATACATAGTAGGTGCTTAATAAATGCTCACTGAATGGTGATGATGAGGGAGCAGGGAGAGAAGGCTTCATGTAGAAGGTGGCGCTTGAGCTGAGCCCTGAAGGAAGGCAAAGACTCTAAGAGGAAGTGAGCAGCAAGGAGTTCATTCCAAGCTTTGGGGTGGGGAAGGAGGAGGAGAAAGCCTGTGCAAAAGCAAATATCATCTATTCTAGATGAGGGGTTCCTAATCTCCAGTTCATGGATAGATTTGAATAGGGAAAAGAATCTTAATTTTCACTAACCTCTAACTGAAATTTAGCATTTCCTTCAAGGATTCAAAAGCGTTATTCTGAACACAGGTCCACAGGCTTCACTTAACTGCCAAAGAGGCACATAACAAAGAAAAGGTTTAGAATGTTGATGTGGACCTCATCATTTCCAGATAAGAAACTTAGGCCCAGAGTTGAAGCAAGTGGCCCAAGATCTTGAAGCTAGTCTGTGGATTCCTGCCTTTCAGAGAGGTCAGAACTCTCTGCTCAGCATCCCAAATAGAAAAGCTGCTTCCTCCTCCTTTTCTTCTTCTTCTTCCTCCTCCTCCTCTCCCTCAGTGTAGATGAAACCTGAAGCCATTATGAGTGGAGGCTCCTGGGGTATAAGCATTGCTGACACAAAGGTACCACCAGCCACAGTAAAATAAAGGCAAAGATTTTCAGTTTAAAGTCTGGCCTGCAATTTCCTTAGCAGCAACAGCTTTGAGAAACACAATAAGTTTACTTCCTGAGTGCTGGTAGGAACTCATTTCTGGCACAAAATCAGTCTGCTCCAGGGGCAGAACTGGAACAACTTTTCTTCAGAAGCCTTGTTTGGGGGCTGGCCGGGTGACATGGAACAATAAAAGGAATGTTTAAACAGGAGTCCTCAGTCCAAATTTTGATTCTGTCTCTATTCATTGGGTGAATTCTCTGGATCTCAGTTTCCTGATGTATAAATCAAAGGGATTTGACCAGAACAACTCCAAGGTGATTCCAGCACTAACATTCTGTGATTTTACATGTTGTCCTCAGCTTCATTTAGAAGGTAGGGACAAGAGCTTCAAGGTTCCAGTTACATTTAATGTTGTACTCAAATTCTTAAAATCCCTCTCGAAATGATACCATTTCATTACCATTAAAGTCTAGGTCCTACCTTTTTTTTTTCCTAGAGCCTGTCTCCCAACTTTGCTCTTGTGGACTAAAAATAATTAGAATTTATTCTTTAACATAGAATTTAGTAGTTTTCCAAGTGCTGTAACGTCCATGTTCTCATTTGAGCAGAGGATTGGACTACTAGTATTTCCAGAGTTAGAGGGGAACTGAGAAATTAACTAGTTCTAACCCTTGCATTTTACAGATGTGGGCCAAAGGAATGAAGTGACTTAGCCAGTCACACAGCTAATTTGTAGCTGGGTTTGGCCTGGAACTCTTGGCTCCCAATAATCAACAACATTTCCACTAGAGCTATTCATCACCTGTTTCTAAATGTATCCTTAAAAGGGATCTTTTAGCATCACAGATTTGGAACTGGAAGGAACTTGGATTTACAGTCAAGAAGACCTGGATTTTAATCCCCATTTTACCACTTAATAACCAGAATGACCTCGGGCAAGTCACTTGAACTATCCCTCCGTCTTCTCAACTGTAAAAGTGAAGGGGTCAGACTAGATGACTTCTACGATTCCTTCCAGCTCTAAGATATTCTGAGTTTATGATTTCTTCAGCCCCTTTATTTTTCAGATGAGGAAACTGAAACTCATCGAGATTAAGTGATTTAACCCAAGGTCACACAGGTAGAAAACAGCAGGATGGGAATTTCAACCCTGGTTCTTCCTTTCCAAATCCAGCTCTCTCCGAACCACAAGAATGAAAGGTGTACATGAATTAATGCTATGGGTGAACAGCCAACCAGAAAGGACACACACAGTCCATGCTCACACGGATAGAATCAATTTGGCTAGATGTAAAAAGTTAGAGCTTCATACATTCAGTGGATCCTTGTTTCTAATCTTGCTTCAATTACATCTAGGAGGTGCTATGTGTATTAACAAAGAGCAAACGCTTAATGCGCATGAATCCAGTTGCTAATTTTAAAAAGTCACCGAATGTTAAAAAGCTGGAGGGAATTTCGGGAGACCATCTAGTACAAGCCTCTGACATAGACCTCACCTCTGCGCTGACCTCTTTGGCCCCCTGCCGGGACTCCCCCCTCGCCGCCCCCACCCCTTCCAGGCCACTCACTTGCGATGAGCAGCCAGGTGGTTGAAGACGTAAGTGGCGGGGATAGCGGAGAGGGACAGCACGAAGACTCCGGTGGCCGCCGAAGCGCTCATCTCCTCCGGGGCCCCTGGGGGGCCTTCACCGCATCCCGCCCCCGCCGCTGCCGAGTCCGCCTGGGCGCGGCCGCCGCCGCCCCTCGCTTCCTGTAGCGCCCCGGAGTCCCCGCTGTCGAGCGCGTCGGCTGCCTCCTCCCCTGAACTTGACCGAGCTTCCGCCGGGGCGCGCGTCTCCCCGAGGCGCCCCACCCAGCCTGTCAGCTCCGGCCCGCGAGCCGCGGCGTCCCCGACGCCCAGCTCCCGGGGCGGCTCCAGTGGCCCCGGCCAAGGGCGCACCATAAGCTCGAGGACACTAGTTCCAGCCCCACTGGCCAGGGAAGAGACCCTCCCTCCTCTGGGGCGAAGACAGCTGCGGAGGAGAACGAGGAGCGCAAGGCTTAGGACGGGGCGGGGCCGAGAGAAGGAAAGGGGGCACCCATGCTGAGCCTGAGCCAGCCCTAGCCCCTAAGCAGTGCCCCGTGCCCTGCGCTCTCTCCAAGGCCCTCCGGCCCCAAACCCCTAGCAGCGCCTAGCGCCCCACCTTTCAAATCAGTAACTGAGTTTTTGCCATTCGGCCCTAGGAAGGAAAACACCTGAATCAAAAGCCAGGCAGGATAGGTAGGAAGATTTTAACCTCAAGCGGGGCCCTGAAAGGTTAAGTAGTCCAAAACTCAGTTACCAAGAATACCCAAGCTGAAGACAGAATCTGAGAGGTCCAAGTTAGTGGTAGACTAGAACCCAGGTTACTTGACACCCCCTCCCCCATTCCAGTTTTCTTTTCACTCTAAGTACTTCAAGCAAGCTGCCTCTTAGTATCTGGGGGACTCCTATGGTTACCCCACAAAAGCTACCCACAAGTGGGCCTAAGCCGAATTGTGACACATTTGAAATTAGTTCTGGAGCTTCTCACTTCTCTTCAGTACCTGACCCCCAAATCTAGAACTGGTTTCCTTCATGCTCTGGCACTGAAGGACTAGGCCAGTTCAACTTCCTTTCCAAGGTCTGTATCTGAGCATAAGCCTCTTCACACTCTCTTGTAGTAAATTAACAAACATCCTTTCCCATCCTGTGTTCCAAACCTATCCTATCCCCATCCCTTCTACCTATCTTGGATTCTTCTAATCAATCTTTCAGAGCATTTCTAAGATTGTTCCTGTGAAAATGGGTAAGGACTTGTCATCCCCTTCTAGCTCTAAATCCTATGGCCTCCCTGACCTCATAAATTTTAGAGATATAAAGATCACGGATAGAGAGAGAGCTGGAAGAAAAAGACCCCAGATGTCATCTGTTCTTACATTCTCTTTTTACAAATGAAAAAATGAGGTCCACCATAAAAAGTGGCTTGCCCAAAGCTACACAGGTCATAAAGAACCCAGCCTTTGGTTTCCTCATCTAGCACTCTTTCCACTGTACTATGCTAGTTTGTTTTACAGATAAGGAAACTGAGAACTAGAAAGCAAAAGTGATTTGCCTAAGATCATACAGATATTAAATACTAAAGTTGGAATTCAAATCCAGGTCCTCTAATAGAATTCTTTCCCCTACATCATATCAATCTGTTTCTCTCTCTTCCCTGCACACCAAAATCAGATTAATACTGCTGGTTTCCTTATAGGATCAAGCTAAACTCAGCCTGGTATTCAAGGCCACAAAGCTGGCCCTTCCCTATCCAACCTCAAGTTCCACTGCAACCCTAAATTTACTCTGTGCTTCAGTCATTCCAATCATCCTACTGTCTCCTGCATACCTGTATCATAATCATTGCCACCTTTCTGTCCTTAATCATTGCTGCTTTCCCAGTAGGTAGTGGGAAGTTATCGCCAGAGAAAACAGTATGAATTGTACTTCTTTGCCCATCTCAAATCCTTCAGGGAGGTCCTATTCAATTCCTATATCTGCAATGAAAGCATCCTAACCAGAGCCAAGCTATGGTAAAGTTATGTACTTCCCCCCTTACAGCTGTGCAAATCCATAGCACTCTGGATAGTGACTAGAGAAAAGGTCTCACTGTCTCTGGCATCTCCCCTTTATACTGGGAATTCCAATCCGGAAGAGAGCTCTAACTTATCTCACACTGTAACAAAACATTGGAGATAATAATTGCAGAGCTAGGTGGAATTGCCAAGTTTTCCCTGTAGTGGCCAAATCCTGATCTTCATCTCAGAAGCTGAATCAAAACTAGTCCAGCCTCTAGGGATAGAAGAGCAATGTAGCATACCTTCAACCCCCATGACATTCCCAAGACCTCTGTCTCCCCATGCCCACTATTCAGAAGTATAAGGTATGAGATATAGAGGGATCCTGTCTTTGATTTTTCACAATCTACTTTTGAAGGAAAGGTCTATATACTTTTACTTATTCCAGCCTCCTTAATGATTTTTTTTCTGTTTACTCCTTCATTCAGTGCTTTCTTATTTACCTTAATCTTATTTTCTATGCCTTAAGTGTTGGTGGTTTGTAGAGCCTAGCATTTTGCTGAATTTGAAATCAAGTCAACAAATACTGAAATGCCTACAAGTTGATAAGGTTTGCTGTCCCAGAGGTCCCTTAAGATAAAAGTATGTTGAATGAACAGAGGTACTGAATATTGGCTAGAGAAGAACAAGTTACTTCCCCTTGTTGAATGTTTTTTTTAGTCTCAACTCTTCCATTAACCATTTGTGTAACTTTACCTTCTTTGGACCTCAGTATCTTCATCTGTAAAATGAAGTGTCTGGTCTCAATTATCTCTCAGGTCCTTTCCAGTACTAATGTCCCAGGATTCTTTGATGCCATGGCTGGCCTGCTTCCTCTCCAGGCTCACCATGCCTTGGTGACATTTCCTTTCTCCAAAGGCTATCAAGCCCCAAATCTTACTGGTTCTTGATGGAAACTAAGTAAGATGCTACAACCACATTGTCTGTTTTTGCTTAACTGAAAAAGAACTTACACAGTGATACAAGTATTAGGCACATACCCCAAAGAAATCAAAGAAAGAGAAAAAGGACTCATTAGTACTAAAGAAATTACAGGAACACTTTTTGCTGTACCAAAGAACTGGACAAAAAATGGGTGCCCATCAAGTGGGGAATGATTGAACAAATTATGGTATGTGAATATAATGAATTATTATTGTGCCAAAAGAAATGATGAAAGGAATTGGTTCAGAGAAATCTGACATGATTTATATAAACTGATACAGTGTGAAGTGAGCAGAATCAGTAGAACTATTTAAACATTGATGTTGATGAACTGTATGTACAGAATGAGACATATATTTTCAGACACAACCATTATAACACAAATTTGTTTTGCTTGACTTGTACTACAAGGGAAGGCTCTTGTTTGGGGAAGGGAAGGGAGAAAGTAGTTGGCTGGTGATAGTGATGCAAAAAAAAAAAAGAAAAGAGAATGAAATGTTTAAAAATACTCAAAAGATCAGTAGGAATGAGCAAGACAATGTTACTACACGTTAAGTTTAATATGCACATTAGAAAATAAGCTGTATATAATAGATGCATAGTTTTATATATAATCCCCATTTTCTAGCCTTTGCATATGAAAATGATTGTTTGTTATGATTTTCTAGTTCATAATTTTAAAAAATTCAAATTAAGAAAAGACCAGCAACTTTGTTGTGCTACTAATACATTTGTATTTTAGCAACAATAATTTCCTTGCTTATGGTTTCAAATGGTTGATCTGAGATTCTTAACTTTTAACATTCTATGTCTCTAATTCTATTTGTCTGTTTAGTTAATCCATTTTTTCCTCACTTAATAAAGAGAAATTGAATTAGCTACTTCACAATAGAATATACTCTCTATCCAGGAACAGAGATGATGGTTCTGCCTTTTTTTTTTTAAGTTTTATTGATGCTTTTGTTATGGCAAAATTATTTCTGGTCTCACTCCATTCCCAAACTCCAAATACAAACAAATTAACTCTACTTTGTAACAAAAACATTTAAGAAAAACCAACAGATACAAGACTGTATCTGAGAACATATGCTACATTCCATATCTGAGGTGCCCCCACATTTTTGATAAAAGGAGCAAGATATATCTTCAGTGCTCCTGAAATAAGATTTGTCATCATAATTAATCAGAGCTATACTGCCTTTTAATGTTGTTTTCTTTTATATTATTATAGTCATTGTACATATTGTTCTCTTGGTTTTGCTTATTTTACTCTGTATCAATTCATACAAGTCTTCTTATGTTTCTCTGAATTCCTCATATTAACCATTTCTTATGGAGCAATAGTATTCCATTACACTTTTTATTATGTACCTCCTATGTCCCAGGTAATGTGTGAGGCTCTGGGAATTCGAAGTAGAAAAAAATGAAGTAATTTTTACCCTCAAGGAGCTCATAATTGATTAAGGGAGACAACACATACATTTACAAGAACATACAAAATAGAGGGCAGCTAGGTGGTGCCATGGATAGAGCACCAGCCCTGAAGTTAGGAGGACCTGAGTTCAAATCCAGCCTCGAACCAAACACTTGACACTTACTAGCTGTGTGACCCTGGCCAAGTCACTTAACCCCAGTTGCTTAAAAGCAAAAAAAAAAAGAACATACAAAATAAATATATAGTAATTCATGAGAAAGCAAGACTTAGCAGCTGGGGAGATAAGGAAAGACCTCATTTAGAAGGTAATGCTTGGGAAGAGCTTCGAACGAAATTTGAGATTTTAAGAGGCAACAATGAAAAGGTAATACATTCCAGACATAAGGGAGAGCCTATACAAAAAGTACAGAAACATGAGGTGGACTTTTATATGACAGAAACATCAGTAAGACCAATTTTTCTGGACCACAGGATGGAGAAGAGTAACATAAGTCTGAAAAGGTTGGTTGGAACCAGGTTGCAAATGGCTTCAAATGCCAAGCAGAGGAGTTTATATTTGATCATACATA
Organism: Phascolarctos cinereus; assembly: GCF_003287225.1. NCBI lineage: Eukaryota > Metazoa > Chordata > Mammalia > Diprotodontia > Phascolarctidae > Phascolarctos > Phascolarctos cinereus. The sequence continues at coordinate 111,535,702 of NW_027555736.1, read as the reverse complement.
TAATAACAGTTTACTGAGTTAGAGAATGACATGTCATAATTTGTTTATTCTCTAATAGATAGGCAACCACTCAGTTTTTTGTTGCTACAAAAAAAATGCTGCTATGAATATTTTGATATATAGGGGGGATTTCCTGTTTTTGAAAGCTTTGTGGTTTATGCCCAGTAGTGGGATTATTGGGTCAAAGTGTGTGAACAGGTTAATCAATTTTATTGTATATTTCCAAATAGTTTTTCAGGAGCTGGATCAATTCACATTTCCACCAATATTTTATTTGTGCAACTGTTTTGCCACAGCCCCTGCAACACTGACTATTTCTATCTTTCTATCATCTTTGCCTCTTGGAGAGATATGAGGTGAAACTTCAGAATTGTTTTGATTTGTATTCATATTATTATTAGTGATTTGGAGCAATTTTGAATAAAGTTGTTGAGAGTTTACAATTCTCCTTTTGAAAACTGTTCATATTTTTTGACCATTCACCTATTGGGGAATTATGCCTTTTTTTAATAGGCTGCTTGTTGACCCTAGTTGAAGTTGGAGATATTTACACAAATGTTTAAAGTGCACCAAGACAGGAAACCAGCTCTCTAAGATACAGGCTACAGAGGAAATTCTCAAATCAAACATATAACAAAGGAGCTTTAAAACATTGAATCAGATAATGTTGTTATGCATATTTAACAGTTTCTTCTTTATAATTACTGGGGAATAAAGCGTGTGTACCCTCTTAAATTATTTATATTGATGTAGTATAAATATATAGAAATCAACTTTTAAAAATCATATGTAGTATCAATTTCTAAACCATTATCCTGGTGTTAAATGCTTCAATTGAATGATCTTTGGTCAAAATTATCAATAATCTCTTAATTGTCATATCAAATCATCTAATGGCTTTTCATCACCACCTTCTCCTAGATATTCTCTCCTCTCTGAGTGCTCTTGACTTGGCTCTGTCTTGGTTCTCCTCCCACCTCTCACTCCACTTTGCTGGATCTTCATCCATGTCTCTGCTGCCAATTGTGGGTATCCTCCCAAGTTCTGTTGTAGGCCCTCTTTGCCCTTCTCTCTATGGTCTCTCATTTGGTGATTTCATTAGTTCCCATGGGTTCAATTACCATCTATATACAGATTATTCCAAGATTTCCATATACTGTCTTAATATCTCTCCTTAATCCCGTCCAGCATCACAGCCACCTATTGTATATTTTGAACTCAGTGTCGCACAGGTAATTCAACCTAAAATGTCCAAAACATAATTCATTCCCTCTCCCCATCCCACCCTCAAGACACTTTTTTTTTAATTTCACCACTACTGGCCAGAACATCATGATCCTTCCAGTTACCTGGATTCACACCCCCCATATTGTCCTGACTCATTTCCCCTCACTCCACCTATCAGTTGACAAATCTTGTAATTATTTACTCTCCAACATCTCTTGAATATGTTCCCTTCACTCATTCACCACTCTAGTTCAGGCTCTCATCACCTCTTGCCTAGAATATTGTAGTAGCCTCCTAATTAGATCCTCTACTTTACATCTCTCCCACCTCCACCTCATCCTCCACACACCTAGCAAAGTGATTTTCTTAAAGCAAACACCTGACCTTGTCACCCTGTTTCCCTCCACTCAATAAATTCCAATGTTCACCTTTCACCTCTAGGTTCAAATATAATCTCTCTCTTTGGCATTTAAAGCTCTTTACAACATGACTTCTCCCTAGCTTCCCAGTCTTACTGCCCATTACAGCCTGGTTCCCCCACTCACTGAAAATGCCTTCTCCTCTAAGGCTACTTTGCATGTACATTTTTTTTTTAGGAATGATAAGTTCCTTTTTTTTTTCCTTTGTATCCCCAGTACTTAGCATAGAGTCACATAGTAAATACTCCATAATTGCTTTTTGATTGCCTGATTGATAAGGTCCATTCTTAGGGTTTTTCTGACTTCCAGAAGCTCAGTAGTAATTTAAAAGTCATGGTAGCTTGTAAGTTAAATATTTTGCTTCTTCACATGAGGGAGGAAATAAGCATTTATTAGGCACCTACTACATACCATGTAGAACTTAATGCTCTACACTATAATCCCTTTTGACCCTTATAACAACTCTGAGAGGTAGGTGCTATTATTATTCACGTCTTATAGTTAAGAAAACTGAGGCAGACAGAGGTCACTTGACTTGCCCAGGGTCACACAGTTAGTAAGTATCTAATGCCAAATTGGAACTCTAGGTCCAGTGCTCTGTCCGCTGAGCAATCTATGGATCAGTGACTTCAGGATTAAACCCCAGGCTCAGATTTGTACTTCCATTAGGGAGAAGCCAGGAAGTATCTTTCATCTTTTTTACAGTGAAAAGACACAAACCCACCTAGTCACACCCAGGAGTCAAACCAACCAGGCTTACTGAGGAGTGAGGAAGGGACTGTTTCATAACAGAGGGGTATTTGTCCTGGCCAGTGCCTTAGGTAGCTGCTATAGCTCTTACAAACTGCTTGCAGTTGTAATGTTGACTACTGAACTGAGCCTTGCTATGGAATCCATTTATTTCTTATTATAAATTGAAGCCAACAGTATATTTTAGGTTCTTTCCCTCTCTAGTAGGAAAAAATATTTGTATTAATCATAATGCCATTTATAATTTCATTGAAATATATATTCACTCCTTGTGACCTTTAAGCTTGACCATGAAAAATTCTACTGAAGTTTGTTCCTCTCCCCAATCCCACCATAGCCCACTAGACAGGCTATGCCCTTCTCTCCAACCCTAAAATAATCCTCATCTTTTCTTCTCCTGTAATTCCTGGTGAATATGAACTTATCATAGAATTTGGTGTAACTATCAGTTTGTTCACAAAAGATCAAGTATGTAAAGAATGCACCTAGACCAGGGGTTCTAAACTTTTTAAAAAATATTTTGATGACTGTATTTCAATGTAATTTGTTTCCTTTGTAATTCTACGTATTTTATATTATGGATTTAAAAACATGACTGAAGAATCCTTAGGTTTCATCAGACTGCCAAAGGGGTACTTGAAATAAAAAAGGTAGAGAACCCCTGATTTAGACAAAGGCCAGAAAGCCCATCCCATCTGAACAACCAGTTTAGACCCAGCAGAGATTTCATCTGCTATGGGGAAGCAAGTAGGTTTGGTGCCTTGGTACAAAGAGAATCCCATCTGTACAAGACTTTACTTAGAAGTGTATTCTAATCTGACATTAGATGTCTGAAAATAGGAAGTGCAAGGAGAAGGAGAAAAGAAAAAAATAACCTGATTATTAAAAAAATCTGCCATTTGGTTGCTGCTAAATTATGAAAGCTAAAGAGAAAGGCAGCTAGGAGATAACCTGAGACTAGAGACCAGAAGAGTTGGGAGGCAGCATGGGAAATAGATACTAAATCTAAAGTACCTTGGATGAGGAACTAGGGCTCTAATCCTAGTTCTGTCACCAACTAGATTGTTACTGTAAACAAATCTCCTCATCTATTCAGGCCTCAGTTTCTTTACCTGTAAAATGAAGGGGTTGGATTAGATGACTTCTGATGTCCCTTCCAGTTCTAACTGTATGTTCATTTTATTATAACCAGAATCATGTGACCAACCATTTGGTGGTGTGTGGTTTTTTTTCCTAAGTAGAGTTTAAGAGAGAAGAAGAGGAGATGGAAAACAGAGCGGTTGTAGAGGCTAAGGTTTCCATGGACATAAAGTCTTTCCAGAAATATAGACAGCCAAAAAGTAAGCTTTCTTATCTGGATGGAGAAGGAGATAGGGCAAAACAGGGAAATGATAAAGGAGGTAATTATCTTTCTTCAGTACCCTAGAGGTAGCATAATTGGCATTTTTCTTTGCTCCAAAGGGATTACAAGTGAACATGTCTTAATTAAGTAAAAAGATCCCATGTTTTTTCTCAGGACAAAAAAATTATCTAGTGTAGAAACTTACTGAGGTATAAAAAAGTAATGGAAGGGATCTAAGCTTCTAGCCAAGGGAGTCAGCTCCAAAACTTACTAGTTGTATGACATATAACCTTTCTGAGACATAACCAACCTTTCTGAGCTTCAATTTTCTCATGTGTAGGGGAGCAAAGGCTGATAATCCTTCACTTTCTACTTCCCAGGGCTCTGGTGAGAAAGTACCTTAAAATACTTAAAGCATTATATTTAAATTATTATTATTATGAAATTTTAGAGCCAGGAGGCCCTGTAAAAATCACCCTGTCTAACCCCCTCGCTTTTCATGTGAGAAAACTGAAATCCAGAAGGCTTAAATGACCTCTGGTTTGGAACCAAGATCTCGTAATTCCCATTCCTGTTATTTATTCCCTAACAAAATGCTGCCTCTTGTTTCATTAAAGCTGTTTCTACACTAGCAAATACTTTCTAAGTCTGGTTTTAACAAGTATTTTTCTCATTCAGTTCTTTTTTTTAACATCTCAAATGTTGATTACAGAAGAAAATATTTCTAAATAGAAGTGAACATTTAGTTTTTGTTTAGTCATTTCCAACTCTTTGGAACCCAATTTGGGGTTTTCTTGGCAAAGATACTGGAGTGGTTTGCCATTTCCTTCTCCAAGCCATTTTACAGATGAACAACTGAGGCAAACAGGGTTAAGTGACTTGCCTATGGTCACAAAGCTAGGAAGTGTCTGAGGCCAGATTTGAACTAGGAAGATGAGTCTTCTTGACTCCATTCCTGGCACTCTATCCACTGTGCCACCTAGCTGCCCTTTTTGTAGATGGACCAAAGGTTTTAAGAAAATTTTCATCAATTGCTTTTCATTTGGGTAAACCTAATGATAGAAACAGTTGCAGATATTTACATAGACATATATATATATAAAATAAAGAAGGTATTTGTGTTTGGGAAATGCTCTTTTTACAAAGAGTAAGTATAGTTAATTACTCAAGAAATGTTTTTTAAAAAAAATATTTGAGGGCAGGTAGGTGGCACAGTGGATGGAGCACCGGCCCTGAAATCAGGAGGACCTGAGTTCAAATCCAGCCTCAGACCAAGCACTTAACACTGACTAGCTGTGTGACCCTGGGCAAGTCACTTAACCCCAACTGCCTAAAAAAAAATTTGCCATTCTTCCCATTGTATATAGGTACAACATGGTAAACACCCACCACTAAAAACATGAATAAATAAATAAATAAATAAATAAATAAAATAACCTACCCCCCCATTCACTTTTTCTTTTCAGTCAGTTTTGTTGGTATAAGGGACTCCAAGTGTGAGAAATTCCTTCATTGCTGCAAATTTGCAACTCTTATGTAACTTCTAGTCTTAGTTGCCTGGGAAACTGAAACCTTGAGCAATTTGCACAGAATCACACAACTAGTGTATGTCAGAAGCAGGATTTGAACCCACTTGTTCCAGATTCTAAGGCTGGACCTTTATCTTTTTAGCCCATATTTTCTCTCTTCTATTTACTTAATATTGTTTTATTAGTGTGCCAATACACAATCTGGAGATAATTACAGGAGGTAACTACAATTTTGTTTCAAAGTATCCATATTCCACAAGTGGGAGTAATAAAACAAACTCTAGTGGTGTGGTCAAGCATGTGTTCCTACAGACCCTCTCATAGAAGGACTATGTTGGAATTCCAGATTCCATCCTTACCCTCCCAGAGTTGTTGGATTTCTAAGGAGGGGGAAGGTTGCAGGGAAAAATATTGGCTTTTACCCTAACACTGCCACATTCAGCACAGATCAGTGAAGGAGCAATCATTGAACCATCTAGCATACTGCCAGCAATTCCATCCACTGTGCTAACAACTCAAGCTTATATTTTCTAAGCTCTGCTCCAAGTAAGTGAGTGATCAGTGAGTGAATAGCCTAGCTACATTTACTGATAGTTCAAACATACCTCTCCTCATCCTCCCTTGTTTCTATCTCATTATCTCTTTCATATAAAAAGCCAACTACATAGGTTGAGGGAGGTGTGGCCAGACAGAAGTTTGTGTTAAAAACAAACAAACAAACAAAAAAACTAGTGATTTTACCCAATTTCATATTCAATATATTAACAGCTTAATGTGGTGGCCAAAAAAAAAAGCAAATGCCAATTTCTTCACTCTAAGCCAGAAATGAGGAGGCTCCCACCTCTAGAGTACCAGTGAGCTTTGGGGACAACATTTTAGGAAGAACACTGACAAGACAGAGTGTGTCTAGAGGAAGTTGTCTAAATCAAATGAATAGAACTAGGAATAATTAGCCTAACGAAGGAAAGACTTGGGGCAGGAGAGATGGCATAATCACTCCTAGGCTCATAGATTTAGAGCTAGAAGAGATCTTAGAAGCCATCTAATCCATTCTCTCATTTTACACATGAGGAAATCAAGGCTTGGAAAGATTAAATGATTTGACCAACATCACACAGGTGGTAGGTGGTACATGGGGTGTTCAGGGAAGACTAGCGCCTCTGGTGTGAGGGCTTGCTCAGTCCTTTTCAGGGCTGCTCATCCACCTTTGGTATCCACCTTCACCCAATTTGTAAAAATAAGAGCCATTCCCCAGTTGACAAATGGTCACAGGATATGAACACGCAGCTTTTGGAAGAAGAAATCAAAGCTATATATAGTTATATGAAAAAAACTGTTCTAAATCATTGATTAGATAAGAAGAATTATTATTAATAACCAGTGATTTGGGGAGATCCAGAGTTCCTCCTTTTTCTAAAGTCTTCATTTTAAAAGCTCAGTCTCTGAAAGACACTGCTGGTAATGAGATTCGACTAACTTTTTTTTTCTTTCTTTGGCGAGGCAATTTGGGTTAAGTGTCTTGCCCAGAGACACACAGCTAGTGAGTGTTATGTGTCTGAGAGGTCACATTTGAACTCAGGTCCTCCTGACTCAAGGGCCAATGCTCTATCCACTGCACCTCCACCACCACCTAGCTGCTGTTGGATTAGCTTTCCTAACAATCATCTTTAGACCCCATCCAGGTGGGGAAGCCCATTGTGTTCTACTCAGGTTTCAGTGGGGATAAATTCTTTGACTAAGTTGCCTAAGGCTGGGTAATTTAGAAGTAAAAGACATAATCAATGTTCACTAGAATACGTCCAGCCCCTCATTGTAATATTCACTCTCTCATTAATTTTTAACCAATCAGAGTTGATTGCCATCCTCAGAACACCCCTCTTCAAAGGGCAGATAAGCCATAAACCTGCCACCATGACAGTCTTTGGCATTAGAGAGTGCCACTGGACTCTTTTATTAATAACATGCTAGCTGTATTAATAAAATGATTAAATTATCCAGAAACTATGTCTCTTGAACTTTTTAAACATCACACAGAGAAATGCATATTAAAACAACTTTCAGGCACCATCTTACACCTATCAGATTGGCTAATACGATAGAAGGGGGAAATGACAAATATTGGAGGGGATGTGAAAAAATTGGTGGAAGTACTGGTGGAACTGTGAACTGATCCAACCATTTTGGAGAACAATCTGCCCAAAGAGTTATAAAACTGTATGCCCTTAGACCCGGCAATAAATACCACAATTAGGTCTGTTTCCCAAGGTGATCAGGGAAAAAGGAAAAGAACCTCTGTGTTCTAAAATATTTATAGCAGTTCTTTTTGTTGTGGCAGAGAACTGGAAATTGAGGGGATGCCCATCAGCTGGGGAATGGCTAAACAAGTTGTGGCATATGATTGTGAATGGAATACTACCACGCTGCAAGAATTGATGAGCTGATTGACTTTAGAAAAACATGGAAAGCCTTGCATGAAATAATGCAGAGGGAAATGAATAGAACCAAGAGGACATTGTGTACAATAATAGCAATGTTGTTGGAAGAGTATTTGAATGACTAAGCTATTCTGAGTGATACAAACATTCAAATCAACCATGAAGGACTTATGAAGGAAAATACTATCTACCTCCAGAGAAAGAACTGATATATGGAAGTATGTAGTATGTGGTTCCATACACACACAAACACATACACATATACATATATACATATACATACATATATACATATATATACATACACATTAGATATACATATATCTAGTGTGTATGTGTATATGCTTCCATAGACAAACACACACATATATACACACATACATATATACCTATTATATATGCACATACATATACATTAGATATACATATATCTAGTGTGTATGTGTATATGCTTCCATAGACAAACACACACATATATACACACATACATATATACCTATATATATACACATACACATTTTGTATATATATATGCATATATGTATATTTCAATATATATGAAATGTGTGTATATATATGTATGTATCTAAAAAATGCTGGCCTTTACCACAGGTTTGGGAAGAAGAGGGAAATAATTCAGAACTCAAAATGATGTTAGAAAAAATTAAAAGACAATAAAAGAAAATACACACTTAGCCTCTTAAGGGAGAAGGGTAATCTTTTGCTTGCTTCTCAGTCTGCTCTAGGCCTGTGAGCATGTAGTTCCTTCATTTCTTTAGCTTCATGACCTTAGTTTCTATTTTTAACTACAATTATTCATCCTTTCACATAGAGGGTTATCCAATAGCAGCTGAACCTCTCTGTACTCCCTGAAATATACAAGTCCCAAGGGCTGAAAAAAATTCTCTTTTAAATTTTCCTTCAATATCTCCTCTTCTTTATGTCAAAAGAATCCCCTAAACACCTCTCTGCCCACTTGTTTCTCCCCGTTGTTTCTGTTTTCCCTGGCTTCTTTCTAAATTTTCTTTGCTTAAATATTCTGTTCTGATTTGACCTCACATCTGTTCTAATTATAAAACTAGTACACAGGGTGACATATATTGTTTCTTCAGGCTGGCTTCCAAACTTCATGACTTGCCAACAAAGAATGTATGACGAATAAATTGCATCTGTGATAATGACAGGTTTCTTTAGCTGCAACACATGATGCAAAAATCCAGCAGGGGGCAAAAGGAGCCACATTTTTCAACTGAGCACGTGGGTTTCTGGTTCTGTTTGCTCAAAGGACATTAGCACTTAGAGCTAAAGATTAGATTACTTAGATTAGCACTTAAATCTGAACTGCTTTATAAATCTTAAAGAATAATATCAATGCTATTTTGTCTATAAAATTATTTTAGTGTTAATTATTATTAGAATTTTATTTTAGATTATTATTTGAATTTAAATTATTATTCATTTAGTCTAGGGGATCCTTAACCTTATTTGTGTCATGGACCCCTTTGGCAGTCTGGTGAAGCTTAAAGACCCCTCCTCAAAATCATGTTTTTCAAAGTATGAAATAAAGTTCCTAAGGTTACAAGGAAACAAGGAAACTAATTGTATTGAAATAGTTACCTAAATATTTGGAGAAAAAAAAAAGTTCATGAACCCCAGGTTAAGAACCTCATATCTAGTCCAATCCCTGCGTTTTACAGGTGAGGAAACTGAGAGAAGTGATTTGTCCAAAATTACATGGCTAATTGCTGGCACAGCCCAGCGCAAAACTATGGTCTCTTGACTCCAATTTCAGTGCTTTTTCTCCAAATAGTTTCTCAAGCATCATGTCCAAGATGAGATACTAAGGGATTGTTTCATTTTTGTCTCTTCATCTCCAGTACCCACAGTAGGTGCTTACTAAGTGTTTATTGAAATGTGAAGAGTTAGCAAAGGAGACTGAGAAGTTGTTGGAGAAATAGAACCTGGAAAGTAAAATGTCAGGGAAATGTCAAAGAAATATAGAAATCAAGGTGAAGGGAAGCATGTGGATAGATTGGGTTTTTGAGAGCAACTTCAGTTTTTTAAACAGACAATTCTGCTACAAGCATTTTGATTCTAAATTGGAACAAACTATTTACTTACATGACAGAGCACACAAGTTATATTTTCTGCCTCTTAATATGTTTCCTCACTGAGGCCAGACCTTACTCATAGGACAAATTGTCTTGATGTTATTTGAGAAGCCTGAGTGACAATAATGGCTCACACTTATCTAAAACTTTGTGAACTGTTTGCAGGAATGGGCAAGCTTACAACAAATGGACAGCCAGATAATACACTGACATCCCCAAGATAGTAAAAAAGCAAAAGGAGGAGCTCTAGTGTGATGGGTAGATCTTTTGCAGATTTATTGGAAAACATGCACAGACAAAAATCTTACAGGACAAAAAGTCATGGAAGGGTTGAAGTCTGAATAAATAGAATACAGCTCTGATGAAATAACAGATTTAGCAATTCAATTCAACAAACAATTTAGCATCTATGGGTGCAAGGCACTAGTAGGAGCTGGATATACAGATTTGAAAACCAACATGGTCCTTGCTGTCAATGAGCCAATATTCTTAGCATGGATAAGATCTATACTAAAATAGCCATGATACAAGGCAGAATGTAATAAGGGAGGAAAAAGAAGGAGGAAGGAGAAGGGGTCTAGACCAGGGGTGTCAAAATTACAGTCATAGATTAGATTAAAATATAATTGGGAAATATTTAATAAAATAAAAGAATACAATAAAGCATAGATAATATTACTTTAAACTAGGTCAATATGCAGCCCACAGTGATCTTTATGTACAGATTAGGGCTCCCCATTTCTACTTGACTCCCCTGATCTAGACAAAAGAGTAAGAGAAATTTGAGGAGGGAAGAGATCATTTTTTGCTAGGGGGATCAGAGAAAATTTCATAGAGAAGTCCATCAGTCAACAAGCATTTATTAAACATTGACTATGTGCCAGGAACCATGATAAGCACTAGGAATTCAAAGAAAGACAAAAACCCAGTCCTTGCTCTCAAAGAGTTTACATTCTAATGGGGGAAACAATATAAAAATAGCTACATATATGGAAGCTATATAGAGTGCAAATAGAAGGTCATTTCTGAGAGAAAACATCAACAGTTTGAAGGGGGGGAGGGATGGTACGGAACATGAGGAAGTGAAAAGGCCTCCTGTAGAAAGTGGAATTTGAGCTGAGACATGAAGGAAGTCTGGAAACCAGGAGGTGGAGATGAGGAAAGAAACTATTCTAGGCATGGGAATCAGCAGTGAAAAAGCCTAGAGTCACAAGATGGCATGTTGTATATGAGGAGCAGCAAGATGGCCATTGTTGTTGGATGAAAGAGTGGGTGGAGTAAAGTATAAGAAGACTAGAAAGGTAAGATATGGTTCCTAAGCTAGGTGGTGTTGGAAGAGAATGATTTAAATTAGACAGAGACATAGAGGGATTGCCTCCCAGGCTTGGAGGACTGCATGGAATTGAGAAAGGTCAGGATGATGAAATGAATGAATGAGTAAATAAATGAAAAAACTAAGAATTTATTATTTTCCAAGCATTGTACTAAGTGCTGGGGATGTAAATATGAAAAAGAGGCAGAGCTTTTTCTCAAGAGTTCATGTTCTAAGTAGGGGAGTCAAGAGATAACAAGAATCCCAACTTCAGGGAGGAGGCAAAGGTCCTAAGATAGCACCAGTAGGTAAGATGACAGTGCCTAGAGCTTTCGAGGGTGCTCAAAAGCAGGACAGATCAAAAGACTCAGTGAACTTTAGGTCAAATTGGCAGGGCAGATGGTAAGGATTGGTGGTCTTTCATCTCACCAGGATTATAATTGGTTACTCCCAGCTATGAACATGAGCATCCATGTGCCTCTTCCTAGTTGGCCTATCAGCACCCTGAGGAGAAGCTTGTGGACTAGTTTGACTAGAACACAGAGTTTGTGAAAAGGAGTAATGTGAAATGAGGCTAGAAAGGTAGGCTGGAGACAGTGTGGAGGGCCTCAGATTACAGGCTAAGTGATTTACATTTTATCATATTGGCAATGAGAAGCTACTGAAGATTTTTGATTTTGGAGGGGGTTTTGTTTTGTTTTGGAGAATACAAATGCCATGGTCAAATCTCTGCATTAAGAATATTATTTTGGCAGCTTTGTGAGGATTGGATTGAAGGTAGGAGAGAGCAGAAGGAGGGAAAGACCAATTTGGAGGCTATTATAGTTGTTCTGGTAAAAAGTAATGAGGGTCTGAATTAGGGTAGTGGCTGTGTGAATGGAGAGACATTTCTGAAATATAATTCATATGTTTTGGATTATATGTTTGGCTATTGATTGGATTGAGGAGTGGGGAGAGGAAGAGTATTATCAACAGAAATAGGCAAACAGGGAGGGAACAGATTTTGGGGGGAATGCTGATGAATTTTAGTTTGGTACTTGTTACTTTTAAGAGGCCAGAGGATATATATTTTATATACACACACACACACACACACACACACACACACATATACACATAGGTGTATATATGTGTGTCTGTGTAGTATGTGTGTGTATATATACATATATATCCCCTAAGCTCCATTCTCCATTTTCATAATGGAAATATATGTATGCATATCATAGATATCTATACACAAATGTACACATACACATACATGTGTTTATACAGAGATATCTACATAGAGGATAGATATCTTTATACACATGTATGTATATACATCCCCTAAATTCCACTCTCCACTTTCAGCTTATCTATATCTATATATCTCCTGATCATATATACATATATGTACACATATATGTACATATATCTCAATAGTCATTTGCATAGAGTAGTTGTAAGTCACCCTCTGAATAAGGGTGGGCTTATGAAGAAGAATATATATAGAGAAGAAAGTTGTCAAAACAGATCACTGGGGGACACCCATACTCTGGAAGAAGGGAAAAAAATCAACCAACAAAGCAGAGAAAAGGAAGGTGACCAGGACGTAGCAGTGTCTTGGAAACCTAAGGAAAAGAGTTAATTCAATCCAACAGATTTACACCTACTGCATGCAGACCTTTGTTCTAAGAACTGCAGAAGATAAGATAGATGCTCAGCCTTCTTGGAGCATCAGCAAATAGGAAGATAACATGCATATAATGATATTTATAGTACACAATATCACAGTATGTACAAATACTTTATGAAGTGGGGGAGGTGGTTACAAACTGGAAATCAGGAAAAGTTTCATGAAGAAGGTGCTTTAAAGGATGGACAAAGATGATTGGGGAAAGAGAGATTCCAAGCATACAGGACACAGGTACAGGATTTTGGGGGACAGAGTTCATTTTGGCTGGAGCAGAATTTGCTGAATGGTAATGAGCTATGGTAGGAAGGCTTTGAATGTCTAGAAGAGTTAACAGTGTCTATAACAGTGAGGAAGGTTAAGGACATTGTGGACTGAGAAAAAAAAGGGTTATGGGATACAGTCATGAAAGATCATTGGTGACCTTGGAGGGAATTGTTTCAGCAGATCAAAGAAACAACCTTGTATGACAGTGTGTAAATATTATTGTTCCATTTTATAGGAAGTCTCAATGACGTTGACTGACTTGTTCAAGGTCACACACCCAGGAAGCTGCTGAGATTGGTTGGAGGCCAGTTTCTGATTCCAAGTATAGCAGCAGTCTTCTCAGGTGAGAGGCAAAAATTTCCCTGCTCCAAAAGATCTTGGCAGAAAAGGCTGCAAGACCATAAGTATAGATTCACTTTTTTCTTAGAATGAGAAAACTTCACTGCAGTGATAATTTCCAAACATATCAACTAGATGACAGGTTGGCAATAGCTTAAAGTCAATTAGTTATTAGAGCCTTCCTAATAATTGTTGGCATTGTAAAAATCGCTTTAAAAGGTTCACAAAGCGCTTTGCATAATTTTTCTCATTTGAGCCTCACAACGACCCAGGGGGCTAGATGCTACCATCCTACACATGAGGAAATGGAGGCACACAGCAGTGAACTGAGGGGATCAGGGGTCTCATAGCGTATACGAATGATTCCTTTCATATCAATCATCGGACAACAGGTTTTGGTGGTAGGAAGGGTGTGGCATAGCCAATTGGATTGGGAGGACGCTCTCCGGGTGCGGATGAACCCAGGTCGGGGCTGGAAAACAGAGAACCTCCCGGGCAAATTTCTCCTGCGTCACTACTGTGGCCAGTGCAGCATGGTCCTGCCTGTCCCCTTGCCCTGCTTGATTGGTTCATTGAGGGGAGATTTGAGTCCAGGCTGCCCGACTTGCACGCACCTTTCCATCTGGCCTTCCAAGTGGGCCCGGTCTAATGATAACTTCAGTGGGTGGGGGCGCACCCCTTCCCTGGGGGCGGGGGAGAACGTGAAAGGACGTGTACTCTGCAGTTCGGGGTTTTCCGCACAGCCGCGCTTCCCCGGCACATTCAGGGGGCGCCCATCGGCATCACCTAGTGGCGCACTAGGTGCACGCGCCGCCCTTCTCCTTTCCCCTCCCCCGCCCCTCCTCCGGTCTGGCTCGGGGGCGCGTGCGTGGGTGCCCCTCCCCCCTCCCGTGGGTAGCGGCCGGAAGTAGCACTTTCCCGGAAGGTTCGGAATCAAACGCAACGGAACCGGCTGCCAGAGGCAGGATCTTCACTGCCGCGGCCTGGGCCCGGGATTGGGCCCGATAGGGCCGGAGCGGGAAATGGCAGCAGGGGCCTGGACCGCCTGCTAAGCCGTCGCGGGGAGCGCATTCCGTAGGAATTAGCGGCGATTAGGGCATGGCCGGAATCGGGGTCCCAGCTCCGGGGGACTCTCTCCTGGGCCCAGAGGCCGAGAAGGGCGCCGGGGCCTCCCCACAGCCTCCTCTGGCTCCGCCGCCGCCGCCCCCGCCGCCGCCGCCGCCGCCGCCGCTCTCGCCTCAGGGGCCGGCGGCGCCGGTGCCCCTGCAGCGGGAGCCGCTGTACAACTGGCAGGCGACTAAGGCGTCGCTCAAGGAGCGCTTCGCCTTCCTCTTCAACACGGAGCTGCTGAGCGACGTGCGCTTCGTGCTGGGCAAGGGCCGCGGGGGCGCCGGGGCGGCCGCGGCCGGGGGCCCCCAGCGCATCCCCGCCCATCGCTTCGTGCTGGCCGCCGGCAGCGCCGTCTTCGACGCTATGTTCAACGGCGGCATGGCCACCACTCGGCCGAGATCGAGCTGCCCGACGTGGAGCCCGCCGCCTTCCTGGCTCTGCTGAGGTGAGTGAGGCCCAGGGTGGGCCTTCGTGGCCCCCGGCAGGGAGTGCGCCAGGCCCGGCCGGCTGTCGGGAACCTTGGCCTGGGAAAGGGGGCGGAGAGGCGGCGGCGGGCACGGGAGGGGACAGTCTTCCTCTCGGGCTCGGGTGGCTACCCCCCTGTAAGCGTTTCTAGAAAACTTGTGACCCTCCTTCTCCTGTGGTGAGAGAGCCACGCTCTGTGCACTGAGCTGGAAAGCGCATCTGTCCGCAGACGCCGGCTGGTAGACGGCCCAGGTCTGTTAAGTACCTGCGCCGTGCCTCCTGCGGTCAAGGTCAGACCGTGTTTTGTACACAGGCAACAACGGATATCCATCTGCTTCCAAGGTGACACTCTCATCGCCTGTATTCTTTTCATTTTTTTGGCCCTTCAGTGATGATTTCTGATTAATCAGTCATTCATTAGACATTATCAGACATTTATGACTATGTGCCAGGCTCTGTGCTAAGCTCTTGTAATGCAAAAAGAGGCAAAAGACAGCCTCTGCCTTCAAGGAGTTTACAATCTAACGAGGGAGACAACACACAAACAAATCTGTACAAAGCAAGTTGTATACAGAATAACTCGAAATGTGAATGATTGTACTTTTCTATCAGATTCCTGAGCAGGGTTATAGAAGCTTACTGGGGGAAATGTAGCCCCCATTCTGCTTATCGCTACAGTACTGTTGCACGGTATATTTCTTTTCTAATTACTCTCTTAAAAAATGCATTACATGTATTGTATTCCCGATAATTTTTCCTATTTATGTACCATTAAATGGAAGTAAATGAGGGTGGAAGATGTTATTTCAGTTTCTGTTGCTTTGAAATGTGGCTTTGAAGATGTTTTAGCCAAAAGAATAAATGTGATGCAGTTTCATTTTTTTTTCTTTGTAATTAAAAGTTAGTAGTGGGTTTATCATAAAATTACCTGACCAAAGCATTTGGAATTGGAGGGAACCTTATAAATATCTCAGCACAATATCCTCATTTTACAGGTGATGTACCTGAGGCCCAGGGAGGTAAAGTGACTAACAAGTTAAAAAAATTGGCATTTGAACCCTTGTCCTTTAACATCCCAGCACTCTTGTGGACCTTATGAGGATTTGCTTTCTCCTGAAAAAAGTGTGGCTTATTTTCAATTTCAGGAGAATAAAATAGTACACTGTCTTATCACTGTTGATTTGAGAAGATAAGTAAGTTAAGCCTTTCTTGGTGAATAAACACTTGTTGAATTGAAAACGTTGGGCATCCTCAGTAAAGTTTTCAGGATTTGTAACTTGAATAACTGCAATTTGATTACAAATACCTTTAGTATTTTAGTTATTAGGAGTTTGAAACCTTTAAAATGAGTAAATTTGAGTAATGTTCTAAGCATTTAATACATGATATTAATAGTATATTAACATTTTGGGCTATCCCAAGTTTCAGAATCAGTATAATTTTATGTTGACCTTTGGGAATGAAATTTCTCAGTTTAAGTGCAACCTAAAATTTTATAGAATCATAACTTTTTTTTAGAGCTCAAAGTGATATAGATTATTTAATCCCAAGGAAAAAACCAATTAATTGGTTGGTAAATGAGAAAAAGAGGGAGAATACCTTGGAATTTCCCACCCTCACTCCCTTAATTCAGAGCGTATTCATGATATTGGTTTTCAATAGAAAACACAGAGACTTTTTTGTTTTAACATTTTATTGTTATTTCACATGTTTATGACACAATATTAATTGCTTAAGAGTCACATCATATTTAGTACATTGTTTTTGGCACTTTTATTCCATTCATAACAGGTATAAAGAATTTTCCATTTTCCCCTGGGAAGTATTTCCAGAAGTTTGTACTGTCAGTTTTATTTGATAAAATGAGTGTAAGTTCCACTGTTTTTGTGTTCTTAGTCTTCCTTTCATGACTAATTTTCCTTTCCAGAAAAATGTAGCATATGCTACTATCATACTTTGAGTTGTTCCCAAATCTGACTATTTATCTGTCCAGTTTGGTGTCAGTTTTACGAATATTTGCCCTGGTGGATTGTTTTCACATACAAGTGGTGCAGTTCTTAGTGTTGGTTTGCATGTGATAGCTGATTGGTTGTTTATTCCATATACTTCATTTGGATATACTGGTCCTGGGTCATCTATCCCTGTCCATGGTGTTTCCGTATTTACTGGTACATTTCTTACTAGTGTTTCTTCTGTTGCTAGTGGTGTGTCACTTACTCTCTTATGCTCAACTTTGATTATCTTCTTCTACTCCTTGGTTTTTCATGCAAGGATGACCTATTATGTATCTAGCAAGATATGTTTTTGACCTATGGTTTTAACCCATAATTAATTCTTTGCTGATTATTTGAACCAGCTGATTCAGAGTCATTTTCTGTTCCTGCTGGTCCTGAGTGTATAGGTGGACCACTTCTGCTTGTCATAAAAAATATTCTGGAAATTTAAAGCCAGATGTAAAAATTTAAAATTTTTTTCTCTGCCTGTGAGCTCCACTGTAGCGGTTTTCTGTTGTGCCTCCCACTCTTTATCCTAATTTTTGTTGCATTTCTGCTTTTTGTCCTTCTGTGTAGTTAGGTTTTATTTGTGGTGCTTTTCCTAACTGTCTCTTTGCCAAATTTTTTTAGTCTAGTTGGTTTAAAGTAGTAGGAAGGTGAAGTCTCCTGTTGTCATCATTTCAATGGGTATTATGTTTTTTATAGTTAGAAATTGTGTTTCCGCTCTGTCTACCTCTAATCTTGATGTTGGGTTAGTTGTTCCTTTTTTTTTTTGTAGGCAGTGGGGTTAAGTGACTTGCCCAGGGTCACACAGCTAGTAAGTGTTATGTATCTGAGGCCAAATTTGAACTCAGGTGCTCCTGAATCCAGGACTGGTGCTCTATCCACTGCACCACCTAGCTGTCCCATTAGTTGTTCCTGTACTTGGTTAAAATTGTTTTGAAGTTCAAGTAGTATTCCTATTGCTTTAGCTCGTTGGTTTCCCATGGTAGGTATTCTAGTGTTTCTAGTGTACTGTTGTCTGATTCCCATGGCATTATATTGTTTGTGTCTTTTGCTATTCGTAGTGTTGCAGTTAGATCATTATTACATTGCTTTGGCCTTCTGGTCCAGTTTCAGTCATACTTTTAATTGCTAAGTTAAATTTTTCTTGTTCTAGTTTTAGTAAGTTTAAGTCTGAACAAATGGTTGTTAGATGTTGAAAGTCTGCTGGATTTAGCCATACTCCCCATACATTAGCACTGATTAGTGCCCATGGTATTAGTATTTGTGCATGCATGCTGTCATTGTGCATTGATCTAGGTGAGGTGAATGTTGTTGCACGTTTTGGTAATGGTATATGACATGTAATGGTAACATAATCTCCTCCATTCTGTTGTGTTAGAAAAGTCCCCAGTATTACACCTATTCCCCTACCTCCCCTAGAACCCCTACTTTGTTTTTGCCCACTTCCCCCAAGTCCCATGGCATCTGCATCTTCACTTAATTGCTTTAATGTTGCTTTCTTGGTTCTGTTAACTGCTGTGAAGCTAGCTGTTGCTTAAAGTATTTTCTTGCTTAGTTATCTTGGTGGCTGTCTTTACCACCTGGTTGGTTAGGTTTTTTTCTTAATTTTAAAATGTTTAGTTAGTAAAGTTTGTCTTTTTACCTTGTTAGGTGTTGGTGCTGTTGGAAAAAGTGCTTTTTTTGCTTTGAATACTTTGTTTCCTATCCAGCCATCTAAGTCCTCAGCTGCTTCTGTTGCTTCCATGCTGGATTGTGGATGTATGGGTTGATTCTTTGTTCACGTATAAGTTTTTATCCTTTGTTGAGTTCTTTTGCTGCTTTATCTGATGAATTTGTTGGTCCTAGGTAGTTATATCCTAGCAGTGTATACCCTGAAATTGAAAATATTTGGTTAATTTCTTGTTTATTGATGCTTTGGTTGAATATGTTGCTGTGCTTGCCTTTTCTGGTTTGTGTTAGGCATCAAGATGTTCCGAGAAGAACCATTCTCAGTTGAAATTCTGAGTCAGAGTTGGCAATGAAATCTCTTGTGCTGGTGGTTTAGGTCCTTCCAGGCTGTTGAGATATCTTACATGGCTTTTGTAGGGGTAGACAAGTCTTCTCTCCAGTCCTCCAACTTCGGTACTGCTTGTCACCATGGAACATAGTTTTCATTGTTGTTTCCAGACCATTACTAAGTATTTGAAGATATTTGGTATTCCTTTGTAATCTTGTAGTCCAAAGTCACCCCCTATTTGCTTTGCTAGGTATAAGTTTAAACATCTATAATTGGTTGAGTGTGTTCAGGTTTTAGTTCACATCCTATTCTGACTTTTTAGCCATTATTATTGGAGTAAGTTCAATTGTTTTTGATCCTTTACCTTTTTGACCTATTCCAACTGACTGTCCACACATCACTTGGTTGACATATTGATCTAGTCCTGCTCGTTCACCCATATTATGTTTTTATGAGTGCAGTGAATAGAAAGCTCACATTTACTGGACTGGAGCAACCAGCATTTCTAGTTATGTGACATAGTTTTTGTGTTATTAGTGATTTTTAGTGCTAGCAGGACCATGTAATAAGATAGTATTTCTTTTTCCCCATTTATGCAGAATGAACATTATAGCGTGTAACACTTTAACTGGATTCTATTTAGCGTGAATATTTTGTACACTTTGTGTCTTGTATGGTTTCTAGTTCAGTTGTGTTTTTTCTAGTAAGTTGGATGCTTTTTTTTCTTTTTCAGTTGATAGCTTTAGGCAGTAGCATTTCTACTATTGTTGCTTGCTAAATTTTCTCTGCTAGGCTGTGCTATGATGTCTGTTTTACACTGACCTCTCTTTTCTGGAATAGGTCAATAACAGTATGTTAAATACTTATTTCTTTCTGAGTATGTATAGTTTTGGCTTTTTTTGGAGAATGGTGGCTCTTCTTTTATCTCTGGTTCTTTAGTTTTTTTTTGTTAAAGAAGTGCCTTGATATTTATATTCTGATCATGTAATCCATATGAATCCCAGAGAGATGACAGGCCTTACTTGAAATCATACAACTAATTTGTTGTAGATCTGGGTCTAGAACCAGGCCCACTGACTCCCACTACTACACCTATCTCTGTCTCTCTTTGAAACAGAGGGTAAGGTGAGGTGTTGGTGGAAGTTTTAATCATTTGGATATAGGGAGAAGATAAATTCTTCTTTTTATCTCCCCTTTGTCTTTAGAATTTGTACATTATTTTTAGCTAAAGTGGCCAACTTTATACTTTTTGTAGTAGCAAAAAACTGGGCACAAAATGAAGTAGGTGGCCATTAATGATGGAATGGTTGAATAAATTGTGGAATGTGAATGTAATACTATATTATTATACTGCAAGAAATAACAAATATGAGGAATTGAGAAAAGACTTGTATGGGATTGCCCTGTATGAACTGGTGATGTAAACATAAAAGAACAGAATAAAATAGTGACAGCAGTAGCATAAAGTAAAAGAACTCTCATTGACTGCCAAAGTGTGATTAATTATAATCTATCCTGGACCTGAAGAACAGATGGTGAAATACTCCTTGTCCTCTGAGTAGAGAGTTTGGGGGACTACATAAGTTGCATAAATTTTCGAATGTGGGTTGCAGCTTGTTTGGTTTTGTTTAACTTTTTTTCTGTTATAAGGATGGGTTCATTGGGAAGGGAGGGGAAAGGATTATGCTATAAATACAAAAGCATCAATAAAACTTTTAAAAATAAATGAAAAATATTTTTTAAAAAAATTTTTAGGCATCATCTGAACATTTATTTTTATCATTATTTTTGGTTAGGCAGTTGGGGTTGAGTAACTTGCCCAGGGTCACACAGCTAGTAAGTGTCAAGTGTCTGAGGCAAGATTTGAACTCAGGTCTTCCTGACTCCAAGGCTGGAGCTCTATCCACTGCACCACCTAGCTGCCTCGAAAATATATTTTTTAAAACTACATTTTGAAAATAGTAGTTCAGAAATGATGAAAGACTTAATGAACTAATGTTGAGTGAAGTGAGCAGCACTAGGAGAACATTGTACGAAGTAACATCAGCATTGTGTGATGACTTAACTTGGATAGATTGAGCTCCTCTCAGCAACGCAGGGACCTAAGACAGCACCAAAAAACTCAAGATGGAAAACTGTCCACATCCAGAAAAAGAGCCAGGGAGTCTGAATGCAGATCAAAGCATACTGTTTGTTCTTGCTTTGTTTTGTTTCTTCTTTCTTATGGTTCCTCCCATTGGGTTCTAATTCTTCACATGACTAATGTGAAAATATGTTTAATATGAATGTATATATAGAGTCTATATCAGATTACACACTGTCTTGGGAAGGAGGGAGGGGAAGGAGGAGGAGAAAAAATTAGAACTCAAAATCTTAAGGAAGTGACTGTTGAAAACAGTCCTGGGCAAATCATTTAACCTCTGTTTGCTTCAGTTTCCCCAGTTTGTAGAATGGGGATAATAACAGAGTCTACTACATAGCGTTATTGTGAGGATCAAAGGAAATAATATTTGTAAAGTGGTTAGTATACTGCCTGGCACATAGTAGGCAGTATATAAATGCTTATTCCCTCCTCTATCCCTCATCCCCAAATATCCCTGAAATGACTTTGCTTAATGGGGTCTCTCACCAAGTTTTTATATAGTGCTTTTACTGTCCGCTGCTTTTGTATATTTTATGAGTCAATTACTCCTCATAGTCTTCCAGTATATTTCTCTCTAAGACAATCAGAGGTGTCAAACTCACAGTGGGTGGAGTGGGCACCGAAACTCCCTAGTGAGAGAACCAGATTAAAATGTAATTGGGAATTGTTTAACAAAAATAAATAAAAACACAATAAAACAGTGTTGATTTGTGGTTTTCTAAGTCAACGTGCTGCCATTAGGAATCTTTTTTCTGTTTGAGTTTGAAACAACTAGTCTGAACTATCAAAATTTTGGTTACTGTTTTGTTGCCATTTCACCCCTTTTGTCTAGGAAGTCAGGTATTTACTGATTAAGAAGCTTTTTAGGTTCTATTGTTCTTATTAGTGCAATTGATTTATATTGGTTTAACTTTTGTATGACATACAGATTTCAGTGTTTTTTCTCTCATCCGTATTTTCTTTTTCATCATCAGTAACTAATTTGAATAGGTCAGAATTGAGTGATTTCAATTGTATGCCATCTTTCTTCTGATTTTTATTCTTTTTTTGTATCATTATATTAATTTTGATTTTGGTCCAAGCAATCAGTGTTCTGATTGTACAGAGGTGACTGATTTAACAAGTTATTTACTGTTTGTTAATTGAATCAGTTTGATTTTTGTGATTTAATGAGGTGCTCATCATGCCCAGAACCTAACAGTTCTCTTTTTGAAGAAAGTATTTGTGATGTATAGATGTGGGGCATTTGTGTAGTCTTATAAGCCTTTGGTTTCTCTCATTACTTGTTCCTGCTCCATATTTTCCAGTGTAACCCATTCCCAATTTTGGAATGAAGTTACCAAATATCAAGGTACATATCTTAGAGAGTTCTCAAAATTCCTTAACCTCTTCATTCTCTGAAGTAGATCTTAGGTGTATAAGCTGCAGTTTCTTTCATGATCTTTTTTCAGATCCTTCAAGGGAGAAGGGGAAGCATTCACTAAGCACATACTTTGTGCCAGGCATTGTGACTAAGCGCTTTACAAGTATTAACTCATACAATCAAATGAGCTCTTTACCAGCATATATCCCATGAAGTGGTGTTTCTTGTTGCTTTTGTACTTAAGGTATCACCAACTCTTCATGTTCTTTTTTTTTTGGTGGGGGGAGCAGGGCTTCTCCAAAGAAAACCTGGGAGTCAGCTTCCATTTACTTGTAGTTTTCTTTTGTCTATGTGTGGTAAATCCCAGGATTCTGATGAGGTAGTTTGTGGTTCAGTGGATAAAGTTCTGGGCCAGGAGTTAGGAAGACCCAAGTTCAGATCCAGCCTCAGACACTTGCTAACTGTGACACTGTACAAGTCAGCCCTCAGTTTCCTCAACTGTAAAATGGAAATAGTAGCACCTACCTCCCAGGGTTGTTACAAGGATCGCATGAGATAACATATATAAAGCACTTTGCAAACCTTAAAGTTATATGCATCTATCCCCCTTCTCTATACTCTCACATCATTTGTCCTGATTCAGTCTAGGATTTTAGCTATGAAAAGGATGAGCTATATAATTTGAAGGGATAGTAGTAAGATCTAGTGTGGGTTTTTTTGGTTTTTTTTTTTGTTTGTTTTTTACCCCCAGGAAGGAAGAGACTTGGTTATATTTGTGGGTAGCAGGAAAGTAGCCAATAGAAAGAGAGCATGGTGAGAATGCTCAGCAGAGAATGGTGTAAAGGAGAAAGAAGATGTTATTAAGGGATTGGGGAACAGAGAAGGTGAGCAGAGAAATTGGCATTCTCTCTAAAGTATGGGGCGACTAAGTTCGGAAGGATTGTGTTGGGAGGCTTGAGTAGACAGGGTTTAGAATACACACTTTTTGTGGTAGCAAAGAAGTAGAAACAAAAATGATGTGCATCACTTGCGAAATGCATAAACAAATTGTGATATCTGAATGTAATAAATATTACTGTGCTGTAGTAAATAATGTGATGAGGGGGCCATCTCCAGTCATCCTGATCTGTGTCTTCCCACTGGACCCAAATGGCTCCAGGGGAGAAAGTGAGGCTGGTCACCTTGCATAGCCCTCCCTCACTTAAATCCAATTCACTTGTAAGTCTTGGCATCATCTTCCTGATGTCATGGTCCTCTTTGAGAACGAAGGACGAACAACAGTGTGATGAATACAGAAGAGCGATGATGTCTCATATGAATGATGAAAAGTGGAGAAAGCCAAACCAAAACAATATACACAGTGATTATTAGCAACCTACATGGAAAGAACAAAAACACACTGGAAATTTGAATGCCATGAAATCATAATGACCAAGCTTAGCCCTAAGAAGAGATATATTGTCTTTTGCTATTTTTTGTGTCCCCAGCTCTTAGCACAGTGCCTGACACGTACTAAGCCCTTAATAAGTGTTTATTGAATGAATAAATAATAAGAAAGCACCTCTCTGTTCTTTACGGAAATGGTTTACTATGGGACTGGGAACACTATATCAGATGTCAGATGTGTTGGTTAGTGTTGCTAAACTTTTTGATCTCTTATTCTTTGTTGTAAGGAATGGCTTTTAAGGAATGTGGAAGGATATAGGGAAATGTAGGTGAGGGCTAAACAGGTATCAATAAAATTTAAACTATATACATTGAATTGCATTTTCATCTATAATGATTTTATTTATCTGGGGCTTTTTTTTTTTGGTTGGTGAGGCAGTCGGGGTTAAGTGACTTGGCCAAGGTCACACAGCTAGTGAGTGTTATGTGTCTGAGGCTGGATTTAAACTCAGGTCCTCCTGACTCCAGGACCAGTGCCTCTTCTCTGGGGCTTTTTAAGATGAATTGTAGTGCATTCCAGTTCAGGATTTTCAGTATGCTGAGCTTTATTCAAGGTATATAAAGCACCTCATATCTCAGGTCCTACTCAGTTCTACAAACATTTTAGTGGTTTAAGAGCACAAGTGTTAAGTTTTTAAGTAATTAAGTAATTCAGGTAATGGAAGAACATTAACAGCTAGGGCAGGGGTGGGGAACCTGAGGTCTTGAGGCTGCAATTTCTCTACTCCTGATAGGGGATGTTAGGAAAGGCCTCATGTAAGAGGTAGCATTTGAAGTGTGCCTGAAAGGGATGTAGGGATTTTGAAAAGCAGAAGTCGAGAGAGAAGAAAAGGGGGTCAGGATAAGAGATCGAGCTTGTGAGCAAGAGCACCTTTGCAGAGAGGGGGAAGAGATGACAGAAGGAGTCAGGCAACACTTGGAAAAATGGAATATTTTGTATGAGGAATAGTAAGTAGGCAAGCCAGTTTGTCTAGAATGTGGAAATTTCTGGAGTTGAAAGATAGTTTGGAGTCAGATTGTGAAGACATTTAAGTGCCTAAGAAAGGAATTTGTATTTTATCCTAGAGGGAATAGTCCCCTATTACATACTGAAACAGGGGAATAACATGACATGTATCATCATGTTACTATTCCTCATACAAAATAAAAATAAAAATTTTTTTTTTGATAGCTATATTTCAGTATAACTAATTTTCTTGGTAATCCTATGGATTTTATTTTATGCATTTAAAAACATTCTGAGAAGGAGTCCTTCAGCTTTACCAGACCACTGAAGGGGAACATGACACACAAAAATCTAGGATGTGACGTTGTGAACCTGGGGAAGTAATCATAATAGTTAACAATAGTCCTTCAAGGTGTATAACAATAACAATAATAATAGTAGCTAATATTTATATAGTGCCTACTGTGTGTCTGGCACACAATGCTTTACAGTTTTTGTCTCATTGATCCTCTCAACCCTGGAAGTGCTCATATGAGCTCCTTATGAGGTATAAGTTCTATTCATTTCTACATGGAGTAAATTCCTTCAGTGTGTTAGGCACAGTTACTATGCTTTGCATTGGGAAGCCTTAGGATCATAGATTTAAACTAGAAAGGACTTAAAAGGCCATTGAACCCAACTCTATTTTACAGATGAGGAAACCTGAGGCTAGGGAGATTAAGTGACTTGCTCCAGGTCACACAGGTGGTAAGCCTCAGAAGTAGGATCTGAACCTAGGTCTTCTAGTTCCTGGACCAGTGTTCTTTCTGCTATTTGATAACTAAGATGAAAAGGAAATAGTAGTTGTCTTAAAGGAACTTGTGTACCAGATATATATAGATACTTAAATATGAGATAATTTTGAAAGGATAAAGCAGAGCACTGACAACTGGAGGGCATCAGGAAAAGTTTTGAGCATTTGGGCCCTTTGCTGGGCCTGGAGAGAAGCTAAGTGTTTTAAAAGGCAGAGGTGAAAAAGGAAGTGCCTTCCAGGAATAGAAGACAAGAGAGGTCATCTGACATGAGCTTCTCAATTCTATGCCACTTCCATGCCTCTTCCATGCCTTTGGGTCTTTGTATGACCCTCATCCATTCTCTCATTTCCAATTTCAGAAGACGGTCTTTTTTCTTTCAAGGTAAATAACCCCTATAACCCTTCCTTTTCCTCTACCACCTTGCTCCATTAATCATACCCTTTCTGACTCACATTTTCATTTGAGCAAGCATTTATTAAGCATCAATTATGTACAAGAAAGCACTGTTAGTGATGTGGTTTGGAGTTTCTGGGAACCCTGAAATGTCAGGGTACAAGGCGGTGTCTGCATAGAATGAGTTTATGCACTCAAGCCTTTCAGTCAAGATGGCAAAGGTTTTTTGTAACGCCTCCAGAGGGGCTAGATTCCCAGTGAATCTGCTACTTAATGGAGGTGAGACAGATGCTTTATACAAAAAGGACAGTGTAAGAATCTGGATTGGGATTAAGGAGTGGTAAGTAGTTACCTGGGGCCAGGAGTGACTGTGAAAGGACTGTCAGGTAAACTAATTAAGTGACCTAAGTGGGCTGGAGTGGACCAGATGCCTTAGGCAGAGGCGCCAGTGATCTGGGTTGCCAGGGACTGGGTTGCTTTCAAAGACATGGTCTTTTCCTTTTAAAGGTCCAGGTCCCATCACCCCATCATTAGGATACAATAATACAAATGAAAAATGTCTCCATTTAACAGCTAAGGAGATTATGGTTCAGAATCATATAGCTATTAAGTGCAGAATTCAAACGCAGGTTTCATTTGATCCTCACAATTAACTCTCTCAGGTGTACATGCTATTAAAGTAATATATTACCTTCATTTACAGAGGAGAAGGCTCAGGGGATTTAAGAGATTTGTCTGTGATCATATAGTAAATATTAGATGAAGCACTTGGGTTTTTTTGGGGGTTTTTTTTGGCTATGCAGTGGGGTTAAGTGACTTGCCCAGGGTCACACAGCTAGTAAGTGTTATGTGTCTGAGGCCTGATTTGAACTCAGGTCTTCCTGAATCCAGGGCCGGTGCTCTATCCACTGTGCCACCTAGCTGCCCCTTAGAATGAAGCACTTGAACAGAGATCTTTTGTGGCTCTGGATCGAGTGCAACTTGTACTGCATCATTCTTCCACTTAGAAGACTTCAGCATCCAGCTCTCCATTGCTTGGAGGATAAAATAAAAACTTCTTAGCTTGACATTTAAAGCCTGCCACAGTTTAGCTCCAAATTATATTTTTTCCCATTTAAAAAATTCTGATCTTAGATAATGCTAAAAAAGAACATTTCCATATGCAAAGTAGAACGTAAAAAGAGGATTGTATGTGAAACCACGAATTTCTATTATATGCAACTTGCTTTTTAAAAATGAGTCTTTCATAAACTACATGTTACTTTAAAAACTGCCCTGCTTGTCTTATTTCCTCAGGACTTCTCTGTATTCCTTTTTGTGCACTTTAAAAAATACTTCAATGACCCACTCTTATTTCTTTTCACTTTTTTTGGACAATACAGTCACTAGCTCTGTCATCTCTCTCTCCTTTTCCCTCTCCCTATAAAAAACAAACTACCTTTTCAATTCTTATTTCTTTCACTCTGTTCTTCTGTATACACTGTTAAGACTCAGCCTGACCAGACTGCCAGTTGTTCACTAGACTCCACATTGTTGTCTCCAGTTTCTTTGCATTTGTCCAGGCCAGTACCCGAATGTATTTCCTCCTCATTTCTGCATGTCAGAGTTCTTCTCTTAAGGCTCCACTCAAGAACTACCTCCCTCCTCCATCAAACTTTTCCTGATCCCTCAACAGCAAGTGTTGTCTCTCCCCTCAGATGTTAATGGGGTTCTTTGGATCTTTGCTTTGTCCACTATTCCCTTCTACCTTGTATTATATTATATACATGTATACATTCTTAACTGTGTACAATTCTAATAGATTGTAAGCTCCTAGAGGGTAAGGACTGTGCCATTTTGATTCTTTCTATCCGTAATGCCTAGTGTTGAAGTTTTCTGGTGTGTTGTGGCAGCATGGTCTCAAAGAATTCAGTCAGACCACCTCTCATCTAAATACAGGCATTTATTGAGGATTGAGGCCCCTCAGAAGCTGGCTAGGTTCCAAGAGGAATTAGCAACTTAGTATACAAGACAGGGAATTTTGTAGTGTAATGGTGCTGGATTACGTAACAGAAATTATGACTATTAAAAAGGCAAGAAGGGGTTTGTTAAAGGATTAGATAATGGGGAAGTGATCCCTTCTGCGGTTTGGTGGTCAGACATCCTGTTTGTGCTGCTTTCTGAT
The DNA here is from genome assembly GCF_003287225.1 of Phascolarctos cinereus. Classification (NCBI taxonomy): domain Eukaryota; kingdom Metazoa; phylum Chordata; class Mammalia; order Diprotodontia; family Phascolarctidae; genus Phascolarctos; species Phascolarctos cinereus. Next base: position 111,507,479 of record NW_027555736.1, on the reverse strand, counting down.
TGGCTAGCTATTGTGATTTTGTCTGGTCGAGATAGATAGTTAGGTATTGTGGTTCTGCCTTGGGCAAAAAAGGGATGATGTGATTGTGATTGTGTGCAAGGACATAGCTGTTCAAACATGTGAATTGGATGGGGGGGGCAATGGCTATATTGAGTCTGGGGGCCTCTGGTGTGGTTAAAGCCAGATCATGTAGTTAAATCAGGACATGCTTGCTGTTCATTATATTCCATAAGAAAGTTAGAATATTGGGGCTGGGGGCAGCTTTATTAGGATCCATCACTAGCACATAGGTGCTTATTAATAAATATTTATAGAATTGAATTGCTGACTGAATTGAATATGCTGACAACATAACCTCTGTCATATATGTAAACAGACCTTATATATGGAGTACAATCCTAACTCATCTTCATAGTTCCTAGAGACTTCATAGTACCACAGTGTTCATAGTGATAACCCTAGTCATCCATGAAAGTTTAAATAATAATATATCCTGATAACTAAAATGGAGGAGGGAATAATACATTTTAGATAGATTTGAATAAAATATGGTTAAACATTTTAAAGTTTGGACACTTAAGGAAAAATTAAAGTATCTTGAAATTCATTAATATGGAACTACTTGAAGATGGCAGGCCTACCTACATTATCATATTAGGCTTTTGACTCCTTATAGCTTTGTCAGCTTGTGTCCAGCATGAAGTGTGTGAGTAAATATTTACCAGTTTTTAAAATCCTGTCATACTAATGGGTCTGTTGATGACAATTTCTCCATTTTTGAAATTGTTTTCCAGATTTCTTTATTCAGATGAAGTTCAGATTGGTCCAGAAACAGTCATGACAACTCTTTATACTGCTAAGAAATATGCAGTTCCAGCTTTAGAAGCACATTGTGTGGATTTTCTCACCAAACATCTTAGGGCAGATAATGCCTTTATGCTTCTCACCCAGGTAGGTAATTTTTATTTATTAAGGTTGTTTTAGCATGTTAATTTAGTATTTTGAAAATCTGTGATGTGATGTTCTGTCATTCAGTGGAATGTCTTTGTGATATGCTGTGACTAAAAAAAATACGTTTGATGACAAGCATACCACCAGTACACCAGATCCATATATACCATCCAAAGTTTTCCAGCTTAAATAGGACCTTCCAGAGCTTATGTTGTGATGGCATGATATTCTTATACCCAAGGAAATCTTCCCACCATGTTGAAGCATCAGAGTGGGACTTGATGAGTGATTTGTCCAATTGACATTGCTGGGACTAGGACACTATCTCTTCACACCCTAGTTCAGGGTTTTTCAATTAATCACATGTTAGTAATACTTTGAATAGAAAACTTTTTTTCTGATTTATTGTGATGTCTAAAGAATTCATCGCTTAGTATTCGTTTTCATTCTGTTGGTGACAAGTCTCTTCATACTTAATGAGGCTGGTCCTTGGAAAACAGACACTGTCTGTTACTAGGATTTTACTTTGTCTTTCCATTGATGTTAGGCCCAGCCAGATTTGTGCTCTGCTACATAGCCTTCTGGACCACAGAGTCACCTCCACACCATGATGGGGCATCCAAGGCCATCAGTCTCTGTATAATGTCAAGAGATCTATGAAAAAAAATGCTGACCTCTAGCACATTGTATGGACACCCTATTAACAATTCATCGAATAACGTGAGCAAAATTGCATGTGATATGAAGACATGGATAGGTTGAGATTTTCACATTGTAGGGAGGACTTATGTTGGTGAGATTGGTACTCATCCTTGGTGAGATCATAGTAGATCCATGGAAGTGTTGAAGTAAACATCAGAAAGCCAGTTTGACTAGAACATGGAATATTTGAAAGGAAAACATAATAAGTCTGGAAAGGTAGATTAGAACCAGACTGTGATTGTATTTAAATACCAAATGGAAAAGTTTGTATTTTATCTGAGAGCCAATAGGGAGCCATTGAAGCTTTTTGAGCAGGGGATTAACATGGTCAGGCCTGTGCTTTAGAAATATCAATTGGGCAGCCATGTGGAGGATGGGTTGAAGAGGGGAAGGGCTTGAAGCAGGAAGACCGTTAGGAGATTATTATAGTATTTCAGATGAAGTGATAAGGGCCTGAACTAGGGTGGTAGCTGTGTGAACAGATAAAGAAGATAAATGCAAGATGTAGAGGTAGAAATGACAGGACAGCTACTGATTGGATGTGGCAGGTGAGGGAGATTGAGGAGTTGAAGATGACTTTGAGGTTACAAGCTTAGGTGACTGGAAGGATGACAGAATGAGAGAAATTCAGAAGAGAGAGGTAGATTTTAGAGGAAAGATTAAAAAGTTCTTTTTTAGACTTACTGAATTTGAGATGCCTAAGGGATATCCAGTTAGAAACATGCAGTAGTCTGTTATCTAAGACTAAAGCCCAAGATATAAGATTAGGGCTGGACATATAGAATTTGCAGTCAAGAGATAATTGAATCTGTGGGAAAAATGAGATCTAAAGCAGAGGTGCTTAGCTTTTTGTGTGTCATGGATCTGTTTGGTAAAGTAAATGGATGCCTTCTCAGAATGTTTTTAAGTCCATAAGTGAAATACATAGGACTACAGAGAAAGCTAATTATGTTGAAATAGCTATCTCTTTTTTTTTTTTAAGTTTGCAGACTCCTGGGTAAAAGCCCCTGAGCTAGAGAAAGAGGAGAAAAGGTCTTAGGACTTTACCTATAATTAGATGGAGAAAGTGTAGTCAAACAGGAAGAGTGAGAATTAAGAAAAAACAATGTCACAGAAACAAAAAGAGGAGAGTTTCCAGAAGAGAGGAGTATTTGACAGTGTCATGTTCTGAAGGATGAACATTGAAAAAAAGACCATTGCATTTGGCAATTAATAAATCATTGGTAATTTTGGAGAGAGGGCAACTAGGTGGTGCAGTGGATAGAGTCCCTGGCCTGGAATCAGCAAATCCTGAATTCAAATCCAACCTTAGACACTTACTAGCTGTGTGACCTTGGGCAAGTCACTTAACCCTGTTTGCCTCAGCTTCTTCATCTGTAAAATGAGCTGAAGAAAGAAATGGCAAACCATCTTTACCAAGAAAACCCTAAATGGGGTTGCAAAGAGTAAGACTCGATTTAATTGACTGAACATATTTTGGAGAGAGTAATTGTAGTTGAGTCATTATGTCAAAAATGAGATTTCATGTGGTTGAGAAGTGAGTGAGAGGATAAGAAGTAGAGGCAAGGGGCACATTAGGGGTTTGGCTGTGAGAGAGGTGAGGCACAGAATGATAGCTTGAGGAAATGGTAGAATCAAGTCAGGTGTTTTTTGGTTTTTTTTAAATGATAGGAAGACATGGACATTGGAGAAGAAAGTAGTAGATAATAAGAAATTTAATATTAGAGATGTATGATTGCAGGGGACAATCTGCCTGATGAAATATTAGGGTATAGCAGATCAGGGTACAAATAGTGAGGTTTGGCCTTCGTGAGAAGGGCCACCTCTTTGTCCAAGTAAAGGAGGAGAGAGTGGGTATTTTAAAGTGTAGAGTGGTAAAATGAGAGTGCTTAAGGTGACTAGGCCTCTTTTTCTCAGTAAGGGAGTGAGTCTTTTGCAGAGATGGAACGGGGAGGGAATAGTGTAGGAGGCCTTGATGTATTCCAACTCAATTTTCCATTAACTTTCAAGTTTAGTCTTATAGTGATCAGTATTTAAGGATCATGGGATAGCTATCTTCCACATTCTGTGTAGCATTTGTGCTAACTTAATATTCCTAATAATATAAAATTTAGTAATAGAAAAACTGAGTTTGTCATTTGGGAAGATCTTTATTAACTTGAACCTTTACATAATGAAATTTAAAATCCTATGTTTGTAAAGCATGGCTTTGTTATAAAATCATAGGCTCTTAGAGCTAGAAGGGACTTTAGAGATCATCAAATTCAGCCAGTTCAGTTTTACAGGTTAAAAAAACTAGCCTAGCCAGGTTAAATGACTTGCCCAAGGTGACATAAATAACCATTTAGCCACGAAACCAGAATGAGCTCCTAGTTCACTAGTTTTTTCACTATACCAGCATTGCCAATGTGAAATATTGGAGTAATATTAAGTATAATTGGACAAAGAAAGTAATAAAAGTACTTTTCTTGAGTTGGTGACATGCTTATATCACTTCTGTATTTGTCAGTTTCACTTGGACATAGCCATATAGTTATTTTATACCTACAAGCCTTAAATCAGTTTCTCAAAAGAAGATCCAGTGACTATTGGTAGCGTATGAGCAGGTTTCTTGTATATGCAGTTTGTACTATAATAATTTCTATAGTTTTTTTTGCAGCGTGAATCAATTTAAGGTATGTGGATTATATGCCTTTCCTAAAGGCTTACTCTTATTCCTTGTATGTAGATGACCCTGAGTTCTTGAAGGCTATGTTATCTATCATAAACCCTGATGGTAGGTTCTACTAAATTAGGTTTTGACTATGGGCCAAGTGACAGATTGTCATCTCCAGACTAGCCTAGCTAAATGCAGATAGGCTTATTATCAGAAGATTCCTTACCTCTGTTCCCCACCCTACCCCTTCCTAGTGAGTTTTTTTTTGAATATGACAACCCATAAGAAATTAGGGTTGTTATCTGCACCGGTGGAGGAAGTATTGGCACCTATAAAATCAATAACCACTCATAGTGTCAAAGTTAAGCATTACATGAATCAATTTAATGTTGCTACTTATTTTTAAAAATCACCTCATTGGTGTCTTCTTCAGAAGTAATACTACCATTAATTAATTCTTGTGAGGGTTGTTTTAAAATGGCAAGTGGAATCTCTTCGTGGTTCCACCCTGCCAGTGTTTTTCTTGGATTGAAAAAAGTTCCAAACTACCCCCTCATATGAATATAATTGAACAAGAAAAAATCCTTTAGTTAGGAAGGGGGCTGGTGGCTTTTATTTGAATACAGATTCAGAATATAGGTATATTGGCCAAATAAAGTCAAATAAAACTTTCTTCATTTTTCATCTGTCTCCTTCAAAACCAAGTTGGAAGGGTTTAAAAATAAAGTAAGTAAACATTTGTGAAGCTCGGTAACGTTCTTTGTCTTACAGTTCAGCATCAGTTTTTACCAAACATCACATAAATACCCATGTGCACACCCCTTTTTTGGTACAAATATGGTTGATGATCAATAGAACTATATTTTTACAAAATGGACAAATCATGAAAATTGTTTTCAGTATCCTCACCTTTTCCTTGCTTTTTTCCCCCTCCATAATGTTATCTTATTTTTTTATTGGTGTATTGTGTTCTTATGTTTTTTTCTGAATACATTCTTTCCTCTTCTCTTACCCAAGCAAACCATCCCTTGCAACAAATTTAAAAAGGAAAAGAAGAAAAAAGCAGTCCAGCAAAACTAACCAATCCAATGCCAGTAGTGTTCCATACCTATAATTCCCCCACTCCTTCACCTTTGCAGTGAAAGGAGGGACTACTTTCTCCTTTTTGAATCCTTTTATTCCCTGGAGTAGACACTGCCTTCCATTTTCTAGAGGCCTTCCTCTCTATAACCCCTTTTGTTATTAAAATAGCAAAGTATCTGTCAGTCACTTGTACTTCTCTGTTGATTCAGCTGTTTGCACTTTAGAGCAAGTAACTTTTAGTCTGATACCTCAACTAAGTATTTACATTTTAAGCTTTTATGTCTAATTTCAGAATTTCAGGCCTCAGCGTGTAAGAGGAAGAAAGCATATTTTTGAGTATCCTGAAGGAGTAGAGATTCTGAAATAATATTGTATTTTGCTTATTAGGCTGGTGCTGTAAGTAAACGTAGACCTTTTGGGATTATTTATGGGGAAGAGAGTGTATCTTTGGTTTCTCTTCCCCAGATATATCCTTTTCCCTCAGAGAGCTTTGAATTGTGGACTGGCTGCTGAGCACAGGGAACTGTATATTTCTTTGTCATCTGCCTTATCTAATTCCTGGATTCTCCTTGTTTTAGCCACAGGTCTACCTGGCAAACTTTTTCTTTTCGGTAGATCATTTCCTTTTTTCCTTCACTGGATAAGATTGAGCTCTGGTTGTGCATGAGATTGCCAAAGATGGAAGTATAAAGAGAAGAAAAGGGAGCCAAAGACTCTGAGGAGCACCATGTTTTGGGTACAGAGGGAAGAGGAGAGCCAATGAAGGAAGGAGAAAATGAGCTACCAGATAGGAGGACCAGGAGAATTTAGTGTCCCCAGACAGGGGAGGACAGTTTCAAGAAGGAAGGGATTGGTCACTGGAGTCACATGCTGCATAGAGTCCAGGAGGGTCGTGACTGAGAAAAGGCCGTTGAATTTGGTGGCTTCTGAGAGAGTTTTCTAGTTGAATCAGAAGGGAAGTCATATTGTAAGAGTTTGAGAGAAGTGAGTGGTGAAGTACAAGCAGTTGTGTGTATAGACTAATCTTGCAGAGAAGATTGGGTTAATTGAGGAGACATTGATCAGGACCCAAGAAAGGTGTTTTTGTTTGCTTTTATGGAAGGTAATTTGGATCTGAGGATATTTGTAGGTAGAGGGGAAGGAGTGAGTCCACAAATAGAAATGTTAACCTTGGAAAGGAGTAAGGATGCCTTTCTCTGAGATAGGAGTATTTTATAGGTGTAGATCAATTGAATATTCTTGATTCAGGAAAGAAGCAGAGTCATCTGCTACAAATGAGGTGGGAAGTAGAGGTGATGACATGAGAATGGAAAAATTTTGGAGTAGCTGCCATAGGAATGTACTGGGAGGCAATAAATTCTATTTCCTTGGACACAAGCATTTCTAAAATGTTGTATTTGAACTTGAATACAATGATGTCAAGAGCTGCAAATGAAAGGTCCAAATGAGGTTGCTTAGCTTGAATTTCTGATAGAAGCAATTAGCCTGCTCAAAAGTAACATAACTTTAGTTTTATGAATATTTTATAATACAGGCTTCCTTGATTCAGACTGAACTTACTCTGATTTATTCCTGATCTAATGAAGTTTTGCTTTGTAGATTCTTACAGATATTGTACCAATTTCATTTATTTAATCACCAAAGCTAAAAAATCAATTCAATATTTATTAGTTTTTTGATTCTGTATAGCACACTATATGAGAGACTTGGGGAGACTGAAAAGTTTAGATAAAACATTAACCCTGTCCTTACAGTTTGTTTTCTAGGAAGGGGAAATTGTTATTATTTACATCCAAGTTTAAATTTGCTTATTCTTTTTTGGATGTATGATTACAACGTACATATAGGCCCTTTGCACATAGGCCCTAATGTAAAGGTGAGAAGAAAGAATAAAAATAATACAGAGAAAACAAATACCTTTTTAAAAAAATTCAAGAATGGTGAGCATGCAGTGTGAGTGATTATTTCAAAATTAGCACTTAAAAAATGTTTAAAGGAGAAATTTTGTTTAACAAACATTTATTAAGCACCTACTAAGGGAAAGGCACTGTATAGTGCTATATGTACTTAAAATACTGCAATGAACATGTTTTTAAATGATATGTAATTAAGATATTGATATATACTTAAAACATTAGAATAAAAGCAAGTAGCTGCTTTTGACATATGTGGTGTGATATATTTAATTGCAGTGTCAAATCAAAATATCTTTGGCCTGTAAGTAAAATAAGTATTTTTTATATGCTTAGGCTCGATTATTTGATGAACCTCAGCTTGCTAGTCTTTGTCTAGACACTATAGACAAAAGTACAATGGATGCAATAAGTGCAGAAGGTTTTACTGATATTGACATAGGTAAGTTATTTATTTGAATTGAATTTCATTGTTTCTGAATATAGTAATGCTTTATTTTGGGGGCATTATTGGGGGAGTGAGATGTGTCCGATCAATTAATTAGAAAGTTCACATAATTCTGTCCTTTTGGTGCCCAAACTGAGTTATCTTAATTATTTTTATGGAAATGTGTCTAAAATGATATTTTACTGTCATCTTAAACCTCTAGTCAAATAGTAAGCATTTACTATATGCTAGTACCAGTGTTAGGGACTGTGAAGGATATGGACAATAAGAAAATAAAAGCTCCTTTGAAGGAGCTTATATTTTATTTGGTGAGTTAAATAAGCAAAGATAAGTAACAGTTTGAGATAATGGAAGAGGTACCACAGTTGTTTATATACGTGACTATTTGCCAAATAAGTTGTACAGAAAATAATTGTTCTGAGAGTTCAGAAATTCACATTCAGCTCTAGAGGTAGGATTTAGTTAGTTTAGTTCAGGTTCAGATGGTCAGATTTGAGCAGATCTTGAAAGCCATCCTTCAAGACTTGAATGGATAGAGGGCATGAGTGTCAGAATGTCAGGAACAAAAAACATGAAGGTGACAGACTGACTTTACTAAAAAGAGGGCTTAGGAAGGTGAGTGGAGAGAAGAGTGCAAGTAACAATTTGGTGTTCAGCATCTAAGTATATAACTTCAATTTTAGTAAGGGAGCTTGGCTGGGGAGAGAGCATGATTCAGAAACCTTGCTCTATTAAGCAGGGTTACACGGAGGATACTGAACATAATTTAACCTTTTCTTGATGATATATGGTAAGTTACCCTGTGAATATTTGTTGATTTAGGGGCAGCTAGGTGGCACAGTGGATAGAGCACTGGCCCTGGATTCTGGAGGACCTGAGTTCAAATCCAGCCTCAGACACCGTAACACTTACTAGCTGTGTGACCCTGGGCAAGTCACTTAACCCCATTGCCTAGCCCCCCACCAAAAAAAATTTGTTGATTTAACTTAGGATCTATTCTTGTATTGTAATACATAATATGCAGCAGAGTTATGCTTCTGTTTTTAAGTTTCAGTCTTAATTGCTGGGTATTTAGCTGTTACTTCTGGCTGTTGTCAGTGTATGCCTCTAGTAGCTCCCCTATGTCCCATTTTAGTTTGCTACCTGTAATCTGTTTTGGTCTGGTTTAGTTTAGTCTAGGAAGAAAATTCTTTTTTTTTTTTTTTGGTTAGGCAATGGGGTTAAGTGACTTGCCCAGGGTCACATAGCTAGTAAGTGTTATGTGTCTGGGGTCGGATTTGAACTCAGGTCCCCCTGAATCCAGGGCCAGTCCTCTATCCACTGCGCCACCTAGCTGCCCTTAGGAAAAAAATTCTTAAGCTAACAGTTTCAAGTTAAATCAGTCAATAAAGTTCTGATTAAGAGCCTTATTTAAGTGGATGGGCTTCGGGACAACTAATTTGGGACTCTTGCTTTGAGGGCCTTCAGCTGTCTCAAAGTTTTAGGGTTGTCCGAAGTTTGGCATCTGAATAAATAGTGTGTTATTTATCCATTTAGTAATGTTTGCTCTGACTTTTACTTTAAAATTCTTCTATCAGATTTTGCTTTAGAAAGGAGACAAAAATATATCAATAATGTAGCAGGTGTAATTTTAAAAGTTTTTGATGGGTAAGGTTTGTCTATAATATTTTAAAATCATTAGTGTATATGAAGGCAGGATTTGTAGGTCTTGCTAGTTTTCTATATAATGATGTTATAATTTCTTAAATTTTTTATACATCCATATTATAGAGTAAAATTTACAGTTCACAGTATTCAAGCCATTGCATTAGTATTCAAGTGTGTGTAGTGGAGCAGAATTAAGGCCTTAGTTATTGATACACACACACACACACAGAGCTAGATTGATGAATGACAACTTAAAAGAAAATAATTTTCTTTTGCTTTCTATTACTGGTGTCACCTCTGAAAAACTTTTTGGTTGATTTTAGCCCAAAAAGTTAATGTCACATATGTATCCTTCATTTAAATTTAGTTTGACATATCTGTATTGCTCAGATTTTATGGAGTAATGCCTTGTTTATATCTTTTTGATGAATAAGCTATTCTATGCATGTTTTCCAGATAACTGAGAGGCAGTGTAATAAATTGAAAGGACACTGGATTTTGGGATCAACAATATGGGTTCAAATCCCTGCTTTGCTACTTACTATTAGTGTAGCCTTAGGCAAGTCACTTAACTTGGCTTGGCTTCAGTTTCCTCATCTATAAAATTTGAAATTATTTTCAAATTTGAAATTATTGGTCCTATGAGGTTTATTTTTAAGTACCAAAACATTTTTCCAACCATATTTCTAAAATATATCCCTTATTTAGAAGCAAGGTTTAGAAATCACATAACCATGGTGATTACAATTGTATCCAAAAGAGAGAGACTCTAAGTTCCTGAGGGTTTTTGTCATGAATAAAGAATGACTGTAGGCCATATATTTTGCATAATCATAGGATAATGGTATCATAGATTTACAGCTGGAAAAGACCTTAAAAGTCATCCAGTCCAACTCTCTTGTTTAAAAATATGGAACTGAAGCTAGAGAAATTGGGACTATCACACAGTTAGGAAATGGCAGATATATCTTTTATACTTATTTCCTAGTTCTCAGCTATGTTCTTGATATATCTCTAGTTAAATTACTTTTGGATAAAGGACATGCCACAGTACACAAATTTGAATGTACAGGGTGTCCCAAAATCCCATAGTGTATTCTTAAGCCATTAAAGCTTATAGCAGTTAAGCTGTTTAAGCTATTAAAACTTAAAACAGCACTAAGACTTCTGGGTCACCCAAGTAATTTGCATCAGTTTTGTTTTTTAATAACATTTTATTTTTGATGGCATACTTAAAGTTTAAGTGCTTTTTATTAGAAACTTGAAGTCTTCTTAAATAAGGATATAATGTTAAGTTGCTGATATTTTAAATCTAGTCCAAATTGGATTTTGTATCTTGCCTTTAGATACATTGTGTGCTGTTCTGGAAAGAGACACGCTTAGTATTCGAGAAAGTCGACTCTTTGGAGCAGTTGTTCGCTGGGCAGAAGCTGAATGTCAGAGGCAGCAGCTGCCAGTGACTTTTGCAAACAAACAGAAGGTGCTAGGAAAAGCGCTCTCATTAATCCGTTTCCCACTGATGACTATTGAGGAGTTTGCTGCAGGTAAGGCACCATTTTGGCAGAAACTTTCTTGACATCATTTTAGTGAATGAACCAAGGGAAGTGGCCCTTTGGGTGAGGTCTGAGGAGCAGTGACAGCATGAACAGGGGCAGGACATAGTAGCCTAAGCAAAAGCAGTCAAGAGTCCTGTATTGATTACCCTAATTAGAGCAGAAGTATGTGTGGAAAAGACATTGAACTGGAAATTAAGGCCTGGATAGTCTTAAGAAATCAGTTGTTAGATAAACTTTCACAAGCCTCTTTCTCTCTCTGAATTTCTAGTTAATAACAAACCTCTGCCCCGCTACCACCACCTTTAATCACACACAGTATTCAATATATCATTTTGTGATGTAATTATTTGTATGATTAACCTTTTGTTGAGTCATTTCAGCCTATCTGACTCTCTGTGACCCCATTTGAGATTTTCTTGGCACAGATACTGGAGTGGTTTGCCATTTCCGTCTCCAGCTCACTTTTACAGATGAGAAGCTGAGGCAAACAGGGTTAAGTGACTTGCCCAGGGTCACACAGTTAAGTGTCTGAGGCTGGATTTGAACTCAGGTCCTCCTGACTCCAGGCCTGCCACTCTATCCGCTGTACCACCAAAAATCACAGTGACCACAGAATTTATGGTCTTACAAAGGCAAAAAGACCTGAACAGATAACTGTCATACTTGATGAGTACATCAGAGAAGTACTGAGTGTTAAGATGTCAGGATTAAAGGAAGATCCTTATGGACTGGGGGAAATCAGGAAAGCTTTTTAGAGGAATTACATTTAAATTTCATTTTAAAGGATGTGTGGGGATTTGTGAGGAGTGGACAAATAACTGATATGAGGCTGTGTGGTTGAACTGCATTTGAGGTCAGGAGACTTGAGATCCGGTTCCAACAGTACTACTTGCTAATCATATGACTTTAGACCAGTCATGTAACCTTTGTGGGCCTCCCAGCTCCAAATCCTATTCTGTGAAGTTCTAGACAATCGACTATTTTTTGTGCCTTTTGAGAATTCTTGTGCATTCTGAATCATAATTTTAAAAAATATAAATAGAATTTAAAAAATATATATCATTCTTTCTCCATACTTGACCATTATGAAAGAGTAAATGAAGAATGGTGGCATAGGATTGAGTAATGAATGAGAAGGCTATTTCTGTTTCAGTTTCATCTACCTAATTTTCTATTAATATTTTGTAGCATCTTCTTTGACAGCGGTGTGTATCTTGTTTATTCTTGATAGAGCTTTCTCTAATTTCTTTTTAACATATCTCATCATTTTCTGGTATCTTGAAACAGGAAAAGGGCTGCCTACTTATTGGCCCCCTCTTTTACCATATTTTTAATATCTTTCTGTTTTAACGTGAATTTGCTTAATGTAGAAAAGAACTAATTGTTTTTCTTGACATTGGATTATAGATTAAGGGCTTTAAGAGACCAAGGAACTTAAAGGTAATCTGATTGAACCCCTTCGTTTTATAGATGAATAAACTGAAGCCTAGGGAGACATTATGTGACTTGTTCATGTGACTGACACATTTGTGATTCAGACTTAGATTTCCTGATTCCAAATCCATTGCTCTTTCCTCTGTACTCTTTTGCATTTGTCTTCCAACCTTCTGGTGATAGCCTTTGGATTGTCTCTTTAAAAGAAACATAGTTTTATATAGATGTACATTGCATTTTATATATTATTAGTAATTTAAACTCTTATGCCTCCTGTTAACCTATTCTTATCATAGACTGTACTCAAGGAGCTAAAAGTTATTACTTAGGAATGTTTTTTTCTCTTGTTCTTGGTTTGGGTATTGCAAATCAGTTTTGACCTTAAAAAGCTCAGTGCTTCAAAGTGCACTTTAAAAAAAATTTTTTTATTGAAGTTTGTTTTTTTCTTTCCACAGGTCCTGCTCAATCTGGAATTTTATCAGACCGAGAAGTGGTAAATCTCTTCCTTCATTTTACAGTCAACCCTAAACCCCGAGTTGAATACATTGATCGCCCAAGGTGCTGCCTCAGGGGAAAAGAATGCAGCATCAATAGATTCCAGCAAGTAGAGAGTCGTTGGGGTTACAGTGGAACAAGTGACCGAATTAGGTATCTGTCATAGTATCATATTGCAGAGGGGCAAAAGACAGATTTAATGTTGAATTGAAGATTGTTTGAGGAAGATGTGATAATTTTTTTTTATACTCTACTTTCAAAAATTACTAGACTTAGCCAAGACTATTCAACAAATCACTGAGGTGATTGCAATCCAAATTTCCCTTAATTAATGTGTCTCTATTTAGGCCTTGTAAAAAATAAGGCAGAATACCTTAGAGAAAAGGAGAGGTACCACAAGAGTGGAGAAGGGCAGATTTCCCAGTTTTCACAAAAGGAGAATGGAATATCTAAACTATAGACCCATGAGTCTGACTGTATTTTTGGGCACAATTCTAGAACATATTATTAAAGGAATGATAAACATTCTGTCATTAGTGATCACAAAAAATCAGTATGTTTTCATCAAGAATAACTTATACGAGACCATTTCTTTTTTCAACAGTATAACTAAACTGGTAGATTAGGAGAGTCCTTTAGATATAGTTTACCTAGATTCTAGCAAAGCACTTGCTAAAGTTCTTTCTGATATTCTTTTGGAAAAGATGCAGAGATGTGGTTTAGATGATGGTACAGTTAAGTAAATTTGGAACTGATTGAATAGACAGACCTAAATAATAATCATTAATAGTTTGATGTCACCTTGTAAGAAAGGTCAAGTGGAGTGTCCCGGAAATGTGTGTGACCCTATTCTATTTAGCATTTTCACCAGTGACTTGAATGAAGTCATAGATTGCATGTTTATCAATTTTCAAATGGTAACCATTCTGGTAGAGGAGATAGCTCAGATAGCAGGTGACAAAGTCAGGATCCACAAGGATCTTGACAGTCTAGAATAATAGCCAAATTTAATAAGATTAATTTGAATAGAGATAAAGGTAAAGTCTTAAACATGGCTTCAAAATAATCAGTTTCACAAGTACAAAAAAAGATCCTGGGCATTTTTGTAACTCAGTATGGCAGTCACTAACTAATAATAACTAATAAGTAATACAGTCTTAGTTTGCCTTAAGAGAAACACAGCTTCTAAGAATAAGGAGATAATGGTTTTGCTGTATTTCTCCCTGCTTAGACTACATCTGGAGTGTATTGTGTTTCATTCTATGTATTATTACATTGAGGAAGGACATTGTTAAGTTGGGGAATGTCTAGAAGGGTGTACCCAGGATGGTAAAATGCCTTAAATCCATGTAATATGATGACATTCAACTAAAAGAAAACTGGGGATATTTAGCTGGTGAAGAGAAAATTTGGGCAGGTGGTGGTAAGAATAACTGTGTTTTCAAGTGTTCGAGGGTCTGAAATATGAAAGTAAACAGAACTTATTATTGTAAATGATAAAATACACTTTTCAGAGAAATCAAATACACAGGTACAGAATGCTACCTAGATTGTCACATGTGGCTACTTTTTTTGAAAGGGATTGCCCAATTTAAAAAAATTGTTATGAGGTTGGGTATGATGGACAAAAGAAGGAAGGTTTGTTGTAAATGACTTATGTAAAAAAGGAAAAAAAAGTATCAGAAAAGGTAACAAAAATACTAATGGGGAAAAAACCAATAACTTCTCAACAGTTAGCAATATCAGGTCATGGAATGGGATACCTCTGAAAGTATTGTGTTCTTTCTCATTGGATAGGTGTTTAAGCAAAGGTTGAGTGGCTGCTTTTTGAATATATTTTAGAAATGAATTTTTTCAGGGATTTGGTTGAACTAAATGTCATTCTAGGGCCCTTTCAAATCTGAAATTCTGTGAGGTGACAGGGAGACCAAATTAAGGAAAACAATAGTCCATATTCACATAGCAAATTAGAATTACAAAGTACTTTCACCTCTAGTATTTTGTTTACCTTCACTACACCCCTTTGAGATGGATACACAAAAGAAAGCTTAACCACATTGTTTGAGAACTTCTGTAATGTGGGCCCTGCATGAATGAATGGCTGCTATTGCTGGCTTGTAGTCTAGATTTTAATTGGTATAATCTATTACTTCTATAGGTTTGTTACTAATTAGTGTTACAAAACAGGGTTGTACTGATTGTGATCTTTTTAAGTGCGTAGTCATTGCATTGAAAATACCTCAAAAAAATTTTTTTAGGGTATGATTGAAAGAAGTACATGATGGAAACTCGAATTTGGTGTGTAATATTGTCCTGTAGAGTTGCATCTTCATTTTATTTTGCATATGCTTAATTCAAATCTGAAAGCAGAAAATCTAAAAATGTTAAAAATCTGCCACTAAATATCCCTAGTCAGACACTGAAATTTGTAATGGTCACATTTCTTTATTTGCTTTATTTCACCCATTTTGTTTCATATTATGTCCATACTTGACTGCCCCATAGCTCCAGCCCATATAGAAAATCCTTTAATGAATATATCATCAATCTCTGCACAATACTGTGATTAATTTAGATGTATTAATTTAGAAGCCTTTTTTAGTCCAAATAGTTGGATGGTGAAGTGAATTTATTTGGTAATTTTATTATCTGGTTAACTGAGATTAGTGATTTCCAGATTGTGCCTCCTTGAAACCTCAAAATTCTGTGTTAGAATATTATAGTAGATATATACCTCCATTCTTTGCAGAGGTGGACAATATGTTGGTTAGTTTTGCTAAACTACTTTTTTCTCCCTCTTTTTTATACTGTGTTATAAGGGATGGCACTGGGGAAGGGAAACAAACAAATTATAAATATAACTATTTTTAAATTGTTCTTTTCTTAGAAATACCAAAAAATCTATCTTGCCTTTGAAAATATCTCTCTGACCTAGGTCATTTTATGGTTAGAGTATATAGTAACTGTCTCATAAAAAGACAAATTCCCCAATGAGATAAAAATTACAAGGCCCAGGTGAAAGTTGGTTAACATTTTGCTTCACCAAACAGAACATTTTATTTGTCAAACAGAACATTTATTTAAGTAGTCACTTAAAATGTCAAAGAATCGTTTTCTGAAAACCATTCATTCAATCCTTGTTTAGTCACTCCCTCCAAGTATTCTCCATTCCATCTGGTCAGAAGTAAACTCCAGGTATATACTTCTTTCAGAGAAGTATTCCTTCTCTTTAATTTGATCATTACTCAATTCTGGGCAAAGTATGGGGAAAGAGGATGTTGCTTTTAAGTAGATTAATCAAAGGTCTCTTGCTCTGTTAGGTTATTGGCCTAATTTGTCTTTCAGAAAAATAGAATTCCCTCCTGAATTTTCACCCATTTTTCCTAGGAAAGTGATGTTAGGCCTTTGGTAAGGGTGAATAGGATTTAGTGCAGGGTGCCTAGCCCAGGGTCACACAGCTAGTAAGTATTATGTGTCTGAGGTCACATTTGAACTGGGGTCCTCCTGAATCTAGGACTGGTACTCTATCCACTAGCTGCCCCGAAGGGTATTTTTTTTTAAGAAGTATGAAGTACTGATAACATTTTCTTCATTCAGATAAATCTGAAAAGGACTTCAGACTAGGGAAATATTTCTTAATATTTTTATCTCTGTTCTCTCATTCCATTACTCCTCCTGCCCCATTGCATCATTGCAGGCTAGAAGTGTAACCATCACTCACCAGCCTAATACTACTACTGATTGGCACAGGAGCTTTGATCTGCTCTTCTTCAAGCCTGGGCACCTGAGCTAGTTCTCCCCTCTTTTGGTAGCCTGGTTGCCAGGACTTAATATGAACATTGATCACCTTAGCCTACTGCAGCTTAGAACTCCAAAGCTCAGGTGGTTTACCAGTCCAGCCTCCCTGATAGCAGGGATTACAGATGTGTGCCACCATGCCTGGCCATTCTTAATACTTCTAAAAGAGGGGAGGGGCGGGGAGAGGGTTGGTGTGCTTCCACAATATTAAATCTTGTGTAATTATTCTGGGTCACCATTTACTGATAATTATAAAACTATTTACTACTGATTTTATTTTATTTTTTCAGGTTCACAGTTAATAGAAGAATCTCCATAGTAGGATTTGGGTTATATGGTTCTATTCATGGGCCCACAGATTATCAAGTGAATATACAGGTACCCCTTTTTCTGTATAAATTATTTTAATGGAAACTTTTGTGTTTCTGTAATAAGTTTGTGACAAAACCCCATTTATGTTATATTTAATTAAATTTACAAAATTATATATACTGCTTCAGACTATTTTCTGTTAAATGTATGAAGAAAAATGTGTAACCTTTTAGAGTTTTATCTTGTAGATGCCAGGAGCAGACTAAGGCTTTGAGGAAAAACAGTAATTCCACTGGAGCTCACAGAGTTGGTAGTTCTGAAAGCCTAATTTTAACCTATATATGCAGAGTTGAACTTTCAGAGACTACCTTATTCTAAAGGAATTCACTTAGAACTGTAGAACCTTAGAGTTGGAAAGAGAACATCAAGTCCAACCTTCCAAGGAGAGGAATCCTCACAAGGTTATTTTGCCTTTCCTTAGACTTCCAGTGATAGGCACTGCCTCACAAAGCATTCTATTTGTTGTTGTTATTTTTTTTTAATACCTTAGTTTAAAAAAATTCTTCTATCCTAGTTGGATTCTCTGTAGCAACAAAGAATAAGCCTAATCCTCTTACACATAATCCTTAAAATATTTTCATTTTTCATATCCATTCCTTTTTCATTCCTCCTGTTGTCCCTGTAGTTCAGTCCTTTGTTATCTCTTGCCTAGACTCTTGGAATGATCTCCAAACTGTTTTTCCTACTCTCCATTCCATTTTGTATAGTTGACAAATTAATTTTTCTAAAGTACTGGTTGAGTAATGATTCCCTGCTTAAAAATAGTCAATGGATACTTATAAAATAGTTTAAATGTAGTTTATCATTCAAAACACTACACAACAGAATCCCAACATGTTTTTCCAGATTTATCTTTCATTACCCTTATACTTACAAAGTACACTCTAGACAAATTGTATTTATTCACTCTTACCGTTTCTGTGCTTTTGCTCAAGATATTTTCTCAATCTCAATTTCCTCAGCTATAAAATACAGGGATTGGACTAGATGGCCTTTCAGATCCCTTTTAGCTCCAGATCTGTGATTATTCCTGGAATGCCACTCTCTTCTCCCCCCCACCCCCATTTTTGTTTTTCAAAATGCTACCCATCTTTCTCTGATCCCCTCCAAACTAGACACATTGGTTCAACATTTATTAAAACACAGTTTTCAGAGAACTCTGATAGTTACGCAGAGTTTAAATTAAACATTGTTCTTGCCTTCATAGAATTGAGTTTACAGTATGTTAAGAGAAATACAACACAGATAACTATAATAACAAAATGTTACATAAGTGCACAACGAGGTTTAAAATAAAGTGCTATGTGAAGTCTAGAGAAGGAAGATCCATTACCAACTCTGGATAATGAGAGTAAGAATGGGATTCAGGAAGGTAGCATTTAATTTGGGCTTTAAAAGGAGGGTAGGAATGAAATATTCAAAGAATAATGATCAGCTTAAGCAGAGGCACAGAGGCAAGGGGATTCACAGCTTACTCCACATAAACCAGGTTCCTGGAAGCATATAAAGTGTATGGAGGGAGGTAACATAAGTTTATCTGGAAAGGTAGAGTGGGACCAGATTTTGGAGGTCCTTGAATGCCAGACAAAGGATTATAAACTAATTGTTTAGGGACATGGGAGGAATGATGACTTTTGAGCAGAGGAATGAGATGACCAGATATGTTTCTTAAACATAGAGATATTTTAGAAGTTGTATGAAGGACGGATTATCAAAGGGAAAATGTAGAAGTAGGAAGATATAATTAAATATCTTTTCAGTAGTCCTGGTAGGTGGAAACAGGTATTACTTTGGATGTTGTTAGTGAATGAGAGAGGAGAAGATAGATGGGAGAGAGATTAGGAAGGTGGAATCACAAAAGACTTGTTAACTGATTGGATATGAAAGGGATTGGATATGTAAGTTGAAGATGTGGTAGACTAAGTGAATGGTGGTGCCTCAGACAATAATATGTGAAAGGAGGAAGAGCAGGCTCAAGGGCAAAGAGAATGAAATTGAGTTTGAGGTGCCAGTGGGATATTTGGTTAGAGTTGTTCTGCAGGAAGCTGGAGTTCGAGGTTTCTTTTTTTGAAAGGAATGTATTATTTAAACATTCTCTCAAAAAATGTTGATTTGCATTCAGATCAGCAATCTGATATCAGTTATACATGTGAAAGCATGCAAAATAAAGCAAAAAACCCCTATACTTTCTGTACTCAGAGTTCATCAGTTATCTCTCTGGAGGTGGATAGTATTTTTCATCAGGAGTCCTTTGGAATTGTCTTGGATCGTTGTCTTGATCAGAGTAGCTAAGTCTTTCACAGCTGATCATTATTATAATATTGCTGTTACTGTGTACAATGTTCTCCTGGTTCTGCTCACTTCACTTTGCATCAGTTCATATAGGTCTTCCCAGGTTTTTCTGAAACCATTCTGTTCATCATTTCTTATAGTGCAATAGTATTTCATCATAATCATATACCACAAATTGCTCAACCATTCCTTGCCACTACAAAAAGACTGCTATAAATATTTTTGAATATATGAGTCTTTTTCCTATGTCTTGGATCTCTTTGGGATACAGACCTAGTGGTGGTATTTCTGGGTAAAAGGGTATGCACAGTTTTATACCCCTTTGTTCATAGTTCCAAATTGTTATCCAGAACAACTGGACCAGTTTGTAATTTCTCAAGCAATGTATTAGTGTCCTCGTTTTTCCTCATTCCCTCCAGCATTCGCTATTTTCCTTTTCTGTCATGTTAGCCAATTTCATAGGTGTGAGATGGTACCTTAGAGTTGTTTTAATTTGCATTTCTCTAATCAATAATGATTTAGAGCATTTTTTTCCATATGACTATAGATAGCTTTGATTTCTTCATCTGAAAACTGCTTGTTCATTTGACCATTTATCAATTGAGGAATGGCTTTTATTTTTATAAATCTGACTCAGTTCCCTGAGAAAAGGCCTTTCTTAGAGAGAAATTTGGCTATAAAATTTTCCCCCCAATTTCCTGTTCCTCATCTAATTTTGGCTGCATTGGTTTTATTTGTGCAAACCCTTTTTAATTTTTGTAATCAGAATTATCCATTTTACTTCCTGTGATCATCTCTATCTCTTGTTTGGTCATAGATTCTTACCAATGATCTCTTTATTGCCAAATCTAATGGCCCTTACTTAGTCTTCATCCTTCTTGACCTCTCTGCAGCCTTTGACACTGTTGATCACACTTTTCTACTTAATACTCTATTCTTTCTAGGTTTCTAGGACACTACTCTCACCTCTTTCTCCCCTTACCTGTTTGACTGCTCCTTCTCAGTCTTCTTTGCTGGATCTTTATCTAGGCTGCTTCTGTTAATCATTGAGTATCCCCCAATCCTCTATCCTGGGCACGTTTCTCCCCTCATTCTGTATTTCACTTTGATTTGCCAGCTCTCACAGATTTAATTATCTTTCTTGAAATGATTGTTATATCTATTTATCCAATCTTAGTCTTTCTGCTGACATCCAGTTTTGCATCTCCAACTTCCTATGGTACATAATGAACTGGATGTTTCATAAACATCTTAAACCCAACATGACCAAAACGGAGCTGAATACCCTCCCATCTTCCTAACTTCCCTGTTACTATATAGGATACTACCATTCTTCCAATGCCCTCCAGTCAGTAAATTCTAATTACCTCCTGAATTAAAAAATTAAAAAATTCTTTGCTTGGCTTTTCAAGCCTTTCATACCTTGTCTCCTTCCTCTTTTTTCCAGTCATCTTATACCTTATTCTCCTCTACATTCTCTGATCTAGTAATACTGACCTCCTTGGTATTCCTCCATCGCCTGATTACCTGCTTTTTAAGTGGCTGAGTCAAATTTATTGTCCTAGAACTGTCAAGTATTTGGTCTGAGGCTGGATTTGAACTCAGGTACTCCTGACTCCAAGGCCAGAGCTCTATCCACTGTGCCACCTAGCTGCCCCAAAAATAGCTTTTTTATTTCTGGTGTATATAATTCATGGAGTGCCCAGACACCTTAGTCATTTTCGGGTATATATTAAATAGCCAAATGGGTTGCCAAAACAAAAACAAATTGGCCAAAAACCTAAGCAATAAGAAAAAGATCTTATTTGGATTATTTTATGCTTCTTAGGAAACAGATAAATGTGTAACACCTTTGACAGCTCTAGGACAATTTTATTTTCTAATTTCAAAGCTTTTAGGGGAAACTCTTTAGAATGGCTCACTTAGGCAATATCAAAAAAAATCATCTCTTCAAAGGGCCACTGAATGCTCATGGTTGTCATGTGTAGTCACTGTCCTTTCTGTGACCCATTGATGCCTTCTTTCAAAAAGGTCTTTCAGACTTAACCATTTTCTGACTGTAAAAAAAAAATTATCTTTTTTGAAGTATGAAAAGTAGAAATTAAGATACAGAGATTTGCCCAGTTTTAGCACTTAGTTGTGAAAAAGGTGTAGTTTTCCTGTTTATTTCTATAACCAGTCCTGCTTTGGGAACTTTTTATTGCTTCTCTGAAGTAGTTTATATTTAATTTTCTTTTGTTACAGATAATTGAATATGAGAAAAAACAAACTCTGGGACAAAATGATACTGGATTTAGTTGTGATGGAACAGCTAACACTTTCCGGGTCATGTTCAAAGAACCTATAGAAATTTTACCTAATGTCTGCTATACAGCCTGTGCAACACTAAAAGTAAGATCTTTTTTTAAAGAATGTATAATTTGATAAGTTAATCTGGGCCCACTAGTAAAATTTTTGTAACTATTATTTTATTGGAAGTCACTTTCGAACATAAACTGGTATTCCTGAATACTGGGAGCCTTTCTAGGTAGAAAAAATAGAGACTGTGAAGAAAATGATTCCTTTTCTTCTGTTTTCTGGAGAAAACTATATACAAACTCAGATCTACTACTTACATTTCATTAGGGAATCCTTCATTTTAAATGAGAGATAAGACAAAAAGAATAGCTGGATACTCATGTTCTTTCAAATGATTAGGTTCTCTCTCTCTGTGTTTCCAAGAAGAGGTTTAAGTCTAGTAATTTCATCAGAAGTCATACTTTTAACAGAAGTTCTTTTTTTTTTAAATGACTTCAAATGCTCTTTAGCTTGTGTATAAAGTGTTAGGTAGTAGTTATCATGTATAATATAACATTCATAATTAGAGAACCATATGAAGTTCATTTTTAGCCATTATTTGCTGACAAATCTTTTGTTCTGATTTAGGGTCCAGATTCACACTATGGCACAAAAGGACTGAAGAAAGTTGTACACGAAACACCTGCTGCGAGCAAAACGACATTTTCATTCTTTAGTTCTCCTGGCAATAATAATGGCACATCAATAGAAGATGGACAAATACCAGAAATAATATTTTATACATAATTCAGCAAATAAACAGACTAATCTGAAAGGCATAACTAACTAGCTGCTAATGTTGGTAGTGTGTTATGAATGCTCATAATTTTAATATATAAGAAACATTTTAGTTTCTTAGGAAAGATAGAAAAATGTCCATATTGGCTTTGCATGATTATCATCAGGCTATAAAGAACTTAATGGAAAAGTGTTTCATTTTCATATAACTCTAGGAGAAAAGTGCAGGACTTTAATTGTAAAAAAATATGTATTTAAGCAGCTACTTGTGCTTTCACTTGTATCACTTCATAAATCAGCTTGTTTGGCTGATAGTCTTTGAGTAGTTTTTAAATCGAAAGATCCTTACTTGTTAAGGACGGTTGAAGTTGTTGGGTTTTTTACCATTTTGCCAAATGAATGGGTGAATTGATCCATGTGGGCTTGGTCAGTATTCTTGCTAAACCTTTTATTAATTCGAATAACTGTTTTCAGGAAATATGAAAACTGGATTTGTATCTTTGGTTTTGGAATCTTGGGGAACCACGAACATATATCTTGTGATAGGCATCTGGAATTGCATTAAATGTTTCTAAGTGTTGAAAAGCACTTATCTGCTTACCTGAGGAAATCTGGAGTCCATTTAAAGAAATGGTTATTTTGTAGTAGTATAGTAATGTGGTTACATAGTAGAACTTACAAACTATAAATTGGAGTTTTATATAAATAAATCTGCAATAATGTAAAATGTGAAAAAGCAGCTACCTAAGACTGGACACTTTTATCACTGTGCGTGTAATTTCTTTGAGGGGAGGAGGGATTTGCAATGATACTTTATGTTCCAGAGAATGAGATGATTATAATGATTTATTACGTAGAAATCTGTTAAACATTTCATTGATAGTGCTGCACAATAAGAAATAGGGCAATAGCCCTGACACCTTGCCACCAGGTACCTCTAATAAAACTACAAAGTAGTTACTACTACAAAATAGTTTTATTAGTATCTTAGAGGTCTGTGTAACATCCTGCTTAATAGCTGTCGTTCATAATATTACTTCCTTTATATTTGGGGCTTTATTAAACTACCATGAATACAGCTGTCCCAGCATATTGGAAGTAGAGCATGTAAAATTATATTGCTATTCTTTTTCTGTAAGTGAATGATTTGTTATAACATTTTATGCCATGAGAAAGGAATTTCAAAGAATTTCTTATGGAAGAAACATCAAGTAGAATCTTCGAATAAAAAGTTTTCATCTGAAATAGTACTTTAGTTTATAAAAGTAGGGTCGAGGAAGTATGGAGGTGACCTTTATTTCTCAGAATAACTGGGAAAAGGGTGGAAAGACTTAGATGTTGTTTTTGATACCAGTGACTGCAGAGCAGTGCAAATTCTTGGTTACTTGTAATGCCCAAGGAAATGAATTCTGGTTAACTCAAGGTTAATCAGAAAATACTGTTTTGTATGAACCTTTCCTTAAAATATTTCTGACACAGTTCTACACTATCCTGTTTTGGTAAGTATAATGTCCCAAAGATATTTAGTCTATTTCTCAACTGGGCTTTTTACAAAGTTTCAGGATCACTATTATGAACATTAAATATAATGTTAGGTTAGATATATCTGTAGAAAGGTGTAGGAAATTGGACAGAATGTGTGTTGTCCTAAAGGTTAAGCCTTAGAAGTTGAATTTTAAGATATATTTATTCTGTCAGTTTTGGGGGTGGCTCTGGCTCTGAAATAGATTTCTGGTTGAGGGCCTTTGCTAATAAAGGTTTCTCTTTTTTAGTTTATGGAAACAGTATGATAACAAAAGTACGTCATTACAACCTTATTGGTATAATTCCTGAGAATGACTTCTACCACTGCCAATTTTTGTAGTTTTGGAACATTCTGACCATTTCCTCATTGGCGAGCCAATTTGCAACTTTCTCGCTGCACAGTTCCAGTATTTTAAACTTATCTCTGATTTGTTGGTACAGTATAATTTAGGCTAAATGTTTTCAAAATTTGTAACAAACATAGATGATATTACTTGATCTCGTAGCTGTGCTAAAATACAGCTACGCTCTGGATGATCTCATATGTAGTAATTGTTCACTGGTTGGTAAGTAATTCATTTTGTCTCTACCTACTGGCTCTTTACCCTGCCTTACAAACATGCTTCTACCCTATCCTTAAAAACAACCACCACCACCAAAACCTCACTTGATTTTGTCATCTTCTCTACTGAATTTTCTTTCAAGATTATCAAAGATGTTAAACTGCTAAATTTGATGGTATTTTCTTTGTTCTCACCGGCTTTTCTGTAGCTTTACATACTATTGATTACTCTTCCCCTTCTGGATACTTCCTCCTTTGGTTTCAGTGACACTGTTCTTTCTTCTGGACTTCCTCTTACAAGTACCGCTGCTGGTTCTTAGGCTTTTTTTGTTTTTTTGGCTGGATTATCCATTTTCCACCCATTAAGCATCAGTATTCCCCAAGCTCCTGGCTTGGGCCCATTTCTCCACCCTGTGTCAGAGACCTAAGCTTTCCACTGAGTGGCGTCTAGCCCAGTTAACAAAGATTATATGCCTACCACGTGCCAGGCATTGCCAACTGCTGACACTACAGAGGTTAAAACAAAAAAGTCCCATTACAGGAGCTGACAGTCGGGGAGACAACGAACCCCCCACAGTTAGTAGACGTGATCAGCAGAGGGAAGTTTAGCTGCGACTTGAAGGAATCCAGGTCTCCCGAAGACGACGAAAGAATTCCAGGCGTGGGGGGGACGGGGACAGCGAATGAAAACAAGCCCCAAATCTATATATCCTTTTCTACCCTCACTTCTGACGCGCAGATCTGGGTCCGGAAGGGCCGGGGCCACGCCTTCCGAGGGCGGGCACCCCCGCTGGGCCGGGCAGCGGCTGGGGGGCGGGCCTCGGTCTGTGCTCCGCCTTCTCTCGGAAGGTGCGCTTTGGCCCCGCCCTCCCCGTGTGGCAGAGCGCAGGCGTGAGGGCCGCGCAGGCGCGGAGGCCGCCCGCCCGAACTCTGGCTTTCTTTTAGGCGGGGGTTACCCAGCGGCTCATGCTGTACCTCTGCCGGTGGACTGACGGGGCCCGGCTCAGCGGCAAGGCGGCGGCGGCCAGGCTTGCTTCTGGCGCGGGGATGCCCAAGAAGGTCAGTGGGCTTGGGCAGGGCTTGTGCCGCGACCCTCGAATATCCGCGATGTGTGTCTTGGGGGGAAGCAGTATACGAGGAAGTTTAGGATCCCCGAGGCGCCGTCATTGTCGGCCCTTCCATGTTGCAGACGGGGACATTGAGGCCTCGAGCAGCTTCGCGACGTGTGTGAGGCAGAACCTGGCCTGGGACTCGATCTCCCGACTGCTCTTCGTGCTCTGGCCTTTGCACTGACCCGACGGGCCCCAGGGCTTTATTGAGGCTCCGCCTGCCCCAGGTGGGGCTGCGGGAGGGGTGCTTCATGGTCATCTTAGTGGTCACTTTCCTGGTCATTAGTCTCGTTTTCCATATGAGGAGACTGAGGCCCAGAAAGGTGAAAGAGCCCCAGTGTCAGGGCAGCTCCTATTTCTTGGGTCGTTCGGACTTAGGCTGTACCTAGCCCTTGTGACGTTCCACCTGGTAGCGTATTTTTGGTGAACGTGTCTTAGGTTTAAACTCAGAGCTGGCACTCATGTTTTTATCATGTTGGCTCACATTGATTTAAAGCTTTCAGGTTTCCAAGAACTTTGCTCACGACAACCCAGTGACGTAGTGCCTCAGAAGGGCATTACAGGTGAGGAAATCCCTAAGAGGCAGGGTGGTACAGTGGACCGGGTGATGATGGACATAAGTCAGTGAACCCTGCCACCTAGGTGATCTTGGGCCTGTCACTTAATCTCCCTGGGCCTCAGTCTCCTCATCTATAAAATGAGGGGGTTAGTCTAAATGCCCCTTAGTGCCCCTTCCAGATCTAAATCTGTGATCTACATTGAATAGAAAGAATAGATAGTAGAAGTATTTTTGAAGTAGAATCAACAGCACTTGGCAACTAGTTGGTGGTAACAGGGTGAAGAAAGAAAGAGTAAAAAATAACTAAACTTTTGAGCATGGATTACTGGAGGGTCGGCACTACATAAATTTAAGGTGATGTTGTTATTGTTCTTTTAGGGGAAAGGCCAGAATAAGGAGCCAGTGAAACCACTTTCTCCCACTGGACCTGTGGCAGTTGATCAGAGTGGTTCCATCACAATAGCCATTCATGCCAAACCTGGCTCCAAACAAAATGCTGTAACAGGTATATTTGAACCACGTAGTTGAATTCACATCTTGCCTACTAAGTATGTGATGGGTTTATGGCCCTGCATACATTATTTGCTCTAACTTCTGTAGTTATGAACTTGTTTTGCCAATATATTTGTTTCTTCTATAACACATTTAGAGGTTCTGGGATCTGGAGATTTGAAAGCTAGAAGCTATTTTCTCCATTTCTAAATTCTAGACTAAAATGAGCTGCCATCTTATTATATGTCATCATTGTTTTGAAAATTAGTACACTGCATTTTAAAAAATAAGTTCTTACCGACGTCTTCTGTTTCTTGCATCTTCTATCCTTCTGGATTTCCCCACTAGTCTTCTCTTTCCCATTCCCACGTAGGCATCCCATATAGTAAATAGTATTTTTTTAGGGGAAGAAAATTAGCACAGCTGATCAATACATTAAAAAGTCTGAAGTACAACTCCTGTGGACCTTCCGCCTCCATGAAGAGGTGGGTTGAGGGTGTCTTCTCATATTCCTTCATTACAGTCATGCTTGATCTTTATAATTTTATTATTCACTCTGTATCACTTCATGTAAATCTTTCCATGCTTCTTTGTATTCATCTAATAATTTATTTCTGGGACAGCTAGGTGGTGCAGTGGATAGAGCACCGGCCCAGGAGTCAGGAGGACCTGAGTTCATATTAGGCCTTAGGCACATAATACTTACTAGCTGTATGACTCTGGGCGCCAAAAAAACCAAACAAACTTTATTTCTTATAGCATAGTAATATTCCATTGCATTCATGTACTCTAGTTTGTTTAAATACACTATATTATAAATATAGAAAATTTTCTAAGAGATCATTATCTGGCTTCTTTTTAAATATTACTTTCAATACCATGGGACTTATGAAAGATTCAGTATAGGATAGTAGAAAGAACACTAGAATTGGAATTGAGGGACCTGGGTTCAAATGCGTCTTCTAACCAGTACTGTCTGTGTTCAAATCATGACATTTAAGTTTATTCCATCTCAGTTACCTCATTTCTAAGATGGAGATAATAATATAATCTTGTGGGATAGATAATACAAGTATCAAGTGAAAAAGATGTATAGAAAGCATATTGTGAATTGTAAATTGTTATGTAGATGCCAGAAATTATTGTTGTCATATCTGGAACTTAAGTTTTAGCTTTTGGTTAACTTTAACTTGTTCCCTTCCAGTAATGGAAGTATTTAAGTTGTTAGGGAAATTGTATGAGAAGTAAAAAAAAAATGTATCATGGTATAGTGGAAATAGCCCTGAACCAGGAGTTGAGAGAGCTAAATTTTCACCTCTGCTGTTCTCTATGCCTAGGTGGTAAAAACTCATCACCTGTTACTCTTCCTTTTCCCTATATTATTGAATCACCAACTGCATAGGAGTAAAATACTCCCACCCCCTCATCTACTCTTCTCTATCCTTTTCAGCCCCACCCCTCCCAAGTCCCCTAAGACTACCTGTCTTCTAGCCCGCTATAATTCCTGTTCATATACTAACAACCTTCCCTTCATTCTAGACCTTTTCCTCTCATACTCCTTATCTACTTACAGAGAGACCCAGCATCCTCCAGATGGCACTGCAACCTTGGCCATCCTTTCCATCATTGGTGCAGTTTTCTCTCATACTGCCCCTTTACTGACCACATCACATTGGTCCTAGATGGGAAGTTAGAATATGCTCTGAGTTTGCTCCCCACTGCCATTTCCAGACTCTCCTTTTGTTGACATCACTCAACGGTGTCTCCTTTGAAGTTCAATATTTATCATTCAAATCAAAACAGCTGTTACCTACTGACCTCTCCTCATTTCTCAAGGAGCTCAGTATCTGGCTTTTCTTCCCCTACTCCTACCCTCATAACATGGGACTTCGGCATTCAAGGTTGTTGTGAAGATCAAATAAGATAATATTTGCAAAGCACTTTGTAAACCTTAAAGTGCTATATAAGTGCCAGCTATTATTTTAATTGTCTAGCAATAAGTGGTAAAGGCCAGAACTAAGATGGTGACTGTGTTTAAGAGGAAAAAAACTTAAATTTATAAAATTAAAATTTAATTAATTAAAATTGTAAATTTGATTTTCTTTTAAACCTGAGTGCAAGGTGGAGGAATCATAACTAGGTAGCAGGTTAAAAAAGATCTTAGGGTTTTAGTAGAATGCAAATTCAATAGTAGTTAGCTATGGCAACTAAGAAATTTAATACAATCTGCATTCAAAGGGTTATGGCATCTAGGAATATAGGAAGGGGATAGCCTTGCTGCACCCTGCCCTTGTCCGACCATACCTGGAGTATTGTTTCAGTTCTGGGAGCCACATATTGGGAAGGGCATTTATAAACTAGAGGATCTTCAGGAAAAGGCCCCCAGGATAGTGAAGTTTGACATAGTTTAAGAGAGATTAGGCTTATTCTGTTTAGTTTCAGAAGACAGAACTAGAAGCAATGGGTAAAAATTGCAGAGGGACAATATGTGAATTTTTTGACGAATAGAGCTTTCTCAAAGTGGAATAGGCTGACAGATAGATTTCCCCACGTTTCAGGTATTTTAAATCAAATTGGATAACCACTCATGTATGTTGAAGGGAAAGTTTTTTTCAGATATGTGTTGTATCGTATAACCACTGAGGTCCCTTCCAACTCTGAAATTCTATGAATCTCTGACTTGTCCAGCCTTACACAAGTCACCTCAACAAGTCCCTGAAGGAGGGGCTGGGATAGAAGACTAACTGGTTAATGAGGCAGCTGGAAAGAAGTCCTGGGTTTGAATCTCAGTTCTGTCATTTACTGCCTATTTGATTATAGGTAGGGCACTTCAGTTCTCTGGGCCTCAGTTTCCTTATCTGTAAAATAATGCGATTGGATTAGAAGACTTATAAAGAACTTTTCAGCCCCAAATCTTATGATTCTAAGTAACATTGAGACAATACTGGCAGATTGTTCTCTAATACTGGCAGATTGTTCTCTATGAGGTAGCTTTGGTTTGGGGACTGGAAGCGAGACAGTATGAACAGTTTCTATAGAGTAAGTTCAGATTTTCATCCAGTTCATTTTGTCCCCTAGATTCTGATTCATAGCATTGAATTTTAGAGCTAGAAATGATACTCAGTGCCTTTTACGTAACATGCACTTACCTGTTGGTGTGTGATTGAATGATTTTTGTCAAGTCTAAATTTGTAGGTCAGGAAATTAGGTCCAGTGAGGTTGTTTGACTTGCCCAGTGGCACAAAGCTAAGTGTGACATAGCTAGGACTAAAACTTGTTGTTATTTACCGTATACTCCTAATTGCCTGAATGTACAGTAGTATACTGCCTATAACGGTTTAGGCCTATTCTAGTGTCTTCTGTATTTCTTTCTTCATTCAAGACTCAGCTTTTAAGTGCCTTCTGTTTGTACAGCCCTGCTGGGCAGTTGGAGAAAAATGTAAAACTTAGACTGTCCCTGCACTCATGGAATTTACAGTCTAGTTGGAGGATAGCATATGCAGAAAAATGTGATACATAATATTATGTGATATGTGCTTTTTTAGAATTGTAAAACACTAGTATGAAGTCCAAAGGAGAAAGTTGTTACCTATCAGGGGATGTACCCGAAGTGGTACATCACTTAGGTTTTAAAGGCCAGGTAGGAATTTAGGGTGTGAAGAAAGGGAGGGTGAGCATTCCAAGCACAGGCAATAGCCTGAGAACAAAGGCATAAGAGCACAATATATGTTCTGCTTTGTTGGTGTGTAGTGTGTGGGGCTAAGTAATGTGAACTAAGGTTGGAAAAGTAGGCTAGTGCTAGGCCTTGAATGCTAGGCCAGAGTGTTGTAGCCTAGTGGCAGTATGGTATCACCAAAATTTTGGAGCAAGTACATTTACTGGATTTAAGTCTCAAGAGTATTCTGGTACAAGTGTGATGGACAGATGAGAATGAGAAGAGAAAAGCTAGAGGCAGGAAGTTCTTCAGGAGGCAGTTGAAATTGTCTAGGTGGGTGGTAATGAGATAGCTAATGACAGCCTGGGTTAAGGGAGTTGCAATTTTGGATAGTGATGTTGTGGAGGTGGAATCAACAGCATTTAGTAACTGATTAAATTTGAGAAGCAAGGGAAAGCAAAGTGTCAAAGATAACACCAAGGTTTTGACAGTTTCTGCGTGGTTGTGCAGACAGAAAGAATGAAGTCAGAAGGAAGAGCTTGTTTGAGGGATGGAGAGTAGGGGGCAGCTCAGTTGTGGACATAATAAACTGGGAGTGTCAGTGGGCACATCCATTTTGAGACGTTCTGTTAGAGGTGTGGGTCTGGAGCTCAGAAGAGACCAGGATTGGTAATAGAGATTTGGGAGTCACCTACATAAAAGTGGTAGGTGAAGCTGTGGGATTGAGGGAAAAAAATCAGTTTAAGAGGCATATTTATCTCTGAGAGGCTGCATGATATAGTGGATAGAGAGCTAGCCTCAGAGTCAGAAAGACCTAGGTTCAAGTCTCTCTGACATAGACTGGCTGTGTGACCCTGGGTTAATCACTTACCTTTTTTTTTTTTAATGTTATTGGTGTTTTATTGCATTTTTAAAATTTTGTTAAGTATTTCCCAGTCACATTTTAATCTGATTCAGAAGTGTTGTGGGCCACGTGCAGCCCATGTTTGACACTTCTGCTCTATACCACAGTTTTTCCTTTTTTAAAATTAAATTTTTCAGGGCAGCTAGGTTGTGCAGTGGACAGAGCACTGGCTCTGGAGTCAGGAGGACCTGAGTTCAAATCCGCCCTCAGACACTTAACACTTACTAGCTGTGTGACTCTGAGCAAATCACCCAACCGTGATTGCCTCACCAAAAAAAAAGAAAAGAAAAGAAAAAAGAAAGAGGAAAGGACCTATGTGTAAAAAAAAAATTAGCAGCTCTTTTTGTAGTGGCAAAAAAAAATAGAAACTAAAGAGAGTTTCCATCAATTGAGGAACGGCTAACAATTCATGGCATATAAATTGAATAGAATACTATTGTGCTACAAGAAATGAAGAAAGTTTCAGAGAAAGTTGGGAAGATTTGTATGAATTAATACATAGTAAAGTGAGTACAAGTAGCTAGATGGTGCAGTGGATAAAACACTAGGCTTGAAATCAAGAAGGCTTATCTTCCTGAGTTCAAATCTGGCCTTAGGTACTGAGTGACCCTGGGTAAGTCACTTAACCCTGTTTACCTCATTTCCTCATCTATACAATGAGCTGGAGAATGAAATAGCAAACCATTCCACTATCTTTGCTAAGAAAACTCCATATGGGGTCATGAAAAGTTGGACACAAATGAAAACAACTAACCAACAATAATGGCAATGAATCAGTAGAACCAGAAGGACAATTTCTATTACAATAGCATTGTAAAGACAAACAACTTTGAAAGACTTAAGAACTCTGATCAAGGCAGTGACAACCATGATTCCAGAAGACTGATGATGAAACATGCTACCCACCTCCTGACACAGAGGTGATGGATTAAGGGTGCAAAATGAGACATTCTTTTGGATGTGGCTAATGTGGGAGTTTGTTTTGATTGACTGTATATCGTTACAGGGGTTTTGTTTTTCTTTTTCAAATTGGAGGGGAGAGAAAATGGATTTTTGTTAAATCACTTATCTTCACAGTCCCCTAAGCAACTGTCTTAACATTTATTAGTTGCTAAGCTGCTAAGCAGGTATAGGAAGCCTTACCTGGCATTCTCTATACCAGTGAAATCATAGATCTGGTTAAAAAACAAACAAACCCAGATTTATATTTTGTGTTGTTTCCTTAATTATGTCTGATTTAATTAATATGTTTAAAAATGAGCACCTTTAGCTCAAAATTTCAAACCATTTTTGTTATAGATGTGACAACTGAAAACATAAGTGTAGCTATTGCTGCACCTCCATCAGAAGGAGAGGCTAATGCAGAACTGTGTCGGTATCTTTCCAAGGTCCTGGAACTTAGGAAGAGTGATGTTGTCTTAGATAAGGTATGTCGTGTGTGTGTGTGTGTGTGTGTGTGTGTGTGTATAAATGTTCTTATTATACATCATCAGTCACTTTGTGAGCCAAACCTTTTCTTCTCCCCAACTCAACTATTGAAAAACCTGTGTATCAGTCACTAATTTCTGTCATTCTTTCTTCAAAATGACGTTTGGATTTGTCTCTTCTCGGTTCCAATTATCTCTCTAGTCCAGGATGCTGTAAACACTATTACATCCTAGGTAGTCTTCCTATCTGCAGAGTTCTTCTCCCCTTTAATCCAAATCAAATCACTTAAATTCTATTTGCCTCAGTTTCCTCATCTATAAAGTGGAGGTAATAATAGCACCTACCTCCCAGGGTTGTTGTGAAGATCAAATGAGATAATAATTGTAAAGCACTTTGCATAGTGCCTGGCACATAGTGTTGGTATAGTAGTAGTAGTAGTAGTAGTAGTAGTAGTAGTAGTAGTAGTAGTAGTAGTAGTAGTAGTAGTAGTAGTAGTAGTAATAGTAGTAGTAGTAGTAGTAGTAATATTGCTTGCCTACAATGGTGAGCTTCTTCACTGAAGAGAAATCATACGTGTTATGGTTATGTGAAGTAAATTTGAGAAAGGAATTGAGAATGACACAGGCTGTGTGCCTGGGAAATTAGGATGGTGGTGCTCTCCATGATAATAGGGAAGTTGGAAGAGGGGAGGTCTTAATGAGAAAGATTTGGTTTTTGATATGCTGAATTTGATTTGCCTAAGGGATATCCACTTTGAGATGTCACTGAGGCAGTTCCATTAGCATCACATTGGAAAATCACAAAATTAATCTTACCCACCATAAACTAGGTGCATGACCTTAACTGGCCCCTCATTGATGCTAGGTAGTCTTCCCATATGGCCTTTCTACCTAATTCCCTACCACAATTAATGCAGATCTTCTCTTTGTCAGCCTACACCAACACATTTTAAAGTAGTGCTTTTGGCTCCTACTGGACTGAGAAAATTCAGGTAATCCAAAGAGAGCTCTGTCAATTCACTTCCTTCATTCTTGAAAGCTTGTCAGACTAGGATTACAGAATTTAAAATTTAAAATGAGGGCTGCAGATAGGCAGAGTGGATGAAGAGCAGCCTTGGAGTCAGGGCGACCTAGAATGGAGTCCCACCTCTGACAGAT
This sequence comes from Phascolarctos cinereus, assembly GCF_003287225.1. Lineage (NCBI taxonomy): Eukaryota > Metazoa > Chordata > Mammalia > Diprotodontia > Phascolarctidae > Phascolarctos > Phascolarctos cinereus. Next base: position 111,473,667 of record NW_027555736.1, on the reverse strand, counting down.
ACTGGCTGTGTGACTCTGGGCAAGTCATTCAACCTCTCAATTCACTAGGTAATTTAACACCATAAATTGCAGAAGAGTTGCTGATCTGAATTGGTAGAGGGAGTTTTCTCACCAGGAATTCCCTAAAGTAATGAAGTCATAGGTTCAGACCAAAAAGAAAAAAGAGAAATCTAATCTCATCTTTTTGGGGGATGGGGGTGGGGTGAGGCAGTTGGGGTTAAGTGACTTGCCCAGGGTCACACATCTAGTAAGTGTCAAGTCTGAAGCTGGATTTGAACTCAGGTCCTCCTGTCTCCAAGTCTAGTGCTTTATCCACTGTGCCACCTAGCTGCCCCCAGTCTCATTATTTTACAGATGAAACTGGGGCCTAGAAAGATTAAATTACTTGTTAAAAGTCACAAATTGCAGAACCAGTTTTTTTATTCTGCATTTTTATTCTTTTTTCCAAGGGACAGATAAGAGGGAAGGTATATTTAGAATTGACAGTGATATAAAAATAAAAGATGTCAATTTACAATTTTTTAAACAAAGTTTACTTCCGTAATCATTTATATTGATCTTTCTGTTTTCCCTGACGTGATACAAGTACAGACTCTTGACTGCTTACCTGATCCGTTCCATTGTTACTTTCTCAACTATCACATGGCTGCTAGACTTGTTTTGCTTTTGCGTAGATCCAGTCATGTCACTCTTCTGCTCAAAATCCTTAGTGGCTTCCCATCACCTGTTTTGAAGTTCAGACTCCCATTCTTAGCATTTGGGGCCTTCCAGTATGTTATTGCCTTCCTCATATACTATGCTGCAGCCAAACTAGACTACCCACCCTTTCCTGTGTACATTCTGAGCTTGTCTACCTCCATCACTTTACTCACGATGTTCCTTGTGTTTTTAATGTCTTCCCCTCCACTTGTATTCCTACCTTCTTTTTTTTTAAGTGAGGCGATTGGGGTTAAGTGACTTGCCCAGAGTCACACAGCTAGCAAGTGTTATGTGTCTGAGGCCTTATTTGAACCCAGGTCTTCCTGCCTCCAGGGTGGGTGCTCCATCTACTGTGCCATCTAGCTGCCCCCATTGCTACCTTTTTAAAAGCCTAACTCTGTATCACTTTCTCTAGCAAGGCCTTCCTGGATCTCTTCAGTTGGTAGTGGCCTTCCCTCTTGCCCTTCTGTCCCTGATGTCACATAGTACATGTTTCTTTCTAACGTTTGTCATGAATCATTTTGAATTGTAGTTGTGTGTGCGTGTGTCATAGCTTCCTATTAGTTTGGAAGCTCCTTGTCTTATCTAAACTCTTTATCTTCCCAGAGGCTAGGATTTGTACTAGTGCTTTGTTCCCATGGGGTTAATTAATGTTTATTGAATTGAATTGTTGAATATAAACAAATTTGTGAGAAAATTGTTGTTCACTTATATTGACTAAAATCTTTTATTTGAATGTTATAGCTGACATTCTTTATTTTATTTTGAACCAGGGTGGTAAATCTCGTGAAAAAGTGGTAAAGATTTTGGCATCTACAACTCCAGAAGAGATTTTGGAGAAATTAAAAAGACAAGCAGAAGCTCCCTAAAACAAACCAAAAAAGGCAGATGAACATTATCTTTTGTGGAACTTTTTTTTTTCAGGAAGTAAATTCGAAAGGAGGAGAACTTGGACAATACTTGATTGTACTTTGAAGAAAAACAGATTTCTGAAAATATTCTCCATGGAATGTTTAAAGAGTCAAAATATCACATGACTAATAAGGCAAAGTGTGCTGTAGCCAAACTTTAATTACTACTGGAAATACTCAAACCAAGCCATTATGGTCCAGTTCTTAAAATTTAGAACTGGTTTGTTCTACATACCTACTCTAAAGCTTATTTTATGGACTATACACTTAAAGCATTGAAAGCGACCTTAGAGATTACCTTCTTTACTCATTTCATTTTTACAGATGATCAAACAGTGTCAGAGAGGCTGAGAGACTTGTCCAGGGTCACACAAGTAATCAACCTCACTGAGACTAGAGCTCTCCTCCCTTCACTCCAGTGACAATGTCCTGTCTATACCACACTATTGCCTTGACTGTTATTTACAAATATTAAGAGACATAAATGTATAGAAGTAGCTTGGCAGTGAGTAGAGGCCTAGACTTGAAGTTAAGGACAGTCACTTCTCTGAGCTTTAGGAAAGTCTCTGAGGCTCTAGATTATAGATGGGTTGAAATGTGGTTTGGTGGACAAAATCATAAGTCCTTGACTTGTTTCTGTAAAGAAAATGTGACGAATTTGTTGAATTGCAATTGGGTAATAACATTTAAAATGTATTTCTAAAAAAACTTGTCTCTCTTTATTTTTGTCTTTTCCCCATACCTACCCTTTTAGTGGAAATGTTTTCTTAAATATAAATCAAGTTTTTTTTCCCCTACAGTAGTTTACAATAGGCTTATATCATTAATTAGGAAAACTTGGTGTGCATAAGCAATATTCTTGTTTTCTTGAGGAAACCCTAATGCAAAATATATTTTTTATAACTCAGATATAGAAGTAGGTTTCATCTTTTGAAGATGGTATTTGTTTAAAAGTACTTATTTTGCTATTTTTATTTCAAGCTAGTAGTCTAGTTAGTAATTTATATGTTGAAGCAGGTACTGGTGGAATCATTAGGAGGTAATATGACATGTTATCTGCATTTTGGAAGATATTTTTTTGTTACGCTATGCTAAAAGGGCCACCGCTCCTATCACCAAAACCAACAGACACTTTAATAATTTAGCAGATAACAGTAGTTCCCATTTATACATTATTTAGAATTAGTTGCAGTTATTAACTAAACTGGTATTCAAACCAGGTTTTCTAACTCTCAGTCTACTTTCCACTACACCACTGCTGGGCATCTAGGTTGTGCAGTGGATAGAGTGCTGGGAGGTAGACCTGAGTTCAAATCCAGCTTCAGACACTTAGTAGCTGTGTGACCCTGGGCAAGTCACTTAACCCTCTCTGCCTCAGTTTCTTTATCTGTAAAATGAGCTAGAGAAGGAAATGGCAAACCCCTCCAGTATCTCTGCCAAGAAAACCCCAAAAAGGGCTCAGAAAGAGTCAGACGTGACTGAAAATGACTAAACAACAACAGCACAACACTGTTCCTCTGAATTTAATAAGCAAAGATTGCTTTGGGAAGTCTGAAATGGTAAGGCTTTGTAACAGTGAAATGAGTTACGTTGCATTTTAACTGTAGATTAAAAGGTAGTCTCGAGACTGCATTTCTGAAACCGCTCAAGTGTTGCTTTTCTTTAGGCAAGGGCTTGCCTCTTTTCCGGTCAAGAATAAGTCAAGCCTTGTAGTTCCTTTGGGGCTGTTTGGAGCTAACAGCTTCCTGCTCTATAAAATAGTGATCTCTAAGGTCCCGCTCATCCCTAATATTCCATGAGACCATGAGCCTCTTCTAAATTTAAAGGTATTTGATTAGTAGTACCTTATATTTATGTTTTCAAATCCTTTTACATGTCATAGTATGATTGATCCAGATTTTCACAGCAACCTCTTAGGACAGAAGCCATCTCCATTTATTCATTTTAAATTTTTTATTTTTTTTCAACATTCATTTATTTTGAGTTCCAAATTCTCAACCTCTCTTTCACTGCTCTCTTAACCATTGAGAAGGCAAGCAATATGTCTGTTATACATGTGAAGTTATGCAAAATATATTTGTATATTAGCCATGTTGCAAAACAGAAAAAGCAAGAAAAATAAAGTGATAAAAGTATGCTTCAGTCTTCACTCAGAATTCATCAGTTTTCTCTTTAGAGGTGGATAGCATTTTCATCATGAATCCTTTGAAATTGTCATGGATCATTGTATTGATCAGAACAGCTAAGTCTTTCACAGTTGATTATCATTAAAATACTGGCTGTTACTGTGTATACAGTGTTCTCCTGGTTCTGCTCACTTCCCTTGCATCAGTTCATATAAGTCTCCCAGTTTTTTTGAAACCATTCATCATTTCTTGTAGCACAATAGTATTTCATTACAATCTATACCACAACTTGTTTAGCTCTTCCCCAATTAATAGGCATCCCCACAATTTCCAATTCTTTGCTACCACAAAAATAGTTGCTATAAATATTTTTGTACATAGAGGTTCTTTTCCTTTTTCTTTGATCTCTTTGGGATACTAGACCTAGTAGTAGTATTGCTGAGTCAAAGGATAAGCATAGTTTTGTAACCCTTTGGTCATAGAAGAACTATCCCAGTTTGTAAACAAGGAAACTGAGGTATAGAAAGTTCAAGCAATTTTATGAGGCCACCAGTTTTCCCTTTCTCCAGTTCTGTCCAAATGAACCTATGGACAGGTAGCCATAGGAAAGCTTATGTTGAAATCAGTAATTGAGACTCCATATTTGATTTTTTTTTTCATCATCTAGAAATTGAACTAGTCTCCTTTATGGGAGGTAACAATTGTACCAATGGATCATCAGTGTCAGCAGACCTCATTCTGTACTACGGAAAGTAGTGTCCAACACTTAAAACACAATGCGTACAAATCATTATTAACGCATTTGTGGGATGAAGCATTTTTTTACATTACATAAGGATTCACCTTTAAGATTCCTTTAAACATCCAACTCCTCTACTGCATTTAAAATAATTTTATTTTTAAAAATTAGTTTGGGGGCAGCTAGGTGGCACAGTGGATAGAGTGCCAGCCTTGGAGTCAGGAGGACCTGAGTTCAAATCCAGCCTCAGACACTTGATACTTACTATCTCTGTGACCCTAGGCAAGTCACTTAACCCTGATTGTCTCACACACACACACACACACACACACACACACACACACACACACACCACGAAGAAATGGGCTGGTTGATTTTAGAAAATACATGGAAAGACTTGGAGATTCATGGAAAGAAACACATGAAACAATAAAATAAATGGAATGTGAAGTGAGCAGAACCAAGAGAACATTGTATACAGTAATAGCAATATTGTTTGAAGAATGATTGTGAACAACCAAGTTATTCTGAGCATTATAAATATTCAGATCAGCTATAAAGGACCCTAGGAAGGAAGATCCTATATGCCTCCAGAGAAAGCACTGATAAATAGAAATACGCATAGTATAGTTTTGCATATATTTATAAATCTGCATCATATGGTGACCTGCTCTAGTGCAGAGTGGGGAGAGTGGGAGAGAGACAGTTCAGAACTCAAAATGTAACAAAAAATTAGAATAATTTACAACACCTGGTGAGGATAATAGATTTTTTTTTTTTTTTTTAAATTGGGAAGGGCCCTGGGACATCATATAGTCCAAGTTCCTCCTTTTGTAGATGAGGAAATTGAGTCCAAAAAGGTTGTGACCTGCTCACAATAACACTAGTATTAAGTGGCAGAGACACATAGAACACAGGTCTTCAACCCCAAGACCTTAAGCTTTTTCTACTCTACTACACTATCCCATTAGAAGAAACAGTATCAGATTTTTGGGTGTAGTGTCAATATATCACCAATACTAAGAGGGGTAAGGTAAGACCATTAAGATAAATAGCAAGCAGGTTGTGAAAAGTTATTTTAAAAAAATTTGCCTGGATATCTGTGCAGCTTAGGCTGTAAAGCTATAGTGGGGCATAGAAGTATATGGAGTCTAGAAGGTTAGTTTAGTAATGAGAGAAAGATTAAAATTAAGGCTGCTGGCAGAAAATGTCCCTTTAAAAGTGATCAGCAGTTCTCTGTCTTGAAGAATCAGGGAGGGGAAAAAAACCCAAATATCAGTACTCCCTACCCTGAAGTGTCAGCCAGCTACACAATTCATCAGGGGTCCTGACAAGAAAATTACTTTTGAGAGCTTGAAGAATTCTAAAGAATATCAGATTGTTAGAAATGAAATTCCACTTACAAGTTTCCTCACAAAAGCCCTGTGAGGCGGAGAATACCAGTATTTTTGTCATCATTTTATAAATGAGAAATTAAAGTTGAGTCTGAATTAATAAGAGTTAGGATGTGAATCCAGGTTTTGTGTTTCCCAAGAGCATTGTTCTCTCAAACTGGACCATGTTGCACAATTTTATGTATTCTGCATATTTCAACAAGTAGATATGATTACTTGAAAGAAAAAACAAACACATCTGATGCACTTTTTTTATCTTTATTCTTCCTGCCCTCTACCACAGTTTGCCACTGTTAACCACTGTGGGTTTTCGTGATACTGCATTCTCTTGATTTTCCTATCCGACCACTCCTCATTCTCCTTTGCTGGATCATCATCTGTATGATCCCCCTAACTGTGGTTATACCCCCAAGGCTGTGTCTTAGGCTTTCTTTCTATATACTCTTAGTGACCTCAGGGACTGCAGTGGGTTTATGATCTCTATGCAAATTACTCAGATCTCTATATGTCTGTCCCAGTCTATTTCCTGAGCTCTGTATCACCACCTGCCTATTAGATATTCAAACTGTGTGGCCTCAAACATAACAACAGTCCAATAACTCTTTATCTTTTTCCTAAATGTAATCCTTTACAGAATTCCTCCATTACTGTTTAGGGTACTAGCTTCCAGTCTCACAGGTTCTCAAAGGCAGGTTTGTCCTTAACTCCTCCTTTTTCCTTCTCCCATATGTCAAATGTTGCTGTTTCACCTGCACATCTCCTATCTGACCCCTTCTCACTGCTCAGTCACCGCAACCCTTATTACCTCTTGTCTGGACTATTGCAATGGCCTTCTACTTCATTTACCTACCTACGGTCCCTCTTTACTCCAGTCCATCCTCCATACAGTTGCCAAAATGATTTTCCTTAAGTGCAGATAATGACTATGTCATTCCCCTACTCAGTGAAACTCAGCAGTTCTCTGTTGCCTTTAGGATAAGATATGGCTCTTCACAACTTGGCCACAATTCATCTTTCTAGCAGCTCTCAAAGGCAACCTACCAAGTTGTGGAAGGGTTGTGATGTGCATCAGTGGAAGTAGCACCTGCAACAATAAAATAATGTATCCATGAAGAATAGGCTGTCCCTAATATCTTAGTGCAGTTTTAGGCTTTAGTAATAGCTTGAAATTGCTCTAAGACTTTTGGGACATTATATTTTTGACCATCATTTTGAAGCATAATTCAAGCACTTTATATATATGGTAGTGAACAATCTCGATTTGGTTGTATAAATGGAACCACATACAATCATGGCATTGTTTTAGAGTTGGTAAAGACCATTTATTAAGAGCCTACTATGTGCCAGGGACTGTCCTAAGTGCTGGAGATACAAAAACAAGTGAAACAGTCCCTGGCCTCAAAGAACTTGCATTTTAATGGGGGGAGGGGGGAAGACATGTATATAAGCATATACAGATTATATATACAAAATGAATACAAGGGAGAGATTGCATTAGCAGCTGGGGAGATTAGGAAAACCTTCGTGGAATAGATGAGCTGAAGAAAAACAAGAATTCTAAGAGGTAGAGGACAAGGAAGAACACTCCAGGCATGGGGACAGCCAATGCAAAGGCAATGGAGACCACAGAGATAGTATCATGTAAGGACTAGTAAGTAAGCCAGTATGGCTCAGTGACATAGGGTACATGGAAAGAAGTAATGTATAAGAAAACTAGAAATGTAGAAAGGGGTCAGGTGATTCAGAACTGTAAATGCCAGCCATTGGAGTTTGTATCTGATCCTAGAGGTGATGAGGAGCTGGTGGTGTTTGTTGAGTAGGGATGTGACATGGTCAGCTGCTGCTCTTTGGGAAAATCATTTTGGCAGCTAAGTGGAGAATGAATTGGAGTGGGGTGAGACTGGATGTAGGGAAAACAAGAACCAGAGAGCTGGTGGTGGCTATTGAGTAAAGAAAAGGTAACTGATGGGAGGGTGGCTATTGAAGAATATAATATCCAAAAGGTGCAGAACAGATAAAAGGAGTAGTAGAGTAACATTATACATTAATTGGAGGAAATCCTAGTATTAGAGGGGAGAAACATGGTGGTGAGCATTTAAATGAAACCCAAAGAAGGGAGAAACAACGATATTGTGGAATTTACTACAGGCTAACCAGGCAGAAGGAAAAAATTAGAGTAATTCAGAAAATAACGCCAATTCAGCACAGAGTCCTGATATAGTAATGATAGGGAATTTCAGCTATCCAAGTGTCAGTGAACCTCTCTGCCAAAAGCAGAGCAGCTGATAAATTCTCAAACTGCATTAATGGTAATTTCAATCTTCAAAAGGTAGAGGAAGTGATAGAGGAATTTGCTTATTCTGGAACTGACTCTGTCCAACAAGGATGAACTAATTGCTAAATGGACAGCTAGGTGGTGTAATGATAGAGTACCTGGCCTGGAGTCAGAAAGACCTGAGTTAAAATTCAGCCTCAGACACTTACCAACTGTATGACTTCTGGGCAAGTCACTTCACCCTGTTTGCCTCAGTTCCTCATCTCCAAGTAAGGAAAAATTGAGCATAATCAGATTTGTATTCCAGACTTGGGTAGAGCTAATTTCTAAAAGCAAAAACTAGGTAGGATTCAGTGGTAAGAGGGACATCTGTTTTACATAGGCTGGGTTTGCTTCCTTTTAAAAAGGGCAGGGAGGTCAGTCTTCTGGATTTGATTGATCTGGAAGGCTAGGACTTGAAAGACTAGTATGGCTGCCCAAGGCATAAAAATCGCAGCCAATGAAGAGTGAATGCTGCTCAGTCTTGAATGAATTCTCTGCTGACCAGAGAATGGTAAATGCACAGGTAGAAAGGGGCAGGCTCCACCTCAATCAGTGATTGTATCTTTTTACAATTATGTATTATTAAGTAAATTTATTTTTGTTGACTTTTATGGTCATAAATGTTTTATTAGTGTTCCAATCTCAGAATCACTGGACTGGCCTGAACTAGGCCTGGTTTAGAATATGGCCTAAAAATTCTACAAGGGGAAATTTGTTCATTAAGCATAGAAAGCTCTCAAAAAATGAAATTCTGAAGACACCTAAAACAAACAATATCAATAAAAGAGTAAGACCACTGTATTCAGAGTTGGAAGACCTGAATTCACATTCTACTCCACCATTCCACTGTTTCTGTGATCTTGAACAGGTAGTATAACTTCTTGATCTCAGTTCTTCACCTATTAAATGAAGGAGTTGAACTGGATAATCATTGAGGTGGCTGATGTATCTAAATCCTAAAAATTATTTAGAGTTGGAAGTTGAGGAGCCAAGCTATCTAAAGAAACCTATATGGATCCTGAAGAATATATCAACTAATCTAGATTTTAAAGACATGTAAATAAAATGGAGGCAAGGGAAAATAACTAGTGATGAATACTAAGTGTTGAAGAAATAATATCAGGAGAGCTAAAAAGTCCAGAATGAGAAGCTAGCAATGAACCCAAAGGAAAGTGAAAAGGGTTTTTTGGCTGTCATAAGCAGGAAGAATAATGAAGGGGGACAAAGTATGACTGCTCCAAGTGGGTGGCATGATAACATGATGGATAGAAAGCAGTACTCAACTCATTTATTTCTGGTGTGACATATAAAAAGTTTGAGAGACATAATTTCTGGGTAATTAATCATTTTATTAATTATGGCTACTGAATAACTAATTTTAAAATGGTCATTTGGCTTTCTCTCATAAACCAAAAGTTCCCTCCTGGAGGCCTCTTGATGCTTATAGATCCTTGGAAGAGTATGGGTGTTCCCAACAGGCAGCAATCAACTCTGATTGGTTAATAATGAGAGCATGAATAGTATAATGAGAGGTGGGCCTATTCAAATTAGGGGCTAGGGGAATGTGACAGTTATGTCACTCTTATTCCCAGGCTACCCCTAGTCTTGGGCAATCTAGACAAAGGATCTACACCCCTTCCCCTCCAACTTGCAATAGAATACAATGGGTCCAACTTCACCTAGATTAGATTCTCTTTTTGTAATGGTTTTTTTCAGAGTTGGGTGGGGCTACAATTCCACCTAGATAAGATGGTCTAGGTGGGGTAAAGTTTTGGGCAAGTCAGTAATGTCCTTTAAAGACTAGCCATATTAGCCTACTGGGATTCATTTCTGAATGAGGAAATAGAAAAAAAATATGTAACATTGGTTATTAATATAAAAGAGAAATAACCATTTCTCTCACTAGGTTGGTTTTTTTTTCTGCCAAAGAGGATGATCCTCAAATTGAGAGAGAACAAAAATGCTTAACAAAGAATTGAAATTCAAGGTAGATCAAGAAATAGTGAGAGAGCATTTATATACTCTCAATGAGTTCAAATCATGTGATTAGAACTAACCCCATCTCAGGAGTTTGAAAGAATTGTCAGCTGTGATTGTTCAACTACTATTAATGATCTTGAAAATATCATAGAGAAAAGAAGTTCTTCCCAAACTGAGATGGGCGCATGTCCTGATTTTTAAAAAAATGCAGAGATGGAATCTTCAAACCATCTTTGGTTTCTTACAAAGTTGTTGAACGCATTATTAAAGAAATGACTTATGAGCATTTAGAAAGAAAATCACAGAATCTTAGGGTTCAAAGGGACCTCCAAAAAACAATCTAGTACAACCTAAGTGGCCATTTGGCCTTTGTTCAAAGATATCCGGGGAGGAAGAATGCACTTCCCTCTAAAGGCATCCTATCCTGTTTCACTTTGGGATAGCTGTAATTGTTAGGATTCATGTTTCCATGCATTAAACATAAATTTACCTCTTTGTAGATTCTATATATTGGAAATGGTGATCACCAAAAACATCATGGCTTCAATGAGAATAGGTTATGATGCCCTAAACTCATTTTCTTTTTTGGAAGACTAACTAGAATATTAGATCAAGAGATTTATACATAGTAGACCTAGATTTTCACAAGGTATTTGACAAAATTTTTCATGTTATCCTTATAGACAAGATGGAAAGTAGTGAACTGGATGGTGATACAATTAGGTGTGTTCATAACTGAATCTATGACAGACCCAAAGAGTAGTTATCAAGGAGTCAGTGTAAATTTGAAAGGATGTCTCTAATGGAATGCTCCCATTATGTGCCCTTGGCCTTGTACTGTTCAGCATTTTTTTAATGACTTGGATATAGAAAGAGATGGCATGCTCTCAAATTTATAGATCACATGAAGCTGAGCAGGAAAATTAATGTTTTGGATGACAGAATGTGAAAGGAGTTCAAATTAGAACAAGATCCAAATCTAATAGGATTAAATTCAATAGGAATAACTGTAAAATGCTTAGCACAATGTCCGATACATAGTAGGTGCTTAATAAATGTTGATTGATTGATTGTAAAGTCCTGTATTTGGCTTCAAGGAATCAACTGTAGAAGTTCCTAATGAGGAAGGCATGGATAAAAACATGTACTGTGAAAAAATTCTCGGGGTTTTAGTGGACTGTAAGCTTAATTATGAGTTGTCAAAGTGACATGGGAGCCCAAAAGGCTAGTGTTCTTCTAGGTTGTATTAAGACAGGTACAACATACAAAATTAAAGAGATGGTAGTCCTGCTATACTCTACCCCTGGTGTGTCATGGCCAACTGCTGAAATACTTTCCATAATGCCTTGTCTGTAATTTTCTTTGTATTACGTGTATAAGGACATGATTTTGCTTCTTAGGACATTGCTTGCTATAGATTACATACATGTATGTATACATTTACATACAACTTTATTAATAAAGAAGGCCTTGTTAGTGTTATTATCTATTAGAAGTTTATTCTCCCTCCTCTATGGAATCTGAGTTAGCATTTCACATGTAAAATTCCAGAAGGGGGGAAAATCACATAAGCATTTCTATGAGACTTTTGATTCCAATAACTTATGGCCATTGTCGTGTCACTTTCCAGGTAATTGGCATGTATCACATAAGTGATACATTGTCCTTTGTTTTTTCCTCTTATTCCCCCCCTGCCCCCAAAACAGCCAAGAAGCTGTCCATATCCTTATCCAATAACTTCACTGATAAAGTGAAGGTAGCTAAGTGATACGATGGATAGAGCAGTGACCCTGGAGTCAGGAAGACCTAAGTTCAAATCCAGCCTCAGACACTTGCTAGCTGTGTCACCCTGGGCAAGTCACTCAACCTTTCTTTGCCTCAGTTTCCTCAAACATAAAATAGGAATAATAATAGCATCTACCTCCCAGAGTTGTTTTGAGGATCAAAAGAGATAATATTTGCAAAGTGCTTAGCATAGTGCCTGGCACATAGTAGACACTTAATAAATGTTTGTGAATTCCCATTGCAAGGTTGCAAGTACCCTCTTCTGCTTCCCTGTTCTCCCATCCTGACTGAAACCAAAGGAGCTGGCATCAAAATGATCAAGGCCTAGATAACCCTTTTCTTCGTTCACTGCCCCGCACTCATCATAGGCCCTACCTCAACTCAGAGCAGTCAGTGACCAAGACCCAGCACCACTGGAATTTGCTCTGCAATATTACCCTGCGGAGACTATAAACACAACAATTCATTTCCCGCTTCTGGTTAAGATGACAGTATGGAAGGCTATAAAGGAGACCAGTTCTCCTATATATCCCCCGACAAACGTCTAAAGGGGACCCAAATAGATGAAGAATGAAGGAAGCCAAAGAGAAACAGGTGGTTACCTCCATCTAATCCAGAGCCACACAGGGCTGTACTGTTGAGAGGCATGTTTGGGCTTCATCGAAAGAATTATTTCCTAATAGTCAGTTGTTCAGGAGTAGAATGGTCTGTCTCCAAGGGTAGTGGATTCCCCCTCATTAGAAAGCTTCAAGCAAAGACTGAATGACTTTTGGGGTAGGAGATATTGTAGGAGAAATTTTTCAGATCAGGGCCTTTAAGGCCCACCCCCACTCTGAAATTCCCTGATGCTCTTTCCCACAAACCACGGAAATATTGGATGGTTCTCTGCCTGCTGCAGGAGGACAGTTTCTCTCTGTTCCATGTCAGTCAAGTCACTTACCCCACCTTTGCCTTTCTGTATTCCTCAGGCACAGCAGCTGCTTGCAGGAGGGTAACCCCTTCATAGCCAACAGCCCCATTGTGGGAGAACGGTGGTATGTTTCTTTCCCATTTTTGTATGTGTGTGTGTGTGTGAAGCAATTGGGGTAAAGTGACTTGCTCCAATCACACAGATAGTAATTGTTATGGTTCTGAGGTCACATTTGAACTCAGGTCCCCTTGACTCCTGGGCCGGTGCTCTATCCACTGTACCACCTAGCTGCCCCTGGTAGTATGTTTCTTGGGTAGAGCCTTCCAATCCGCTTTCAAGGTAGTTCTGCCCTAAAAGTTTATCATCAGAGGCTTTATCCATCTAACACAGGATTCTGAAGGCCTGTCATGACAATTACTTTCCAGATTTTCATCAGGTGCAACTTTGATCTCATCAGTGTGGATTTGCAGTAGAATGACACAGATCACAATCTAGTCATGTCCTCTCATCCTGCATGTTCTGCAAGTCCTGCACAAGAGGTCTGTCCAGCTCACTGGGGGCCTTACTCCATCTCTAATAGTTCCTTGGCTAAGTCCTATCTAGTCATTGTTTGGGCCCTGATTGGCTCAGAATGAATGTAAATAGCGATTTTTCTGTTTTGGCCAGAAACCCTGAGGGTCTTCCCTTCCTAGATTGATTTTTTATTTTGACTAGGTAAAGAGGCTATTCTCTGCCTCGTTTCTTATTAAGCTTTCATCACCAAATGGATGTTGCCTCAGTCAAACTGAAACTTGTTAAAGACCTTAGTTTGAAAAGGCCAAGGTCCTACACTGCATCCTGGTCCATCTTCAGTTGTCCTGATCTATATCTGGCCACTGGACCCAGATGGTTCTGGAGGAGAAAGTGAGGCTGGTGACTTTGCATAGCCCTCCCTTACATAAATCCAATTCACTTGCATGTCATGGCATCACAACAACAAAAACATTTCACGGATACTGTTGTGATATGTGGGCTGTGCATCAGTTTGCCCTCACTGTAATTTACATGCAATGTAAAGATGTAAGATAAACATTCTCACATGTGTTATTTCAAAGAGAACACAAATTTAGTTGTAAAGATTGGGTACTTGTTTGTGACTGAAAATAAAATTTGATTCTCATGATTTCTCCCATTGGTTCTAATTCTTCTTTACAACACGACTAATGTGAAAATAGGTTCAATATGAATGTATAAGTAGGGTGTGAAAAATGATTTTTCTTAGTAATCATTATCTTGGAAACCCAGAGCTTCCCCATTCCCCTTTCTTTTAAGTTCAGTCCTTCAGAAGGACATTAAGATGTAAGCTAAACGGGTCTATTCCTGTATCTTATGTTGCCTAGACAGGTCTGGGAGAATGCTGATTCCTCTCTATTGTCAAGGCAGGTGATAGAGAAATTGATGTCTCTTTGACTAGAATTGAGTGACCTGAGTCATGTACTGAAAGACCTTCATTTTAATATGACACACCTCCCAGAGTTGATGGCATCTCTTGGGAACACCTACTCTTTGAAGGGCATATAAGACAGTACGCCCAAAATCCCAATTCGAGCCAGTTCTGAACTGGCCCCCTTAGGGAGGTCCATTTTTGAACTGAACTCCCATGCAAATGCATGTCAACCCGGCTTGAGAGAAATTAAACCATGGACGCACACACCCCAACTTCATCGTCTCTTTCTTAGAGCTGACTTTGTTTCAAAATTGGGGTTTGTGGATTTGGGGGGGTTCACAAGAACCTATATCAAATTGCACGCCATCTTGGGGTGAGGGGAGGGGAGAGCTGTGGAGAAAATTCGAAACTCAAAATCTTATGGAAGTGAAAGTTGAAAACTAAAAATAAATTTTTAAAAAGAAAATTTGAAAAGAAGAATTTTCAAGTCCTCTTCCACTAGGTGTCACCATTATGCAGCCTCAGCCAATCCTTTGCTTGGTGTAGTGGATGATTTGGGAAAAGGAAGTTAATTTGAACTCCTTCAAAGTCACTCTTCTGAAATCACTGCCATTGTACCTGCGTAATGGTCATTAACTAGGAATGCTAGGAAGCACATTATCCTTGCAGGATCCTGATTACTCATTCTTATCTGATTCTTCCAATAACATCCTATTAGGTCTTATTGTTCTCCTCAAACTCTAAGGAGTTTAAAGTTATTCAGTAGACAAGCCACCAGCAAAATCCTCCTGGAGATACTAATAAACTAAGGATGGAGGACAATAACTTTAAAGTACTAACATCTGTAAGAGAGACAAAGTCCTACTCTGATGCCTTCATTGTGGTGTGGAGCCGACCATAAGTAGGCCAACTGGACATAAGCTCTGACAGATTTTATGATGAAGGAAAGAGCAACTTAAGGAGAGACTTAACAGGTAGCTGCTTCCCATGCTTCCGGCCCACAGACTGAGGGGGAATCCAGTGGCTGATCAGAGAGGGATTGCAGGAATCTCTTGCTTTGCCCGTATATTTGGATCTGGGTCACAGTTCTGGGCGGCGGTGCTGGGGTGAGGAGGAACACTGGCGTGGTGGAGCTTGTAGTGGCTGTGAAGAGAAACCCCTCCTCACAGTTACAGGACAGAAAGGAGTACTTGTAGTTGCAGGCCAGGAAAGGAGTAAACACCTCGCCCCTTATCATACCACCTTGGAAGAACTGAAAATTTACAGGGCCCTACAAGGATCTCTGAAAACAGCTGTGCAACCCCCCCGAAGCTTGGGACAGTACATTCTCCACATTGGAAGCAGACTCTTACCTTAACAAAGAGTTTAAAAATCAAGTAATTGGCTGGGATCATGAGCAAGCAGCGCAAAAAAAGTCAGACCATAGAATCTTACTTTGGAGAAAAAGAAGATCAAAATATACAACCAGAAGAAGACAACAAAGTCAAAGCTCCTACATCCAAAGCCTCCAAGAAAAATATGAATCAGTCCCAGGCCTTGGAAGAGCTCAAAAGGGATTTTGAGAAGCAAGTAAGGGAAGTAGAGGAAAAACTGGGAAGAGAAATGAGAGTGATGCAAGAAAATCATGAAAAACAAGTCAACAGCTTGCTAAAGGAGACCCAAAAAAATACTGAAGAAAATAACACCTTAAAAAATAGCCTAACCCAAATGGCAAAAGAGGTCCAAAAAGCCAATGAGGAGAAAAATGCCCTAAAAAGAAAAATTGGCCAAATGGAAAAGGAAGTCCAAAAGATTACTGAAGAAAATACTTCCTTAAAAATTAGAATAGAGCAATTGGAAGATAGTGACTTTATGAGAAATCAGACACAGTAAACAAATCCAAAAGAATGAAAAATTAGAAAACAATGTGAAATATCTCATTGGAAAAACAACTGACCTGGAAAATAGATCCAGGAGAGAGAATTTAAAAATTATTGGACTATCTGAAAGCCATGATCAAAAAAAGAGCCTAGACATCATCTTTCAAGAAATTATCAAGGAAAACTGCCCTGATATATTAGAACCAGAGGGCAAAATAGAAATTGAAAGAATCCACAGATCTCCTCCTGAAAGAGATCCCCAAAGGAAAACTCCTAGGAATATTATAGCCAAATTCCAGAGTTCCCAGGTCAAGGAGAAAATATTACAAGCTGCCAGAAGGAAACATTCAAGTACTGTGGAAACACAATCAGGATAACACAAGATTTAGCAGCTTCTACATTAAAGGACCGCAGGGCATGGAATATAATATTCCAGAGGGCAAAGGAGATAGGATTACAACCAAGAATCACCTACCCAGCAAAACTGAGTATAATCCTTCAGGGGAAAAAATGGTCATTCAGTGAAATAGAGGACTTTCAAGCATTCTTGATGAAAAGACCAGAGCTGAATAGAAAATTTGACTTTCAAATACAGGACTCAAGTGGAACATGAAGAGGTAAACAGGAAAGAGAAATCATAAGAGACTTATTAAGATTGAACTGTTTACATTCCTGCATGGAAAGATGATATTTATAACTCATGAGACCTTTGTCAGTATTAGGGTAGTTGGAGGAAAAAAATTATATGTATGTATATGTAGATAGATAGATAGAGGGCACAGGGTGAGTTGAAGATTAAGGGGTCATATCTGGAGAATAAAATTAAGGGATGAGAGAGGATTATACTCGGAGAAGAAGAAAGGGAGAGGTAGAATGGGGTAAATTATCTCAAAAAAAAACAGAAAAGAAAAGTCTCTTACAGTGGAGGGGAAACAGGGGAAGGTGAGAGGGAATGAGTGAATCTTATTCTCATAGGATTTGGCTTAAGGAGGGAATAACATACACATTCAATTGGGTATGGAAATCTGTCTTACCCTACAGGAAAATAGGGGAGAAGGGGACAAGAGAGCAGGGGGATGATAGAGAGGAGGGCAGATTGGGAAAGGGGTAATCAGAAGTAAATACTTCTGAGGAGGGACAGGGTCAAAAGAAAGAATAGAATAAATGGAGGGCAGGATAGGATTAAGGGAAATAGAGTTAGTTTTTCACAACATGTCTACTATGGATGTGTTTTGCATAACTGCACATGTACAACCTATATTGAGTTGCTTGCCTTTTCAATGAGGGTGGGTGGGGAGGGAGGAAGACAGAAAATTTGAAACCTAAAGTTTTAAAAACATATGTTTTAAAAAAATGTTTTCACATGCTACTGGGAAATAAGAAATATAGGAAATGGGGTACAGAAGTGTGTCCTGCCCTACAGGAAAATAAAAGGGGAAAGGGATAAGAGAAGGGGAGGGAGATAGAAGAGAGGACAGAGTAGGGGAAGGGATATTCAGAATGCATGCCATCTTGGGGTGGGGGAAGGGGGGAGATGGGGTGAAAATTTGGAACTCAAAAACTTGTGGGAGTGAATGTTGAAAGCTAAAAATAAACAAATTTGTATTTTTTAAAAAAGGAGAGACTTAACAAGCATTTCTTTTCTGTTTCCTTACCCCCCTACCAAAAAAGAAAGAAAGAAAAAACAAACACATAACAATGATGCTTAGTCAAGCAAAACAAATTTCCAAGCCATATCCAAAAATGTGTCTTTTCACTGTCTAAGGAGCAATGCTAAATACTGAGAGATGAATTACCAGTAGGCTGGTCAGTAAATGATGTATTCTTTGGTTATTGCAACATGTTAAAGATTACTTGTATTTTATTATCAGGTCAGATAATGCTAGGTAGTCTATGGGATAAACATGAAAATTTTTCTATTCCTTTCTTTTTTGTTTACATTTTGATTGCTATCTTGTGTTTTTACATGACCAACATTTCCCAAAAAAGCCCTCCTTCCCCCCTGAGAGCAATCCCTTATAACTAAGAATAAAAAAAAAAAGACAAAACAAAACATATCAAAAAAAGTCTGACATTATATGTAATATCCCATGTCTTCCATTCTTCCTACTCACCCCTCCCTGCCTAAAAAATAAAGGAAGGAGGTATATTCTGATATCTCTTCTTTGGGGTAAAGCTCGGTCATTATAATTATACAGTATTGAGTTTTTGTTGTTCTTTTCATTTACACTTGTAACACTGACTACCCTGACCTTCACAATCTGAAAGCCAAGTGTGTTACATTCACTCCTTCCTCAGGGATGCGTACATTTTGGAGAGATTGGGAATTATCTAAATCCTTGATCAATGGCATTTAACCATGTTATAGTCACATTATCTTTAATATCTTTAATTATCTCCTAGAGAGCCATCCCTTATAATTAAGAACAAAAAAAAATTCAGTGAAACTAAACACATTATCTTTCACAAAGAAACATTTACTTCAAAAGGCCTAATCCCCAATATACAAACTTATTCTCCTACACGTAGGGCTTAATTCTCTCTGAATACTACTTCCGTGGAGGTGTGGAGAAGGGTTAGGTTCATAGCTTGGCTCAGTTCCTATAGAGCTCAGTCCCAAGTTCCAAGTCCAAAGATCTCATTAGGTCTTGAGTACTAAGTGCCCTGGCTTCTCTGGGCTTCCCTGATGGGCTGGCTGGCTACTATAACTCCTCTTCAAATTCTGGCCCAGTTCTAGTTTTGCTGGCACCTGAAACTGAGAAGGAAAAATGAAGCAGAAAAAAACCCAAACAGACCCTCTAGGCCCATTTCTCAGAGCCAGAGCCAAGGATAAAGAGAAAAAGGGGTGGAAGATTTTCTGCCTGTCAGTTCAGTTCATGGGGCTAGAACTGTGGGTGAATTGTGTGTAATGTTCACCCTCTGGGCATAACAAGAAAGAGCTCACGGGAAGGAAGGAGAAAGACCACCCCAGTCTGGCCAGTTTTAAAGATGCTACCTGTTCTAACTACACAACCAATCACAGGAGGTTACTCCCTCCCATAACATAGGAAAATTTAGGATGCAGGATGCATTACCTAATATTAGTTAATCTGGATATGTACAGGGCCAGCTCACTTACATATTGTTGTTGAAATTATGTATATCATTTTCCTGGCTCTTCATACTTCATTTGATATCCTTTCACGTATGCCTTTGTATGCTTTTCTATAATCATATTCATTGTTTCTTACAACACAATAATATCCTACTAACATGGTTAGCCATTCTTCAATTAAGGGGCACCTACTTTGTTTCCTGCTTTTTTTTTTAACCACTACAAACAGTGAAGCTATAAATATTTTGATGAATGTAAGGCCTTTCTTTTGTCATTGATTTCCTTGGAGGATATGCCTGTGCCTTTTGATCCTTGGGTCACTTTATTACTGGTCATCTTTTCACTAGTTGCTTTGCTGCTCTGAGCAGGGAAATCCCTAGTTTCCTTCAAAACTCAGCTGAAATGCCATATTCTGTGGGAAGTTTTTCCTGATTCAACCAGCCATTACTGTCTTCCCCTCTAAGATAACCCTGTATTTGATTGGATGCCTTGTACATATTTTCGTGTTGTCTCCTTCATTGATATGTAAGATCCTTGATCCTTTTGCTTTTGCCTTTGTATCTCACATTTAGCACTGTTCCTGACACATAGTAGTAGTCACTTAATACTTATTGACTGATTGGTAGTCAGGAATGCCTTTCCTTCCATCTTCCTATTCCTTTCTAGGTAGGTTTTTAAAATATATCTTCTTCCAGAGATGGTGATGGCACTGGTCTGGTGACATCAGGAGAAAAATATTGCAATATTCACTTTGTATAGATAGGCTCTTTTTCTAATTAAAAAAGAAGGCTAGAAAGTGATACAGACTTAGTGACCTGGGCTTTGTGACCTTCTCCATGAGACCAGTAGCCTTTAGCAGCTCCTTTAACTTCAGGGATAAATTTTAATACAATAAAAGCAGAAGCTTGGGTGATAGAAAGTAGAGATTCAAATCGTACCTTTTCCATTGATTTTGTAAGTCTTTCGATTTTAGGCAAGTAACTGATTGGCTTCTCTTCTTCTTCTTCCTCCTCCTCCTCCTCCCCTCCCCCACCCAAAGCTGTTGTTACTTCACACCTTATTGGTAAGCAGTAGAATTCAGTTCAAGTCAAGTCAACAGGTCCTTTCATTACAGAGCCAAAACTTTTTACCCTTGCACCATGATACTAGAAATCCAGTTCTATGACCTTGCCCACCCAGCCTTTCTGAGGCAGAATGATAAAGCAGGTAGAATCATAGGACTCCTTTCCTTCTTGGGCCTTGGTTTACAAAGAGTTAAGAAATAGCAACTCTGGTCCCAGAGTACTCAGAAATCTCCCAGAAGACCTTAAAGTTTTTCTGTCTGGTTCCAAATGGGAAAAAAGGATCAGAGCCCATCAGATCATGGCTACCAAGTAGGTAAAGTTTGTCTTTGGCACTTCCTAATATCCCTGTTTCCTTGGCTCTCTCTTCCATCCCTTCCCACTTCCAGAAACCCATGGTCCTCATTTTATTCCAAACTCATCATTGTAGTACTCTGTCAGGAGTCCCAAGCTTCCAAATTACCTCACTCTCCCAACATTTAGTCTTGTCTATTCCACTTCCTCCCTTTCCTCTCCTGTTTTAGTCCAGAAAAATCTTTTGATTTCGGTTTCTTTACCCTCTCCACAGCTTCTCTAGATCTGGCCCTTTTGTTTTCCTGGGCTTGGATATATGACTCATTGCTACCTGATTCCCCAGGCTATTGACCAGGATCTGGCTCAGATTCTTACCTAGGATCGGGGAGGCTCGGCGAAGACATTTCTCTATTCATTCCAGCCTGGCTATCTCTCACTGAACCAAAGAATGGGGTCAGTAGAATGGAAGTTCTTAGACGGTCAACATTTTTGTCTTTGCATTCAGAAGGTCTAGCACATTTACTTAATTAGTATTTTAAAATTTTAATTGACTCATTGGCTTTTCTATCAGTTGCAGTTTGTTTGGAGAAACTAACAGTGGGATTAGGATAAGCATGGGATAATTAAACATCTTCGTTGGGGGTTAAAAACTGCCAAAACCAAAGTGATTCTCACTGATTATCACAGGAAAAGTCAAAGTTGCCTGCTCAGGATTTAAGATGCTGTCTTTCTCAGGGAAATTTTGTTTGCCTCTTACTGACAAAGCAAGATACTGCAAAATCCTTGAGGGAGTTATAGATACTGACAGTGGAAAAAAACCTATGAGATCATCAGTTGTATTCCCTGTAGGCCACTTAAGGAGAAGACATTAAAGTCCAGGGAGAAGCTATCCTGCAATAATAAGTGGTATTCTTTGCTGCTTTGTAGAGAGAGTCACCAGAGCACTAGAGCTAAGTCAGAGTACCCAGATTTAGAATGCAGAGTCAACATGGACAAAGCAACCCAGGCTTTGGTTTAGGGGCACCTGTCCTTCTTCAGCAGATAGAAACAATTGGGCTTAATCATAATAGTCCATTAAAATGTGAGACCGTAAGATGGTGTCTCTTCCCTTAGAGTAGCCACAGGCCAGGTGTGATCGTCCCCAGCCTGACCTTTCCTTGCTGTCACTTCCCAGCAGCAGCCTTTCCAATGGTGGAGATCTGAAGTCTCTCCCTGAAGTTCCTCCCTGCCCCTGCTCTGAGGACATTTTTGTGGTCATTGCTCTAGTTGCTAGAGTTGCTAGTTATAGCTCTGTTACAGTATCAAAGATTTGTGGACTGTAGTTTCTGCAACCCAGGAGGTCCTGATGTGCTACTCTGGAGTCAGGAAGACCTGAATTCAAATCCTCCCTCAGATATTTACTAGCTTTGTGACCCTGGGTGAGTCATTTAACCTGTGTCTGTCTCAGTTGCCTTGTCTGTAAAATGGGGCAATAATAGCACCTACCTCCCAGGGTTCTGAAGATCAA
Source organism: Phascolarctos cinereus (assembly GCF_003287225.1). Lineage (NCBI taxonomy): Eukaryota > Metazoa > Chordata > Mammalia > Diprotodontia > Phascolarctidae > Phascolarctos > Phascolarctos cinereus. The sequence continues at coordinate 111,451,565 of NW_027555736.1, read as the reverse complement.
ATGAGATATTTGTAAAGTGCTTTGCAACACTGATAGTGCTATATAAAGGTTAGCTATTATTTATCCTGAAGAAAGAGAACTCCATTCTTTTGGGGGTCATCCTGAGTGAGTCCAAGGACATTACAGATTAGATCTCCATTCCCTTTTATGAGCTTGTGCTGTCCCAAATTATGGGATCTGACTTTCTTTGTATTCCCATGCCTGTAATGCATTTCCTCATTATTTTTTCTACCTGTTGAAATCTTTTTTCTTCTCCCTTCAGTATCCAGCTCCTAATGCAACCTTCCCTGATTCTTCTCCCTGTTTCCTCATTCCCAGATGAAAATGATCTTTCTCTTTTTAGATTTTCATAAGACTCTTCGTGGAACTCTCTCAGAGCTGTCTCACACACACTGTTTACTGTAGCTGCTGGAGAAATTAAGCCCAAAGGTCACCAGCAATGCCGGTCTCTTCTTCAGCATTGTCAAGCATTCAAGCATTGCTTCTTGAGGCAGATTGAAATTTCAAGACAATTTTCAATTGGGGAAGGGGGTAGAGGGAGGGGAGAAAAGGCAGTGGAGCATGAAGGGAATTGAAAAAGGCAAATGCAAAGGGGTATATGTATTAGTTCCTGGATTCAGAAAAACTCATTGGGTCACACCGCTCACATTTTGGGGGAGAGAAGTACTTAGGTTGTCCTGGAATAGAGAAGATGTTAAAGGAATTCTTTTGCCGTAACCCAGCTACAAGCAAAGGCAGAAGACCCTTCAAGTGAAGAGGCCTTGAGGTTTGTTGGTAAGGTAAAAATCAGGAGAAGAAAGGAGGAGAAGAGGGAGAAGAGAAGAACTCTACAAGCAGAAGAGAGGTAGAGTCCCAGGACAGCAGCATCAGCAAGGCCCTGGTGACCACGGTCCCAGGATCATGCAGAGGGACCCGCAAGGGGCAGACCACAGAGCAATGAGAATTGGGGGCAAAGAAGTTTTCCACTAGACGCTAAACTCTTTCTCAAACCCCACCGTGCACAGAAGTCTGTGGGAGATTCTATCCATTCATATTTGAAGGGGATGAAAAAGATTGATTCTCTTGCTTGATTTTGTCTGTTTCTTCCTTTGTCTTTCTGTCCTAATGAAATGTTTTACACATTTGACTCATGCTTCCTAACCTGGTCTCTTGGTGCCTCTGGCCAAAAACTAGCCTCTCTATTGAACCCAAAGGACACTGTGATTCCAGAGCAGTGTCACAAGTCATCCTTGTATTATATTTATCAGTGTATTTGTCATAGCAGTAGAGTGGACTTGAGGGCAGGGACTGTTTTGTTTTTCATTTTAGTATCCCCAGGGCCTTGTACATAATGAGCCCTTAATAAATGTTTGTATTAAAAATTAATGAATGAATCTTGGCCCCTGTGCCAAGTACACTGCTCTGTGCACCAGGCAGTCCATCAATCACGATGTTCTTTAAGGTAAGGGACACAGCGGAAGGGGAGGAAAAGAGCACTGGGCTGGGAATTAGGTGGTTGAAGTTCAAGCCCTGACTCTGGCACTGCTTAATGATTTTGCCTTTTGCCCCTCTGATCCTCAGAATCCTCATCTATAAAATGGAAGGATTGGATTGTGTAATGACTAAGGTCACCTTGGCTAGCTCTAACTGTCTCTGAGTCTGTGATCAGATGTGCACCTAGACCAACCAATCAACAGGCATTTAAAAACTGCCTACTATGTTCCAGGTGCTATGCTATAGGATGGAGATAAAAATGCAATGAGTAGAACAATCCCTACTTACAAGGAACTCACATTCCAATGGAGGAGACGACTACTACATTTACAAGTATATACAGAATGAATATAAAGGGAATAAATACAAAAAACTGCAAAGTAATGAAACAGAAGGTAGTTTGACAGGGAGAGCACTAGCGGTAAAAGGGATCAGGAAAAATTTCATGCAGAAGGTGGTGCCTGAACTATGTATTGAAGGAAAAGGGGGATTTTATAAAGCAGAGCAGAGGGAATGTAATTGCAAATATGGGGATGACCAGTGCAAGGGCATTGAGATGGGAGATGGAGTATTGGATGTAAGGAATAGAGAGATCAATTTGACTGGATCACAGAGTGAAAGAGAGGGAGTAATGCCCAGTGAGACTGGAAAGATAGGCTGGGACCCGGGTACGAAGCTCTCTAAAAGATAAGCGAGAAGTTTATATTTGATCTTAGAGGCAATAGGGAGCCATGGGAGTTTATTGAGTAGGGAAGTGACATGATTTATGCTGAAGAAAAATCACTATGACAGCAGTATGGCTAGTGGGCTGGAGTAGGAAGAAACTTGAGGAATGAAGACCAATTTGGAATGATCTAGGCCTGTGGTACCTGTGTGCATAGGGAGAAAAGGTCAGATGCGAGAGATGTTGAGGAAGTAGAAAATGGCAAGAATGGTTAGATATGTAGGATCAGAGTGTGAGGAGAGATTACAAAACGAGGGGACTGGAAGTTGGAATTAAGAGCATATGTAGTTTTTGTCTCGCGTGTATATGTGTTTGGTTATGGAAAACAAGGGGGCCTATGTAGATGTGGATTTTGATACCAATTCCTACACCACTCATGACTTTCTTAGGCCATTCCTCATGTTCTTGGCAAGGAGAAGAGACCTCTCATTGTCAGAGACTAGAGGAGAGAGTGGAAGATGATGTCAAGGAGTTTTGAGAAGAAGAGGGTAAGAGAAGGGAAAACTTGTTGAATGGTCTCAATTTTCTCAGTAAATTAAGAGGCAACATCTTCCAGCTGAGAGAAGATAGAGGTGGGGGTAGGTCTGGGAGGTTTGAGAAGGTAAGAAAAGGTTGGAAAAGCTTTTGTAGGGGAAGTGAGATTAAATTAGAGAGGAATAAAAGGATCCCTTTGCTGAATTGAGGGCCCAGGAGAAGTTAGATTACATTAACTTACTTTTTTTTTGGAGAGGCAATCAGGGTTAAGTGACTTGCCCAGGGTCACACAGACATTAATTTATAATGTACCCAGGTAGTGGGGGTACGTTCAGCAGCACATAAGCAGGAGTGGAGGAAGCCTGATGATGGGGATTGATCCAGGTCTAAGGACTGGCAAGGGTTTCAAGAATAGATGACAATATTGAGTTGGATTGGCTTACAGAGTGAAGATTAGAGAGGGAGGAAAGTAAACTGAGAATATGGAGAATGGCCTGAGAAAGTCCTGAAGGGTGTTGGGATTGGAGGTTCTGATGAGGGTGAAGAATAGGTTTAATAGGGGATGAGGCAAAGGAAGAGGAGGAATAATAGGAGTTTATGGGCAGACAAGAAAGATCAGAGTTTTTAATTAAGAGAAGGGAATACCTATGGGTAATGGTGACATCCAAGGTGTACCCATCCCTGCATGGAGCTGAGGTGCAATGAAGTAATCGGTCATGAGACTTCAGGAGATTTTGGAATTGGAAGTTAGGGAACTTGGAAGAACATCAACATAGATTTAAAAGACCTTATTTATAAGGGCAGAAATTGGGAAGGAGAAGAAGACCATGAGCCAGGTGCTGACCTCTTCGCAAAGGGACAAATGACCTCTAGAGCATGCTCTAGGGATCGGTATTCAATAGCAACCATGATATGGATTGTGTGGAAAATTTTGATACTGTTAATTTCATAGGAAGTGGTTGCTGAGTGATATATCTGTAGGTTGGAACAGAGAGATTTGAAGTTTTTTAGCCAGATGCTCTAAAATAACCACATCTGTGTAGGCCCCCTTGTTTTCTATAACTAAACACACACACACACACACACACACACACACACACACACACCCCAAGAGGTCAATATCTAAAGCTTTAGGATCTCAGTTTAGTGCAGCTCTTTCAAACAATAACTTGATATCTTCATGAAGAAGATGTTCTGATGGATGCTTCTCTTAAGTTAAAAATACATCCATATTTACACAAACATTACATATAAATATACATCTATATTTACACAAACATACATATATAAATACCTATTACATGCATATATATTTATATGATTCACATTTTTGTGGAATAGCATCTCAGAGCTTAGGCACTACTTCACAATGAAACAAATACTCAGACTGCAGAAACTTCTAAGACTCATGAAGGATTCTTTTATGGAAGGGTGAAGAGAGGAATTCAGTGAGATTTATTTTTGTTCTATTTTTCTTCACGTACTCATTTTGAAATTCAATGATAGGAATTCAAGTAAGGATTCTGAAACTTAGAAGTAGAAGAAACTAGTCAGGTAAGTGCCTATTTATCTATTTCCTTGGAGGTGTTTTTTTTTGATTGTACTCCTTAGGTTCCTGAAACAGGTGCTTCAGACAGTTTTAAATAATAATAATAAAAAAAAAGATGAAGAGGTTTTGCACTTCAAGACCACTGTTTTGTTTATTTAGGTTCCTTTACAGGGGGTAATGCCTTTCTAGGCTAAAGAATTTATAAAATCTTAAAGCTGATGGTAAAAGTAAAATCAAAGAAATCTACCACCTGGTTATTCAAAGGGACTGTGATGAAGCCCAGTCTTTAAGTTAGGAAGAAACATAAGGAATAGTTAAAGTCAGTATTTCATAGGAAGCCTGGAAAAATAGATTAAAAAAAACAAAATATTAAAATATGGAAGTTAAAGATAGAAATCTGGTAAGGCTAATTGCATATCAAAAAGGTTGTATTAGTTGGGGGATGAAAAATCAACAAAGACAAAAATCAACAAACATTTATGTATGTATGTAAATAATAATAATAACAGTCACATTATTATTAAATATTTTACTATGTGCCAGGCACTAGTCAAGCAGCAGAAATACAAATATATGCAAAAATAAAGACAATCCTGGCCCTTAAAGAGCTTACATTCTAATGGGGGAAGACAGATACAAAAGGAAGCACTATTAGTAAGAGGAATTAGGAAAAGTTTCATGCAGAAGGTTAGTGCCTGAGCTGTGTCTTGAAGGAAGAACTAAATTTCAGTGATTGTACTAAACTATATTGTCACAATTGTCTAGGAACCTCTAGATTTGGAACCAGGGAAGCCCCTTTTGAATTGTCCTGAGAATAAAGCATATTGTCACAAGTAAATCTCCCTTCTCAGAACTAGTCCATTATGAGTCCTCTAAGGAATTTGATCTGTACCTGACTTAATGTAATTATGCAATTATGGGAACTATGAAAAAAACTTCATTGCACTGTTGAAACCTAGGCCTGTGTGGCTGGGAAACTGGATCATCTGAAGAAAGCCCTTGCTCCTGAGTGGATGGACCCAGAAGCAGCCGACATCCATTGTCTTAGGTTTTTTTCTTCTCCCTTTTTGTTATGCACCTAACCATCAAAGCCCTGATTGAAGCATGTGTTGGCATTTTCTCACTCTGACATTCCTGCCCCACCCCTTCCACTCTCTTTTCAAACAATGGCTAGCAATGACACCTGGGACATACTTCCCCAATAGGCTCCCTCAAGGAACTAACCCCCTGGGCAATATCCCATGGCGTATAGCTGCCTCTCCTTTATTGGCCACAAGGGTAGGGGTTCTTTCAGATCCCCTTCCTTTGGCCAAAAGGGGGAAATGTTAAAATATTTTGGAGAAACCCTATTTCCCAGAGCTAAGGCCCAGCAAGCAGGTTGTGCCCTGAGCTTGGCATAACAATAATCCTTTGCACTCTGGATGATCTCACCCTCTGGCACCAGTGTATTGTAGCAGATGTTCACTCCCCCTATTTCCCAGGGACCTGACAGCCAATATCCATCACGTCTCTGACACGCTCACAATCCCTGTTCCTTGTACTGTATTCCTGTTCCCATCACAGAACTCTGGCTCTGTACCACAGAGTAATCACGACCCTCAAGACTTGAGACAATACTGTTCCCACAGGACCCATAGGAACAGTAACTCAAGACCTAAAAATGATTGTGTCATAGTCCATCCCAGTGTGTATATAAGCACTGCCTGTACCCCGACATGTTAAGCTCTTCTACTCAAGAGGACTTCCACTTAAATGTTTTCCTCACTCTGAGACGAATTAAACCGCTACTTGATTCCTGACACACCTGCCTCTAGCCTGCTCTGTTCCAGCTCCAGCCATTCCCAGGTTAGAGACTGTTCCAGTCTGGACTGAATTCAGAATTCTGTTGACAAATGCTTTCTTTCCACCTCATACCTTGTCTTTGTATTTAAGAACTTAGTGAAAAGAGCACTGGGTTTAGAGCCTGAAGAAAGGGGTTCAAATCCTGCCTCTGACACTTACCTATATAACCCTGGATAATCCACTTAATCTCTATTGACCTCAGTTTGTTCCTCTCCAAAACAAGGAGGTTGTGCTAGATGCTTTTGAAGGGACTCCCAAGTCTAGAACTATGGTCCTATGATCCTACATTGGTGTTGCTTCAAATATCCTTGCTTCCCCGTTTATTAACCTCAACTTTCATGTGCTTTGCCATTACCCCCATCTGAGCCACACTTAAGGGGCCAGATCAACCGTTTCTTTTCTTTTTCTTTTTGCTGTCTTCCTTCATTAGATTTTATTTATTTAATATTTTATTTCCCCCCAGTTACAAGTAAAAACAATTTTTGACGTTTGTTTTCAAAACTTTGAGTTCCAAATTCTTTCCCTTCCTTCCTCCCCTTGTCCCTGATTGAGAAGGCAAGCAATTTGATATAGGTTGTACATGTGTAGTCATACAAAACATTTACATAACAGTTATGTTGTAAAAGAAAACACAGACCAAAAGGGGAAGGGGACCTCAAAAAAAATAAATAAAGTTTAGAAAGTATGCTTCAATCTGTATTCAGACAACATCAGTTCTTTGTCTGGGGATGGATAGCATTTTTCATAAGTCCTTCAGAGTTGTCTTAGATCATTATATTGCTAAGAATAGCTAAGTCTTTCACAGCTGATCATCTTACAATATTGCTGTTACTTTGTACACAGTACATTTCACTTTGCATCAGCTCATGTAAGTCTTTCCAGGTTTTTCTGAGAGCATCCTGCTCATCATCTCTTATAGCACAATAGCATTCCATCATAATCACATGCCACAATTTATTCAGCCATTCCCCAATTGATGGGCATCCCCTTAATTTCCAATACTTTGCCCCCAGAAAAAAATTGCTATAAATATTTTTGCATATATAGGTCCTTTTCCTTTTTGCTTTTTATCTCTTTTGGGATACAAGCCTAGTGGTGGCATGGCTAGGTTAAAGGGTATGCATGGTTTTATAGCCCTTTGGACATATTTCCAAATTGCTCTACAGAATGGTTGAATCAGTTCCAATTCCACCAACAGTGCATTAATGTCTCATTTTCCCCACATCCCCTCCTCATGATTTGTCATTTTCTTTTTCTGTCCTATTAGCCAATCTAATAGGTATGAGGTATGCCTCAGAATTGTTTTAATTTGTATTTCTCCAATCAATAGTGAGTTAGAGCATTATTTCATATGGCTATAAATAGCTTTGATTACTTTATCTGAAAATTGTTCATATTTTTTGATCATTTATCAATTGGGGAATGACTTATTTTCATAAATTTGACTCATTTCTCTATATGTTTGAGAAATTAGGCCTTTATTGGAGAAAGTTGCTTTGAAAAATTTTTTCATAGTTACTATTGCTAACTGTACTTCCCTCTATCCTATCCCCCCCATTTATTCTATTCTCTCTCCTTTCACCCTTTCACTCCTCAAAAGTGTTTTGCTTCTGACTACCCCCTCCCCAATATTCCCTCCCTTCTATGATGACCCCCCCCCAATTCTCTTATCCATTTTTCCTCCTACTTTCCTGTAGGGTAAGATAGATTTCTATACTCAACTGAGTGTGTATGTTATTCCCTACTTGAGCCAATTCTGATGAGAGTAAGGTTCACTCACTCCCCCTCACCACCACCACCCTTGTTCCCCTCCAGTATAAAGGCTTCTTGCCTCTTTTATGTGAGATAATTTACCCCAATCTACCTCTCTCTTTCCCTTTCTCCTAGTACATTCCTCTCTAACCCCTTAATATTATTTTTTTTATATCAGCCCTTCATATTAACTCACACCTGTGCCCTCTGTCTATATATACTCCTAATTGTCCTAATAATGAAAAAATCCTTAAGAGTTACAAGTATTGTCTTTCCATGTAGGAATGTAAACAGTTTAACCTTATTAAGTTCCTTACCATTTCCCTTTTCTGTTTATCTTTTCATGTTTCTCTTGAGTCTTATAATTGATAGTTAAACTTTCTATTCAGCTCTGGTCTTTTTATCAGAAATGTTTGAAACTCATCCATTTCATTAAATATCCACTTTTTCCTCTGAAGGATTATACTCAATTTCCTGGGTAGGTGATTCTTGGTTGTAATCCTAGCTCTTTTGCCCTTGGGAATATCATATTCCAAGCCCTCTGATTCTTTAATGTAGAAGCTGCTAAATCTTGTGTGATCCTGACTGTGGTCCCAAGATATTTGAATTGTTTCTTTCTGGCTGATTGCCGTATTTTTTCCTTGACCTGGGAACTCTGGAATTTGGCTGTAATATTCCTAGCAGTTTTCATTTTGGGATCTCTTTCAGGAGGTGATTGGTAGATTCTTTCAATTTCTATTTTACCCTGTGGTTCTAGAATATTAGGGAAGTTTTCCTTGATAGTTTCTTGAAAGATGATATCTAGGCTCTGTTTCCTAGGTCAGTTGTTTTTCCAGTGAGATATTTCACATTGTCTTCTATTTTTTCATTCTTTTGATTTGGTTTTATTGTTTCTTGATTTTTCATAAAGTCATTAGCTTCCATTTGCTCAATTCTAATTTTTAAGGAATTATTTTCTTCACTGAGCTTTTGTACCTCATTTTCCATTTGGCCAATTCTGCTTTTTAAGGCATTCTTCTCCTCATTGGCTTTTTGTACCTCTTTTACCATTTGGCCTAGTCTATTTTTTAAGGTGTTATTTTCTTCGGTATTTTTTTATGTTTCCTTTACCAAGCTGTTGACTTGTTTTTCAATATTTTCTTGTATCCCTCTCATTTCTTTTCCCAATTCTTTCTCTACCACTCTTACTTGATTTTCAAAATCCTTTTTGAGCTCTTCTATGGCCTGAAACCAATTCATATTTTTCTTGGAGGCTTTGGATATAGGAGCTTTGACTTTGTTATCTTTTTCTGAGTGTGTGTTTTGATCTTCACCATAGTTGATCTTCACCATATGATCTGTCACCATAGCTTTTTTCTATGGTCAGAATTTTTTTTTCTGTTGTTTGCTCATTTTCCCAGCCTATTTCTTGACTTTTAACTCTTTTTAAAGTAGGGCAGCTAGATGGCACAATGGATAGAGCACAGGCCCTGAAGTCAGGAGGACCCGAGTTCAAATCCAGCCTCAGACCAAACACCTGATACTTACTAGCTGTGTATCCTTTGGCAAGTCACTTAACCCCAATTGCCTAAGAAAAATAAAAAATTAAAAAAAATAAAGTAGGGCTTTACTTCCAGGGTGGAGGCACACTGTCCCAAGCTTCAGGAGTTTTGTGCAGCTGTTTTCAGAGATACTTCTAGGGACCTGTAAGTTTTCAGTTTTTCCAAGGTGGTATAATCTAAGGAGAGGTGTTTACTGCTCTCCTGGCCTGTGCTCTGGTCTGTGACTGACCACAAGCACTCTTTTCTGCTCTGAAACTCTGAGGAAGGTTTTCTGCTCCACTGTGTCTACAAGCTCTGGTGTGCTAGTGCTTTTCCTTGCCCTGGAACTGCCATCTAAGACTGCAACTGGGTTCTAAGTATGGGCAAAGCAACAGAGTCCTGCCTCAGTGCTAGCAGAGACCCCTTCTGACCAGTTGTTTGACCCCTTTACCATCAGTGGGCTGAGAGCTCTGGAAGCAGCCAATGCTGATTTGATGGGTCCCAAGGCCTGCTCCTGGCTTGCTGGGACTGCAGATGTGCTAGCATGGCCTGTGCTGGACTGTGCTGCACTCTCACCCAGGTACAACAGACCTTTCCTGCTGACCTTCCAAGTTGTCTTAGGCTAGAAATTGTTTTACTTTATCTTTTTGTTTAGAATCTAGAATTTGTTTAGAATTATATCATTAAAAGGTATTTGGAAGGGTTTGGGAGAGAGCTTGGGTGAGTCCCTGTCTTTACTCTGCCATCTTGGCTCTGCCCCAGATTGGTACTTTCTTTTTTTTTAAATTTTATTAATTTATTTTGATTTATCAACAATCACTTCCATATGCTTTTGAGTTGAAAATTTTTCTTCCCCTTCCTCCCTGCCACCCTCCCCAAGACAGTGTACAATCTGATATAGGCTTTACATTTACATTCCTATTAAACATGTTTTCACATTAGTGAAGTTGTAAGTAAAAATTAAAACCAATAGGAGGAACCATCAGAAAGATGAAACAAAACTCAACAGAAGGTAAAAATAAGTGATAGTGATTTGACTTCCATAGTTCTTTCTTTGGATGTGGACAGCATTTTCCATCGTGAGGCCTCTGGAGAGGTCTTAGATCCTTGTAATGCTGAGAAGGGTTCAGTTTAACAATATTAGTCATCGCATAACGTGGCTGTTATTGTGTACAAAGTCCTCTTGGTTCTGCTCACTTCACTCAGCGTCTTTCCAGGTTTTTCTGAAGTCAGCCTGTTCATCATTTCTTATAGCACAATAATATTCCATTACATTCATATACCACAACTCGCTCAGACATTTCCCAATTTATGGGCATCCTCTCAATTTCCAATTCTTTGCCACCACAAAAAGAGCTGCTGTGAATATCTTTGTACATGTGGGTCCTTTTCCTTTGATCTCTTTGGGATATAGCCCTAGAAGTGCTATTGCTGGATCAAAGGGTATGCACATTTTTGTAGCCCTATGGGCATAGTTCCAAATTGTTCTCCAAAATGGTTGGATCATTTCACAACTCCACCAACAATGTATTAGTGTTCCAATTTTCCCACATCTTCTCCAACATTTATCATTTTCCTGTTTTGTCATGTTGGCCAATCTGATAGGTGTGATGTGGTCAGATTGGTACTTTCTATTTGGGATTATTATCCATTTGATAGGGCCAAGGACTTGGATGTTAGGAACTTTCTCCTCTGGGTCTTTAGTAGCTATGGCTGTTGAAGGGAGGGAGGTGGATGCATAGCCTGCAGAAGCATTTGCCAGGTTGTATCTCCACAAGGGCTTCTTCCCTACACAGTGGCTTTAGGGGGCCAGGCTGGAAGCAGGGTTGGTAGTCTCGGGGCACTGCTATTGAGAAAATTTGGGTCAACAAGGAGGTGATGGTGGCACCTCCTCCTCTTTTGTCCTAAGGACTCTGCTACTTCGCTGGGCTGGCTTACCTGCCCCAGTGGTGGCAGATGGTCAATATAGTTTGAACTTTAGTAACAGTGGAGAGATTGTTGCATATCTAGCAGCTAGGTGGTGATCTGAGTTCAAATCTAGCATCAGATACTTAATAGCTGTGTGTCCCTAGGCAAACCACTTAACTTCTACCTGCCTCAGTTTTCTCATCTATACAATGAGGATAATAATAGCAGCTATGGTTGGTATGAGGATAAAATGAGATAATATTTTAAAGTGCTTTGCAAGCCTTACTTAGAGTGCTATAGAAATGCTATATAAAATCATTATCATAATTAGGAAATGGCAATGGGGGAAAAAGGAATAAGTTAAACCCTCCTGGCCCTAAGCATTAATGGACATAGAAGAGGTTGGAACAGACTTGCAAAGTATATTGAAGGAAGAGATCTTTTTTCAGAAAAAATCCAGTTTTCAGGTAGAACTGAGGTTGAAAGACTCTAGGGAAAGAATTAAAGATACAGGGTGTTTTTTTTGGTGGCACTGTTGAAGGGATGAGCAGAGGAGGATAAGAACTGTGGAGAAATAGAACCAAGGCAGATGAGGATAAAAGTTTCAGGACATGGAGAGCAGGGGAAGGGGATTTTTAAAAGACAGATACTACTTCTGAATAACAGAGATTAAAGGAGCAAGAGAATGGGATTTGCTAGCCTTGGGACAGTACCAAGTAGAAGCCAGTAGAGTAGGTGAGACTCTAGTTTCTGATTATATTCCAGGGACTGATAAATTTCTCATCATTTCTGTTCAAACAGATTTCTAGAGACACAGCATTCTGACAATGATTGATAAACAACGGGGGTGGTGCTGCCCCAAGTAACAAAAGGATGGTATCTTACCTCATCCTTACAAAGCATACAATAAGTCCATCATCAGCTCTGACTTGTAGCATTCCCATGGAGCCACGTTTAATGGCGCACACCATTTCCAAGCTGTAGCAGGATGCTAATTCATCTAGGAATGAAAGGTGGGAAGGGTGGATTGAAAGAGAGAGATGCCAAGAAAAGCAGCTGCATTTGTTAGAGGTCTGGAATCTCAAGTCTAGATGAAGGGAGCTGGTGAGAAGCAAAAATCCTCCTCCAGAAAATGTGAGAAAAAATAGATGCAATCTGGCATTTTTTTGTCAGGGAAATCAGCCACCTGCCCTCTCTTCTCTCTCTTGCCTCCTTTCATTTTTTAAAAACTGTATTTTCCTTTAAATCAGTTATCAGTTGAAAATCTATACCATTCCCTGACATTTGAATTGGCCATCTTTAAAGCTGTATAAGATTCTGTTATAGGCAAATAATATTATTTTTGGGAGCATGGATTTCTTTCCCTTAAATCTGCTTTATAAAGGTTAGGAGTAGTCATACTAGAGAAAGGAGGAATAAGGGAATAAGTATTTACGTAATGTTTATTATATACAAGGTACTGTGCTAAGAGCTTTTTACAAAAATTATCTCAATGATCCTTATCGTAACCTTGTGAGGTAGGTGAAATTAACACTGGTAAATTAAATCACAAGAGAAATCTTTATATGATGAAAATATTTCCAAGTCACAAACCTAGAGACCATAGCTGAAGTTGCCAAGCCTTTCTGAATGCCTTCACAACCGCTAAAAAAAGCCCCCTCATCAACATGTGGTTACCTAAAACAAGTCATAGCATGTCCATGCCTACTCTAGTCTTTCCAAGGCACTTCCTTTACATCAGATCATGATTCTCCCAGAAGCTGCTCCTACTGTTCTTCATGTGGAGATGTCATGCACATGTCATTTTCCAGTCATACCCCTCTCTCCCTACATCCCTTACCTCATTTTTCCTGAGTAGCTCCTCATTGGTAAAATGGTGGAACCCACTCATGCCCATCAAATCACTCTCCATTGACCTATGAGACCCACAACTTGGAATTCTTTGGAGATGGTACTATTCTGTGATTTTAAGCCATGGAGAATCAGCAGAATAATATTATATCTTTTCTTAAATGAGCTTTTGTTTCAAGGAGAAACTTGAGATAATTCAAAGCATAACACTTCCCCAAAGGTAATCTGGCCCCTTCTCTTCCTCAATTCTGGACTGAGCTCACTGTCCAACCACAGTGTCTGTCCCAAAAAATGTGTATTGATAAGCCAGCTCTATTAGTTAGCATCTAACTATACATTATAGTCTAGACAACAAACATTCTTTATCCACTTGGTTACTCCTGTGTGACTAATTAGGCCAAACTCATTTGAGCAATTATAGATCTCATTAAAGAGATGCTGTACTATTCTGGAGCTTGACATAATCAGTAAAATGTCTTCCACAAACAGGAGCACCTAGAAGATTTTATAATTTATAGGGAATCCTTCCATTTGGACTTGGCACCAAATATTTTTAACAATGTCTACCACCTTTGATAAGCATATTTCAATCAAAATACTGTTGAGCAGAGTTACTGTTATCACGTCTTTCAAGGAATCTTATATGATTTTGACTTAGGCATAGGAGAAACCTTGTTGGAAGAAAGCCTTTAAAGCAGTGTTTTAGTCTACCCAATCAAATACTTTTAAAAAATAGTCAGCAAATGACTAGCATGGTGGGATCTTATATTCTCTACACCTTGATGTAAAAATCTAGGATCATAAGATCATAGATTTAGAGTTGGAAGGGACCTCAGCGGTTTTTGAATCTGGCCTCCTCATTTTATATAGGGGGAAATGGAGGCTGTGAAGTGACTTGCTCAGAATATCATTTGAGAAAGTTTGCCTCTTCTCAGACCATAATTAAGGATGCCCTCCATATTTGTGTAGATAATCCTTAATTTTTTTTTAAAAAAATTGGTAAGTAGACTTGTAGGTCAGCAGTTGATACTTTTTGGTCACTTTTGGGGGGAATGAAATTTTTTTCAAACCTTTTGTATCCCTTTTTTTTCCTTCAAGTATCTTGACAATTAACTCTTCAGTGCCCTCAAAAGTGTATTGTATCCCACATGGACCATCTTTGGTTTGGTCCAGCTGTTCTTCCCCTTGTATTTTTCTTTAGTATGATTTCCATTTTTTTCTAGCATCATATGAAGTCTATGCTACTAGATTCTGTATGTAGTGGCTTCACAATCATTGACAGGGAAAATAATCTGCTTTTATAACCTACCCCTCCCAGGATCTTAAAAACTAGCTTGGGTCCTTTCTGCTCAATTTAATAACCCCCACTCCCACAGTGAATCCTCTTTGACAAAACCAAACAATTATACACTTGGCTATATGATACCACATTATAGTGGTGAAAAAGGACAATTTACTTGAAATTAAAATGCAGTATAATATAAGGAAAATACAGCAAGAGCAAATACTCAAACCTTTCCCTTTATCAAAGCAATCTACTGTCTGTACAGAAAATCCAAATCCTTTACTTCTACTTCCCATGATGCTCACAGTGCTATGAGCCAGGGAACAAATATAGCAAAAGGACCTGTTCTTCAGGTGAATACAGGGAAGACACTGAATCTGTGTCTGAGTTATCATCACTTCCTGTCACAGGAAATAGTCCTTTGGAAGGAGTGAAAACTACCCAGGGTGAGTGGAGAAGGTTATTGAGCTTAAAGTCTTTCCCCCACCAGATACAAGGACAAACTGAGAGCCTTCAACAGGCCTGATGCCTTCATAATCGAAAGACTGGCATCACAGGAGAAAAGCAGGAAGGAAAAAACCCTCAATGTTAACAAATCAGGCTGAGATTAGATATATTCTTAGGGAAGCCTCTTCTCATTGTCATTTCCTTCCTCTGCTTCTTCCTTTCTTCTTTTAAAAAATCCTAAACTTAGAAGTATCTCTCTGCTGTGTGTTTCATCTTCACTTTTCTTAATTCAGAGTTCCTTTGATGCCAAAGCCTTGTAGGATTATGGTAGACCTCTGGAGATAGCACTTTCATATAGAAATCTTGATGCATTTTTCTACTTTTTTTGGTGTTTTTTGTTCTCCTTCCAGTTCATTCCTTAAATGCATTTAGGATGATTTAGCTTAGTTGAGCCTCTCACCAAGCTTTCTATAAACTTGTTTTGCCTTCCTCCTTTTTTTCTCTGTTTTATGGGAAAATATTGCTCAATAATCTCTCACCATCCTCCTCCATAAGATTATCAAATGACTCATAAAATGATGTTTCTTTTGCTTGTGAATGAACTATAAAACTAGCTGTACCAACTCTTTTAATTGCTTCCCCAAGGAGAAACCATGAGCCATTCTTCCATTTATTTGCAACTTCATTTTGTCTTTTTGTTTTATTTGTAATGAAAAATTTAAGATTGTGTTAAAAGGCAAATTCTTTCTTTGGGCTTTTGTCCTGATTAAGGAGGCTGACTCAGAGAGGGTGCCATTGCTACAACTCACACTCTTGGGCTTCTGGGGGTAATCTAATGGGGGTAAATATACTCCCACTACTGTACACTGTAGCTCTAGAACTCTACCAGTGTGCATCCCCTTTAATGAGTCAGCCAGTTGGATTCCATTAACTCATAGTCAGAAATATTAAATAAACAGAAGGCAATGCTCTAAGAAAAATTATATCATGGCATTCCACTCAAAAACATGGGAGATACGTATACATATATATATATATATATATATATATGTATGTATATATATACATATATATATGTGTGTGTATATATATATTTTTTAATTTTTTTTTACTGATGTATATAGTGTTCATTGTGGGGAGAATGAGCACAAACTTGTAGAACCACAGCAAAGAGGCACATGAAAATGGAATATATAATCCCCAGGCTTTGATTTCCTTTGTCCACTTCAGGAGTACTTTGCATGGCAATATAGTGGTGGATAGGGCTGCCTGTCTGCTTTTATGCTTAGGTCATAACTCTTCTAGGTTGTCAAGGAAGCATTTCCATTACATCAGAAATCCTGAGCCTAGGATCTGCAGAGCTTTTCCTGGTATGTTCCTTTGGCAGATGGCAATGCAAGTTCTTAAGTCTGTTCCCAGAACTGATCCGAGTTATCTCTCAGTCCCATTTCTGAGGATTCTCCCTAGACCCTACTGTGATATCTGTTTTGGCCTATTTGGAGGTCTGGTTTTGAGCAATACTACTGATTCCATGTCGGGGCTTTTGTGTGAAATATCTTTATCTCATGGCAAGAAACCAAAATTCACATTTCTGCCAACCT
Organism: Phascolarctos cinereus; assembly: GCF_003287225.1. Lineage (NCBI taxonomy): Eukaryota > Metazoa > Chordata > Mammalia > Diprotodontia > Phascolarctidae > Phascolarctos > Phascolarctos cinereus. Next base: position 111,435,139 of record NW_027555736.1, on the reverse strand, counting down.
ACACACAACTAAGCAATATGCATTTGTCCCACCCTCAGTAAATAACTCTAGGTGTTAGGTTTCTCAGCAATCAACCTTAAAAACTCACATGCAAATTATGCATGTGCAAATTAATTGCTTGGAAACAGTCTACTTTGGCTCTTTTTATTCTGTCTTTTCTCTCTGGGCTACTTTTTCAATGTTTCTCTCACAACCATCCTTGCTTCTGCTACCTTTCTACTAATAAAATTGTCTAAATCAGAAACAGACACTACATTATGGTAGTAAAAAAACCAGGAAATAATGAGGGTGCCCATAAACTGGTGAATGACCAAACAAATTGTGTTTTATGAATGAAATGGGTTACAATTATGCCACAAGAAAGGATGAATATAAGGAATTCTGAGAAACATTGGAAGATATGAATGGATTCAGAGTTAAGTTAGCAGAATCATAATAATAATATACACATTAATGAAAATTAAAAGAGCACTAAAAGGCAGATTAACTCTAACAGTAATAATCAGTCTTGGTGCAGGAGAAGAAATGATGAAACACATTTCCTTGCTCTTTCTGTAGATATGAAATGCTGCATATCCAGTCAAATGTAGTCATTGTGTCATTGGGTTTTCCTTCATAACTGAGTCAAATTTATAACAATATGAATCATTCTCCATTTGATAAATGGTCAAAGGAACTGGCAGTCATATGAAAAAATACTCTAATTCATTATTGATTAGAGAAATGCAAATTAAAACTTGGGGAGTAGAGGAGGAATCTAGAGGGTGAATATGAAAATGATGGTTATGTTTCCACATTATCAGTTTTTTGCTGTTTCTGGATATAACAATGCTTTCTATTTTAAGTAAATTATTATATTAGCATAAGTCTTAAAGTCAGTCGGTTCAATAAATTGGCCAGCACAGGAAACAACTCAAGGGAATTGGGGGTTTTTGGTACCATTTGGGACTTGTTACACTTTCACCAAGAGGGCCACAGAGAATTAATTTACTTATTCAGTGCCAGAGCAATCAAACTACCAAAGAATTATTTTATAAAGCTAGAAAATATTATAGCAAAATTCATCTGGAAGAACAAAAGGTCAAGAATATTAAGGGAATCAATGCAAAGAGAAAATGTGAAGGCAGATGGCCTAGCACTACCAGATTTCAAACTACATTACAAAGTGGTAATCATCAAAACAATTGGTATTGACTAAGAAATAGAGTGCTGGATCAGTAGAATAGATTAGGCATATGATACACAACGGTAAATGACCATAGTAATCTAGTGTTAGATAAACCCAAAGACCCAAGCTTTTGGGAGGCAAGAACTCACTATTTGATAAAAATTACTGGGAAAATAGGAAAGCAGCTTGGCAGAAACTAGACGTAGACCAACATCTCACATCATATACCAAGATAATGTCAAAATGGGTACATGATTTAGACATAAAAGTGTGATATAAGCAAATTAGGGGAGGATGAAAAATGTTGCCTGTCAGATCTATGGAGGGAAGAATTTATGACCAAACAAGAGATAAAGAGGATCATAGGAAGTAAAATGGTTAATTTTGATTGCATTAAATTAAATGGCTTTTGTTCAAGCAAAACCAGTGAAGCCCAGATTAGAAGGAAGACAGGAAACTGGGGGGAAAATTTTTACAGCAAGTTTCTCTGATACAGGCCTCATTTCTCAAATATATAGGGGAATGTATCAAATTTATAAAAATAAGAGCCAATCCCCAATTAATAAAGAGTCAAAAGATATGAACAGGCAGTTTTCAGAAGAAGAAATCAAAGCTATTTATAATCCTGTAGGAAAATACTCTAAATCACTATTGATTAGAGAGCTACAAATTAAAATAATTTTGAGTTAACACTTATCAGATTGGCTAACATGATAGAAAAGGAAAATGGCAAACACTGGAGGTGATGTGAAAAATTGGGATGCTAATCACTATTGATGAAGTTATGAACTGGTCCAACCATTCTAGAGAACAATTTGGAACTATGCACAAAGGGCTCAAACTGGGGATATCTTTTGACTCAGTGATTCCACTACTAGGTCTGTATCCCAAAGATATCAAAGGAAAAGGACTTATATGTACAAATATATTTATAGCAGCTCTTTTTGTGGTGGCAAAGAATTGGAAATCAAGGGGCTACCCATCAGTCGGGGAAAGACTGAACAAGTTATGATATGTGGTTGTGATGGATAACTATTGTGCTATAAGAAATTGTGAGGGGCCAGAGCCAAAATGGCAGAGTAAAGACAAGGTCTCACCTGAGCTCTTCCAAATTCCCCTCCTCAAAACATTAAAATAATGCCTCAAAATGAATTCTAAAGTGACTGAACCAACAGAATGATAGGGTGAAACAATTTTCCAGCCCAAGACAATTTAGGAGGTCAGCAAGAAAGGTCTGTCTCACTAGAGTAAGAGTAGAGTACTGTCTAGCACAGGCTGTGCCAACATAAGCTGTGCCCCCAACAAACCAGCAGTAAACCTTGGAGGCAACTGGATCAGTGGAGATAGCAGTTTCCTGAGCTCTCAGCCCACAGACAGTAAGGGGGTTGGAAAACTGGTCAGAAGGAAATAACAGGAGACCCTTTGCCGACACTGAGTGCAGGACTCTGCTTCATTGCCCATGTGTGATGAGGAATACTAGCAGGAGCAGGGATCCTGGTCACAGTTCCAGGGCATAAAAGAGTTGGGATAGTGACCTCTCCATCCCGAGAGAAGAGCCCAATTATAACACAAAATTGAAAATTTAAAAAAAAAGGCTGGAAAAATTAGTAAACATAAAAAGGGACCTTTCTATAGAAAGTTACTATGATGACAGAGATAATCAAAATACAAACTCAGAAGACAATAAGATTAAAGCAGCCACATTCAAAACCTCAAAGAAAAATGTGAATTGGTCTCAGGCCTTGGAATAGATCAAAAAGGGCTTTTAAAAATCAAATAAGCAAGGCAGAGGAAAAATGGGGGGGGGGAATTAAAGTAATACAAGAAAGCATCAACAGCTTGGTAAAGGAGGCACAAAAAAAATTGAAGAAAGTAATACCTTAAAAAACAGAATAGGCCAAATGTTTAGAAGCACAAAAATTCACAGAAGAGAAGAACTCCCTAAAAAGCAGAATTGGCCAAATGGCAAAAGAGATACAAAAATTTACCAAAGAAAAGAACTCCTTAAAAAGTAAAATTGTGCAAATGGAAGCTAATGACTGCATGAGACATCAAGGAACAATAAAACAAAATCAAAGGAATGAAAAAAATAGAAGAAAATATGAAATATCTTATTGGAAAAACAACTGACCTAGGAAATGTAGATCCAGGAGAGATAATTTAAGAATTATTTGACTACCTGAAAGCCATGATAAAAAAAAAAGAACCTAAACATCAGTTTTCAAGAAATTATCAAGGAAGGCTGCCCTGATATCCTAGAACCAGAGGATAAAATAGAAATTGAAAGAATTCACTGATCATCTCCTGAAAAAGATTCCAAAATGAAAACTCACAGGAATATTACATAGCCAAATTCCAGAGCTCCCAGGTCAAGAAGAAAATATTGTAAGCAGCCAGAAAGAAACAATTCAAATATCATGGAGCCATAGTCAGGATCATACAAGATTCAGCAGCTTTTATATTAAAGGATTAGAGGACTTGGATTACAATCAAGAATCACCTACCCAGCAAAACCGAGTATAATCCTTCAGGTGGGAAAATGGACACAATGAAATAGTGGACTTTCAGGCATTTCTGATGAAAAGACCAGAACTGAATAGAAAACTTGACATTCAAACACAAGACTCAAGAAAAGCACAAAAAGGTAAACAGGAAAGAGAAATCATAAGAGATTCAATAAAGTTAAAACTTTCTATATCCTACATGAGAGGATGATACTTGTAACTCATAAGCACTTTTTCTTTATTAGGGTAGTTAGAAAGAGTATATATAGACAGAGGGCACAGGTGTGAATTGATTATGGTAGGATGATATGACGGGATGAAAAGGGGATGCACTGGGAAGGAAGGGAGAGGTAGAATAAGGTAAATTATCTCACATAAAAGAGGCATAAAAAAGTTTTCACAGGAGAGGGGAAGGGGTGTGGTGGCAGGTAATGCTTGAATCTTACTTTCATTAGAATTGGTTCAAAGAGGGAATAACAAACACTCAGTTGGGTATACAAATCTGTCTTACCCCACAGGGAAGTAGGAGGGATAGGAGGAAAGGAGAGAGAAAAAAGAGAGATAAACAAAGGGGGAAAGCACGTTGGAAAGAAATAAATAGTAATCATAATTGTGAATGGGAATGGAATGAACTCACCCATAAAAAAAAGCAGACACCAGAGTAGATAAAAAACAAGAATCTTACAATATGTTGTTTACAAGAAACACACAGAGAGACACAGAGAGTAAAAGTGAAGGATTGGAGGAGAATCCATTATGCTTCAGCTGAAATTAAAAAAAGAAAACCCAAGACAAGCAAGCAGAGGCAGCAATCATGATCTCAGACAAAGAAAAAACAAAAATAGATCAAATGAAAAGAGATAAGCAGGAGGGGCAGGTAGGTGGTGCAATGGATGAAGCACCAGCCCTGGAGTCAGGAGGACCTGAGTTCAAATCTGGCCTCAGACCAAACACTTGACACTTACTAGCTATGTGGCCCTGGGCAAGTCATTTAACCCCAATTGCCTTAAAAAAAAAAAGATTAGCAGGGAAAGTACATTTGCTAAAAGGTACCAGAGACAATGAAGTAATATCAATACTAAACACATATGCACCAAATGGCATATCATCCAAATTATTATAGGAAAAGTTAAATGAGTTATGGGAGGAAATAGACAGTAAAACAATACTAGTGGGGGACCTCAACTTGCTACTTTCAGAACTAGATAAATCTAACAAAAATAAATGAGAAAGAAGTTGAAGAAATGAAAAGAATTTTAGAAAAGTTAGATATGATAAACCTCTGGAGAAAATTGAAAAGGAATAGGAAGGAATATACCTTTTTCTTAGTGGTACATGACACTTACACAACAATTGACCATATATTAGAGCATTAAAACTTCACAACCAAATGCAGAAGAACAGAAATATTAAATCATAATGGAATCATGCATAATCAGATCATAATTCAATAAAAATTACATTCAACTAAGGGCCAGGGAAACATATATTAAAAATTAATTGAAACTAAATAATCAAATCATAGAGAATGAGTGGATCAAAGAAGAAATCATACAAACAATCAGTAATTTCATTAAAGAGAATGACAACAATGGGACAACATACAAAAATTTATGGGATGCCATCAAAGTAGTACTTAGAGGAAAACATATCTGAACATCAATAAAATAGAGAATGATCAGTTCAATGAATTAGGCATGCAACTAAAAAAAATCTAGAGAAAGAAAAAATAAAAAATCCCCAGTTAAACACCAAATTGGAAATCAGGATTAATAAAATTGAAAGTAAGAAAACCATCAAACTAAGAAATAAAACCAGGAGCTGGTTTTGTGGGAAACAATAACAACAACAACCATGACAACAACATTAAAATAGATAAGCCATTGGTTAATTTAATTTTGTTTTTGTCTTGGGTTGAGCAATGCAGGTTAAGTGACTTGCCCAGGATCACACAGCTAGTAAGTGTTATGTGTCTGAGGTGGGATTTGAACACAGGTCCTCCAGGGCTGGTGCTCTATCCATTGCGTCACCTAGCTGCCCTCTGGTTAATTTAATTTTACAAAAAGAAAGAACAAAACCAAATAACCAGCCTCAAAAATGAAAAGGGTAAATTCACCACCAATGAGATGAGATTAAAGAAGTTATTACAAGCTATTTTGCCCGACTGTATGCCAATAAATCTTACAATCTAAGTGAAATAGATGAATATTTTTTAAAATGTAAATTGCTCAGAAGAGGAAATAGAATACTTAAATAATCTCAGAAATCTCAGAAAAAGAAATGGAATAAGTCATAAATGAGCTCCCTAAGAAAAAATCCCCAGGACCAGAAGGATTCACAAGTGAATTCTACCAAACAAAGAATGATTAATTCCAATACTATATATAGTTTATTTGGAAAACTAAGCAAAGAAAGAGTCCTTCCAAATTCCTTTTATGACACAGATATGGTGCTGATACCTAAACCAAGTAGAGCAAAAATAGAGAAAGAAATCTATAGGCCAATTTCCCTAATGAAAATTAATGCAAAAATTTTAAATAAAATACTAGCAAGATTATAGCAATATATCACAAAGATCATACACTAATCACCAGGTGGGATTTATACCAGGAATGCAGAGCTGGTTCAACATTAGGAAAACTATCAGCATAATTGACCACATCATGAAAAAACCAACAGAAATCATATTATTATCTCAATAGATGCAGAAAAAGAACTTTTGACAAAATACAACAATTGCTCCTATTAAAAACACTAGAAAGCATAAGAATAAATGGAGTTTTGCTTAAAATGGTAAGTAGCATCTATAGAAAGCCATCAGAAAACATTGTCTGTAATGTGGACAAGCTAGAAGCCTTTCCAATAAGATCAGGGGTGAAGCAAGGATGACCATTAATCACCACTGTTATTCAATATTGTACTAGAAATCAAAACTGTCTATAATTATATGAAAAAAAATGCTCAAAATCATTATTGATTAGAGAAATGCAAATTAAAACAACCCAGAAGTACTACCTCACACCTATCAGATTGGTTAATATGACAGAAAAGGAAAATGAGAAATGTTGGAGAGGATGTGGGAAAATTAAGATACTAATGCTCTGTTGCTGGAGTTGTGAACTGGTCCAACAATTCTGGGAGCAATTTGGAATTATGCCCAAAGGGTTGTAAATCTATGCATACCCTTTAACCCAAGAATACCACTACTAGGTGTATGTCTCAGAGAATTTTTTTTTACAAAAGGAAAAGGATCTATTAGGACGAAAATAGTTATAGCAGTTCTATTTTGTAGTGGCAAAGAATTGGAAATTGAGGGAATGCTCATCAATTGGTGAGTGGTTGAACAAGGTGTGGTATATGATTGTAATAGAATACTGTTGTGCTATAAGAAATCACAAGCAGGATGCTTTCAGAAAAACCTGGAAAGACTTACATGAACTGATGCAAAGTGAAGTGAGAAGGATCAGCAGAACTTTGTATTTAGTAACAGCAATATTGCACAATGATCAAGTGGGAATGACTTTTCTGTTCTCAGCAATACAATGATCCAAGGCAATTCCAAAGGAATTATGATGAAAAATGCTACCTACATCCATAGAAATAACTGATGGAGTCTGAATGCAGATTAAAGCATATTATTTTTCATCTTCTTCATTTTTTTGTATTTCTTTTATCTGTGTTTTCTTTCCCAACAGGATTAATATGGAAACATGTTTTGCATGATTGCACATCTATAACCTGTATCAAATTGTTCGCCATCTCAGGGAAGGGGAGGGAAGGGAAGAAGAGAATTTGGAACTCAAAATTTTAAAAAAATTAATTACTTTTACATTTAACTAGAAAAAATAAAACATTATTTAAAATTTTTTAAAAATGATGAGCTGAATGGTTTCAAAAAAAAAAACCTGGGAAGACACATAAGCTGATGTAAAATGAAGTGAGCAGAACCAGGAGAACACTGTACACAATAACAGCAATATTATAATGATGATTAACTGTGAAAGACTTAGCTACTCTGATCAAGATGATGATTCAAGATAATTCCAGAGGACTTATGATGAAAAATTCTATCTACTTCCAGAGAGAACTGATGAAGTGCAGATTAAAGCATACTTTTCCCACTTTCTTTATTTTTCTTGCTCCCCTTTTTTTGTTGTAGCATGGCTAATATGGAAATATATTTTGTATGCTTTCACATGTGCAATTCATATCATATTGCTTATTTTTTTAATGGGTGGGGAAGGGGTGGGAGGGAGGGAGAGAATTTGGAACTCAAAAGAGTTTAAGAACTGATTGTTAAAAATAAATAAATGATGTATTTTTTAAAGAGGACCACAGAGATATAGGATATAGATATAGCACAAAGATATAGAAAAATGAGCAGCTTTGATTCCCAGTCTCTTAGTTCCTGGCAACCCTAAATCACTTCATGCTTATTTTCTATACTTCCAATGTAATGGGAATCAAACAGGGCATATACAACTACTATTCCCTTCCTGATTCCAACCAACTGTATTTTCTAGCTAAGGGCTGAGGTGCTTTGGGAATGAAAAAGTTCTTGGTTGATTCTGGTGACTCAGCATTAAAGGGCACTTTGGGAATGATGAAGTAGTCCCCTTACTGATCATTGAGTAGGAAGAGCTGAAAACTCAGAGAATTTTTAAAAAGAGAGTGACTGCCTTGGCTCTTTCTTCCTTTAGCACCTCAGTTGGTATCATATAAGTCCAAGGCTTCCCATGAAGTGGGGGAAATTGACTTTTCTACACCGTATCTTGATGACTCCTCCCACCTAATTTTTAGAGCAGAATATAATGATACATTATTGTGCTGTAAGAAATTACAAGCTTGGGGTGGGGGGGAGGCAGTGGATAAAGCACTGGCCCTGAAGTCAGGAGGACCTGAGTTCAAATCTGGCCTCAGACCAAACACTTGACACTTACTAGCTGTGTGACCCTGCGCAAGTCACTTAACCCCAATTGCCTAATAAAAAAAAGAAATTAAAAAAAAAAGAAATTACAAGCTTGAAGGATTCAAAGAAACTCAGGAAGATTTGTATGAACTGATAAGAAGTGAAATGTGCAGAACTAAAAATATAGTTTACATGATGAACATAACAACGCAAAGGAAAACTACTCTGAAAGACTTCAGAGCTCTGATCAATCCAGTAACCAATTGTGGCCTCAAAAGACAGGTAATGAAGCATATCTCCCATCTCTTGGCAGAAAGGGGTTGGTTAAAAGGCATAAAATGAGGCATGTATTTTCAGACAATCAATATGTTCACATGTTTTGCTTGATTATACTTACTTGTTATAAGGGAAGGCTTATGGGGAAGAGAGGGAGGTAACTAAGTAGATAAGATAGAGAAACAAAAAAAGGTAAAAGAGCACCAAGAAAACATTTTTTAAAATATACAGTAGTAAAGTTTGCATTTGCTCCCTTGGCATTTGGGCATTTTGGGAACGACAAGACCTCTAGATACTTATCATGACTCAGTGCTGAAAGGCACTTTTGGGATGATATTAAGAAAAAACACGTTAATGAAAGAAACAAAGTCAAAAAAGAAGCTAAAGGCCCAGGTTCAAGCTCATCTAGTTTGGTACCCATGCTCTAAAAATCATGTTGGAGCAGTCACCATGATTGGGTGTAGTGCAACAGTTTAAATCAGCAGTAGACCTGGAGTCAGAAAGACATGAGTTCCAATCCAGCCGTAGATATTTACTACCTGTATTACTATGGGCAAATCCCTTAACTGCTGTCTGCCTCAGTTTTCTCCATTGTAAAATGGGGATCATTATAGTACCTACCTTCCAGGGTGGTTGTGAGGATCAAATGAAACAATATTTGTGAAATGCTTAGCTCAGTGCCTGGCATATAAGCTCTTGATAAATGCTTATCCCTTTCTCTCCTCTTTCCTTTCTCTTAGAATTTTGGGACATATGACCAGTAATGATTATGTTGCTCTCATTCAAAGGATACTTATATTGTATTGAATTTGGGGTATAATTCCAAGTTGTTTTCCAGAATGATTGGAGCAGTTCACAGTACCATCAAGAGTGCATTAGTATGCTGGTCCTTCTATACCCTTTCCAGCTCGTTTAATTTTTGGTCACCGTTGCCAATCTAATTGCTGAGTTGTTTTATTTTGCATATCTCTTATTATTAGTGACTTGTTGAATTCTTTCCCAGAATTGCTAATAGCATGTGTTTCTTTATTTAAAAATTGCCTATTCATAACCTTGATCACTTACCTATTATAGAATGGTTCTTGTTCTGTTGTATTTGTATCAGTTTCTATAAATCTTATATATCAGACCTTATCAGAAAATTTTGCTGTGAGGTTTTTCTTATTCAACTGCTCTTCTTATTCTAATTGCATTATTTTGCTTGTGCAAAAGCTTTTCAATTTTAAATACCCAAAATCATCTATTTTGTCATCTATTGTTATCTCCAACCATTATTTAAGAACTCTTCCCTTAGCCATTGTTGTACAAAGTAATTCCTTCCATTCTCTTCTAATTTTTTTTAATGATATGACCTTTTATATTTAGTTCATGTATCCATCATCTTTAGTTTAAGATACTGATATAATTCTAATTTATCAGATTGTTTTCCAGTTTTCTCAGCAGCATTTGTCTTATAGAGAGTCCTTATCCCAGTAATGGAACCCTTGGGTTTATCAGACACTTAAACTAATATGTTTGCTTCTGGGTCTTGCCTACCTAATCTGCTCGATTGAGCAACTTTTCTTTCTCTTCTTATTTAAAAAACCAATACTAAGTTATTTTGATGAATACTACTTTATCATACAGTTTGCTATTTGGTAATGGTAGGACCCCCTCATTTCTGCTTTTTTTCCATTATTTCCCTTGAGATTCTTGACCTTGTGTTCCTCCAAAACAATTTTTTTTAATATTTTATCTTGTTCTCTAAAATAGTTTGATTGGTATGGCATTAAATCTGTAATTAATTTATTATATTGAGAGAGCACAACCATGAATAATTAATATTTCTCCAAATTATTTGTCTTTACTTAATTTTTAAAGAGTATTTTATAACTACAGTAAAGTCCTGAGTATGTCTTAGTAGGTTGATTCCCAGATAAACATTTTGTGGTTATGTTGAATTTGTTTTTTCTGTTCCTGCAGGGTTCTGTTAGTAACATAGAAAAACTGATGATTGTGTAGGCTCATTTAGTATCCTGTTACTATGCTGAGGTTATTGTTTCAATGAATTTTTAGTTGACTCTTTTTAGGGTTCTATAAGCAAACTATCTTATCACCTGAAAATAAGAATAATTTTGTTTCCTTTTTGTTTATGCTTATTACTTCAATTTCTTTATCTTGTCTTATCGTAAAAGCTAGCTTTTCTAGAACTATATCAAATAATGGTGGTGACAGTGGACATCTTTACTTTATCCCTAATTTTATTGGAAAAGACTTTGGTGATTCTCCATTACGGATAAGCTAGCTCTTGGTTATAGGTAGATATTATTGATCATAGTAAAGAGAGCTCCACTTATTCCTAAGCTTTTTAGTGTTTAAAATATAAATAAGTATTGCATTTTGCTGAAAAAATTTTTTTTCTGTACTTGTTGATATAATCATATGCTTTTTTTTCTTTTGGTGAGGCAATTAGGGGTAAGTGACTTGCCCAGAATCACACAGTTAGTGAGTCTTGTGTGCCTGAGGCTGGATTTGAATTCAGATCCTCCTGACCCCAGGGCTGGTGCTGTATCCACTGTGCCACCTAACTGCCCCTGCTTTTTTTTTTTAAACAGGTTTTGTTATTTCTTCCTTGGTCTCTCTAAGTATGACATGGATACCAGTGGATTCCAGGGATATGGAGCACAGAGGAGCATATTGATTATTCACTCTTATTACATCATTAGCCCATCTCTTTTTTCAGTCATACATTTCTCTGGTGACACAAATCATGGAGACTTTAAGGAAAATTATGGTACAAACAAGTCATAACCATAGATCTTCTCCAAAAGACAAAATATTTATATTTTCATTTATTTTTTCAGTGCTTTAAAATTACTTTGGATATTCATAAAAACCTTCCAGTAACTAAACTTAGCACATTACCCCATTGCCATCTTCATGTAGCAAAAGTTTAAGTGATCATCCACTGATCTAACATCAGAGCTCACTTTGCTGATGGTTTTGTTTGTTAGGAGCAATGTGTCAAGCCCTCTGACCTACCTCGTATTTACTTTGTTTATTTGTAATTACTTATATGTATACAAGTTATTTCCTCTGATAGAATATGACATGCTGTTTTTTTCATCTTTAGTGCCAGGCAAAATTCCTAGCACGTAGTAGGTTTTATTGACTCATTAGTTAGTCCTTTGAATTATAGAACAGTGCTGTATGATGCTAGTAAGGCAGATATCGAAAATTTTATAGGAGAACAAATATCTTCCCCCTACTCCCATCCTGATTCCTTTATCATGGGATAAGGGATCTTTATCATTCAAACTTTAACTAATTGCCTGGATATAAACTCATTACTTGTTCTGATGTACAGTACCTCCTTGACCCTTACAAGCTTTTGGTTTTCTGATCTCTCCCTTCCTCTAACCTTACTTGTCTACCTGTCTCTTCAAGTAGTGCCTACATCCCTGGGCTCTTAGTTGCCCTAAGTTACCATCATCCATTCCCTGATGTATATTATTGAGGAAAAAAAGAGATGAATACCCAACAGAGTGCACTATAAGATACAATAAGCTGTTTTATTACATTACAGATTCCCTAAAGGCATATGTGCCTCATATTTTGCTTACATGCTTCCCATCATTTTATTTTTAAATCAAACAATTTCAGAAATCGATGGGGCATCATAATTAGAAAAAACAGTATGTTATACCTGTGGAAATGATGTTTTGATATCTCTATTATTTTAAACACAACCAAACGAGCACACCTCCTGTTTCTGAATGCAGGGGTTTGATCCGGCCTTCTGCACACCATGATAGATTCAACTGATTCATTTCTGAAGACAGTAGGAAGCACTTAGTTTTTATCTGCTTTAGGAAAAAGGTGCTGCATGTCAATTAAAAAATATTTTTATTTATTTCTTTTGTTTTTAGATCAACTTTCTCTCCCATTACATCCCTCCCCACACCACCATCCAGCAAAACACCCTTTGCAACATTAATAAAGAAAGAAAGTTACCCTACCAACACACCAGCTGCATCTGGCAGCGTACGGTGTTACATGCTCTTTACAAAGAGAGTAAAGCAGTATACTATTCTCTGGGGTCAAACTTGGTCATCATAACTACATAGAGTTCTTTCTCTTTACGACACCATACATGTTGTTTTCCTAGTTCTCTTTACTTCCTTCTGCATTAGTTCATTTAAGGTTTTCATGTTCTTCTGAATTCATCATATTCCTTATTTATTACTGTACAATGATATTACATGACATCCTTATTCATTGTTCAGCCATTACCCAATTGATGAGCTTCTAGCTACATACCAGTTTAATGGAGTTGGTCTCCCTTAGCCTGATGAGCTTCCTAGGATTGGTGGCCTCTCTTTGTGATACATTGGGTAGATGACATTATTGAATCTTTCAGACCCCTTTCACTGTGACCTTGAGAGTTGGATATCAAATAGAGTTCTGAGTGTTAGAAAGAGCCGCAAAAATACTTTGAAAATTCACAAAAGACAGGTAAACATAGAAAATAAGACCAGAATCAGCTCTTTTTCATTGATCACTAGAATGTAAAATTCAAGGAAAAGCTTTTAGCACACTCATTGTGTGGACAGAAAAATGGTATTTTTGTTTTGAAAAATATTACTTCAATTAAAGAAGTTGTTTTAGTTAACATGCTTTTAATTTTAAAACCCCTATATAAAGATAGTTTTAATTTTAGAGATGCTAAATCTTCAAGATATCATCCTGGAATAAGAATAGTAAATTCTTTTTGGATAGTGTCTGTGAAAACACTCGTGTATCTTAACTTTTTTTTATTTAAGTTGGTTGCTTGAAACTCAAGATTGCATGGAGTAGGGAAAGAACCATTCCATGTGGAATCTTAGGTCCCTTCAAGTTCTAAATCTGTTACCCTAGTTATATTAGCTGTGCACTGGTTATATGACCTTGGGCAAGTCACTTAACCTCACTGGGCCTCAGTTTCTTTATCTGTAAAATGCCAAAGTCCCTTTCAGATCTAGATCTATGAGACTATTTGAAATAGCTATGTTGTAAATTGGTCAAAATAGACCACACACTAACTTAGCTTACTTTTTGGAGGGTTAGTTTTGTTGCTATACAGCACAAATTAATCCATAACTGTTAGCAAAGGGCTGGTTATATAATTTGGATACTCAGCAGTCAGACCTCCTGAATAACATCCACAACATATTTCAAAGTTGTTTAACAAATATATACTTGCTAAAGCAATTAAAGGAAATTGTACTAGTGAGTTAATGGAGCTCACGTAAGCAGCTGAGCTCATCCAAGCACTGGATTGACAATTTGGCCATAGCATACATGTAGGAAATATATTTATAGAACCTCTATCTGTGGTGGCAAAAATTTTGACTGATAGAGTATCCATCAGTTAGGGAATGACAACAAATTGTGATATACAAATGTGATGGAATACTATTGTGCTGTAAGAAATCATGTAAGGGGCAGTTTTAGAGAAACCTAGGAAAGCTTGTGTGAACTGATCCTGAGCAAAGTGAGCAGAACCAGGAGAACAGTTTACGTAATAACAACAATACTGTAAAGGTGAACAACTTTGAATGACTCAGGAACTCTGATAAACATAATGACCAACCACAAAGAAGCAATAGACCTAGCATGAAGATTGAGACTTTTTTTTTGGACATGGCCAATGTGGGAATTTGTTTTCCTTCACTATACAAATTTGTAACAGGTGATTTTGTTTTTCTTGTTTTTTCAATGAGGGGAAGGAGGTAGGAGGGAGAGAAGGTAGATCTTTCTTTGAAAAAAATTAACTTAAAGATAAAAAGATAATCTGGTCATAAAATATGTTTGTCAGTACAGACAGAATATGTTCTTCCTTTGGAATATGGGGGGGGAGGGGCAGAAGGGAAGGAGAAATTGAAAAAGCTTATTTTAGCCATATCACCTTGGACCAATCATTTAATTGCTCTGAGCCTGTTTCCTCATCTGATACCTACCTCACTGGGTTGCTTTGAAGACAAAATCAGAATGCATATAAAGTGCTTTGCAAACGTTAATGTGCTATATAATAGTAAGTGGTCATCATTTTTTTCTAATCTATTATTTAAAAAGAAAGTGATTTGGTTGCCTAGCCTAGCATTTCAAGGTTTTGTTTTTGATCTGGCTAAAAACTTAAAATAAATGATTGAATTTTAAAAACTAGCACCAATTAAAAGTGAAATAGTCCAGTACTCCAATAGTTCATAGACCTGTGGTTTATTTGATATGGGTCTTCCTTCCATGGGTACAAATTATAATCCATTTATGCCTATTTATCCTGTTTATGTCCATATCCTCCTATAAATCTCTCACAGAGTCCACCGAAATGTGATGGAGACTTTTTATATGTATTTGTGCATGGGAGAAAAAAAGATCCAAATCCATAAGGTTTTTTTTTCCTTTTAGTTAAATATAACAACAGAAATACACTAACACCTCGTTCATTTAGTATCTTTGGGGAATGGACCTCTTTATAGAATTGAAGGTGTGTGACTTTGGGCAAAAATATTTTTATTTGAAATATTTTAATAGAAATCTTCTGTTGACAATACACATACAAGAAAATACATAAAAGAACATTGTGAACATCATTTATTTTACTATGCTGCAATACAGTAATATCCTTTGGGCCTATGGTGATTAAATAGGACTGTTTCCCTTCTATACTAAATGGGTCCAGACCCCTATTTCTTCACACAGAACTTCACATGCAGAATATCAGAGGTGAGAAGAGCCTCCTAGACCATTTAGTCCATCCCATATCTAAGCAAGAATCCCTTTTATAACATACTTAACAAGTAGTCATCCACCTTTTGCTTAGAGACCACCAGTAAGGGAAAACCCAGTACCTCAGAAGGCAGCTCTTTCCACTAAGGATAGCTCTGATTATCAGGTGATTTTTCCTTATATGAAGCCTAGACTTATCTCATCACTGCTTCTGACCATTGCAGTTCCACCTTCTGGGGCAGAGAAGAACAAGTGTAATCCTTTTTCTATGTGATAGCCCTTCAGATACTTGAAGACACAGCCTCACAGCCTTTCCGTTCTTTCTGGTCTTCTCTAGGGTAGACATCCTTAGTTCCTTCCACACACTCTCATGATGGGAACTCAAGGCCATTCACCACTTTGGTTGCCCTCCTCTGACCCAGAACTGAATGCAACACTCTAGATGTGGTCTGATTATGGCAGAGAACAGTGATGCTACCAACTCTATTAATACAGCCTAAATTTGTTTACTGTTTGTGATTGCTGTATCTCACTGCTGACTCCTATTGAACTGTGGTCCATGAAAAACCCCAGATATTTTTCAGATTTTTTTTCTTTTGACCTTGTGTCTGCTTAAAATTTTTCTACCTAATCTTTCAATCTTAGGCTATGAGGTATTAAGCTCTGTCTGTAACAATAGGCCACCCCTAAAAACCTTTTTCCTAATCTTCTGCTTTTAGTTTATGATGTATTGAGAAACCAGATAACCAAGTTTCTTGAAATTATGTTTAAAGTAAGAGTAAATATGTGTTGAGTGAGGGCCTAAGAGGGTCTCCTATGAATAAAGCCGATGAGCTTTATTGCTTAGATTTGAGGCAACTATTTTGACTGCTCACGAGACTTTGAAATTTTCTTTCTTGATTCTTGACAGTGTTGAAAGGGAAGAATCAATTGTGGGAGTGGAAATGATAAAAAACCTTAGCTCTTAAGACATGTAAGAAAGGAGGAGAGAAGATCAAAGCACAGCTTGATATACACTCAAAATTATGAAAGAGCAGTTTTCCAAGGGTTCAGAAAAGGATAGGTAGGATTTCATTCTAGAGGGGAAGTCAACCTAGGTAAGATAGGAAACTCTCAAGAATAAGATTCCAAAAACACAAGGAAAACAAATCTAATGAGGAGAGAAAATGGGAGTTATTTTAAGAGATGAAAGTGGATGCAAAACAATTCACCAACCAGCTTAATTTTTTGAAAAATTGTACAGAAGGTGGAAATAAGCCCAAGTAGCAGAGAATGAATATAAAAGCACATCTTAGAAAAATGTCAGGAGTACCAACTCTCACAGTGAGATTTAGCTTAAGCTAAAGAAAGTTAAGGACAGCAAAAAAAGGTTTTCTAAAACTATATTGGGGAAAGAGGATTAAAGATGGGAGAACTGCTGCTACTTAAGGTAGATAGGAAGAAGATAACTGAGAGTAGGAAAAAAACAGAACTGCTCAATTTTTAATTTTCTTTCTCTCTCTCTCTCCTTTCTTTCCTTTCCTTCCTTCCTTCCATTCTTCCTTCCTTTTTTTTAAAAAAAAAAAAAAAGAGAATGACTTTTGGATTGAACAGGACAGAACAAAAATGGCCAATAGGGAGTTGATACCCAGGATCAATAAGTAGACAGTAAGAGAATACCAAGCTACCTTTGATGAATTCAAGCCACGTGGCCAAAATGCGCTACATCCTTACATACTTAAAGAATTGGCAAGGACAATTGCCAAGCCACTGTCAATTATATTTGAAAAATCTAGGAGAAAAGGAGAGGTGCTGGGAATGAAGGGCAAAAGTCTAATTTTCAAAAAAGAGGAAAAAGAATAGAGTATGAAAAAAGGATAGGTCAATGAGCATGATTTTGATTCCTGACAAAATTCTGGAACAAAGTTATTAAAGAAGTGGTTTCTGAACATCTAGAAGAAGGAAGCAAAGATTATGATGTGCCAGTACGGTGTCATCAAGAGCAGATCATTTCAGGTTAACTTTCTTTCTTTTTTTGACAGGATGACTAAACCAATAAAAAAAAAAGGGGAATGCTATAGGGATACAGTTTACCCAAATTTTAGCATTGAATTTGATAAAGTAGCTTACGCTACTCTGGTAGAAAAATAGAAGGAGACGTGTGATGGTTGAAAATACAATTTGATGAATTCAGAACTAGTTGAATGTCTTGACTCAAGATTCTTCATTGATGGTTCATTGTCACCTTGGAAAGAGGTCTAAGTTGGTGTGCTCTAGGGATCTGTGCTTGCCTTGAAAAGAAGTCTCCAGTGGAAGATCCCAGGGATCTGTGCTTGGCTCTGAATAGTTCGTGCTTGTCAAATTTGTGTATGAAACAACGTTAGGAAGGATAGCTAACACACTGGTTGATGGAGTCAAGATACTAAAAAGATCTTGATAAGCTAGAACTTTCTGCTGAATCTAATAAATTGAAATTTAAGAGGGATTAATGTAAAGCCTTACATTTGGGTTCAAAAGGATAACATTTAGAAGACAAGGTGGGTAGGCATGATTAGATAAGTTTGTTTAGAAAAATGCGTAGCAGGGGCAGCTAGGTGGCGTAGTGGATAGAGCTCTGGCCTTGGATTCAGAAGGACCTGAGTTCAAATCCGGCCTCAGACACTTGACACATTAGCTGTGTGACCCTGGGCAAGTCACTTAACCCTGATTACCTCACCAAAAAGGAAAAAAAAAAGAAAAATACATAGGGATTTTAGTGGACCAAAAGCTCAGAATGAGTCAATAGTGGGTCAGCAACCCAAAAAAACTACTGGAATTTTGGGTAGTGTAATCAACAAAACTTTGAATGCTGCAACGCATTTCTGCATTTGTCTAGTTATTGTAGTTCTATATCCCTGTTCATAATGTATGCAATGATATGCTTACTTAGGGATTTTAAAATTGCAAATGCTATCCTAGTAGATGAATTAACATTGCTTGTTAGAAATGTAAAAGGAGAAAACTATAACTCATTAAAGCAAAGGCTCTATTGTCCTTTACCAAAAGAACATGCTTCAAGTCCTTGGCATTGATCAAGCTATCCAAAAACAGAAAACTCCTTAGAATACTTTTGGGTATATTTTTTTTGGCTAACATAATTAATTTATTGCAGTTTCACCCTTTTGCCTCTCAGAGCCAAACTGTTGGGAAGATCCTGCCTCATTTCCAAAACTGTGATAATGATCATTTCAGCCCAAGTGAAGCAGTTTATTTGTAGCATCCTGGGTGCTCTAGGTAAGAGATTTCTTTATCCCACACGGAGATAAAAAAGGTGAGCCTTCTAACCTTACTATTGCAAGGCATTCAGCCAATCATTACCCTAGAAACCCGAGAAACTTAGAAAATGGAAGCAACCCTAATGTACAACAGATGTGTGACCTTTTTATATTAAAAAAGAAAGTCTGTGAGTCATCTTCCAGATGAGGGTAAGCCACTGCTTCCCCACCCCCACCTTCACCAACTCTTATGGGTGTCAATTAGAATCTTAGCAGTTTTTACTTACCTGTAAACATGTCCTTTTCCTAGTTGAATGTAAGCTCTCTGAGCTTAGTGTTTATCTCACTTTTGTATTTGTATCTCTAGTATCTAGCACAGTGTTTGAGGATATTAATATTAGGTTCTTAATAAATGTTTATTAACAATAGAATAGCAAAGTGGAAAGGGCTGGCTCAGGAAGTAGAAGAGTCACTTCACTGAAGTGTCTTCAAGCCAGAGGCTGGATGGATAATTATTGTGTACACTGTAATAGGGACTCTTTTCTGAGTATGAGTTGTACCAGATGGCTGCTGATGATATCAGCTCTAGAATGCTGTGATTCTAACATACTTTGAAATAGTTGGTTCAGTGACTTCTTTGATAAGTGAGGGATAACCATGTTGATTATTGCCCTAATTAACCACATGATAAGGACATTCCCCAAATACAAATGATTTGCTTCTTAAATTGGAAGTGATTCTCCTTCCAAGGATTTCACACATATAAGCTGCAATTAGTCTGAAATAAACAAAACATGGTCTGTTTTCTGATGTAGCATTGCAGAAGAAATCTATAATAGATATGAAATATTGCTTTAAATCTTAAAATTAAAAATTACACTGTGAAGAATATGCATTCAGATTATATTATATAGAAATACTTTAAAATTTTAACTGAGCCTTCCTGAGTATGTGATTGATTCACTTTAAGTCAAATCCCTTCTTATGGCAAACAAACATTTTGCCACTCAATACATGTGGGTTTAGATAGCAGTGTCTTAATGCTTAAACACACTGTCCTTTTTTTTCTGTCATAGCTCCCAGCTTTGTGCTAAACTTCTCTTTCTGCTTGGCTGTGAATGCCATTGCTCTCAGTTGGGATCACAGACTGAAGCCTTCTAATTGGCTTCCAAAGAATCAGATTGCCAAGTGGTCTTATCTTTATCATCTCCTTTACAGATGCTACAGAGTGGGAAAAACAATTGAGCTAAACATGTGAAAAGCCCCAATTTCTGTTACTGTCCCTGTCCCAAAAATCCTTCTTGCTCCAAGTTGACCTGCCAAGCCTAGAATAAACAGAAGCTTATGACTAGTTGCATTGTTGCCACTTCTAAATGAGCTACATGAAAGACCATTTTTTTTCCGTTAGGTTCAGCAATTGAGTGAACAACTTTCTCAGCTTCAAACTGAAACTCATACATTGTAACCTCAGCTCTTGCAGCCTTTTTCTCCTTTGGCTTTCTCTCAGACTCCAAAGAAAGTACACCTCAAATAGTCATCACTGATTTTCACATTGTTTATATACAAGTGAGACAAAACTTTGTTAAACCCAAGTGAATTCCTCATGAAAAATCACCTATGGTTTCGAGTCAAAACTGCCTGGGCCTGAGTTTTCTAAAGAACCACCAAGTTCCCACACTGAAAGAGATCTCATTTAATTTAAGTCATCTCATATAATTCATACCTCAGCAGAAGTTTCCTCTTCAACATCCCCAGCAAGTGGTCATCCAGACTTTGCGGAAAGTCCTCTCGAATGGCAGCATGGTGCTTGACTGATGGACTGAACAGAGATGAACTGGCCTTCGAATCATTTTGTGCCTCTGACATATACTGGTTAGGCAACCCTAAGCAAATCATTTACCTCCCAGTGCCCTGGGTGAGAAGTTGCAGGGAGGATGTTGATCTGCATTGGTAGGGAGAGTTTCCTTGTTCGGGAGCCCCCATACCAATGAAACAACAGATCAGATTCCTATCCTTATTGAGACTTTAAATAAAGATTTTTGAAGGAGGAAGCATGGTGGGGAGGGCTAGGTTGGAACACAGAGGACCTGGGTTCAAAGCCTGTCTCCTTCACTTACTACCTTTATGACCTTAGGGAAGTCAATTGACCTCTCTAGGCATCAGTTTCCTCATCTGTAATATGAGAGGATTGGACTACATGGCCTTTAAGTCCCTTTTAGTGTATATCTATGATACTGTCATCCTCAAAAGTAGAGTTCTCCCACCCTTCTTCTGGACATCTCTAATTTTTTCCCCTTATATTGTGCTGAAATCTGCCTCTTTGCAACTTCTACCTGTGGCTCCCAAGTCACTTTAAACCCTCTTTCATAGACAGTCTTCCAAATGTATGAAGATATTATCCTATCCTCCCTAAACCTTCTCTTCTCCATTCTCAGTAATCCTGGCTCCTTTAATTATTTCTTGCACACCTGAGTTTCTAGCCCTTTCACTGGTTGCCCTTCCTCTGGACAAACTCCAGTTTATCATTGTCTCTCCAAAAATGTGGTGTCCAGAGATAAATACAATATTCCTGATGTGGTCTGCCCAGGGCAAAGCACTGAGGAACTATCAATAACTTTGGCATACTATTCATCTATTAATGTAACCTAAGAATAATTACTTTTAGGGCTGCCAGACTATATTGGTGTAGCCCACTAACACCCTCAGATGTTTTTTCACACATATTGTTACACCAAAAGCCAACTAAGCAGGTACAAGAATTGACATTTATTTATTCCTATTTAATTTCATCTAATTGAATTTGGCTTATGGATCTAGCCTCTTGAGATACTCTTGGTCCTGACATGCAACATGTTAGCTATTCCTCCAAGTATGAGGTCATCTGAAAATTTGACAAGTATGCCATCTATGTCATCATCCAATATTTGCAGATGATATGTCACTTACCTACTCAATAAAGTCTGGTGACTTCTTATTACCTCTAGGATCAAATATAGATTCCTCTGTTTGGCATTTAAAGCTTTCACAACCTGGTGCCAATCTACCTATACATTATTCCCCCTCACACTTTCTACCGCCCAGCAAACCTGCCTTCCTCACATACAGAAGGTGGCTTTGGAGCTGAGTCTTGGGATTTTAAGGGGCAGAGATAAGAAGAGAATGCATTGTAGGCATGGAAGACAATCTATACAAAAGCACAAGAAGATCGTATAGGGAAAATAGTATTATACACTTATCACCTTCTTCTATTTCTGAACCTCTATCTTGATTAACAGAGACTTTCCCCAGAAAAGAAATGAGTTTGACTTTTTCTTTTTTTCTCTGGATTCCAGGGTTAAGATCCAACAGGAAAGCAAAACCTAGGATCATAGATTTAGAGACAGAAAGGGCCTTAAATGTCACAGAATTATACAATTTTAGATTTAGAGATGGAAGAGACCCCAGAGGCCATCTAATCCAACCCAACCGCTTTATTTTACAGATAGGAAACTGAAGCCCAGGGTAGCAACAAGGAACAGAAGCAGCATTTAAATCTATGGTGCTTTTTCCATTGTGCTTTTTTTTTTAAGACAAAGCCATGCCAAACTTCATTTTATAGGTCAGCTTGTTGAGGGCAGGGAATGTCTTCTGACTCTTTTTATATCCCCAGAGCTTAGCACAGCGCCAGGCATATAGCAAGCATTTTAAAAATGTTTCTTGAATATTGAATGACTGAGTCCCAGATTTCACAGGTAGGAAGATCAAGTAAGACAATGACAGTGTCCATTACTAGGCTCACAGAGAGTTTCACTTTTTCCTTAAAACAGTATTCACAACAGATACCATACTGTTCTAGGTAGAGGTTATACTTACCTCCTCACCCTCCTCTAAAAAAATCTGGTTTTTATAAAATGAGTAGCCTATTATCAGGCTCTTAGTGATGCATTGTAACAAAAGACATACTGTGGGAAGATCAAAATGAAGAAAATGATGGCAGTAATGAAAGAAAAAATGAATTAAATGAACACATTGTGTAAAAAAATCCTCTCACAACATAGTCTTTTATATGGTTATTGTATAATATCATAGAAGGATTTTGATGTGTGTCAGTGAAGGGACACACACCCACACCAAGAAAAGCTCAACTCTTTTAAGTATAATTGTAATTGTGTAATTAGAAGGTGTGGATAGGTTTCTTCACCAGCAGAATGATGAGATCGCTCAAGAAGAGGAGATAATAGATCTGTTAAGATGAAATTGGATAATTATTTTTCATTACATTCCTATCTCTATTTTTCCTTAAAAGAGATCTAATCTGGGGATGGTGGTGACCAATACGATAGTATTCATCTCAACTGCCTGAACCAGGGAAAAATCTTGGCTGAAAATTTAACAAGCATTTAAAATTAGAATTAAGCAGCTAAGTAGGATACTTTCATGTTTTAGACAGCTACCTGCTCAATGAAAAAAATCTTAATACTGATTTTTTTAAATACCCAGTACTTAAGTAGTATATCAATTCCTAACACTAGGTATCTAACTATATACAGATTACAAAGAATATAAAAGTGAATATGAATAATTAGCAATGTTTTTCTTTTTTGCAAATATATAAGGCCTCAATTTTGAAAAGTCTGAGTAATTTTCACAAAAAAACTCCCTTAAAAATTGAATTTTCTTTGTAAAGAAAAAAAAGTTATTTACCTTTAGGGGGAAAAGCAGAGATTAGCATTTAATTTCAAGAAATATGATTCTACAGACCCCAAATAATTCAGAAGAGTTGATTACTTTCAAGCTAAAGCAATGGAGTTCCTAAACATATATAGGTTAATCCTTAGATTAGTAATACAAACTATCCTAATATATGAAAATGAAACTTCAGAATGTATAAATGTAAATGATCCCTTCAAAATAATCATTTTGGGAAGCTAGACCCATGCTCCTTCTTGTTCAGTCATGTCCAGCTCTTCACAATCCCCATTTGGAGTTTTCTTGGCAAAAATACTAGAATCGTTTGCCATTTTCTTCTCCAGCTCATTTTATAGATGAGGAAACTGAGGCAAACAGGGTGATGTGACTTACCCAGGGTCACATAGCTAATAAATGTCCAAGGTCAGATTTGAACTCAGGAAGATGCGTGTTCTTGACTTCAGGTCTAGCACTCTATCCATTGTGCCACCCAACTGCCCCGGACACAAGTTGCCTTTAACACATTTTGGAATTCCTCTTTTGGAAGTGCCTTCAGAACTATTGCACAGTCTTTTGTTTATTATTCCCTATGATGATAAATCTTGATCCTTTGAGAGATTTGATTTTGTTAAAGCAGCCAAAAGTCATTTGGAGCCTAAAGCCCGTTGAATAAGGTAAGTGACATTCGAGAATAGCCATGGAGAAGTCAGTCACTGGGGCATGGTTCGCTCCTTTTGCACTTCTGACTTTAAATCCTGTCTACAAAATGTCCCCAGCACTTCAGAATTTCTTTAAAAAAAAAAGTTGATTAGCTAACTTAGTGGAGGAAATTCTAAACATCAATATCATCTTGATTAGAGGTTTTAACATGTGGTTTCTTGTCTTGGACTTGAAGAATGTAGCTTTCCACTTACTGGATCATACTGGAACCATTAAGTTTTGTCATCAATATTTTCCTTTAAAAATGCACTATTGTATTTGGCTTCTCTTTTAAATAGTAGAACAAATACCAAGTCAGCCATTTGCATGCAATTTTACAAGCTCACGGCAGTCTTCACAGAACATTTCCTCAAGTTGACGTTTGCTTTCAGAATGTTTCATTATCTAAATGTGATGTGATTCATTGCCTTAAGTAGTTGTGACTTGCTTTTGGCCAACATGAAATTATAGCCACTTCTATTTTACCAGAGCAGTAAGGCAAGATTGACTTGCCCATCTGGAAAATACCATTACAAAGTTGAATCATGCCTCTAATCACTCCTTTGCTCCCACAACCAAATCATTTTTCTAGACCTACCTCATACACCACACCACTGCCAGTTCATACTGAGGGTCCAGGAACAGAACGGGGCTACCATGGACACACAACCCAAGAGAAGAGACAAGATCACACTTGCATAGGAAAGGAAGTACATCAAGGAGAGCAGGACATAAAGAATAGTATCTGCCTTAGGTTTGTAAATTGTTAATATTCTTCTAATATGAAGAGGCAATGAGAAACAGCCTACAGTAGTAGAGAGCTGGCCTGAGGGCCAAGAAGACAATGTTATTTCCCCCATTAGACTGTAAATTCCTTGACAGCAGGGACTATCTTTTGCCTTTCTTCACATCCCAAGAGCTAAACACAGTGCTTGGCATATAGATAGAATGTCATAAATGCCACATACTGGCCATGTGACTCTGGGCAGGTCATTTAACTTCTAGGCAGCTTTTTTCTTTCTTTTTTTTAAATTTGATGTTTTATTTTATCCCAATTACATGTAAAAACAATTTTTAACATTTGTTTTTAAAAATTTTTGAGTTCCAAATTCTTTCCTTTCCTTCCCCCCCCCCTTGAGAAGGCAAGCAATTCGATATAGGTTATACATGTGCAGTCATGCAAAACATATTTTCATGTTGGTCATGTGAAAGAAAACAGACAAAAAAAAAGAAAAAACTTTAAAAGTAAAGAAAAAGTATGTTTCAATCTGCATTTGGATTCCATCAGTTCTTTTTCTGGAGGATAGCATTTTTCATCATAAATCCTTCAGAATTGTTTTGGAACATCATATTGCTGAGAATAGCTAAGTTATTCACAGTTGATCATTATACAATATTGCTGTTACTAGATACAATGTTCTCCTGGTTCTGCTCATTTCACTTTGCATCAGTTCATGTAAGCCTTTCCAGGTTTTTCTGAGAGTATTCTGTGTTCATCATTTCTTATAGCACAATAATATTCCATCACAATTGTATATAACAACTTGTTCAGGCATCCCCCAATTGATGGACATCTCCTTAATTTCCAATTCTTTGCTACCATTAAAAGAGTTGCTTTAAATATTTTTTGTATATAGGCAGCTTTTTTTAAGACTATAAGTTGTGGGGGCAGCTAGATGGCACAGTGGATAGAGCACCAGCCCTGGATTCAGGAGGACTCGAGTTCAAATGCGGCCTCAGATACATAAAAACACTTACTAGCTGTGTGACCTTGGGCAAGTCACTTAACCCCATTGCCAAACTAAAAAAAAAAAAAGACTACAAGTTGCAGGGAAGGTTATAACCTACAGTGGCAAGAGTTTCCTCACTTGGGGGTCCTCTATATCAATGGAACACTGAAGCAGTAATGAATGTGACTTGCCCTTGTTTATTAGAAACAAGAATCTACAAGTTAAATTTTTCCAATAACTTTTACATCTTTCTTAGTTCCTCTCCTTCCCTGAATTGCCCTCCCTATCATTTTTATCTACCTCCTATTCTCACTTGGTTTTTGAAAAGCACATGGTCTGCTGTGTGTTATTGAGTTCCTTGAGTCCTGTTCAACTCTTCATGACCCCATTTGGGGTTTTCTTGGCAAAGATGCTGGAATGGTTGGCCATTTATTTCTCCAGCTCATTTTACAGATGAAGAAACTGAGGCAAACAGGATTAAATGACTTGCCTAGGGTCACTCTAGCTAGTAAGTATCTGAGGTCAGATTTGAACTCATGAAGATAAGCCTCCCTGACCCCAGGCCCAGCACTCTATCCACTGTGCCACCTAGCTGCCCCCTATGGTATATACCTATTTCCATAATAAAAATAATAGAAACGTCATATTTATATGGCACTTTATCATGTTTAGATAGCATGTTCATGAAGCACTATCATTTGATCCTCATGATAACCCTGTTACCTAAGTAGGGCAAGTCTTGCCATATTTTAAAGAAAGAGAAATACTCAGATGTCCACTCTGAGTCAGTTAGTGAAAGTGCCTAGATCACTGAGAACTAAAACTTGGATCTTTGGACTGTTTTCCAATTTTTTTTTTAAAGGATTGCCAATGTGTTTCATACTTTAATCATCACATAACACTTAGAAATGCATTAAATACAAGGAATGATGCTATTTTCAAGTTCTGTCTTTATGGTAAACTTAATGCTCCCTCATTTCCCCTTGGTCACAACTAATATCTAACATCTAACATCTACAGTCTTTACTTAAAAACTCCTGTGTGGCACAAATGATAGATCTGGTTATACTTAAGCATTAAGCCAAACCTAATGGGAATAGGAAAGGAAGCACTCGGTTTTGGAACACTTTGTCTCTACTTTCATATGTAGTAACTTCCTTTGGCTAATTCTTGACCCCACCTCCATGCCCTGTCCCCCACCACACCCCCCAGCATACAGGTGTACACATGCACACACAAAGCATGTGGTTCTTTTCAGTGTTTGGCTGGCTCAATGTTCAGGCAAGGAGGTAAAAGGGAATAAGCTTGTTCTTCAATCCAGTTGCCTGTAGCTTCTTTGTTAATTCTGCCAGGGGGGCAAGAGTCTTGATGTCATGAGTTCAAACTTTACTTTGCTCTGTGACAGATCAACTCAGCTGGTTACAACATAGTATTAAAAAATAAACTTTAACAATTATATGGACCAATTATATCCACAGCCACAGACTACACCCGAGTCCAGCTCTTATATGAGTAACTGATCACAAAATGAACTAAAGCAACAGAGTACATACCCTGAGCATGAGTCAATAGCATCATCTTTAAAAGTAGTCTGTCACTCATAAAGGCAATAGCATCAGTCAGTGGAAGTTTTAGGTAATATTGCACATTTTATGAAATACTATGACCTCCACCAACCCTCTTTCCCTCCCCTCCCAGCTCTGAAGTGGGGGATGGGGAGGAGGGGAAGATGTACGTACAGAACACCTCAAAAGTAGCTTAAAACTGCACTAAGATTTTTGGGACACTCTATAGCCTGCCAAACAATTTGTAAGCACCCACCTATCCCATTCTCTCCAATTGGCTTGTTTCAATTTGAGGGTATTTCGTTGCCATTTCCTAATTTTATAATGAAAAAATTAGCATTTTCTCAAGTCAATAGTGCTAAATAAGTGGATGAAGTTATATAGGGTAAAATAAATTCAATGTACAGAGCTGAAACTCTGTATACAGGAACCATAGGATTCTGAATAAGCTGAATGAATCAGATTGAATAAGAAAGGCTGGGCCTTTCTTTAAAAAGTGTACTTAAGGAGGATTTTAAAAATAAAACTTCTACCCTGTAAAGTGTTTACTAGTTTATTAACACTAGCACGGTCATCAAAAAACAGAAGGGATTTTGCTTTCACTTTAATATTTCATTTTTTTTCTATTAACCTCACACTTTATTTCTGGCATTTCTTAAAACTTTAAGCAAGAAAGGGGTGAGAAATAATTCCATGCTTGTTGAACATTGTATGTATAATTACTATATCTTTTGGAACATAGACTCCAAAATTCATATTAGGAATCTCACCAGGTACCATTCTTTTAAGTGGTTTCAAGCACGTAACAAGCTGCCCAAGAGTGGAGAAGATGAATAAACTAATTGGGCTGAAGAGAAAATTAACTCATTTTCAAATGAGGATCTGCCTTCTCTCCCTCCTACCCTCCAACTCCCATTGAGAAAACAAGAAAAACAAAATCCCTATTACATACATGTTTAGCCAATCAAAACAAATTCCTGCATTAGTCATGTCTAAAAAAAGGTCTTAATCTGCACTCTGAATCCATCAGCTCTCTATCTGGAAGTGGATAGCATGTTTCATCATAAGCTCCTTGAGAATGTGGTTGGTCATTGTGTTAATCAGAGCTCCTGTCTTTCAGAATTGTCTTTGTAATATTGTTGTAATTCTGTAAATCATTCTTGTGGTTCTACTCACTTTACTTTTTTCTTTTTTTTAGGCAATTGGGGTTAAGTGACTTGCCCAGGGTCATACAGCTAGTAAGTGTCAAGTGTCTGTTCTGAGACCCTATTTGAACTCAGGTCCACCTGATTCCAGGGCCGGTGCTCTACCCACTGTTCCACCTAGCTGCCTGTCCTACTCACTTCACTTTGTATCACTTCATACAAGTCTTCCTCTGAAAGTATCCCCTTCATCATTTCTTAATGCTCAAGAATATTCTATTGCATTCCTAGACCATGACTTGTTCAGTCATTCTCCAGTTGATGGGCATCTCCTCAGTTTCCAATACTTCTACACCACACACAAAAAAAAACCCCTTGATATTTTTCTGCATATGGATCCTTTTCTTCTTTTCTTTCATTTCTTTTAGGTATCAATCCTATAATGGTATCACTTAGTCAAAGGGTTTGTACAGTTAATAGCTTTGTGGGGCATAGTTCCAAATTGCTTTCCAGAATGTCTAGATCACTTACTTTTCCAAAGAACTTCCAGCAATTTTCATTTTCCTTTTTTGACAACTTTATTAATCTGATAGGTGTGAGGTAGTACCACTAAGTTGTGCTAATTTGCATTTCTCTAATCATTACTAGGTGGTACAGTGAATAAAGTGTTGGAGCTTAGAGTCAGGAAGACATCTTCATGAATTCAAATCTGGTCTCAGACACTTACTAGCTGTGTGACCCTGGGCAAGTCATCTAATCCCACTTGCTTTAGTTCCTCATTTGTAAAATTATCTGGAAAAGGAAATGGTAAACTACTCCAGTATCTTTGGCAAGAAAACCCCAAAATGGGGTCAATGAAGAGTTAGGCATGACTAAACAACAATAATTATTACTAATTTTTTTTTCATTTGGCTTAGATTTTTTCCTCTGAAAACTGCTTGTTCATGTCCTTGACCATTTATCAATGGAGAATGACTTACTCTTTTTTTTCTTTACTATTTATTTTTAGTTTTCAACAATCACTTCCATAAGCTTTTAAGCTTTAAATTTTTCTCCCCCTCCCTGACCACCTCCCTCCCCAAGACAGCGTGCAATCTAATGTAGGCTCTCTATATACATTCCTATTAAACATATTTTCACATTAGTCATGTTGTAAAGAAGAATTAGAACCAATAGGAAGAACCAGAAGAGGCTGCTATCCACTTCTGTTTTATGGGAGAGTTCATCCCATTCACATTCACAGTTATGATTACTATCTGTGTCTTTCTCTCCATCTTATTTCCCCCCATTTATGCTTTTCTTTCTCCTTTCTCCCTTTCCCTCCTCACTAGTGTTTTGCTTTCTATCAGCCCCCTCCCTCTTCTTCCCCTTTTCCCTCCTACTGCCTATAGGGCAAGTCAGATTTCTATACCTAACTGATTATTCTCTCCTTGAGCCAAATCATGAAAGAAAGGTTCAAACAATGTCCATCTCCACTGAGGTTTTTGTGCCTTTTCCTGTAATGTAATTTGCCCTTTCTGCCTCCTCCTTTCCTTCTCTCCCAGTACAATCCCTTAATTAGATCCACTTAATCCACTTACTTAGATCCATTTAACCCACTTAATTAGATTTTATCATTACATCAAAATCAACTTATACCCACCCCCTGTCTATGTATACCCTTTTAAATGGTGTAATAACAATACAATTCTCAAAAGTTACAAGTGTCATATGTAAACAGTTTGCCCTTATTAATAATGTTGTTTTTTTCTATCCCGTTTACCTTTTTATACCTTGCTTGAGTCTTGTATTTGAAGATCAAATTTTCTGTTGAGCTCTGGTCTTTTCATCAGGAAGGTTTGGAAATCCCCTATTTCATTGAATGTCCATCTCCTCTCCTGAAAGGTTATGCTCATTTTCGCTGGGTAGTTGATCCTTGGTTGTAATCCAAGCTCCTTTGCCTTATGGAAAATCGTATTCCACGTCCTATGATCTTTTAATGTAGAACCTGCAGGGTCCTGTATAATCCTGACTGTGGTTTCATGATACTTAAATTGTTTCTTTCTGGCTGCTTGCAGTATTTTCTCATTGACCTGGTAATTTTGGAATTTGACTACTATATTCCTTAGCATTTTCAATTTGGAATCTCTTTCAGGAGGTGATTGGTGGATTCTTTCTATGGCTATTTTACCCTCTAGTTCTAAGACCTCAGGGCAATTTTCCTTGATGATTTCCTGGAAGGTGCTGTCCAGGTTTTTTTTTTTTCATCATGGTTTTCAGTAGACCACTAATTTTTAAATTGTCTCTCCTGGATCTATTTTCCAGGTCATTTACCAATGAGTTATTTTATGTTTTCATCTATTTTTTCATTCTTTTGTTTCTGTTTGACTGCTTCTCACTCTCTCATAGTCATTAGCTTCCACTTGCTCAATTCTAATTTTTAATAAATTGTTTTCTTCTATTAGATTTTGTGCCTCCTTTTCCATTTATCCCATTTTACTTTTTAAGGAGGGTTCCTCAGTGAGTTTTTGTGCCTCCTTTTCCATTTGGCCAATTCTGCTTTATAAGGAGTTGTTTTCTTCAGTGTACTTTTTTCCAGTTGGCCAATTGTATTTTTTTTTTAGGCAATTGGGGTTAAGTGACTTGCCCAGGGTCACACAGCTAGTAAGTATCAAGTGTTTGGTCTGAGGCCGGATTTGAACTCAGGTCCTCCTGACTCCAGGGCCAGTGGTCTATCCACTGCACCACCTAGCTGCCCCCCAACTGTATTTTTTAAGGACTTGTTTTCTACAGTTAATTTTTGTCCTTCCTTTCCCAAGCTATTGACTCTTTCTTGCATACCTCTCATTTCTTTTCCCAGTTTTTCTTCTACCTTTCTTATTTTAAAATCCTTCTTGAGCTCTTCCAAGATGGTTTTTGGGCTTCAGACCAGTTCATATCCTTTTGAGTTTTTGGATGTGGGTATATTGACAATGTTGTCCTCTTCTCAATTTCTGCTTCGATCTTCCCTGTCCCCACAATAAGAATCTATGATCATTGTACATTTCTTTTTGCTTATGGTGTTTGCTAATTTCCTGACTTTTGAAAAAACTGAGTTCTCCTACTGGAGAGCAGGGGACACTGACCCAAGCTTTTTGTGCTGGAAGCAAGAGGCCCGATCAGTGGCTTTGTGTGCTGGGGACTCAGGTGCTGGCAGTTGGAGGCTGTAGGGTTCTGGCAGCTTACCTAGTGTTGAGCTGGAATCAGCAACACCGGAACTCTAGGGGTGGGGTGGGGAGTCTGGCCCCTGGAGGATGCTTGCTCACCAGGGCCTTGTGCTCCTTTCTTTGGCTCCTGCTCACCCAGGCCCTGCAGAGGAATGTTTCGCTGCTGCAGGATGTCTCTCAGCCTAGAGCTTTACCTCTTGGAGTTGTGCTTCCCAGTTTTGCTGAGGCACCAGGACGCTTACTTGGCTGCTGGAGAACTTCATGGCATGTGGTGGTTTTCCGAGCTATTTTCTACCAGTTCCCCTACCTATACTGAGGCACTTGGCAGTCCTGGTGTTGGTACTTGCCTGCTCTACCCCCTTGGGGTTCAGGATCTCCCCCTGGTATGCTGAGGTGGGGCTTTCCACTAGCTTATTGGTACGCCACCTGTTCTATACTGCTTCCCTTCCTCCAGAGTGAGAGGGGCCTTTCCTGTTAATCCTCCAAGCTTCCTGGGCTACAAGACTGCTGCACTTCTGGGCTTTCAGAGTTCATTAAGGGAGGGTGAGAGTGACTTGGCTCCTGGAAGCAAAACTCCTGAGAGTGACTTATTTTTATAAATCAGTTTCCTATGTATCTTAGAAATGAGATCTTCATCACAGAAATTTTTGGTGTTTTCCCATTTGCCTGCTTGTCTTCTATTTTAAACTGCATTGGTTTAGTTTGTGCAAATTCTTTTAAATTTATGTAACTAAAATTGTCCATTTTACCTTCTGTTATTTCATCCATCTTTCTTGGTCATGAGCTCTTTCCCTCTCTATGGATCTAACTGGTAATTTCTTTTACACTCTTAATTTATTTATGTAAATATACTCTATGTTTAAGCCATGTACTTATTTGAGCTTACCTTAGAATAGTGTGAAATATTGCTCATGCCTAGTTTTTGCCAGACTGCATCCTAATCTTGCACCAAAGACAATTTAGTAATAAATGATTTTAAAGTAATACTGCACAATGCTTTTTTTTTTAAAAAAGGCTTCACATAATGGTCGCACCGCACTTTTTTGAAAAAAAAATGACATAAAATCTATGACCAAAATGAGATGCAATACAGTATTCTCAAGACATGTGCATGTGTGTTTCTTAGAGTGCCAGCTAAGGGAAGAAGCAGACTATGTCTTTCATTAATCTCCCCATATTATCTTACAGGATTTTACATACAGCAGGTATTCTCCCTAGAGGTTATATTTTGTAAGCTAAGCAGTAAAGTCTCTGAGGGCAGGGACTGAGTATTACTCATCTTTATATTCCAATAGTGCCTTGCTAACACACAGTGCAACTATAAAATCCAACTAAGAATTTATTAATCAACATTTAATGTATACAAGGAATTGGGGACATAAAGACAAGAATAAGTTGCTATCCTCAAGGGGCATAGGCTTTACTGGGAATGGGAATAAAATAAACAAATATAAGCAAATATAAAGTACATACAGATTAATTTCAAGAGGGAGAGTACACCAAAAACTGGGGGTAGGGGAGGGGAGGAAATCAGGAAAGGCCTCATAGAGAAGGGAGCACCTCAGCTGTTTTGAAAAAGCTAGTGATGATGCAAGGTAAGAAAAGAATGCATTACAGACATAGGGAGCCACTTGTGCAAAGGAAGGCAGTCAGAGACACAGGGTCACGTACAGGATACAGCTAGCACACAAGTTTTACTAAAACAGAATAAAAGGAAATAATAGGAAATAAAGGTGGGAGTCAAATTATGTAGGGTTTTAAATGACACTCTTATCTCCAAAACTAAAGGAAGCCGCTGAAGATCTTTTGAGTAGGATCTGGAGTTACAGTCATGTGTTTTAGAAGTATCAGTTTGATAACTATGTGAAAGACAGATTGGAGAGATTAGCCGCAGGGAGCCAAATCAGTAGGCTAGTGCAACAGTTTAGACACAAGTGATGAGGGCCTAAAGGCTGTGTGAGTAGAGAGGGGAGAGAAGTGAAAGATATTTTTGTGGTAAAATCAGTTAACTGTTTTTGCCTTTTCTTTGTATCCCTGAGCTCAATACAGTGTCTGGCACATAGTAAGTATTTAATAAATGTTTGCTGATTGACTGCAAATGGTAGGATATGGGAATGAGGTCAAGGAAGATTCTAGAATTGGGAACCAATCAGTCAACCTATACCTAGAGTATACAGAACTTGCCTGCCACTGAAGATCAACTGAGGGCAGATGACTAGCTCTTCTTCTGTTTTAGTTTTTAGAAATACTTCAACTCCCCCTCCCTGTGATCCTCCCACTGCAGCAGAATCATGTACAGGGCAGGGTGTACATAAATATCAGTGAAGCAATATACAAATACTATCACGATTTACTTTTATTGAATGTCATGTTCAGGACTGGCTTTACACACATGTCAGTAGAATAGGCATTTGCTTAGCACACGGAAGGTCTTACCTCCTACCACCCCTCATCTCTCCCAGCCTTGATACCTAAAATTCCAAATATTTTAATTCCCAAGATTTTTTCCCTCCTTGAAATGTAAATACTTCTTGAAAGTAACTCATTTTTCTTTACCAGTCATTTGCACCCCAAGGTAAATTACTTCCTCTTTCAGTATAGCAGCTAACAGAGAAGTTTTTTAAGGGAATAAGATACATAGGTTTCTGGCAGTAGGAGGGACAGGGACACTTAGGAAGGCAGACGCCTTCACTTTGAGAGAGAAAACACTATGAGAAGGCTGTTAAGGTGGAAATTCCAAGAAGGCAGATTTCAAACAGCTAAAAGAAAGATTTAATGTCACTGCAATACTCTTACTCATACTAAGATTGATCATACCCTTTAATAACACTTCTGCTTCAACAAAATGACTCCTTTCTCACAAAATATTCAAGACAATCTCATAAAAAGTCAAAATGCTACTCTTATTAGATCATAAGATTGATAGCTGGAAGGGACCTCAGAGAAATCATCTAGTCTAGCTACTTCATTTTACAGATAGGGATTTCTGAGGTCATGAGAGTTTAAGTGAACTGCTCAAGTTCAGTCCATGAAAGCCAGTGTTTGAACTTAAGTGCTCAGGATTCAGAAATGGAGTGGTTTTTTTTTTTTTACTATACCAAAATTCCTGTTATCAGGCAGGATATAACAAGGCAAATCTTTAAGAGCTAATAACACAAAACTTAAAACGAGGTTACAGTTACCATTTCCCTTGAATAAAATGTAATTATAATAGCCATCATAATGGAGTTATAAAAATAGAGGAAAGATTTTTTTTTAAATTGACACAATTATTGTGTTTATACAAGATACAGCAGGTTTCATGTTTGGTAAAGAATAAAACAATGTAAAATAAGTCTAAGCTATCATGTCTAAAAATAATAGAGCCAAAATACTGAGTTATGTTTTATATATTGACTGGAAAGAAAGGACTGAAAGTAACAGGTTTAAATTACACATTGCACTTGAATTTCAATCCTATTTTCAAATGAATAGGAAGAATATCTCTCTCGCCCGCCACCCACCAGCAAAGTCATACTACAATATACTGCAAAAAATCAAATCTACACCCACTGAATCCAAAAATAAAAATTCTTTGCTTATTTTACATCTTTATTCTTGTCTTCCTTTTGTTACTAGTATAGAACTCAGACCTTTAAAATAGGTATTCACATAGTCCGATTATTATTTTGAAATCTTCAAAGTCAAATGAAAGGTAAATCAATTATAAAGTGTTTTCAGCTGCTGTCGAATATATTTTGCAAGCCAAATATAACTGTCTCTTGATGAATTATTTCATTAAAGTCTGCAAAATTCCAGAAACAATCACATCCATGTTTACAGAAATTCTTTCAAATTTGAGAGAAAGCAAATGTTTTTCCTTTTCCTAATTATGCCTGTGTTACAAACTTCCAACTACTGGCAGCTTTAGATGGAAAACACATGAAATTCAATGCACTAACAAAATATGAGATAAAGATGAATTTGAGGTAGAAGTTGAACAATGTAGTCCATAACTTCTCTACAGGATTTATCATTCCCAGTTACCATTACTTCTTTCTAGTTTATTTGTACATGACAGCCTCAAGTTGCCTAATATTATCTATACAAAATCATATACAAAAACATGACCAAACAGAGGAAACAGGGAAGCTTCTGACATATTAGAAGAGAATGTAATTAGTTTTACTTGATGCTGCCAACATTAATAATAGCCATAATGAGGCCGTTGATTATAACCATATTGTCCATACTGATGGTGGTAGTAAGGTTCTTGTCTGTGCTGCTGATAGTTATTACCCCAGGGTCTTCCATGCCACTGATTAGATCTGTTGTCACTTGGCCAACCCCGCCTGCCATCCCTTCCTCGAAAGTGTCTGTTATCTTGCAACCTATAACAAAATAGGCACCCACAGTTTAACATTCTTTTATAAAGGCAAAAAAATTATTAAGTCTTGGATTCGACTGTGTCCTCAGTGAAATCTCCAGTTAAATATTCTAGGACAAATTTTTTCTATAATAGAATGTTAAAACACTACAGCTAATCATAAAATTACCCCAAAATTCAAGTTATATTTAAAAACACAAAGCAAAATCAACTGTACACAGAATAACAAGACTTGTTTTAATTTTATCCCATGTGCTATCACTAATGAGAACTCATTTATATCATACTTTAAGATTTACCAAGTACTTTCTGCACAATCCTATTAAAAAAGAGAGGCAGTACTCTATTACTTGCCTATGCTAAAACGTTAAATGTAATTTTTTTTATTTTATAATCTGGCCCCCCCAATAAAAACAAAACAAAATGTACTCTTTTGAGAAAAACCCAAACCTGAAGTATTTTTGGGAAACAAATTATCTCCCACTACATTTGTTTAGAGAGAGAAGATATTTAATACATAGAAAATAGATACTATAAGTTAAATGTATTTGAAAAAATTAAAACAAAATATATGTGTAAGGTCCTAGGGACAAGTCAATTTAAAACCAATTTTTCCAAAGAGACTAGTCAATTTTAATGTTTTCTTTCGGCAAATAGTAGCTCATAGTCAAATAACAGACCCAACTGACTCTGCTTTTTTTTTTCAAGATACTTACTGAAGTATTGAAGCTACTGATTAAATCATGTTTTCTAGGATTATCTATATTTTATTTCATCAAATGTATATGTTATTTGAAAAGAGTACCTATAGAGAAGGGAACACACACAAACAGGGAAGTTTTGCTACTATTATGTTAAACTTAATATAGACTTAAAAAAAATTATACAATAAAAGTTTACAGTTTCATGTATGGTCCTCTTTTTCTATTCTTTACATATTGAAATGTTTATTGATATCTATTAAGGGAATATTTTTTTAAACATTATGTTAAAAAAGAAAATCATACCGATTGCCTCTGTTTCTTTGATTACCACTCGATCTACTATTCCACTCTTCAACAATCGGAGGGGAATCTACAGGGCGTTTCAGGTATTCTTGGTACTCAGTGTCATCTTCTGTGAATCGACTGGCAAACATCTCCTCAAAATTTGGAACAGCATCAGAAGTGTCGGTCATTCTGAAAATCTTTTATAAAATAAAAATATTAGTTGGACAACATTACTTTTAAAATGCTTATCTTTTAAAAACATCTAAGGGCAGTTAAATGATTCAATGGATAGAGCTCAAAACTTGGGAGGCAGGAAGGCCTGAATTCAAATCCTTCCTCAGACATTTACCACTATACGACCCAGAATAAGTCACTTAACCAGTTTGTCTCAGGAGACTCATTTGTAAAATAAGGCTAATGATCATACCTACCTCACAAGGTTGTTGTGAGGATCAAATGAGTTAACATATGCTCTGTAAACCTTAAAGCACTATATAAATGCCAGCTCTTACTATCAGCAATGGTAATAATAGTTTTCTTTCTAATTAGTGAATAAACCAGGTTGCAAAAAGAGATTTTACACAGTCTTGCTCTCAATGGCTGATCATGCCACAGAGGTGGCATGGATTCTCAAAGACAATGCCAGTGTAATGGCACTTGCCAATGCAAATCCTAACAACGTGGAAAGCTTCAAGTAAGAGTCTGGTGGCAGACTGTTACCTGAAGACCAACACTAGATAAGTTAAGGGAGGGTTATCACCAGAAACCAGATCATCAGATGATGATATTTTTTGGCCATAATCTCAAACAAAACAAAACAAAATAAAACCATGCATACTGTAGTAAGGTGCAGACGGGTTAAGATTTCCTCTGGTGGAGGGAAAACCTACACAGAAGTGTGATCACTTGATCCTTGAAAAATTGAAGCAGAGTTTGTAAATATTTGAAAAATCTGTAAAAGGGATTTAAAAAGCAAATATACTCAAGTTTAGCACAACTACACTACACAACTGTACCCTATGTACTCATTTCAGATCTTGTATATTTTTTTCCTCTCCTTGTATTACCAATACTCAGCACAGTTCCTGGCACACAGTAGCTCATTAAGAAGGGAAGAGTTATAAAGGAGAATATTATGTGGTCTCTCTCTTCCAGGCTATCTCCTGAAGACGATGAACTGGGGACTCATCCAAACTCAGTTGCTCAAGGCAACCCCTCCCTCTCACCCCTCCTCAAAAAAAAGCCAACGGTCCCTTTAGCTGTAGTATTAACAAATACTTGTTGACCCACTGATACTGACAAATGCAAACTCTTACTGATGAGGATGTAAACTGCACTATGGTTAGCAAAAAAACTAAAACCAGCTATAAAAAGAAAATGTAATTTATTTTTAAATGCCATTTACAATGCCTCACTCACCTCACCGAAGAACTGATAGTGGTGGTGTGAGATTAGGGGGCAAGGTCTATGTTTTGTTTGTTTGTTTTTGCTAGGCAATGGGGTTAAGTGACTTGCCCAGGGTAACACAGCCAGTAAGTGTCAAATGTCTGCGGCCCACATTTGAACTCAGGTCCTCCTGACTCCAGGGCCAGTGCTCTATCCACTGGGCTACCTAGGTGCCCCTGAGGTCTATGTTTTGGAATATGGCATATACTGCATCCCTTTCTTTTCTAGTCATCATTATAAAAGAAGACTTTATTTGGAAATGAACATGCTAGACTCTAGAGAAACAAAAGGCATTAATAAAAAAAAATTGAAGCTCATAACTCCAGCAAGGCAGGGTTAAAAAAAAGAATGCCATTTATAGACTGTTTCCATCATATGTGCAAGCTAAGTAATTAGAATTTATAAATGTAAAAACTGCACTCAAGAGTCTCCATTCTTTTAAGGTCAATGTAACAGTGTATAAATGTAACCATGGCTAAATGTGCATTAGTGTTACCTGTCGGGGTTTTGCCACCAGTGTTACATTGCTACTCCCTACCATATAATATAATTTGCCTGCTGGAGATGGTTCATTGAGTATGCCACCTAACTCAGACTAGAATGGTAAACTATATATAGAATGATGCCCACTGGGCATCAAAGATTTGTCATTGCAGTGGCAGTACAATATGCCATGTAAAGTATCCAAGTCTGAGTATCAAATTTTTCATACTTCTCCAACTCATCCATCTGTAATGATGGCTGTCTCAAAAGTCAAACTTAAGTGGTCTAGGCAATACAACGTTAGTTACTTAAGCCAGGAAAGAGATAGTAGAAAATATAGATTTGTTATATCAACCAAAGGCTACTGTGTCATATAT
Organism: Phascolarctos cinereus; assembly: GCF_003287225.1. NCBI lineage: Eukaryota > Metazoa > Chordata > Mammalia > Diprotodontia > Phascolarctidae > Phascolarctos > Phascolarctos cinereus. Next base: position 111,395,652 of record NW_027555736.1, on the reverse strand, counting down.
CTTTATATAGACAGGATCAACAAATATTTACTAAAAATGTTTCTAAGGTACAGTGCTAAACGTTGTGTTGTGCAAAATATAATACATGATCCCTGTCCTCAAGGAAGCTTGAATTATTTTTTATTCTTTACAGTTCCAAACTTACATTAAAATAAATCCTCTGGAACTATCATAAAGTCCTTAAAAGAAAAAAATGTACCAGTTGTAGAGGAAACAATTTTGGGACTGAGATACTTCAATTTTCATTGAAATTACTTTCTTTTATATTAAAACAGCAAGTTCATGACCACATTAGAAATCAAACCCACAAATCCTAATTCAAGTACAAAATACCCATCATTACTAAACTATATGTTAATTTTCAAGAGTTAACTTCAAAAATAAGCATTAGAATCCCAGCCACTCAGCATTCTTTTCTGCTTAGAATTCTTAAAGATTTAAACAACTTAAAGTGGATTATGTTAAAATCCCAAGTCTAAGTACTAGAGTCACTGAAATCTATATACAATGAAATCACACCTGACAGTAGCCTGGCTCTTGAAGGTAAACTTGATTTAATTTTTTAAGGACAAATGAGGTTGGAGACTGCCTTCAAATCTTGGGGGGAAAGGGCGGGGAGAAAAGAGGGGATTATGTGGGGGAATTGTATGAGATCTCTTCCTTTCATACTACCTCCTCTGATGACATGGAGATTTATCCAGATTCATAGACTTAAAGTTTATTTCCTCACACAGCAAGCACTGTGTTCCTTTCTCAGTAGCATCAATTCAACAAAATAATTACTGAGTAAATGATAAGTGTAAGGTATGATGAGGAATATAAAGACTAGGTCCCAGCCCTCAAGATACTTATATTCTAACAAGGTAAGGTCTACTCTGCCAGAGTACAAGTACTGTAGTAGGCACCTTTAATCTCTTTCCTGATGAAGCAGAGATGATCTTCACCACAACCCCACCAAGCCCTGCACCTATACTCCAAGATTCCCATATCCACTTTTGTCTGTTCTGGCACATTACCATATTATTTAATATGCTTGTATAATTTATCTGACATCCTGGAACTCCCTTATATACCCCCTATGTTATTTTCTATCTCTGATAAAGAAGGTTCTACCAAAGACGTATGCTACTGGAACAATACATTCTTTTCAATACTATTGTATTTTCTCTTCAGGAGCACTCAAAACATTTTCAGGTATTTACTCATATGGTCATTTAAAAGGACAGCAGTATACATCCTAACACTAAAATGGAGGCTCCCATCTAATATAGTTATCAATATTATTGTCATTCTTAAGGTACCAAAACATAAACAAATAACTTACCGAGTCCACAGGGCAACACAAAAAATAAAATTCAAGTTTCCTGGTACTCTGATACTTTCAAATCATTGCTCTATCACATACCACCTTCTAAACACAAAGATTCTCTCCATGAAGATTTTTTGTTTATAGATTTGAAAATTTGCCGGAATGTTAACCTGATGCCAGAACCACCATCTTCAGATCACTTAACTTCAAATTATTTAAATCCTCCATCTCCAAATTCGATTAAACTGAAATGATTAAAAATATCAAACCCTAACTACAAGCCTTCAAGTGACCCAATTTCACCCACCATCCAAAGTACTACAACCATCATAGGTTATTAAGGATATACTCAGTATTTCAACTTTTCTAGGAAAATTAGCACATATCACCTTTACCATTAGCAATGTTAGTTCATTTGCTCTACATTTACCGGGTATGTGTAATGGTGTTATGCTAGGTAGGTCTGTGGAGCTTACTCAGATGAATAAATCACATTTCCAGTCCAAATGACTTAAAAACAAAAAGTGTGACCTACCTCAGTGGCTTAGGGCTGCTATACAGTTTAGTTGCCTTTTTTGGTGAAGAAATCTAAGCCCTAGATAAGAAACATGAAACAGAAAACACGACGAAAGCGTGTGGATCCCTATCAGCTTACACTACATTTCATTAAAGCCACGAGTCTCACTAGAGAGCCAAGAGTACAGTTCGTTGGCTCGGTGTAAAGAACACTGTACTTACTGGGAGTCGTAGCCCCCAGCTCGCGGTAAATTTTTCAGATTTATTTTTCGCCGGAATGCAAAGGAAGGGGCGGTGCGTCCCCCGAGCGCGCCCTCCAACAGGCCAGGACCGCGGCACCTCTGCACCGAGCCCTGATCAGCCCGGCCACCCGCTGCTCGGCGCGGCCCCACAGCCTAGGCCAACCCGCGAGCGACTCAGGCCCGGCCGTCCCTCCCCCGACTACGCCCGCCCCCGCGCCCCTCCCCTCCTCACCGTCTCGGTCCTCGGGCCGCCAACCTCAAGAGCCACTTCCGGTGCTCGTCCGGGCAACAAGGTTACTTCCGGCTGAGAGAGCACTGGATGTGCTTCCGCTTCCGCTCTCCATAAGTGGCAGCATTTGAGACCCGGATGTTGCTGTGTCCGTCCTGTGTGGAAAGCTTATATTCCCGCCATTTGGAACGAAGACAGTAAAGGGAAAGAGCTTAATGAGTGGTGCTGATGGCACGGGAATTCAGATGAGGGAACATGGCCTTAGGCAGATGTGGCTTTTAGGAGGGACAAAGCATCATTTGATAGATTAGAGTGTAAACTTCTTGAGGGCAGGGACTTAAGCTTTTTTAGGCCCAGCAGGAGGGTGGAACTCTTTGGTCTATCCAGGGATGGGGACCCTGCGGCCTTGAGCCACATGTGGCCTTGTATGTCCTCAAGTTTAATTAAAATAAATAAATAAATAAATAGATATGTGTGTGTGTGTGTGTGTGTGTGTGTGTGTATATAATTACCCTTAATAAAAGAATTTGTTCAGTAAAACTTGGACTCAGTCAAAAGGCCACAACCAAGGACCTAGAAGGCCACAGGTTCCCATATCTTCAGATATTAGGTATTCTGTTTCTACTGTCACCTTTTACTGTGTCCAGCACTCAGTCCTTTGCCTCTTTTTGTAACCCCAGTGCCTGACACACTTAATAAATGTTTACTGAAGTAAATTGAATTAAAGTCCTTTTCCTCCCTGAAATGATATTATTCTAGAATGTAAGCTGACTCTTCAAGGCTAAGTGAGATAGATTTATTGAAATACCCTTCCCTCAACTTGTAACCTGTTTCTATTTATCTTCCTTCCTGGAGCCTTTTTCTTCTTCTACATAAGGAAAGACTAGAACTCTTTATGTCTGTTTTCTATCAGGCTTTTTGTTTCAACTGCCATCCTTTCCCATTCCTAGCACCCTGTCTACTATCATATATGCGGTAACTTCTTAATATATTTTAACTTAATCTCCTTTCCAAAAGTCTCCCCATGTAGGGCCAGCAGCACTGGCACTTGTCTACACAAAACCTGCCTAGGTACTGTTGAGGTTTAGGGGTGTTGGCACCCCAAAATTCGAGGACAGGAGATGCAGGTCCTGCCTTGTATGAACTCCCAAGCCTTCTTTCAACCAAAGACAAGGTTTATTAGAACAACAATTGGGGTGAGCAAGATTCCTAGCAAGTCTACACTATTGGCCAGATTTTAATAATCTGAGCCTCTGTAATTAGACAATACAACTGGGCCAGACTGTTAAGGCATCCCAGCTATTTAACTGGGGCAAGAGGGATACCTATATACAGTGGTCAAGGAGTGGCCAATAGCTTGGGTGACTGGGAGGTAACAGAGATGGACCTGGAAAGGCCAGGTGCCTCAGGTGAACTCTAGGGATCTGGGCCACGTGGGAAAGTCCAGAGCCTTTTAGGGGGTCCATCATTAATGCCTCATCAATACCTCCAGTATCCCAAGTAGTTCCCTTAGGGAAAAGGGCTAAAATCTCACTTAGCAAAGTTGCTCCTACTCAGAAATTATGTACATCTGTTCATGAGGAATGCTGTTAGATTGAACTACTTTGCTATATTTACTGTTAGATTGTTGCTAGGCATAAGGTAGCCCTTAGATATAAAAGAAGATGCTGCCAACAGGGTTAGTTAATAACACATACTCTGAGACATTAGAGGAAGAGGTAAAGAATAAAGTAGTTATTAAGGCAATGAGTGCAAGGAAAATTAGAATCTGTCTAGGTTGTACTTTTTGAAAACTACCACTACATATGTGTGTATATATATATGCACACACATACACTTATATATCAGTATGTAAATGTTAGCTATGTAAGGGGGAAGTAAAATCTAAAAATTTTTAGAAGTTATAAAGTAACCAGCATTTTTTAATGCCTTAAATAGAATTAATTAATAAGCATTAATTAAAGCATTTATTATATGCCAAGCACTGGATGTTTTTTCCCTAAGTCACCTGCATTGATTTGGTTTTTGCAAAAGCTTTTCAATTTGTGTTATTAAAATTGACCACTTTATTTTCTGTGATCCTCTCTATCCCTTGTTTGGTCTCGGGTTCTTCCCCACCCAGCTTCACAAGGTATTTTCCTTCCTTCTCCACTGCAGCACCTAGCTGGACCATACTGGGCCATGGCCAGCCATCTTGAATTTTGTTTTGCCACTGGACTCAGATGATTCTGGAGGAAAGATCGAAGCTGATGACTTTGTGCAGCTCTGCCTCACTCAAATCCAATTCACACTGAAGTCAAGACATCGAGCTCTTAATGGCATTAGTTCTCTTCAAGAATGAAGGATGAACAGCAAATAAGGGCTCTGCATAAGATCTCTACACAGAGAGAAGGACTTCCAGAGCAGGTGATGTGAGTTAAGCCTTGTTACACACATTTCTTATACGTGTGCCTCGCTATGATGGTATAAGCTTACTCCTCCCATGGGTGCTGTGTGTATTTGTGGGAAGGAATGAATCAGGTTCTTAGGAGAAGGTTTTGTATTAACTGTATACCAGTTCAAATACAAGTTTGGGAAGTCTTCATCTTCTTCTTCTCCTCCTCCTCCTCCTTCTTCTTCTTCCTCTTTCTTTTCTTCTCTCCTACAGTTTTCATTTTTGATTTCTTGAAATATAGAGCAGAAAAGCAGGCTTACAAAAAGCCGATTGTATTTTCAATGGAACTACTTGACTAGCCTTTAAACCCACATCATTCTGACTTTCATTGAATGGCTAATAATAGGCCCAGCCCAAGCCTTTGTGTCTCTTGGTTTAGGTTTTGATGGCTTAGAATTAGTGTAAATAGCAATTGTATTCTGTTCTGGCCAAAAACTCTGAGGGTCTTTCCTTCCCAAATGGATATTTTTGGGCCATCTTTTGTCTCAATTCCTGCCAGCCCTTAATCATTGACTGGACATTGCCTCAGACAAACAGACCTGGGAAAGACCTTAATTTAGAAAGGGCAAGGTTACCCACTACATCCTGGCCCATGATCAGTCATTTTGTCTTGCCACTAGATTCTGATGACTCTGGAGGAGAGTGAGAGGTTGATGACTGCACAACTCTGCCTCACTGAAATACAGTTCATGTACAAGTCAAGACATCATACTCGTGATGTCATTGGTCCTCCTCAAGAATGAAGGATGAACAACAAGAAGTCATGAATCCATTTGGAATTTATCTTGATATGTCATGTAGGATGCTGGTTTCTTTCATTGCCTTTTAAACCCTCTGCAATCCACTTCCAACCTCACTATTCAACTGAAATTATTTTCTCCAAACTTTTTATTGTTCATTGATAAATCTAATGGGCTCTTTTTTCTCCACATCTTTCTTAACCTCTTTCTCTCTGTAGTATTTGATATTTGATACTGTTGACTATCTCCTGCTTTTGGGTAGTATATTTTCTCTGGGTTTTTAAGATCTGTTGTTCTTCAACCTGTCTGACCACTGTCATATGCCTAGCTATCTTCCAGGGTTCTGTTCTGGGCTCAGTTTCTCCTTATACACCCTCACTTGATGAACTCATTAGCTCTCATGGGTTTAATTATCTCCTGAAGATGATTCCTAGATCTATATATCTAGCCCTTAGTCACTTTCCTGAGTTTCATCACTCGGGAGCTCAGCACTAACCAAGGTCTCCCACTACATCTAGGGTCATCTCCAGTCATCCTGATCTATATCTTGCCACTCAACCCAGATGGCTGCAGAGGAGAGAGTGAGGCTGGTGACTCTGCACAGCCTGACTCACTTAAATCCTATTCCCGTGCATGTTATGGCATCACCTTTCGGGTGTCATGGTTCTCTTCAAGAACTAAGGACAAACAACAACAACTAACTGCCTGCTAGACATTTCGGACTGGATAACCTGAAGGTATCTCAAATTCAACATTTGCAAAACAGAATTGTTTTATCTTTTCCCCCAAACCCTTCCCTCTTCTGAACTACCCTCCTACAATGTTTCCTTCCAATCTCCTTCCATCATCCTGGCCTTCCAGTTATTCTTCCTGCCTTATCCCTCCCCACTCTAATCCATCCTTTACTCAGAGGCCAAAGTGATTTTCCAAAAGCATAAGTCTTGATGCAGTTTAGGGGTTCAGGGATGCTGGGATCCCAAACTCACAACAAGCAAGTCCTGCCTGAAAGAATTTGACCCAAGCCTTCTTTCAGCCAATGACAAGGTTTATTAGAACATCTGTCATATTGGGCAGACTCTTAAGGAGTCAACAGGGGTAAGCAGTCACTAGATTATAAGAATCTAGGCCTCTTAAAGGAGACAAGATAGACCTTATATATAGAAAAACTGTGGGAGGGACCTAGGAGTGGCCAGTAAACTAGAGTGAACAGAACTCCTGGGACCTGGACCTCATGGCCAAGGGAGAATGGAGCCTAGCTAGGATTAAGGGTAGGAAATAGCCAAGGGCCATACATAAGGAGGTAAAACAATGGAGGGGAGATTGGGTATAGCCACAATGAAAGGCCAGTTGATGGGATTATAGCCTCAGGCAAAAGCCAGAGATTTGGCCACATGGGAAAGTCTGGGTTTTTTCCTTTCTGGGGCCCAGATCCCAATCCTATCAAGTCTGACCATAGTTACCCCCCCACCCCCAAGCAATAGATTTCAGTGGCTCCCTTATACCTTGAGGATTAAATAGAAAGTCCTCTCCATATTTAAAACTCTTCACAATATGACTCTTTCCTGCTTTCCTCTTCTTACATTCTCTTTCCTTCCCATCATTCTACCATCCTGCCAAATTGGCCTCCTTGCTTTCCCTTACATGTGATGCTATATTTCCAGTCTTTGCCTTGTACTCACTCTTCCTGCCTGAGTTTGAAATGCTTTCTGTCCCAACTTCTGACTCGTAGAATCCCTGGCTTCTTTTAAGACTCAGTTTAAGTTCCACCTCTTGCAGGAGGCATCTAAGGTGACCAGAGTAAGGTAAGATCTGAGTTCAGATCGTAACTCAAACACTTACTATCTGTTTCTGGGCAAGTCATTTAACCTCTCAACCTCAATTTATTTGTAAAATGGGGATAATAATAGTACCTAATTTACAAGGTTGTTGTAAGGATTAAGTGAGATAATAATTGTAAAGTGCTTTGCAAACCTTAAAGTACTATGTCAATGCTAGCTCTTTTTTTTTTTTTTGCTCCTCTCATTTGCTAGGGCCATCTCTTTTAAAGTTACCGCCCCTCTGAACTCTATGTCGTATGTTCTGATTTATGTATGTTGTTTTCCTGTTTTCTAACAGGAAAGTTCCTTGAGGATGGGAACTGTTTTTGCTTTTTCTTTCTATCCCCACCAGTACTTAGGGGAAGGGAACAAGCATTTATTGATTGCTTGATTGTCTCTGTCATTTCCTTAAATTCTCAGTAGAAGATCCATGCAGTATTCTGTGTGGAGTCCTTTCTCTGTTCCTTGTTTTGTGGAAACCTGCGTAACACCTTAATTGCTCATCTGTAAGCCCCACAGTTAGTCTACTTCCTTTTTCAGTCATATACATGCTCATTAATGTCTTCTATGCCACTTGTCATGTTCGAGTTAGCATTGGTAATACACTGTAACTTATACCCACTATTCTGGGTCAGGCCTAAATTAGGCCAGTACACTAATTTAAGCTCAAGGGTTAAAATTAAATATAGCATTCATGGACAATAAAATGCAATAAAACAACTTTACTGATAAGAGATTAAGTTAATTAATTTAAAGGGGTACTAATTTAAAATAAAACATTACTCCTCTCCCCCTTCAAAATCACCACTGCAACTAGTCTGTCAGTTTAGAAAGGGACTCCCAGGAGGGTAGTAAGATGTTGGGTGAAACTTCTGTCATCATTTCCCAGTTGGCTGGGTCTTTTTATACTTCAGGCTGCAAGACAGGCAAATGGCCTTAACATCGCCTTAAAGGACCAGCCCATCAAATACCTTTGTAGCTGTTGATCCATATGCAAAATTAGGAACAGGTCTCCCGAGGAGAAAGGGGAAAGGAGACCAAGGGGTTTGGGGGAGGCGGGCTGACAAAGAAAGGAAACAGAGGTAAGGGCTCTGTCCCTGTGGCCTGGGCAGGAACTTAAACATGCCCTAACCTCAGATTTGCCCATTCAGTCCACCCACAGTTCCATCTCAGCGGTGACTCCAGTGCCCACATAGCTGATGCGGTCACTAAAAGAAATAGCAAAGTGAGTGTATGTGATAACACATACTTTTGCTACACACATCCTGTGTCTATTTAGGTTAACAGTGACTCTCATTCTTTTGAAGTCATGATGTTTCATGATTAGTAGCCAAAAAGCTACATAGAGAGAAGTAAAATTTCTGGAAATTTTGAAGTCATGGGTAAAAAGGGAGAAAATTTAGAGAAAGTAGAAATGCTGTAATGTTTACTTTTACTTAGAACTTTTATAGACCTAAAGGTTAGTTTAACAATAAATTAAGTTATGCATAACTTGAAATGCTCATGTAATTATAATGCTTGAGATATAAAACTTTAAATTATAAGTTATTCAGGCAACAAGATATTTACTAATTTAATTTACTCTTAAGAGCTATTCATTTTTGTAACAAATGAAGCTATAAGCCTCTGAACTTTATGGAATCTAGCATTTCTGTTTTTGTCAGTTTATAAAAAATACACACAAATTTGAGAACTGAAGAACATCACCATTATAAAACTTATGTTTGCTGGACTGTGTCCATTATGTCAAGCAGGTATAAAATACACACATTTTTTAAAAAATTAGTTAAAAAAGGTACAAAACTCTCTATCCCCTACCAACACCTTGGAAAAAAAATGCTGTCAACTGATTGAATAGCCATTTGCCATTAGAACTTTGTCTAATCAATTTCATTTTTCTAGCTATCTTTATCAGTAGTTTCTTCTTCAGTAACTCTGGTAAAGCAGATAGCCTCATTTAAAGAAAGTACTTCATAAATTTTAAAGTGCTGTATGAATATAAACTTCTTTTTCAGCTTAGTGCTGCTCAGCAGTACTTTTATTCATCTTACATTGACACATCAGTGATTAGAGGGTTTACTGTTACAAAGTTTTTCTATTTTCTTTAAGGCCAGACTCTGCTCTTCACTTTCAGGGTATGACCTTGCTTCCTACTTTACTGATATAAAATGTGATGGAGAACAAGAACTTCACTTATAATAGATGATACCCTGAGAAGGATATGTGGGTATAATGGAGCTCCAGCTTGTAATAAGAATAAATGGGACCAAGAAGGTTAAGGACATGTCAGAAGCTCTCAGGTGAGGTAGCCCCCAAATGCCTCAGTGTCATTCTTCTGTGGTTGGACAAAGGGAAGATTTTCCTGCCTAAGCTCTTTACTTGAGGGCTTTTCTATATTAAGCCTAGACATACACATACATTGTGATATCTGCTGTGCCCTCATCTGCACTGGTCACTTCTCCGATAATTTTAACGTGAGGCAATTTAACTTGATTTTTAAAGCAATCAAAGCAACAACTCTTGCAGTAGAAGTTTCTTTACTCTCCATTTCATTTGCAGTTTTTTTCACTGCCTTAAATACGAAACTTTTAACTGAATGAATGTTCTACTAAGAGGAATGCATTTTTGGTTGAAATCTTTAATCCATATAGCTAAAAGATAACTCTATTTCTATCATTGTAATATTTCTTGTAGTTGTTTGCAAATCACAAAAAGCTGATGCAACTTTGAATTTTTAAGAATTTAACTGATGTATTTTATAATAATCTGTGCTATAGACTCAGGCATTCTAACATCTCACTCTATTTTAAATTCATGCCTGTCAATTATATCAAATTTTGGTACTAATATGATAATAAGCTTCTCCTTTTTGTGTGTGCTGGCAGTATTTCTATTTGAAGTATTCTTTCTTTTCTCAATTAAAAAAACCACAATTGTTGGTAGTATGTTGCAAAGCAGCATATCATATATATATTCAATGATAGGCAAGTATAGAATAGTGAAGGAGTGGTGTATTAAAAACTTAACTAGCTCACATACTGGCCACCTTTTAATTATTAAATTAATTAACTGAATTTTGACTTGCATTAAAAGAGACCTGTTATTATTTCATAATTTTCACTAAATTGAATTTTGCATTATGCAAACTTACATTAATAACAACCTGGCTGTACAGAGAACAAATGAAAATATTTGAAATGAGGCAAAGTGAAGCAAACAGAATCAAGAAGACAATTTATATGACAGCAATGTAAATGGAAAAAACAAAATAAGAGAACAATGATGTTTAATTATGATGACCAAGTTTGGTGTAAAAGAAGAATATCCTTTGTAAAAGGATTTTCTTGGGTGCTTGCTGAGAAGTGTTTATTGTATCAAAACAAAATTTATCAATAAATTAAGGGAACAAATTCTTGAGGTGCAGGTCTAGCTATGTTGTTCTTCTACTTTAAAACCTTTGATATCTCCCCATTTCTGCCAGAATAAGACACAGACTCCATAGTTTGGCAGTTGAGGCCTTCTACAATTTGGTTCTAACATGTTTCTATGCCTTGTACTATTCCCCTTCACAAATTCTATGGTCTAGTAATTCATTTGCAGAGTGTTTGCCACACCGTAAGCATTTATTAAATGCTTGGGCTTAGTTGGGTATATAAATCTATCTTGCCCTATGGGGATACAAGAGGGGAGGGGGATAAGAGAAAGGGGGTATGATAAAAGGGAAGGCTGTTTGGGGGAGATGGTGGTCAGAAGCAAACAGACCTTTGAGGAGGGACAGGGTAAAAGAAGAGAGAGGGAAGTATTAACAAGGAAAAATAAGATACAGTAATTATAACTGAATGTGAATGGGCTCAACTCACCTATAAAATGGAAGCAGATAGCAGAGTTGATTAAAAACCAGAATCCAACAATATATTGTTTACAAGAAACACACCTGCATCAGAGAGAGACACATACAATAAAAATTAGGGACTGGAGCAGAATCTATTATGCTTCAGCTCAGATAAAAGAAAAGTAGGGGTAGCAAACATGGGCTGAGACAAAGCAAAAGCAAAAATAGATCTAATTAAAAGAGATAAGCCCAGAAACTATATTTTGCTAAATGGCACCATAAACAATGAAGTAATATCAATAGTAAACATATATGCATCAAATGGTATAGCGTCCAAATTCTTAAAGGAACAGTTAAATGAATTGCAAGAGGAAATAGTAAAATTATACTAATGGGGGACCTTAGTGTTCCCCTCTCAGAACTAGATAAATCTAACCAAAAGACCAACAAGAAAGAAGTTAAGGAGGTGAATAGAACTTTAGAAAAATTAGATATGATAGACCTCTGGAGAAATTGAATGAGAATAGAAAGGAATATACCTTTTTCTCAGCAGTACATGGTATCTATGTAAAAACTGACCATGTATTAGGGCATAAAAACCTCAGAACCAAATGCAGAAGGGCAGAAGCTTTTTTAGCTCATAATACAATAAAAATTATGTTTAAGAAAGGGCCATAGAAATGTAGACTAAAATTAATTGCACTAAATAATCTAATTCTAAATAATGAGTGAGTCAAAGAACAAATCACAGAAACAATAATTTCATTAAAGAATGACAACAATGGGACAATGTACCAAAATTTATGGAATGCAGCTGAAGCAGTACTCAGGGAAAAATTTGTATCTCTAAATGCTTGTATCAATAAAATGGAGAAAGAGCAGATCAATGAATTGGGCATGCAATTATAAAAATTAGAAAAAGAACAAATTAAAAATCCCTAGTTAAACACAAAATTGGAAATCCTGAACATCAAAGATGAGCTTAATAAAATTGAAAGTAAGAAAACCATTGAACTAATAAATAAAACTAGAAGCTGGTTTTATTTTAAAAAATCAATAAAATAGATAAATCATTGATTAATTTGATTTTAAAAAAGAAGAAAACAAAATTACCAGTATCAAAAGTGAAAAGAGTGAATTCACCATCAATGAAGGGGAAATTAAAACAATAATTAAGAGCTATTTTGCCCAACTGCATGTCAACAAATCTGACAATCTAAGTAAAGTGGATTAATATTTACAAAAATGTAAATTGCCTAGGTTAACAGAAGAGGAAATAAAATACTTAACCCCATTTCAGAAAAAAAAATGAACAAGCCATCAATGAACACCCTAATAAAAAATGTCCAGGACCAGATGAATTTACAAGTGAATTCTACCAAACATTTAAGAATGATTAATTCTAATACCAAATGAACTATTTGGAAAAATAGGGGAAAAGGGAATTCTACCAAATTCTTTTCATGATAGAAATATGGTACTGATACCTAAAACAGCAAGAGCCAAAATAGAGAAAGAAAATTATGGACCAATTTCCCTAATAAATATTGATACAAAATTTTTTAATAAAATATTAGCAAAGAGATTATAGCAACTTATCATGAGGATGCTACACTATGACAAAGTGGAATTTATACCAGGAATGCAGGGCTGGTTCAATATTAGGAAAACTATCAGCATAATTGACCATATCAATAACAAAATTGAAAGGAACCATATGATTATCTCAATAGATACAGACAAACAATAGATATTGATGAAATATGACACTCGTTCCTATTAAAAACACTAGGGAGCATAAGAATAAATGGAGTTTTCCTTAAAATCATAAGTAGCATCTATCTAAAATTATGTGTAATGAGGTTAAGCTAGAAGCCTTCCCAATACAATCAGGGGTGAAACAAGAACATTCATTATGATCACTGTCATTCAATATTGTACTAGAAATGTAAGCTTTAGCAATAAGAGAAGAAAAAATAATTGAAGAAATTAGAATAGACGATGAGGAAACAAAGCTATCACTCTTTACAGATGATATGATGGTATACTTAGAGAATCCTAGAGAATCAACTAAAAAACTACTTGAAATAATTAATAACTTTAACAGAGTTTCAGGATATAAAATAAATCCACAGGAATCATCAGTATTCATATATATTACTAACAGAACCCAGTAGCAAGAGATAGAAAAAGAAATTCCATTTAAAATAACTGTAAATAATATAAAATATTTGGGAGTCTATCTGCCAAGACAAACCCAGGAACTAGATGAATACAATTACAAAACACTTTCCATAAAAAATAAAGTCAGATCTAAATAATTGGAAAAGTATCAGTTGCTCATGAGTAGCTGAACAAATATAATAAAAATGACAGTTCTACCTAAATTAATTTACTTATTCAGTGCCATGCCAATCAAACTACAAAAAATTATTTTGTAGAACCAGAAAAAAATAGTAACAAAATTCATCTGGAAGAACAAAAGATCAAGAATATCAAGGGAATGAATGAAAAGAAATGCAAGGGAGGGTGGCTTTGTAATACCAGATCTAAAACTGTATTGTAAAGCAGCAATCATCACAACTATTTGGTACTGACTAAGAAATAAAATGGTGGATCAGTGGAATAGTTTAGGTATATAAGACATAGTAATCAATAACTATACTAATCTACTGTTTGATAAACCCAAAGATTCCAGCTTCTGGGATAAGAAAAAAACTGTTGGGAAAACTGGAAAAGAGTGTGGCAGAAACCAGGCATAGACCAACATCTTACATCATATACCAAGATAAGGTCAAAATGGGTACATAATTTAGATATAAAGGGTGATACCATAAGCAAATTAGGAAAGTAAGAAATAGTTTGCCTGTCAGATCTATGGAGAAGGGAAGAATTTATGACCAAAAGAAATAGAGAACATTATAAAATGCAAAATGGATAATTTTGATTTACATTACATTAAAATGATTTTGTACAAACAAAGCCAATACAGGTGAAAAAATTATAGTTATCTATAGTTGTGTGAAAAAAAAGTGCTCTAAATCATCATTGATTAGAGAAATGCAAATTAAAATAACTCTGAGGTATCTCAGAGGCTAATATGACAAAAAAAAGAAAAATAACAAATGTTGGAGAAGATGTGGGGAAAATTGGAAAACTTATGCATTGTTGGTAGAGTTGTGACCTGATCCAACAGTTCTGGAGAACGATTTGGAACTATGCCCAAAGGTCTATAAAACTGTGAATACCCTTTGATCCAGCAATGCCACTGCTAGCTCTATATCCCAAAGACATCCAAAAAAAGGGGAAAGGACCTATTCATACAAGAATATTTATAGAAGCTCTTTTTGTGGTGGAAAAGAATTGGAAATCAAAGGGATGCCCATCAATTGGGAAATGGCTAAACAAATTATGGTATATGATTGTAATGGAATATTATTGTGCTATAAGAAATGATGAGCAGGTATATTTCAGAAGAACCTGGAAAGATTTATATGAACTGGTGCTGAATGAAGTGACCAGGAGAACATTGTACACAGTAACAGCAACATTGTGGGATGACTAACTTTGATAGACTTAGTTCTTCTCAACAATACAATGATCTAATACAATTCCAAAAGACTCATGATGGAAAATGCTATCCACATCCAGAGAAAGAACTATGGAGTCTGAATGCAAATTGAAGCATACTGTTTTCTCTTTGGGGATGAGGGAGCAGAGGGAAGGAGGTAGAAAAACATTTGGAACTCAAACTCTTATAAAAGTGGATGTTGAAAACTAACCTAAACTAAAGTTAAATTAAAAAAAAAAAGGAAAGGAAAACCAAATTATCAGTATCAAAAGATGGAAAGGGTGAATCCACTATCAATGAAGAGGAAATTAAAGCAATTATTAGGAATTATTTTGTCTAATTATATGCCAATAAATCTGACAATCTAGTGAAATAGATGAATATTTAAAAAAATATAAATTGCCCAGATTAACAGAAGAGGAAATAGTATACTTAAATAACGCTATTTTAGAAAAAGAAATTCAAGCACATAACACTTAATAGCTGTGTGACACTGAGCAAATCACTTAACCCGGTTATCTAGACAAAAAGAAAAAGAAAGGAAGAAAAAGAAATTGAACAAGCCATAAATGAGTTCCCTTTTAAAAAATTGCCAGGACCAGATGGATTCACAAGTAAATTCTACCAAACATTTAAGAATGATTAATTCCAATACTGTATGGACTATTTGGAAAAAATAGGCATAGAAGGAATCCTGTCAAATTCCTTTTATGACACAAATGTGGTGCTGATACCTAAAATCAGGAAGAGCAAAAACAGAGAAAGAAAATTGTAGATCAATTTCCCTAATGAGTATTGATGCAAAAAATTAAAATAAAACAATAGCAAGGAGATCATAGCAATATATTACAAAGATCCTACAGTAATGACCAGGTGGGATGTATATCAGGAATGCAGGGCTGATTCAATTTTTGACCATATCAGTAATGAAAACAAAAATCATAGGTTATCTCAATAGATATAGAAAAAGCTTTTGGCAAAATACAGCACTCATTCCTATTTAAAAAAACCAACACATCCAACAACTAGCTGTCCTTAAAATGATAAGTAGTATCTATCCAAAGCCATCAGCAAACATTATCTGTAATGGGGATGAGCTAGAATCCTTACCAATAAAGTCAGGGGTGAAGCAAGGATGCCCATTATCACCTCTATTATTTAATATTGTACTAGGAATGTTAGCTTTAGCAATAAGAGAAGAAAAACATGGAAGGAATTAGAATAGGCAATGAGGAAACAAAACTATCACTCTTTGCAGACCATGTGATGATGTACTTAGAGAATTCTGGAGAATCAACTAAAAACTAATTGAAATAATTAACAACTTTAGCAAAGTTTCAGGATATAAAATAAATCCACATAAATCACCAGCATTTCTATATATTACAAAAAAAGTTCAGCAGCCAGAGATAGAAAGAAAATTCCATTTAAAATAATTATACACAATATGAAATATTTGGGAGTCTGCTCGCTAAGACAAACTCACAAACTGCATGAATACAATTACAAAACACTTGACACAAATAAAGTCAGATCTAAACAATTGGAGAAATATTAATTGTTCAAGAGTAGACTGAGCCAATATAATAAAAATGACAATTCTGCCTAAATTAATTTCCTTATTCAGTTCCATATCAATAAGACTACCAAAATTATTTTATAGAGCTAGAAAAAAATAATGAAATTCATCTGAAAGAACAAAAGGTTAAGAATATCCAGGGAATCAATGAGAAAAGGTGGTGAATGCAGGAAGGTGGCCTTGCTGTACTAAGAGAAGGTCAAATAGGTACAAGAAGTAGAGATAAAGGGAGAATAATAAACAAACTAGAAGAACATGGAACACATTACCTATCAGACTTATGAATAGAAGAAGAGTTTATGAATAAATAAGAGATAGCAGTGTGAGATATAAAACATATAATTTTGATTATATCAAATTAAAAAGGTTTTGTACAAATAAAACCAATGTTGAAACTTAGGGGAAAATAATTTATGACAGTTTCTCAGATAAGGTTCTCATATCTCAAATATATAGAGAACTTTGTCAAATTTATAATAATTTGAATCATTCACCAAATGATAAATTGTCAAAGGATATGAATAGGCAGTTTTTCGATGAATAAATCAAAGCTATCCATAGTGATAGGAAAAAATGCCCTAAATCATTATTGATGAGAAAAATGCAAATTAAACAACTCTGAGGTACCACCTTACACCTATCAGATTGGCTAAAGTGAGAGAAGGGGAAAATGACAAGTGTGGGAGGGGACATGGAAAAATTAAGACACTAATACACTCTTGGTAGAACTGTGAACTGATCCAATCATTTTGGAATTATGCCCAAAGAGTTATAAAATTGTGTATACTCTTTGACCCAGCAATACCACTATTAGGTCTGTTTCCCAAGGTGATCAGGGTAAAAAGAAAAGAACCCATATGTTTAAAAATATTTCTATCAGCTCTCTTTGTGGTGGCAAAGAACTGGAAATTGAAGGGATGCCCATCAATTGAAGAATGGCTAAACAAGTTTTGGTATATGCTTGTGATGGAATACTACTGTGCATCATTTCTTAAAATGATGAGCTGGTTGATTTTAGAAAAACATAGAAAGACTTGCATAAATAATGAAAAGTAAAATGAACAGAACCAAGAAAATGTTTTATACAATAGTATTGTTCAAAAACAGCCAAGCTATTCTGAGTATTGTAAATACTCAAATTAACTACAAGGGACCTGTGAAGGAAAATGCTATTCACCTCCATAGAAAGAACTAATAAATAGAAGTATGCATAGTATGGTTTTACTGCTGTTTATAAATCTTGTGTCAAATGGTGGCCTTCTCTAATGTGGAATGGGGGGGGAGGAAGAAAGTTTGGAATTTAAAATATAACAAGAAAATAAATAAAATAAGAAAAAAAAACCCAAAGTGGTAAGCATTGAAACAATCTGGTACTAGCTATGAAATAGATTAGTGGATCAGAGGAATATGTTAGGTACACAATACACAGTAGTAAATAACTATGGTAATCTAGGGTTTGATAAACCTGATGATCTAAGTTTTTGGGACAAAAACTCACCTATTTAACAAAAATTTCTGGGAAGACTGGAAAAGAGTTTGGCAGAAACTAGGTATAGACCAATATCTCACACCATATGCCAAGATAAGGTCAGAATGGGTACATGATTTAGAAATAAGCTGTGATATTGTAAGCACATTAGAGAACGTGGAATATGTTACCTTTCAGATCTATGGATAAGAGAAGAATATAGCATAGAAAAATAGTAGAAACAGAAATTAATATTTTATTGAAGGGGTTCTCCACTTTTCTTGTGTCATAGACCCCTTTGGCAACCTAGAGAAGACTATGGACCCCTTCTTGAAATAATGGGTTAAATGCATAAAATACGTAGAATTACAAGGTAAATAAACGATAATAAAATAAAAATATAATTTTTTCCCCCTCCAAGTTCATAGACCCCATGAAATCTGTGTATGGGCTCCCATGGATTCCAATAAAATCTAAGGCCCCTTGGAACAGGGTATACTTTATTTAATTTCTGTTTCTATTATTTTTCTATTCTCTGTATGTATATATGTATCTATGTATCTATGTGTGTATATGTATATACATATATATGTATATGTAAATACATACACACACACACACACACACACACACACATATACACCTAACATAGCTCCTTGAACATTATAGGTACTTAATGTTTGTGAGGTTGAATTGAACTCTCTATTTTGTTCCATTTCTCTATTTAAAAAATTCCATATTATCTTTTGTAATTATTGCTTGAGTATAATTTTATAATTTGGCAGGTTAAGTTTCTTCTTACCAATTCCCTTTCTGGGTAATTCTTCTTGTATTATTCATCTGCTTTTCCACATGAATATTTTTTAAGACTTTAACTTTGTGAAATAGTCAATGGTACTTTAATTGAAAGTAAGTTAAAACTTTAATTAGTTAGAAAATATGGGCAGTTTTACTATATATGTTGTTTCCCTTTGTTTCTGCCAAAACCATTTTGAAGTTGTCTTTATATAGGTCTTTTGTATACCTTAGTAAGTTATCATCTAAACATATAACATATTTGTTGTTATTTTAAAAGGCATTTCTCCAATATTTTGTTTTTTGCTAGTGGTGGTTTGAAAATTTAGAAATGGTGGTTTAGAAATGGTTTAGAAAAGGGGGCAGTATTTACTAACCCTACTATTTATTGAAGTTATTTATTATCTCAGTTTCTAAAAAATGATTTGTGGTTTTCTAGATCTACAAACATGTCATCTTTGAAAAAAATTGTTTTAACTTCTTCACTGATAATACTTATCCCTTTAATTTCTTTATTATGGCCTTATTCCTATTATTAATGTTTCTAACATTATATTAAATGTAATTACAATCTAACATTATATTAAGATATAAGATTTAGATGATATCTAACTCTAAGATTATATTAAAATAGGACGTTAGGTTGAACAGTTCTGTTTTATACCTGTTTAATGATAATATTTCTAGTATTTCTCTGTTGTATACAATATTAGTTCAAGGTTTTGATTGTATATACTTTTATTATACTACATCAGTATTTTACTATATTTTAAAAATATCTCATATTTTGTCTATATTTAATGTTGTAGTTATGTTTTTATTTTTTCTTGATGATATGACTTATATTGATTACTTTGTATTAAATTGCTCATGCATCTCAGTTATAATGTCTACTTGGTATTTATAAAAATTCATTTGTTATTCACAATTATTTATTTACTATTTTTGTATCTATATTTTTTAATGATGAGATGGGATTAGGCTTGTGATTTCATTGCTATAGAGCACTCCCATTGAGGAAACTCTAACTGGTGCTGATCAGAACCTTTTTTTTTGTAGCATACAATCTTAGAGAGTTGCCGAGCAGCACTAAGATATTAGTTAAGTGACTTGTGTAAGTTCACACAATCAGTATGTGTCAGAAGCTAGAAGCCAAATCTTCCAGGCTCCAAGGTTGTTTTCTATCCATTATGCCATGCTGCCTCTTCATTAATGATATGAATCTATAATTTTCTTTTGCAACCTTGCATTTATGTCACTTAGGGGTCAACATCATATTTGTGTAGCCTAGCACCTATGTTTTGAAACCAACTATAATGAAGTCCAAATAATATTAGACTTGCTTGTTCTTTAAAATCTTCATAGAATTCACTTGTGCATTCATCTAGAACTTCTTGCTTTTCCTGAAACAGCCTTTTAATAGCCTGATTTATTTTTCCATCCAAGATGAATATAAATAGGTTAAGATCTCTTATTGTGTTAATTTTGATATTTTTGTATATAACTATCTATTTCTTTTAGAATCTCAAATCTAATAATAACCTCTGGTAATCCCCCTACCCCCACCACCTTTTTTACCTCATTGTGCTCTTTCTTTTCTAATTTCTAATTTTTGGGCTTTCTATTTTAAAAATTAGATTTGCTCATTTTTTTTTTGCATTTTTTTTTGGTCTTTAAACTGTTCTTTGATTTACTTAATATTTAAATTTTTAAAAATTCTTATTTATATTAATCATTGCTCTGATCATGGCTATTTCTTTTCCCCTTTTTTCTGATGATATTCTATTTCTAAGCTTTTTCTGTTTATTTTGACATAGGTATGTAGCATTGTAAATTTAATATGTATACATATTTTCCCATTGTTTTCTCCTATCTAATAAATGTGTGTGTGTTTTTAAAATTCTAGCTGGTTTTAAAATTTTTTCTTATCAGTCTGTTTGTTGGATTTGTCATATTCTGATAGAGGAATGTTAAAATGTTCCACTGTTACTGATTTTTTAAGCTATTTTCCCTTGGAAGTCTGTGAGATTTACTTTACTAATTTCATTACAAAAATTTTAAGTAACATATTTTAAATTTATATATTTTCATTTTGACTATATCATTTTGGAATAACAGAATGTTATTATTTAGCTCCTTTAATGCTTTTTAGCTTAAATTTGACTTTATTCAATATTAATGCTACTCCTACTTTTTGTGCTCTGATTATATTGGTCAGTTATAGACTACTTTTTGAATTTAAATCCATTTAAATCCTTTCTGTGATGCTTGAAAATAATACTGTGTTTTGAATTGGAGAACCTGGATTGAAACCCTGACTCTTCTACTTCCTACTTTGGCAAACACTAGATTTCTCAGGGCCTCAATTTCTTCATGTCTAAAGTGAAGGGGTTGAAGTAGGTGATCTTTAAGGTTCCTTCTGACTTTAAATCCATGATCCTGTTATTCTAGATTTAATATGTTACCTATTAACAGTGTGTTATTGGAGTCTATTTTTTTTTAACCCAGTCTGTGTCTTTTTTGGGGTTTATTGGAGAATTCAATTCATTTACATTTAGTACTATAGCTACTTGAATTTTCTTCTATTCTCTTTTGGATGGTTATCCAGCTTATCAGGAGAAAACCAGCTTCAAAAATTATCACTGTTATTAATTCAAACATGACAAAACCAATCTAAACAAAATTCCCTTCTTATATTAGTAACTATGTAGGTTTGTTTAACTTTGACTTGTCCTTTATCAAAGATGAAATTCACTTTGGGATTATCCTACCTCCACCCACTTTTCCAGTGTTTCCCTTTCTTTTTTCCCTTTGTCTGTCTGAAACATTCTTCTTCAACATTTAGTTTAGTCAGTATAAGGTAGGTAGTATAGTTCACATTTTATTAGAAATTGGTTTATCTCATTTGATACCTGAATTAATAAATGTAAATTTTAAATACTTAAGTTTTTGACTTAGACACATAGTCATTGATCAAAGATTTCCTTGAAATGTACATGTCTCTATATAAAGTCCTTCTTGAATGTTAATCTCTTACTTTCATAGAGTATATTACATTTTATTAAGTGTATAATTCTGGATTTATTAAAATGCTTCTTAATTTTGTATATGTCATATTCCTGTTTTGCTTGAATGTCCCTTTTCTCCTTTGAAAAGTCAGTCCCCTATGATTCCAATTATTCTCTGTCTTCCTACAACTTTTAGGATTTTTTCTCTTATCATTGTAGTATTGAAGTTTAATTATGGCATGTCTAGGCAAATTATGTATTGAATTTTAAAAATCTCCTCAGTTTTGTACATTCTGTATATTTTTGTCCCTTGTTTTTATTAATCCCGAAAGTATTTCTTGAGTGATTTCCTGTAATGCAATGTTTTGATGGTATTGTCAGCATTCCTTAGATTGCTATGTTATGATCCGTTCTTTAGGTTTGTCATGAGTCTCTGTATTTTTCAGTTCTTTTAATAAGTCATATACTTTCTGGGCAAGTTTTTCCAGTTGGTTTGCATTGTCTGTAATTTCTTTTTCCATTGTAGTAATACTGTTGATTGTTTCTACTGATTCTTTTATCTTTCAAAATTGGCCATTTTCCTCATTATTTCCTCCTGGTCTTTTTGTAGTATCTTTTGATGCTACCTCTAATTCTTTCTTTGATTTATTACTTTTTAATTGCTCTTATAGTTTTCTTTCTGGTGTCATGTTGGTACTTCAATTGTGATTTTTGTTAAAATCCCCCCCAGCAAAACAAATCACATTCCATCCATAACTTAAGTAGCAGTGGGCCAATGAATGTAGGAATGAAAGCCTTCTTCCTCTAATTTGAGGAAGGCTCCCATATACTGAATCCAGTACAAGATCACATGTCTGAGTATAAGTCAAGGAGAGGCAAGTACTCTAGCCCCTGTGAGTCCCAGCAACTGCTCCTATATGCTAGGGAAGAAAATTATCTGAATCATGACTTCTTCATCTGCAACATATCTTCTGTTGAAGATCTGGTAACATTCTTATTACCTCTGTTGTTGCTCCCAATGCTTTGCTGCCATTCTGACACTGACTGACACTGAACCAAAGAAATGTGTTGGTTTAGGAGACAAGGAATTTGTAGAAGATTTTAAATGGAAAGGCAAGATGAAAGAAGAAACTGTCAGCTTAATGGTGATCATTTTCTGAACCAGCTAAAAGAACTATCAACACCTGTTTGGTCAGGTAGTAAATGTGGCTTGAAGTGGCTAGCTAGTAGAATTCTCTTGTCTATAATAGCTGCCTAGAGAATTACATGATGCTTTAGCTTATATACCTAAGGATGATGTATGTAAAAATGAACTGCCCAAACTGTCTCTTTGAACCTCCCTCTGGATCAAGTGAATGATGCACAAAGTTTCCCCTATGACTAGAAGTTTTACATCTTTACTAGGACTTTTTTCTGCCCCTGGAAGTATGAGCTTTTTCCCTTCTGATTCCTCCCATAGTTTGAATTCAGATCATCTGTGAACCATAGTTGGTGGCATTTGTGTTCAACCATAATAATTCAATGAAAGAATGAAACTTACTTTGGAAAAGGAAGAGGAAATGATATTGCATTGAGTTTGGTTTTTCCGTGACTCCTGGTAATAACTGCCTGGTCTTTTAAATGCTCACAAACCATTCATTTAGAATTTTGCCCAGAGTCAATGTTAAGTTTTGTAGCCTGTGGTTGCTAGAATCTACCTTCCCATTTCCACCCTCCGCCCCTACCACTTCTTTTGAAAATTAGGAAGTTTGTCAGCATCCACTCTTTTGCTAGCTCTCTTATTGGTATGCTGTCTATGGTTCAAAGTACAAATATAGACTTGTGCAAGCCTATATGCCTAGAAAATGTTTTATTGGAAACATTGTCATTTCCCTCCATTCTTTTCTGTTTATTGGAACACACTGAGGTTTAAAAAGAGAATATTAGCTATAACTGCTTTTCCCTCAGTTATTTGTTATTTGACATTATAAAGTCTTTTCTATTCAGTGGGCGTTTCTTTTTTCTTACTTTATACTAAGCATTGCATATGCTTACTATAGCATTGCAAAACTAATACCCTTTTTTGTTGTCTTCATTTCCCCCCTCCAGCCTCAGGTGATGTTGGACTATGGCCTTTGGATATAATTGCAAATGAATTAGTTCTAGCCAATAAAACAATTGATGACAGGAGAATAAGTATTTATGGGCTATGATTGGCAGCCCTGTCATGGGCAGTGTGGGTTCTGTGGTGCTGATTAAAACCTCTTCAGCTTGGGGAAATGGAAGTCATTTACAGGAGGTTTCTATATAGGTAGGGGCAGAACCCAAAAGGGAATCAGCCAAAATCAATAAAACTTTTAAAAGTGTGAAAAATAATGTCTGGAGTGAAATCAGGATACCATAAAAAGTCTAAGTGGAATATAAAGGATGAAGTCCAAGATTTAGGCTGCAAAAGTTCAAGACCAATTCAGGCTACAGAAGCTTGGTGTTAGGGCAAGTAATAGAATGCTGACTTAGACAAAATGTTATCTCAGTTTATAGCATGCAGTCTTGCTTTTCCACCTTTCTCTAATGTCTTTTCAGAGGGAGAGCTCCTGCCATTACTTCTCTTGTTTTTCTCCAGGTAGTCAACAGGCCAGACCATTAAAATATTTAGCTTTTGCAAATTATGTATTTGGAACTCTGGAGTTCATATCATGGGACTTGAACTGTAAGGGACCTTAACAATTATTTTGTACAACCCCTTCAATTTTTATTAATTTGAAAGCCAACATCCAGGAAGGTAAAGTTAGCTTGCTAAAGGTTCTCCCAGGTAGTAACATACAAGACTGTTCTATTATTTGAAAAATATTGGTGCAATTTTATTTCTTAAGAATTATGTGCCTATGCTGAGTGAAGTGAGCAGAATCAAGAGGACTTTGTACACAATAGCAGCCACGTTATGCAATGACTAAGAATGTTAAACTGAACCCTTCTCAGCATTACGAGGATCTAAGACATCTCCAGAGGGCTCGGGATGGAAAATGCTGTCCACATCCAAAGAAAGAACTATAGAAGTCAAATCGCTCTCACTTATTTTTATCTTCTGTTGAGTTTTGTTTCATCTTTCTGATGGTTCCTCCTATTGGTTTTAATTTTTACTTACAACTTCGCTAATGTGAAAATATATTTAATGGGTATGTAAATGTAAAGCCTATGTCAGATTGTGTACCGTCTTGGGGACGGTGGGGGGAGAAGAAGGGAGAAAAATTTTCAACTCAAAAGCATATGGAAAAAAAATTTAAAAAAATAAAAATTACATACTGCAAGAAGAAAAAAAAAAAGAATTGTATGCCTAAGGGGCAGCTAGGTGGCACAGTGGATAGAGCACCAGCCCTGAAGTCAGGAGGATCTGAGTTCAAATCTGGCCTCAGACCAAACACTTGACACTTACTAGCTGTGTGACCTTGGGCAAGTCACTTAACCCCAATTACCTAAAAAAAAAAAAAAGAATTGTGTGCCTTGATATTCTTCAGAAGAGTGACAGGTGGGGATAATCTTTCAAGTTTCTAAAAATTAATACTATATGTTAATTTCATATAAAAACTTGAATTGGGTGCTTTGCATGCATGAAGTAATTGGAAGCTATAAAATTAATTCTTATTTTTTTTTAATATTATGGTCACTTTTGAGAAAAGGAATACAAAAGGAATATAACTTTCCAAGACCACTTTAAGAATTAGCCTATTACTCAACTTTTTCAATCATACTGCTTTCTGAAACCTTTATGACAGAAATATATATATCCCTTGGTCTGTGTTCTAGAGAACTTTTCTGGGATCCTCCCAGTGACCAATCCTATCCTTTTACTGAGAATATTTCCTGACTACTAAAAGAACATTTCCTATTCACTGTGACCTTTAAATGTTAACTGACTTTAAAGAATAATGTTATCTCCAGGAAACTAATCCTCCTTGTCAGATTTAATTATATAGTAAAGGCTATTTTCTCCAAAAATAATTTCACCTGAAAATTAATCTGTAATATCTTGGATTTTTTGGGTTTTTATTTTATGTTGAGACTTATCCAGTTTCCGCTTTATGTTATATTGAGGAAAAGGTCTTATACACACAAAAAAATAATACCAAGTTTTTACTGTAGATACTTATGTATTAGAGGTAGGGAATGGAGGACATGGTCAAGGTGGACATAATTTTAACTATAGAATAATTGTCACCTTAGGAAACTCACAACCTTTTTGAGCCGTAGTTTCCCCACCTATAAAATGTGGATTAGATGGCTTCTAAGGCACCATATAGCTCAAACATTTTATGATTCTGTGATATCCATGACCATGTAATAACCACCTATAATATAGTAGTGTAGCATCCTATTTGGGTTCACTCTCCTAACACAACCTAGACTAGCAGGTTGGATTCCTAGAGGATGATGACTGCTTCTCTCTTAGGGTTCTAGCATTAACCCTGAGGGGCTGGTGGTTTTCTACTCACAAGCACCCATCTGATTACTGGTTCCCTAGCCAAACCTAGTTAGCTTTTCAAAAAGAGTATTTACTAAGTTGGTATAGTAACAAGAGTTGGTACAAAAGCATTTCCCAAAAGTCTGTAAACTTCAAACATCAACTGTATCCCGATGTTGAAGTTATCCATCTAACCAGGAGCTGTAACTTCTCCCTTTGCTGTAAGGACTCTTATCTAAGCTTTTTCTTCCTTTATGGATTTCTCCTCCACTGATTGATTGAAAGAATCAGACACATCCTGGGCCTATATATATAAGTGGGAGGGCAGACTTGTGAAAGAGAACTGCTGGGTTCTAAGAGTTAGGACCTTTGTAGTGTCCAAAGTCCAAGATGTCAAACACTCATAAGCTGCCTTTCTTTGGTGTGTTGAGTTTGTCTGCTCTCATTTCCCAAATGGATGAATTATTTGTTAATGATTCAGTTTCTCTAATGATGGAATCAATGGGGGAATGAAGGTTGAATGTACCCTCTCTTTCCTCCTTGCCCCTCCCCACCTTCTCCACATAGGATAGGCATAGATCTTGAAGTTTGACTGGCCTTGCTTCTGGTATTCATTTCTCTAAAATGTAAATAGGCAGAGCTATATAGAGTATTCAGGGAGGACTAGCACTTCTGGTATAAGGGCTTGCCAAGCCCTCTTCAGGTCTGCTCATCCACCTTGGTGTCCACCTTCACCCAACTGTTACTCGTGGCTCCAAGAAGCTATAGCATGGGCAGTGGCCACACCACAGCAAAACTTTCTGGGCAGACAGGGCTAACCCAGATTGAGGGTAATTGACAAGCCTCAAACCCATCAGTGAGTTAAGAGGGGTCCTACCTCAAGCATGTGAAGACTACTTCCAGGGGAATGGGCAGATGAGAACAGTTTGTTACAACAGCCAAGAAGATAGCTGAAGCAGATGTTGTGGAGTGCTTAGAGCTTGGTCAGATATCTAAGACACCAAGGTCATCTACTGCTTCCTGGGCCATTGCTCCTCCTCTTTACTTTTGCCTTGCCATTTGACTTCAATGACTGTGGAAGAGAGAGTGAGGTCGATGACTTTGTGCAACTCTGCCTCACTTAAATCCAGTTCACATTCAAGTCAAGATGTGACCCTGTGATTTCATTGATCCTTTTTGAAAATGAAGGAGAAACAACAACAATATAAATAGGCACAGTTTGTGTTGAATTCTTTCAGCCAATCTTAGTACATTTCTTGTGTATCATCTGATTGCATTCAATGGCTCAAAGTTCTTTACGCCTTCTACATTGATTAAGCACTTGTTCATTCCTTGCTTTTACCTTTGAGTGATTTATTAATTCTATGGAGATGTCTGGGACTTATTCACACCTAGTTTACACCTTTGACTGATCCTTCAGTAAATCAAAAAGGCATTTTCACCTATTAGGATATAGAACATTTTGTTAATTACACTAATTGAGTTGAAGGGTATAAAATACCCTTTTACCATAGGTTCTCAAATAATGAGAAACTTTGTTAACCATCTTTCATCTTTTTTTTTTAGGCAGTTGGGGTTAAGTGACTTGCCTAGGGTCACACAGCTAGTAAGTGTGTCAACTGTTTGGTCTGATGTCACATTTGAACTCAGGTCCTCCTGACTTCAGGGCTGGTGCTGTATCCACTGCGCCACCTAGCTGTCCCTAACCATCTTTCATCTTAACAATTTAGTTTACAATAAACTCTGGTTCCCTAGAAGTGTTTATAGAAGATTGTGGTACATTGCTATTATTTTTGTTTTCCAGGAAAGTTATAAAATAGAAAGTAATTTCATTAACAAATGCCCTAACTTTCCTAAATGTTAGATAGCTTTTCAAATTATTAATTTCTTCCCTTAGAATAAGAAGAAAGAAAACTATTGCTATGAAAAGTACATGCCTTGCCTCTTTCACCCTTCTAAATGTTTGTGATTTGAATGAGAAACTTGCTAGCAGATCTGCTGTTTGAAAAGAACAGTAATTTTCACTGACACAGAAAAATGCATCATCATCATCTTTTCCCCTTATATTTGTGTAGTACTTCAGAGTTTATGAAGGACTTTCATATCTTTTTTCTTATTTGATCCTAACAATATGCCTGTGAAGAAGTCATCACGTTTTCCCCATTTTATGTGTGAGAAAACTGAGGCTTACAGTTTAAGTGATTTGCCCAAGGTCATACTCCTAATTAGTGAATGAATTAGCACTAGAACCCAGGTATTCTAACTCCTCTAGGCCCATAGCTCTTTTATACTATTCTCTGCTGCCCCTTGTATAGTCACCTACCACCATACATTTATACAGTATAGCACTTTAAAATTTATGAAGTTTTTTTATAGACATCATCTCACTTGATCCATATAATAATGCTGCAAAGCAAGTCATGATTTCCATTTTATGGATCAGGAAATTGAGGTTTAGAGACAATAAGTGACTTCCAACGTTACTGGGTTAGTAAATAGTAGAGTTTGGACAAAAATGTGTCTAGCCTTCCCAGCCAGGTGTTTGCCTCTATATTATGTTGTCTCTTTCCACCATAATGGTAGATAGTTCAACAGAAGATGAGGAGAAATGTTTGTTGAAAGACTTTTAAAATGTTATTTTAGCAGTTACCCTTTCTTTACCATCCATCTGGTATGTTGTAATGGTTAGCTGCAACATCAAATTATGTAAACACAGACTGACACACTAGAATCTTATCAGAGGTTCTATTCCAAATATAATGCTAAGATCTTATACTTTGAAAACATACCTTTTGGTGTGTCTGTAAGGCTCCTTAGTCCTAGCGATTGGAGATAATATGAAAACGTTGAATAACAGACACTACAGAAGAAGAAGAAGTAATGGTATTTGAAACCATTAATTTTCCTGACACTTTAAACTATTGACAAATTCAGGTTCATAGTTCTTGTAAAATGAAGTAATAGGAAACTTATTTCATAAAAGAAACAAAAATAAACATTCATACCAGCACTGCTTTTGTGCTCAACCTTTTAGATCCTAGATATATTACTAAGTGGAAATAATAGGTTCCAGGGGCAACTAGGTGGTGCAGTAGGTAGAGCACTGGCCCTGAAGTCAGGAGTACCTGAGTTCAAATTTGGCCTCAGACACATAACACTCACTAGCTGTGTGACTCTGGGCAAGTCACTTAGCCCCAATTTGCCTCACTGAAAAAAAAAAAAAGAAATAATAGGTTCCAAATTGAAAAAGAGGTATTCCTATTTCCCCATTGCTGTCCCACAGGCCAAATCCGAAACTAGGACTCTATTTCCTTAGAAATTTTCCCCTTTTTAAGTACCTTTAATATTTTGGAATGTAAGGAATTATAAATTATATATATATGTTGTGTGTATATATATATATATATATATATATATATATGTATATATTTCATACAATCATGGAATTTTATATTTGAAAGAGACTTTTGAGGCCATATAGTCCGATTGTCAAAATAATGCTGTACTACAATCTACGCTATTGCTGACAACTTGTCACCTGTACTTTGCTCAAGCACTTTTTGGCATCTTTCTAGAATTGCCAGATAGCTTTAATTTTTTGAATAATCACACAACAATTAATGGGTCAGAAATAATTTTTATAGAAACCTGCCTAAAATATAAAATAAATATGTGTGTATTCTTGCCTTTATTTATGTGTGTAACCATTAAATATGCATGTATATATACATATATTACATATAACAATATAAACTATGCTGCCAAAAGCAACACTGGATTAGAATACAAAATCATTTATAAAATATTATGAAGAAGGATAATGGACAATTATAAGTGATATCATCTTATGAAGCAGAGTGAAGCTGTGCTGAATAAAATAAGTTTAAAGAAAGTTTGTCAAGATACCTAACCAAGGAAAATCATATGAAGGACACAAGTGTGAAAATGGGAAGGTCAACAAACAAGAAAAACACAAAAGGTTTGCAAAAATCATTATAATAAACTTTTTTCCTATGAAGGAAAATGGAACCAACCCATGATCTTGGATATGTTAAAGAGAAAGTGAAAATGGTACTAAAAAGAACAAAAATGTGAAAACTTGCCAGATTAGACCAAGCACATATAGAGGAATCTGATGGAGGCAATACAATTATTATTTTTTTCAATTTTATTAATTTATTGATTTATCAACAATCACTTCCATATGCTTTTGAGTTGAAAATTTTTTCCCCCTTCCTCCCCTCTACCCTCCCCAAGATGGAGCACAATCTGATATAGGCTTTACATTTACATTCCTATTAAACATATTTTCACATTAGTGAAGTTGTAAGTAAAAATTAAAACCAATAGGAGGAACCATCAGAAAGATGAAACAAAACTCAAAAGAAGGTAAAAATAAGTGATAGCGATTCAACTTCCATAGTTCTTTCTTTGGGTGTGGACAGCATTTTCCATCGTGAGGCCTCTGGAGAGGTCTTAGATCCTTGTAATGCTGAGAAGGGTTCAGTTTAACAATATTAGTCATCACATAATGTGGCTGTTATTGTGTACAAAGTCCTCTTGGTTCTGCTCACTTCACTCAGCATCAGACCATAGAAGTCTTTCCAGGTTTTTCTGATGTCTGCCTATTCATCATGTCTTATAGCACAATAGTATTCCATTACATTCATATACCACAACTTGTTCAGCCATTCCACAATTGATGGGCATCCTCTCAATTTCCAATTCTTTGCCACCACAAAAAGAGCTGTTATGAATATTTTTGTACATGTGGGTCCTTTTCCCATTTGTTTGATCTCTTTGGGATATAGCCCTAGAAGTGCTATTGCTGGATCAAAGGGTATGTACATTTTTGTAGCCTTTTGGGCATAGTTCCAAATTGTTCTCCAAAATGGTTGGATCATTTCACAACTCCACCAACAATGTATTAGTGTTCCAATTTTCCCACATCTTCTCCAACATTTATCATTTTCCTGTTTTGTCATGTTGGCCAGTCTGATAGGTGTGATGTGGTACCTCAGAGTCGTTTTGATTTGCATTTCTCTAATCAATAACAATTTAGAGCATTTTTTCATATGACTATAAATGGCTTTAATTTCTTCATCTGAGAATTGTCTGTTCATATCCGTTGACCATTTATCAATTGGGGAATGGCTTGTGTTCTTATAAATTTGTCTTAATTCTCTATATATTTTAGAAATGAGGCCTTTATCAGAGAGACTGGTTGTAAAAATTCTTTCCCAATTTTCTACCTTCCTTCTAATCTTAGTTGCATTGGCTTTGTATGTGCAAAAACTTTTCAATTTAATGTGATCAAAATTATCCGTTTTGCTTTTCATAATGTTCTCTATCTCCTGTTTGGTCATGAATTCTTCTGTTCTCCATAGATCTGATAGGTAAACTATTCCTTGTTCTCCCAGTTTACTTATGGTATTAGCCTTTATATCTAAGTCATGAACCCATTTTGACTTTATTTTAGTATATGGTGTGAGATTTGGGTCTATGCCTAGTTTCTGCCATACTCTTTTCCAGTTTTCCCAGCAGTTTTTTTCAAAGAATGGGTTCTTATCCCAGAAGCTGGGGTCTTTGGGTTTATCAAATAATAGATTACTATAGTCATTGACTACTGTGTCTTGCATATTTAACCTATTCCACTGATCCAGCTCCCTATTTCTTAGCCAGTACCAAGCAGTTTTGATGATTGCTGCTTCATAATACAGTTTAAGGTCTGGAATTGCCAGGCCACCTTCCCCTGCATTTCTTTTCATTAGTTCCTTTGATATTCTGGACCTTTTGTTTTTCCAAATGAATCTTGTTGTTATTTTTTCTAACTCTATAAAATATTTTTTTGGTAGTTTGATTGGTATGGCACTGAATGGAGGCAATACAATTATTGAGGGAATTTAGGGACAAATATAAGATACCTGAAGGAAAGGAAGATACCAAAAACATGGAAAAGATCTTGGATCTTATTAATCCTAAAAAACAGCAACTGAAGTACCATTAATAACCAGCAACCTACATGCCTACTTTCCCATCTATGCTGCATCTTTATGAGACTCATTTAATTGAGGGTATCATTGATAGGATTATTAGTAGAGAACAAGAAGTCTTTCCCAAGTGATAATCAACAATGGACCAGTCTTTACCATTTCACAGTTCATGAAATAAGATCCCATTGTGTTTATTGTTGCTTGATACAAAAAAATTATTTGTTCCAGTAGGACAAAATGCTACCTTACTGGATCTTTTACAACAATGTTAATTTCATCTATATATCAAAATCATTAAAGATTTCTTGGAAGAGATAACAGAAATAACCTTCTTCAATGATCCTCTGATAATAAATATCAAGCAAAGCACAAAACAGAGAAATCTATGCTCAGCAATGATGTTCACCACTATGATGGAGCAGATCCAGCACAGAGTCCAGGTCAAAGAGGAATTTCCTATAGATAGTAAGGTCCTTCAGATGCTTCTGCTTGCAAATAACATTGTCTTGATTATATCAATCCCCAGATCATAGTAGAGCCTCTTGAAAGATACTTGAAGCCATTCAAAGGAATTTGAACTGATAACCCACAGAAAAAGAACAAGTGAATGAAGAATATCTATTGCCCATATTTCAATATAGATATAGATGGACAACCTATAGAAATTGCCTAGCAGTATATAAATTATGTATAGAAAATGTCTATAAGCATATAAAAACAGTACACAGTTGGACAAAATGGGTCCAGAGTTAAATATGAGAAGGGAATGGGCTAGATTCTATTAGGGAAATTTGAGAGTTCCTTTACTGACCCTTTGCATGATAATAAATGTTTATCACTTTAATACCAGTATATACTTGTTGCTTTATGGTGATAAGACATGGAATTCAACTGTACCGAAGACTTAAGAATGAAGAGGCATATGGTGAATGTGATCAAACTGCAATAAAAAGCCAATGCAGAACCTGGAAGCCAAATAGCAATAACAGACTTTATCAAGGAATTTGTATGTTAGGAAAAGAAGATTGGTTGGTTATGTAGTGAGAGTGAGAGATGAGAAGTGGACAACAACAATACTCCACTAGCACCTTTTCCATGTCAAAATGGCCTTTGACATATTGAATTAGAGCATAAACTCATATTATTATATAATATCATGTATTTATTGTATTATGTCAATTATATTTTATTATGTTAAATCATATTATATTTCATTATAATGTTATACTCATTTGTATAAACTCAGTACCCCCTATGGTGGACTATTGGGAGAACATGGACAAGAATTGCACAGGGTAAGCAGGCATGGATAGATTGCCGTTTTCGTTATTGGGGGGAACTCCTGGATTGATGAGATCACAGATGCATTTTAGCCTAGCACAATGTTTAGCGTGAAGTAGGCATTTAATAAAGTGTTTATTGAATGAATTGATGTGCATAATGTATACCCACATATGTACATATACATATACACGTATATGTTTATATATATAAAAGAAGCAATACCATTAATGAAAATTACTCCTTTCTGTTTTTGAATATGTAGTATTTCATATTTGCAATGTACAGTTTTTTTGTTCATTTTTGTTCATGATTCCAAACTAAAATTTTTGAATATGGGCTTAAGAATCACATAATTTTTACATCATTTATAAACATTAAACATTTATAAATTCTAAACATGAAATCATTATCTAATGATGAGTGAGTCAGTATAATAGTAGAAGAGTGGAATTACCTTAATATTAACATTTTTGCTATAAATAAAATGAGAAAACAATGGAAGTTGTAGCTAAATAGAGGGATAACTTAATAGGCTCTCCTTGGAGAAAACATTTGGCTCTCCTTTTCACCATTTTGCTTCTGTCAGATAAAGGAATCATAATGTACTAAAACCCATAGTTTTCTTCCCCACAAAACAACTATCTATGATATCTATCCATATCTTCCCCATCTTAAACTTGTGAAATTAAATTTTTGCATCAAAGTACAGTACTTTATATTAATCCCTGTTGAATTTCATTTTATTAGCTTTAGTTCAGTACTCTGGCCTGTCAAGATTCTTTTGGATCCTGACTTTGTCTTCCAGAGTGTTAGCTAAACTTCATAGCTTGCTGTCATTTGCAAATGTTATGAGCATACTATCGAAAGTGAAACATAGAACCTTGAGGGCTCTCCACTGGACACCACTAGCCACATTAAAGATGAATCATGAACAACTACTCTGAGTCCAGCCATCCAACTATTTCTGAATCCTACTATCTCAAATGAGAGAATATTTGTTAAGTGCTTAGCACAATGCTGGCATATAGCAAATTGTTAATAAATGTTTTTTCCCTTTTTACTTTCTCCTTCAGATTGTATTATCATTTAATCCATATCTCTCCATCTTCTCTCCATGAATATGAGATACTTTATAAAGAGCTTTTCTCAAACCTTGGCAAATTGTAGCCATAACATTCCCCTCAGCTACTAGTTTGATAATGCTATCAAAAATGAATTATAAAAAGTATATATGTTTTTCAACTTTGCATGATACCTTTACAAAATTGTCCTAGGGCATAAAACAAACAACAAAAAAAGGAGAGATATTAAACACAACCTTTGCTGACTGTAATGTAACAAAAATTATAATTAAAAAAGAAGGGATTCAAATAGAGTCTAAATAATATTCTAAAGAATAAATAGGTCAGCGAACCAAATCATGGAAATAATTTTATCAAAGAAAATGATAACAATGAAATAACATGCCAAATCTTCTGAAATGCACCCAAAGCAGTCCACAGGAGGAAAATTATTTCTCCAACAAAAGGGAGAATGAAGAGATTGAATTTTTTTAAAAAGCAACCAATTAAAAAACTCAAACACAAAAATAATTCTGAAAATCAAGGAAGAGATAAAGATGAAAAGAAAAAGCCCATTGAGTTAAATAAAAGTAAAAGTTAGATATCTGAAAAGGCTAGTAAATTAATAGAAACTCAAATAATATGCTAAAAAGAAAGGAAAACTAAATTACCAAAATGAAAAAAGAATTTACAACAGATGAAAAGGAAATAAGAGAAATTATTAGAACTGATTTTGTCCAATTATATGCAAATCAAACTAACTCAAATGAAATGGATGAATTTTATAAAGAATACAAAATACCCAGATTAACAGAACAAAAATGCAGTATTTGTTCGACATCAGAAGTATACACATAGGAGACCATATCAATAACAAAAACTGTAAAAAACAAACAAACAAACATTATTTCATTAGGGATAGAGAGCAGACCTGTGATTTCATTGGAAAAGCATTGTGACATGATTGATAGGGAACTGTCCTTGGAGCCAAGAAGAGCTGTGTTCAAATCCTGCCTCTGACACATATTTATTCTGTGACCCTGAGCAAGTCACTTAGTTCCTCAGTGTTTTAGGCATCTCTCTAAGACAGAGGTTCCATATGTGGGGT
This sequence comes from Phascolarctos cinereus, assembly GCF_003287225.1. NCBI lineage: Eukaryota > Metazoa > Chordata > Mammalia > Diprotodontia > Phascolarctidae > Phascolarctos > Phascolarctos cinereus. The sequence continues at coordinate 111,360,228 of NW_027555736.1, read as the reverse complement.
ATATGAACTAATTTTTTTTTTGGATAATTATTTCAATATAATTTGTTTCCTTTGTAATCTTCTGTATTTTGTTTTATGCATTTAAAAACATTCAGAGAAGGGGTACATAGGCTTTATCAGACTGCCAAAAAAGTCTGTGACACCAAAAAAAATTAAGAACCCCTGCTCTAAGACTATAAATTACAGAGAAGGTGCTGACCTAAATTCCTATAGGGAGTTTCTCATCTGTTCAGAAGTGAGAGGAGAAGACCTGAGGTGGAGCCAACATGGTCAAATAGTAAACTCCCCCTAAACCTCCTTTCACACAGATCTAGAAGACACATTAGACCAAATCCTAAAGGGGAAATCCAAGGAAAAAAAATCAAAATAAATCATTTTCCAGCAAAGGCTGCCATAGGGAGTCAGAGAGAATCATCTGAAGGTTGCAGGAACAGGTTCCAGCTGGCAGTTTTGTCTCTCCCAACCCAGTTCCAGGTCACAGATCCAGGATGGATTGAGAAGGGGGCAGTCAGAAGCTCTAAGCCTCTGGAGAGAGAAGCAAATTCAGAAGCAAGTAGCAGCTGCATGGCTCAGACCTCAGAAGTATAATGAGGTTTTAGTTCCAACTTCCAGCACAGTCTTTAGCCTGCAGAGGAATAACCAGGGTAGGAATCTTAGACCAAAGGGTACCTTTCAGTTCTGTCACTCTGAACCAGCAGAGGTTTCCAGCTGACTGATAGTGGCTGAGTCCCACAGTACTCTGCTATTGCTCAGACCCAAACCCAGGTCAGAAACTTGCAGAGCTGAACCAGAAGGACAGTGACCAACCATTGTACTGGATCAGACCACTTTGGGATCACTGACAGCTTACATCTCCCCAGCCTGAGCTGTCTCTCAGAGCCTAGAATAGCAAAATACTCAGTACCCCAAGAAAGCAGCAACAGAACCAACCCAGATAGACCTTCCCTCCAGAAATGCACAGAGCCTAGTCCTAACATCAAGAACAAAATCAGGAAGTAGGCTGGAAGAATGAGCAAACAAAAAAAGATTCCCACCACAAAAAACCTATTATGGTAACGGGGACATTCAAGACACAAACCAAGAAGAAAAGAATGACTCCAAAACATCTACAAGCAAAGCCTCAAAGAAAAACACAGCTTGGGCACAAATTCAACTAGAATTCTTGGAAAACATTAAGGAAATTTTTAAGTTCAAAAAAAATTTTTTTAATAAATGAAGTGAGTGCTAGAAGAAGAAATTGGAAAAGAAATGAGAGATGTGAAAGAATTAGAAAGGGAATTAATAGTATAGCATAAGAGGTACAAAACCTTGGCCAAGCAACAAACTCCCTGAAAATTATCATGGGCTAATTAGAAGCCAATAACTCCATGAGAAAAAAAAGCACAATTTTAAAAAGACTGAAAAAACTGAAGAAAATGTAAGGTATCTTAGTAAAAACAACTGATTTAAGAATTGTTGGAATACTCGGAAGTCACAACTGAAAAAAGAGCCTAGACACCATGTTTCAAGAAATCTTAAAAAATAACTGCCCAGATCTCTTAGAACCAGAGGGAAAAATAGAAATAAAACAAATCCACTAGTCACCTCTTGAAAGAAACCCTAAAATGAAAACTCCCAGGAAGATAAAATTCAGAGCTTCCCTATCAAAGAAAAAGTATTACAAGCAGCCAGAAAGGATTTAAGCACCAAGAATCCATAGTCAGAATCACACATGATTTAACAGCATCACTCTAAAGAAGTAGATAATTTGCAATATGGTATCCCAGAAGGCAAACTTATAATCAAGAATAACTTACCCAGTAAGACAGCTTATAATCCTACAAGGGAAAAAATGATTTAATGAAATAGAGGACTTTAAAACACTCCTGATGAAAAGAATAGAACTGTGTAGACACTTTTAAGTTCAAACAAAAGGATTTTAAAAAAAACATGAAAAGGTAAGCATGAATGATGAGGGACTAAACAAGGATAAACTGCTTATATTCAAATATAGGGAGATGATAACATATGTTCCCTCTGAACTTTATCTCAGCACATCCAAGTTTATAGGTGCAGTCTGTTCTGGCTACACAACTTGTCAAAGGAGTTACCTTCACGTATGTGATAGGGGATTCAAAGTGCCACCATATTAGGTGATCTGGACGTGCCCAGGACAAGCCACTTTCAGATGACATGAAGTTGGAAATGATAGCTAATGTGTTTGTTGGAGGATAGTATCAGGATCCAAAAAAACTTGACAGATTAGAAAGATAGGCCAAATTAATTCATAGATGTGGTCTGAAAATTTTACTGCACAAATTCAGCATGAGAGATGAATGAATATATAGCAATAAAAAGGACTTTGGGATTTTAAGGTAATACAAGTTTGATATTAGTCAATAGTATGACATAATGATAAAAAAATAAAACTAATGTTATCTTATATCTTTATCAATAAAAGCATAATGTCCAAAACAAGAGAGGCAATAGTCCTGCCATAGTCTGCTATGGTCAAACCACCTTTGGAAAATTGTGATCAGTTGTGATTGCCATATTTTAGGATGGATGTCAACAAATTGGAGCATGTCAAGAGGAAAATGACCAGGGTAGGGAAGGAACTGAAGACATGCCGTATGAGGATTGATTAAAGTACTACAAAAAGGGAGACCTAAGGAGATATGATAACTACCTTCAGGTATGTGAAGGGTTGTCATTCATCTAGAAGAGGTTTAGACTGGTTCTGCTTGGCCCACGAGACCACAGTTAGGAGCAATAGGCAAAAGTTGCTGAGGGGAAGAATGTAGTTTTAGTGCTAAGGAAAACTCTCCCAATTTCATCAGGCTACATCTTTAAAACTGGTGAGACTGAGGAAATCTTTCTCTTTCCTGCTGAATCCAGAGGGTGAAGATCACAAAGCTTCCTTAATAATTAGTAAGTTTTCCATCACTGAATGTCTTCAAAGACAGGCTGGCTTCTTGTAAGGGATTTGTGGAGAGGATTCTTGTTCGGGTGCTGGTTGATCAAGAAGACTTGAGTCTTTTCTAAGTTTGCAATTCTGAAATAAGTATTTTTAAAAAATAATTAATTTTTAGTTTTCAACATTCACTTCCATAAGATTTTGAGTTTTAAATTTTCTCTCACTCCCTTTCCTCCCCCCTCCCCAAGGCGGCATGCAATTTGATATAGGCTCTACTTATACATTCATATTAAGCATATTTTCACATTAGTCATGACGTGAAGAACAATTAGAACTAATGGGAGGAATCATGAGAATGAAACCATGAAACAAAACAACAAAGGAAAAGGAGAGCAAATAATATGCTTTTATCTCCATTCAGACGCCATAGTTCTTTCTCTGGATGGGGATAGCATTTTCCATTGTGTCTTCCATTTCCAAGTTGTCTTAGATCCTTGCATTGCTGAGAAGAGCTAAGGCTATCAAAGTCAGTCATCGCACAGTGTGGCTGTTACTGTATACAGTGTTCTTCTGGTTCCACTCATTTCACTCAGCATCAGTTAATGTAAGTCTTTCCAGCTTTTTCTGAAGTCTGCCTGCTCATCATTTTTTATAGCATAATAGTATTCTATGGCATTTATATACTACAAATTGTTTAGCCATTCCCCAATTGATGGGCATCCCCTCAATTTCCAATTCTTTGCCACCACAAAAAGAGCTGCAACAAATATTTTTGTATGGAATAGGTATTTTAATTTAATGTAATATTTTGGTGAGGCAATGGGGACAAAATCAGTTAATTGAAAATAAGCTCTGAGCAGCTAGGTGGCACAATGGATAGAGCACCGGCCCTGGAGTCAGGAGGACCTGAGTTCAAATCCAGCCTCAGACCAAACACTTGACACTTACTAGTTGTATGACCCTGGGCAAGTCACTTAATCCCAATTGCCTAAAAAAAAACCCCAAGCATATAGTATAAAAATTATATAATCCCTATTTTAACAAAAAAAAAGACCAATTAATAAAAATTATACAGAATCAGTTTTAATCTTCTCACTCCCCTTCTCTCATTGTGGTAGAAGTAATCTTTCCCTACTCTAAACTATTATAGTATTTTGTTTTTTATTTCTTTCATGGCATTTGTTACATTTTTTTTTTTCATAACTAACTACATGTGTTTCCCTCACTAGGCTCATTGAGCTTAGAAAATTCATCTTTGTGACTCCCCAGAGTGCCTAGCATATAGTAGGTGTGTAGTATGTTTATGAAATGGATGAGTATGATTAAGTGAAAGCAGAATGATATATAAATTGTATTCTTTGAAGTTAAAAGTAAGTTCCTTATTGAACATTTTAGATATGTAATATGATTTCAAAATTTTGTTATCCATTGCACATTGTAAATTATGATTTTGGCTAATCAGAAGATGAAATTAATGTAGGAATGCAGTCTGCCACTAACTTGTTCTATGAATCTGGCAAATTATGTTACCCTTCTGTGCCTTCATTTTATGTTTTGCAAAATGGGAACAGTAATATCTGCTACTTGTTGATTTGTTGGGAATGTTTATTTATAAAGTACTTGGAGTTCAACTGAAAATACTTTGTGATTAAAATATTCTCTATTTGGGTAATATACATAGTTAACCTCAAGTGACACATTTCAACTTGCACAAAGTATAAATTTAAATTTATATTTTCTGTAATCCCATATTTTGAATTATATTGAATTGCTTTAATGATAGATGGCAAAATTCTAGTTCCCTTTCACACAGCTGTGTGATCCTCCCACATAAGAGAGTTCCTTTTTTTGGTGAATTTTTGTCAGTCCTTTTGGGCAAGAACTAACTAACATTCATCACATTTGGTTGAATTGGCCTGGTGATGAACTGTTCACAACACAAGCCAGGTGCAGCCATTGAATGAATCATAGAATCAGGGAAGCAGAAACTTTGGCATGGTTTAGTGGAAAGAACCCAATATTCAAAAATCTAGTAGCTTTCCCCAATACTATGTGATACTATAATTTAGCAATTTCCTCTCAAACAGTTGGGCAGGGCAATAGAAGAGCTAAATCAAGCAGTTGATATAGGCAGAAGCAAATTTAAAAAGTTATTCAAAATAAAGGTAAATTTCCTAAAAGGAAATGAAACAAAATTTTGGCAAAAGAGTATACTTAACCTAGTAAAATGCAGTTCTCATGAGGCCAAAAAATGTATGAAGACAGTAGGTCCCATTAAAGTTTTTAGTAAGAATTTCTATGTAGCCCATGTATACCATTGCAAAATCTAGAAATTAATAGAAACACTCTACCTATTGTGCCATAATTATTTTCTGTGTCATCTTCTAGTTTTTATCAATTATTTTTATTATTAATGAAATATCAGTTAATCTATTTTATTTTTTTTCTTAAATTAACAAGCCTTTATTTTCTCTCTTCTAGCTCCCACCTTAATTTAAAAGAAAAAAAACCTTTGAAATAAATATTTGTAGTCAAGTAAAATAAATTCCCAAATTGCCCATGTCCAAAAAAGTATGTTTAGTTTTGCATCCTAAATCCATTACTTTTCTGTCAGGAGGCAGCATAAATCATCATCTGTCTTCTAAAATCATGGTTGGTCATTACATGGATCAGGGATAGTAAGACTTTCAAAGTTGTTTGTCTTTATAATGTTAATAAATTGTACTCCTGGTTCTGCTCACTTCACTGCATTAAGTAATATAAGTCTTCCCAGGTTTCTCTGAATCCATTACATTTTCATTTCCTATAGCACAATAGTATTTCATTACATCCGCATATCATAATTTGGTCAGCCATCCCTTTAACTTCCAGTTTTTTTCCACTAAAAAAAGAAATGCCGTAAATATTTTTATACTTACGGATCCTTTTCCTCTTTACTTTTTTTTTTAATCTCTGAAATACAGGCCTAGTAACACTATTATTGGGTCAAAGGGTATGCCATTTAGTGACTTTTGGAGCATATTTCCAGTTGCTTTTCATAGCATTTCATTAATGGGCTGTTTTATCATAGCCCCTCCAATATGTTATTTTCTTTTTTTTTTGTCAGCTTTACCAATCTGATGGTTATGATGTAGATGGATATGAGGTGGAATTCCATAATTGTATTAATATGCATTTTAAAAATTATTAGTGATGTGGAACACTTTTTCATATGGTTGTTAGTAGTTTGGATGTCTTCTAAAACTGCCTGTTAGTATCCATTGCTCATTTAACCATTGTAGAATGGCTCTTGTTCTTATGCATTTGAATAAATTACTTACAAATCTTGGAAATTAGACTTTTTCCAAAGATGCTTGCTGCAAAGATTTTCTCAGTTGACTGTTTCCCTTCTAATTAAAGCTGCATTATTTTTGTTTGTGCAAAACCTTTTCAATTTTAGGTAATCAGAATAATCTATTTTATTTTTTTTTGTGATCTCTTCTATCTCTTGTTTGGTCATGACTTCTTTTCTTGTTTAAAGATCTGAAAAGAAATTTCTTCCTTATTCTTCTAATTTCTTTATGATGTAACCTTTTATATCTAAGTCATGTATCTATTTGGAGGTTAACTTGTTATATGAGATGAGGTGTTGGTCTAAACCTAATTTCTACATGACTGCTATCCAATGTTCCCAGTAGTTTTGTTAAATAGTGATACCTTAAATCAGTAGTTGGAGTTTTGGGGTTTATTAACCATTAGCTTACTTGGTTCATTTGCTTCTGTATATTGTATGCCTTAACTATTACACTGATCAATCTGTTATATAACCAGTACCAAATAGTTCAGATGATTAATGCTTTTTAGGATACTTTGGAATATGGTACTACTGGGCCCCTCACTTTGTATTTTTTTCCCCTTTTCCCCTTAAATTATTGACCTTTTCTTCCTCCAGATGAATTTCATTATTATTTTTTTCTAGCTCTATAAAATAATCATTTGGTAAATTGATTGGTGTATCAATAAGTAGACTAATTTCAGTACTATTGTCACTTTTGTTTTATCTTGACCTTTCTATTAGTAATTAATATTCCTTCAATTATTTAGGTCTGTCTTTATTTCCATTAAAAATGTTTTATTGTAGCCATATAGTTCCTGTATCTGGCCTTGAAGGTAGACTTCAAAATATTTTATATATTCTTTAGTTATTTTTAATGAAATTTCTCTTTCTGTTTCTTGCTGTCAGGTCTTTTTTTTTGGGGGGGGAAGAGATATTATTCAGAAATGCTAATGATTCATGTGGATGTAGTTTATATCCTGTATACCTTTGTGGAAGGTATTATTTTAATTAATTTTTATTTGACTCTCTAGGGCTCTCCAAGTATACCATCATGTCATCTGCAAAAGCAATAATTTTGTTTCTTCTTTGTCTATGCTTATTTCCTCAATCCCTTTTTGCTTGTTTTATTGCTATAACTAGTATTTCTATCACTATATCAAATAGTAGTGTTAATAATGACCATCCTTACTTTACTCCTGATCTTATTGGAAAGGCCTATAATTTATCCACCTTACATAAAATACTGACTCTTGGCTTTAGATAGATACTACTTACCATATTAAAGAGCCTCATTTATTCCTATGTTTTCCAGTTGTTTTTCAACAGAAATGAGTGTGGTATTTTGTCACCATTTTACCCCCTGCATCTATTGATATACATATATGACTTTTGTTGTTCTTGTTATTAGTGTAGTATGATATTGATAGCTTTCCTAATATTGAACCAACTCCATATTCCTTGTTTAAATTCAACCTGATCATAGTGGATGGCCTTTGTGATATATTGCTGAAGCCTCTTTGCCAATATTTAATTTAAAGTTTTTGCACCAGTATTTATTAGGGATATTGGAAATAATTTTCTTTCTTTTGATTCTCCCTGATTTCATATCATAGAAGAAATTTGGTAAGATCCCTTTTTTCCTGTCCTTTAAATAATGCTGGAATTAATTATTCTTTGAATATTTGATAGAATTCACTTGTAAAGCTATCTGGTCCTGGGTATATTTTTTTCTTTTGGAAATTCTTTTATGGCTTATTGATTTCTTTTTCTGAGATTGAGTTATTTACATTCCCTATTTCTTATTTTGTTAATTTGGGCATTTTATGTTTTTGTAAATATTCATCCATTTTCAAAGTTTGCCTATTATTTAATGTGCTCTTTCTTTTGGGGAAAAATCCTAGAAAAAGATTTAATCTAAAAGTATATTTGGAGTTTGTGACCATTTTTGTTCTGTTATTCCACTAGCATTTATTGAGTATTTACTATAAGAATAACACGTAGTAGGCTTAATGAGGGGAAGGTACAAAAGACGTAAAAGAGTAAAAATCCAATGGCCTTTTCACAGTCTTCATTTTTCTTGACCTCTTGTAGCCTTTGACACTGTTCACCACCTGATACTCTCTTCTTTCTAGTTTTTTTTTTTGGGGGGAGGTGGGATACTGCTCTCTCCTTGCTCTGCTCCTATGTATCTGACCTTTCCTTCTTAGTAACCTTTGCTAGATCCTCATCTTATCACTCCAGCTCCCTGAGTATCCTACAAGGCTCTGACCTGGGGCTTCTTCTCTTTTCTCTCTATATTATTTGGTGATCTCATTAGCTTCTATGGATTTAATTATTATCATCTCTAAGCAGATGACTCTTTAAAAATTTTTATTTTTTATTTTTAGGCAACTGGGGTTAAGTGACTTGCCCAGGGACACACAGCTAGTAAACGTCAAGTGTTTGGTCTGAGGTCAGATTTGAGTTCAGGTCCTCCTAACTTCAGGGCCAGTGCTCTATCTGCTGTGCCACCTGGCTGCCTCTATGCAGATGATTCGTAAAGCTACTTACAAGTACTCATTGTTTTTCAACTTATATTCACCTCTTCCAAGCTGCTCTGTTATTGTTGAGGCCACCACCATTCTCCCAGTCCCGGAGACTGACAACCCAGGTGTCATCCTCAACTTCTCACTAACTCTCTTGCCCCATATCCAATCTGTTGCCAAGGCATATGGATTTCATCTTGCAACATCTCTCAAATATAATCCCTCCCTTCCTGTGATAGTGCCACCACCTTGGTGCAGGCTCTCAGAATCTCATACTTGGACTATTGCAATAGCCTCCTACCTGGATGATGGTGATAGCTTGCTGATTGGTCTGCCTACTGAAAGTCTCACCTCCATTCAGTTCCAAAGTGATTTTCCTAAAGCACAAATCTGACCATGTCACCACTGTATTCAATAAGCTCCAGTGACTCCCTATCACCTTCAAGATTGAATAAAACATCTTCTCTTTGGCATACAAAGCCCTTTATATCCTACCTCTCTCTTTTACTCTTATATCTAACACCCCCCATGTTTTTTTTCAATCCAATAACTCTCACAGCCTTGCTCTTCCATGAAAAAGACACTCCATCTCTTGACTCCAGGCATTTTCTGTCTGTCCTCCATACTTGGAATGTTCTCCCTCTTTATCTCTGCTTACTGGCTTCCTTCAAGTCCCAATTGAAATCTCATATTCTTCAGAATGCATGCCATCTTGGAGTGGGGGGAGGGGTGAGATGGAGTGAAAATTTGGAACTTGAAATCTTGTGGAAGTGAATATTGAAAACTGAAAATAAATAAATTTATATTAAAAAAATAAAAAATAAATAAATTTCATATTCTACAGTACATTCAAGGTAGAAGATAACATCTAGTTTTGGAAATGTTGACTTTGAGCTGTTAGTAGGATGTCCAGGTGGAAATATCCAATAGGCAACAGGAAATGCAAGACTGAACTTCAAGGGAGAAGAGGGCTGAAGATAATAGCCATGTAAATTATCAACCATGGGAGCCAATAAGATAATTAAATGAGAGAATGAAAAAGAGAAGAGGAGAGGGACAGTTATAGAGACTTGTGGGGTGGCTCACATTTTGTGAATAAGGGGAAGAAGAAACAGAGGAGACTGAACAGAGTAGTTATGGAGGTCAAAGGAAAACCATGAGAGAGCAGTGTGACAGGGGCCAAGGGAGGAGAGAATGTCAAGAAAGGGGCTGATCAATAGTATCACATGTAGACATTCAAGGAGAAGGAACCATTGGAGATATGATTAATAGAATAGAATTTGCAAGTAATTAATTTGCAATTAAGAGTCCTGTTTGCTCCTCCTAGGTGCTATATATTTAATTTGTGTAGTTGCCACATAGCTACTAGTGCCTGAGAGTGCTGCATAATCTCAGTATATATGGTACCTCCAGACATGGACAACTGAAAATCCTAAGATAAAGCAAACCATCTGGTTACTTAATTACTTTTTCTTCCTATAGAAGTAAAGCTTTATTAAAACATTAGTATAAACAAACTAACATTCCACCATGAGAAATACATAAATGAAGACCTATAAGGGACCCACTTCCTTTCCATTGAACTAGCCCTTTATTTAAAAAAACAATAATACCACAAAGGATCTGATATCTTCATTTACAGACTTTCTGAGTTGGAAGGGGCTTCAGGGTTCATCTAGTCTAACCCATACCTGAACAAAAACTTTACTGTACATGCCATGACAAAAGGACAAAAGATGATGGCATGATTTGCCAGTAAATTGGGTTTCAGTGAGGGAGGGCTGTGCAAAGTCACCAGCCTCACTTTCTCTTCCAGAAACATCTGAGTCCAGTGGTCAGATATGGATAAGGACAACTGGAGATGGCCTTGGATGCAGTGGGAGACCTTGACCTTTTTAATCTAAGGTCTTTCCCAATTCTCACTTTGACAGAGGCAATGCCCATTTAGTGATTAGGGCTGCTTGAGAAGTGAGCCAAGGGATGGTCCCTTTAGTGAAAAAAAAAATCAAACTGAGAGGGGAAGACACTCTTTGCAACACACTTGACTAATGACCATCAAACCTTTCCTTCGAGACCTGTGGGGGCCAAGTGAGAGAGGAGACCCTCTCTCCCAAGGTAACCCATTTTATTTTCAAATATCCCTAAATGTTATGATGCATTTCCTTAGATCAAGCCTAAATTTGCCTCTCAGCAACTTCCACTCATTTCTTCTAGTTCAGCCTTCTGGGGCCAAAGAGAATAAATTTAATCCCTTTTCCATATAATATACCTTCAAACACATCTTGTGCTGTCATCTCCTATCCCCATGTCTTTTTCAAAACTCTTGCAAAAGATCTCTAGTTCCTTAATTGATTCTCATATGGAATGATCCCAGGGCCTTTCACCATTCTGATGGACCTCTATCTTTTCTACAATTTGTTGATATCCCTCCTAAAACCGAGTACTTTTAAATGAACATGGTACCCCGGATCTGGTCTGACCTGAATGAAGTACAACAGAACTAATCACCTACCTAATCCTGGAAGCTACGCTTCTTCTTCTTCTTCTTCTTCTTCTTCTTCTTCTTCTTCTTCTTCTTCTTCTTCTTCTTCTTCTTCTTCTTCTTCTTCTTCTTCTCTTCTTCTTCTTCTTCTTCTTCTTCTTCTTTTTAATAATTTAAATTTTTTTCTTTACCTGAAACAATTGTGGTTAAGTGACTTGCCCAGAGTCCCACAGCAAGTGAATGTTATGTATCTGAGGCTGGATTTGAACTCAGGTCCTCCTGAGTCCAGAGCCAATGCTCTATCCACGGCACCACTTACCTGCCCCACTATGCTTCTCTTAATGCAGTTTAATATTGCATTGACTTTCTGGATTATCGTGCCTCACTCCTGATTCATATTAAGCTTGCAAGCCAATCAAACTACTTGATCTTTTTGATATTAATTTATTTCTAGTAATGCCTTCCCCATCTTGTGCTTTTCAAGTTTTTTTTTAACTTAAGTGTAAGACTTTGCATTTATCCTTCTTAAATATCATCTTATTTGATTTGGCTTACACTTTCTAGCCTGCCAAAACTCTTATGGTTCCTATCTACCAGTTTGTTATCTGTGTTACATATTTATATTGTCTACAAATTTGAAAAACATTTCATTTATACCTTTATCCAAGTCACTGATAAAAATGTAAAACACAGGGTCACTTTGAGATTCATTCACACTAATATATTAACTTTCTCAGGTTAATAAACTGTTCATCATTTTCTAGAATTTTTAAAATCTCAGATTTGGAAGGACCTCTCAAAGATCATCTGGTTGAATCCATATCTGAAAAGGAATTCATGCCTCCTAGCCAGCATCCTTGACAAGTGATGATTTATTTTCTGCTTGAAAACTTCTAGGTTATAAGACTTTACTCCTGAGGCATCTCAATCACCTTTTGTACAAGTCTAATGATGGGGACTTTTTCTTTATATACATCCTTGTGTGAGAAATGCTGAATTATTAGGTTCTCACATAAGTTGCAAAAAACAGGAAAGGTGCTGAATGGCTAACTAATTAAGGGGAGAGTGACATTCCTCGGGCCAGTAACTTAACAGCAGGGTTCCTGTTTTTGCAGCCCATACAGGCCAGAGTTTGAGCCATCCAATTAATTTAGCAAGTACTTATTAAGCATCTGATACGTGCTGAACACTGTGCTAGATGGTGAGTATGCAAAGACAAAAATGAAACATGCTCACCCTTTCCTATTCACTAAACTCCAGTGGCTCCCTATTACTTACAGGATCAAAAACAAAATCCTCTGGCATTGAAGAATGGCTGAACCAATCTGTGGTATATGAATGTAATGATGAACAGGCAGATTTCAGAAAAACCTGGAAAGACTTATATGGACTGATGCAAAGTGAAATGAGCAGAACCAGGAAAACATTGTATACAGTTTCAGCAACATTGTGTGATGATCAACTATGCGTGACTCAGCTCTTCTCAGTAACACAATGATCCAAGACAAGTACAAAGAACTTGAGAAGGAAAATACTATTTATATCAAGATAAAGAAATGATGGACTCTGAATGCAAATTGAAGCATATTTTTTTCACTTACTTTATTCTTTCTCATGTTTTTTTTCCCTTTTGATTTGTTTCTTCTTCTGTGACTAATATGGAAATGTGTTTTACATATAGTACATGTATAAACTATACCAAACTGCCTGCCATTTTCAGTGTAGGGGAGGGGAGGAAAGGAGAAAAATTTGGAACTCAAAATCTTGTAAAAATGAATGCTAAAACTTTTCTTGACATGTAATTGGGAAAAAAATACTATTTAAAGAAGGAAATATTGGGGAAAAAATCTTCTGGCATTCAAAGCCCTTCATAAATGGACTCCTGCCCCATTACCTTTCCATTCTTTTTATACCTATACCTCTCTTCCTCCTCCATGTACTCTGTAATCCAGTGACAGCTGCCTCCTTGCTGCTTCTCACATGAGACACTCCATCTCCCAATTCTTGGCATTTTCTCTGGCTGTCCCTTATGCTTGGAATGCTCTCCCTCCTCATTTCCACCTTCTGGCTTCCCTGACTTCTTTCAAGTCTCAGCTAAAATCACAACTTCTACAGGAAACATTTCCTGACCTCCCTTAATTTTAGTGCCTTCTCTTCATTGATTCTCTCAAATTTATTCTATATATACCTTTTTAATACATAGTTGTTTGCATGTTATCTCCCCCATTAGATTGTAAACTCTTTGAGGACAGGCCAGTCTTCATATCCCCCTTGCTTAGCACTGTACCTGGCACAGAGAAGGCTCTTCATAAATGTTTATGGAATGATGGACTGACTGAAAGAAGAAACTGTGCAAACAAGAACAATCTACAAATCATAAACATTATAGCTGAAAAGGAAAATGGAAACTCCATAAGAGTACAGCTTGTTTCATTGATTGGGTTTGTATTCCCAGCATGTAGCACAGTGGCTGTCACATAGTATGGCTGAATAAATGTATTTGATTGATGGATTGATCTACTCCAACCTTCTCATTTTACAGATGAGAAAACTGAAGACTAGAGAAGTTTAATAACTTGCCTAAGACTATAGAGATAGTAAGCAGAAGAACAAAGATTTGAACCTAGGTCCTCCATCTCCAAGTACAATACTCTTTTCAATATAACTTCATGAGCTTGATATTTTGACTTGGGTCAACCTTGTTTACTTCCCAATGTTTACAGAAAAATAAGGTCTGTGTTGGATGGTATTGTTACCTTGTATAGCAGTTTGGAAGGACACTGCTGTTGAATTATTTGAAACATCAAGAAATCTTTTCATGGTCTATGAAGGGTTGTTTGTTTGTTTTTTAAATACATTTGATTTGATTTAAAGGTGCTTCATTGGAAGAATGTTCATTAAAGGAAGCATGACTGCATTTAATTTTTCCTTTTCCTCTTCTAATAAAATATTATAAAAAATTCCATTATTCCATAGGTAATAATGGTATATAAGACTACCAACTGTCCACAAGTTGTCACTGAAATAAATTCTCCCAGTAAAGAGAACAAAACTGTCATTTATTGACTTGCAGTTGAGAGGACAATTTAAAAAAAAGAGGAATTATGAGTCAGTGATATCCAATTTAGCCTTGTCTTGTGCTGCAAATTGCCTCATTTGGTCATTTTTCAAAGAAAGCTGCTTTGTTTGTGGAGGAAGCTTCCTCTTTGTGAGTCTTTGAAGCCTATACACTAGCCCATGCCTATGGAGACAACAGAATTAATGATGCACTCACTGGAGCCTTAGTCCAGCAAAATCAGCTCCCATTCTAGTAGATTCCTGGTAACAAGGATCTTTCTGGAGGGCCTCCAATGGGTATGTACAATATAAACCTGTCTTCTGATTCAGACATTGAGAGTTCTTAGTTGTTACAAACACTTAAACTCTGAGAAACTTAATGTTTGTAAGAGCGAAGGAGGTCAGCATGGGTGCCTCAATGCACAAAGAAGAATCCCAGACCTTCTATCTTAGCAACTCAAGTTGAACTTCCTTTTCCAAATTGTAGCTTCCTTTTCCATTGACCTTTTTGGGTGTTATTCTTTTATCTTTGTTAATGAATCTCTCTTGGAGATTTTCCCCTGATTACCGCACTGATTGAAATTTCTCTCTTTGGAAATAACCTATAAGGCTACTTAATAAGCAATTTGTTTAAACTGTAAATATCAAAAAAAAAATTTTAAACTGCTCCTAAACCAGGAATCTCAGATGTCTCATATGATTCTTGGGTTTTTGTTTGTTTAATTAACATAACAATAAATGTCTAATTCATTTATTCTGTAGAAGAATTAATTTAGATAATGATGAAGTAATTTGTTGCTTTTAAAGCTCCTGAGTCTATTCTGTGTTGACAATGATTTTAATAGGCTAATGGACTTTCAGTACCCTGAACTTGAAGATGATTAAATGTGAGCAATTTTCATATTTCCACATTTAACAAGATGAATCTTTCAGTCAGATAAAATGTTATTAGATAAGTTCTCCCCCAAAAAAGTGTCAGAAAAGTTATTTGACCAAAATTCAAGAAATCTTTCATCACTCTTACTTCTATACATTTAAAAAACTCAAGCACAGATTCTATAAAAAACTCACCATGAGTTTGTAGGACCCTCAAATTTCTTATTTCCTTAAGTGAGAGAATATGACTGATTTGGGGAAACAAAAAAGAGATTTCCCTCACTTTAAAACATAAACTTCAACAAAGCATTTATTAGATGATTACTATGTGCTAGACGTTATGTTAAGCACTGAGAATACAAAGGCCCAAATAGTCAAAGAGCTGACCTTCTAATATGGGAGACAAACATGAAAATATCTGGGTACACTGTCAGAAGGAAAGCCACTAGTAACTTTGGGACCAGGGAAAGCCTACTATAGAAGGTGAAATGTGAGCTGAGTTATGAAGGAAGCCAGGGAAATTAAGAGGCTGGAGGTAAAGAGAGAACATTCCAGGCATGAGGGAGAGCTAGTGCAAAGGTACAGTAACGGAGACAAGATATGGAGTGTCATGTTCGAGGAACAAGTAGGTCAACGTTTCTGGATTATGGAGTATGAGGAAAGAAGTAAAATGCAGAATGAATGGAGAAGTAGGAAGGGGCCTTTATAGTTGATCAGGTAGGTAAGCAGGTGCCATTGGAGTTTCTTGAGTAGAGAGGGGACTTGATGAGACCTGTGCCTTATGAAAATCACTTTGGCATTGTAGTTGTTGTTGCTGTTTGTCCTTTGTTGTCCAAGAGGACCTTGACGTCAGGGAGGTGATACCATGACATGCAAGTGAATTGAATTTGAGGGAGGGAGGGCTGGGCAAAGTCACCAGTCTTACTTTCTCCTCCAGAGCCATCTGGGTCCAGTGGTGAGATTTAGATCAGTATGACTGGAGATGGCCCTGGATGCAGTGGGAAACTTTGGACTTTTTAAGCTAATGTCTCCAACAGGCCACAGTTTGACTGAGGCAATGCCCATTCAGTGATTAAGGCTGGGTAAGAACTAAGCAGGCATTGGAGTAGAGGATGGATTGGAGTGGGGAAAGACATATGGCAGGGAGAACAACCAGGAGGTTATTTCAGTAGTCTAAGTGAGAGATGATGAGAGCCTAATCTAGGGTGGTGGCTATGGGAGTAGAAAGCAGAAATATGTGAGAAATATTATGAAGGTAAACATGACAAGCTTTAACAATGTATAAAACATGTTGGGTGAGTGAGAGTGAGGAATCAAGACTGACACTAAGGCTGCAAACCCAGGTGATATGGAACTGTAATAGTTCAGGATAGAAACTAGGGCTGGATATATTGGGAAGCATATGCATAGAAATAATTGAGTCCAGGGGAGCTGATAAGATCACCAAACATGAGCCCAGGAAAGAGCCTTGGGGGACACCCAAAATCAGTGGGCATGACTTAGATAAAGAACCAGGATAGGAGATTGGGAAGGAATCTTTAAATAGGTATAAGAAGAACCAAGAGAGAGCAGTATCATGAAAACAAATGTACAGCACAAGGCTGTTGTAAGGATCAAATGAGAAAACAGACCTAAAGCAGTTTACAAACCTTAAAGTGTTTAATGTCTGCAAGTTATTACTGGTCTAGTCCCTTCATTTTACACAAGAGGAAATTGAGGGCTAGAAAGGTTTTGTGACTTACTAAATGTCATGTAGAAAGGTAAAAAGCAGAGTCACGACTGGAATCACATAGAATTGAAGGTACCTTAGATGCCATCCAACCCAACTAGTAACTGACCAAGAATCTTCTTTATAACAGACCAGATGAGGTGTGATCTAGCCTTTGCTTAAAGACCTTTGTTGGTGGAGGTACTATTCTCAAAGCAACACTTTCTACCCTTAAACGTTTTTTCCTTTCTTGAAACCCAAATTTGCTTCTTTGCAACTTCTGCCCATTCCTCCTAGTTCTGCCCTCTGAGGCCAAGTAGGACAAATCTAATCCTTCTTTCACCTAGCAACTTTTCTTTTGGAACTATTTGAAGACAGCTTTCATGATCCTCCCAAGCCTTCTCTTCATAATGCTAAGGTTCTTCAGTTCCTTCAACAATCTTTATACGTCATGACCTAGTACAGTGATCTACCCACACCCCATGTTGGTCATGGCACCATCCCAAGGGGCCCATGGCAGACCTTAACGGTTAACTAATTGGAGTCATTAGGTAGACCTGATAATGAATAACAGTTGCTTCCAACACAATCTTACTTGTCTTTTACCCATTATTACCCAATACTCCCTTACTCTTTCCCCTCCTACCACTAGCTTCCCCTAACTATACAAATTCTGAATCTCTTCACTGTGACCTGGACACTAGACTAAACAGCTGCAAAGCAAAATTCCCTTTCTTTCCCCCTAACCACCGCTCCACCCTCCCCATCACTTTCTGTCATCAGCAAGCTTCTTTCGGAAGGCTCTTCATTTTAATTCACTGACCAGTAAGATACCTGTCTCCCTTTTTCAGTTTTTGGTAGGACAGAATGAATTGTTCAGGATGAATAGGCATCAATGGATTGCAATCAACATCACAGATCTTATTACTTTATCTTTTCCCCCAAATGCATCTCTCTTCTGAATTTCCCTGTTTTTGCTGAGAGCATCTTCTCTTCACCCAGATTCACAATCTTGGTGTCATCCTTGATTTTTCATCACCCCAAGCAGTTGCTAAGTCTTATTGATTCTACATTCAAAACATCTCTCACATCATCCCTTTTTCTCCACTCGGACTACTACCACACTTGTCAGAAACTCATTCTTCCTCACTGGATGGACTATTGTAATAGTCTCCTAATTCTTCTCCCTGCCTTGAGTATTAATACACTCTAATCCAATCTTACACAACTACCAAATTGACATTCCTAAAACAAAGATCTGACCACGTCATTCTACTACTCAGTAAACTCAAGGGATTCCATGTTGACTTTACAATCAGATATTTTATCTTTATCTCTTCCTTTAAAATTTTTAATTTGTTGTATAAGTTTCATAATGGATGTGATTATTAGTATATGTAATTTATAAATAAGTAAATATATATTGGGGATAACATACTTTTTCTTTCCTTTTCCTTTTCCTTTTTTTTTTTTGACTGAGTGGAAGTATAAGATCAAAAAAGTTTGGAGACTATTGGTCTAGAGGCCCTTCAACATCCTGGTCACCCTCCTGTAGATGCTAGAACCCAAATCTCTTGACTTTCAGTTAAGTACTCTTTTCACTATACAAATGGTGCCTTTTCATACTGCTGCTTCATATACTGCTGGCACTATAATGACAGCTGGTTGCTAGCTTTTTAGATAGACAATTTTCTGTGTAATGCTCACAAGTATAGCATATAATAGGCACTTGACAGAATACAGAAAAAGAGACATTGGGTCAAATTGTGAAAAAGACAGAATTCATCTTTAATGACAGCCCCTTTCAGTACTTTTTCTTCTTTCAATGCCTCCCCTCCCCTACACTATTGAAACATTTTTTCCTCTCAGTTCCCTGCTGCAAAAGCCCTCTCTTGACTAAAAAATCTCATTTTGACTCTTAGTTGCCCAAACCTGCACTGGAAACTTCACCTAGGTAAGTTCTTCCCTTACAAAACCTTAGTCTATTCCTTTGCTACCATCTTCCTTCCTTTCCTTTAACCTTGAAAGATATCTTGGGGTTTATGGACTAGATTTCCTTCTTAAGGACCAAGCCTTAAACCCAAATCACTCTGACTCAGCCCCACCTGATCACTGTTTGGGCCCTGATGGCTCAGAGTGAATGTAAATAGCAACTGTTTCTGTTTTGGCCAGAAACCCTGAGGATCTTCCCCTTCAAGATTGATTGATTTTTTGTTTTAACTAAGTAGAAGAGGCCATTCTTTGCCTCATTTCTTACCTAGCCTTAATCACTGAATGGGCATTGCTTCAGTCAAACCTGTTAAAGACCTTAGCTTAAAAAGGCCAAGGTCTCCCACTGCATCCAGGGCCACCTCCAGTGGTACTGATATATATCATGCCATTGGGCCCAGATGGTTCCAGAGGACAAAGTGAGACTGGTGATTTTGCATAGCCCTCCCTCACTTAAATCCAATTCACTTGCAAGTCATGGCATCACCTTTCTGATGTCATGGTCTTCTTTGAGAATGAAGGACAAACAGTAACCCTTCCTTTAAATGTATCCCGCCTGGTACATAGTAGGTATTTCTTAGGTGTTTGTTGATTGGCTAGTTGATTGATTGTTAGAACTGGAAGGAACTTCAGAGGGTAGTCCAATTCATACTGGAACAAACATTCCCTCTACAACATACCAAACAAGTGTCCCAGCCTCTCCCTGAAGACCTGCAATGACGGGGAATCCATTACCACCTTAGTCAAGCCCATTTTATTTGCAGATAATTCAAATTCACAGTATCTCGGTGTTGGAAGGGACTTTAAAGACCTTTAAGTCCAAACCATGGAAATGTAATTAATTCTATATTGTAGGAGTGCAATAAATATTTGCTAATTGAATGAATGACAGGTACTCAGTGCTTTGCAAAATGACAACAAAAAAAAAGTTATTATGAAGAGTGGAGCCAAAAGAGCAGAGTAGCAGGAAGGAGTACAGCAAGTTCCCTGCCCAAACTGCTTCCAACAGATCTAGAAAATGCATCAGTCCAAATCCTGATCAAGAATCCAGGGGAAAAAAACAACAGTGAGTCATCTGTCCAACTCAGATTGGCATAGGGTTAGGTAGAGAAAGAGGTCAGTGGACATTGGGGATGGGTCTGACCAGGAACATGACTCATAGCATTATTATGCCCAGGGACTGTGCCCAAGGGGAAGACAGAATCCTAGTTCCATACTCAGGCAATGCAACCTTATACAAGGTAAGGGAGCTGCTGTCAACTGGTAGCATTATCCCCAGTCTCCAGTTCTGAATCACAAAGTAGACTGAGGAAGGGACCCAGAGGTGAGGAGCACTTGCAGGCCTTAGCTTGTGTACCTTGAACAGGAAGAAGTTCAGAAGCAAGCACAGTTATATGGCTTAGACCCCAGAAATGGATCTGGCACTCAGTTCCAGCTTCTAAGCCCAATCTGAAGCCCAGAGAAGAATAACCGGGGCAGGAATCCCAGATACTAAGGGCAGCTAGGTGGCTGTTAAAAAGTTAAAAAGACTCACTTTCCTGAGTTCAGATCTGGCCTTAGATACTAACTCTGTCACCCTGGGCAAGTCACTTAACCCTGTTTGCCTCCATTTCCTTATATATGCAATGAGCTGGAGAAGGAAATGGCAACCCACTCCAGTGTCTTTGCCAAGAAAACCCCAAATGAGGTCATAAAGAGTTGGACAGCACTGAAAATGACTGAACAATAGCACAACAGTTCTGTTACTCTGAATCTTTCTAGTTGACTGGTAGTGACTGTGTCTAGCAGTAATCTGCTATTGCTCAGTCTCAAGCCCAGGTCAAGAACTTGAAGAACTCATCCTAGGGAATCAGTGATCAAATTTGACCCTGGCTCAGACTACTTTGGGAACACTGATAAATTTTCAGTTCCCCAGCCTGAGCTATTTGTAAGAGTCTGGAATAATACAACACTCAAAACACCCAAAGAAAACAGCAATGGTAGTAGACCAGACGACTTCAGAAGTGCCCAGATCCTGACTTTAATATGAAGTCCAAAATCAGGAAGTGGGCTAGATAATAAGCAAAAAATTTAAAAAAGAATGTCATTATAAAAAAGCTGTTATGGTGACAAGAGCAATCAAGAAACAAACCAGAGGAAGAGAATGATCCAACCATTCTGGAGAGCAATCTAGAATTATACCCAAAGAGTTATTCAACTTCCTATACCCTTAAATTCAGCAATACTACTACTAGGTCTATTTCCAAAGATGATTAGGGAAAAAGGAAAAGAACCTATATGTTCCAAAATATTTATAGCAGCTCTCTTTGTGATGTCAAAGAACTAGAAATTGCAAGGATTTCTGTCAACTGGGGAATGGCTAAACAAGTTGTGGTATATGATTGTGATGGAACACTACTGTGTATAAGATATGATGAGCTCAATGATTTTAGAAAAACAAAGAGACTTGCATGAAATAATGAAGAGCAAAATGAGGAGAACCAAGAGAATGTCATATACAGTAACAGCAATATTGCTTTAAGAACAACTTTGAGTGAATAAGTCATTTTGACTATTATAAATACCCAAATTAAGGCAAAGGACATATGAAGGACAATGCCATCTGGATCCACACAAAGAAGTAAATAGAAGTATGTATAGAGTGATTTTACACACATATACATGTGTGTATGTGTGTGTGTGTGTGTGTGTGTGTGTGTGTGTGTGTGTGTGTGTCTAATGGTGGCCATCTCTAGGGTGGGGGGGAGGGAAGAAAAAAAGGAAAAAAAAGAAATTTACATGGTAACTTCATTCTAAATTTAAAAGGAATAGCAAGTTGTACATAATAGATTTTCAGTTTCATGTGCAAGCATTTTTTAAATTATACTATGTTATGGGAATACTTGTTTTATTCCATGAATTAAAAATAAAATAAAATAAATTTTAAAAAAAGATAATGACTCCAGAATATTGATGAGCAAAGACTCAAAGAAAAACTTATGGGACCAAAATTCAACTAGGCTACCTGGAAGAGATGAAGCAAGAGTTTTTTTTTCTTTTGATGAAGCAAGAGCTTTAAAAAAAAAGTTCAAAATGTTTTTATAAATAAAATGAGAGAGCTAGATGGGAAAAACAGAAAAGAAATGAGGGTCATGGAAAAAAGAATTGGAAAGGGAATTAACATCTTGGCATAAGAGGTACAAAACCTTGCCCAAGTGATGAACTCCCCGAAAATTATCATGGGCCAAGTAAGAGCCAAGGATTCCATGAGAGAAGAAATATTTACACAGAATCAAAACACTGAAAGAAAATGTAAGGTACCTCATAGCAAAAATAGCTGAACTAAGGAACAGATTAAGGAGAAAATAATTGACTCAATAGACTACCTGAATTCTACGACCAAAAAAAGCCTAGACATTTTATTTCAAGAAATCTTAAAAGAGAACTGCCCAGATC
Organism: Phascolarctos cinereus; assembly: GCF_003287225.1. Lineage (NCBI taxonomy): Eukaryota > Metazoa > Chordata > Mammalia > Diprotodontia > Phascolarctidae > Phascolarctos > Phascolarctos cinereus. The sequence goes on along the minus strand of NW_027555736.1, from coordinate 111,337,944 downwards.
TCTTAGAACCAAAGCACAAAGACGCAACAGAAATAATCCGTGCTAAAATGGAAACTACCAGACTACTAGTATAGTCCACTAAAAAACCTTGAGATCTTTTTCAGATTATGAAATGATTTCTAGTCATACCTTCCCTATTTTGTACTCATGAAGGTGACTTTTAACTCAAGTGTAAAACTTTACACTACTGTCTATTAAATGTCATCTTATTTGATTCAGCCTATGGTTCTAGCCTGTAAAGACTTTTTTGAATCCTGGCTGCCAGCCAGTGTGTTAGTTATCTCTCCCAGCTTTGTGTCATTTGCAAATTTAATAAATATGCCATCCAAGATTTAATCTAAGCCACTGATAATAATGTTAAATAGCACAGGACCAATCACATGTGGATCCCCTCTACTAAAAACCTTTTCCCAAATTGACATTAACCCATTAATGTCAATCTTTGTTTCCTGCCATTCATTCAGTTCTGATTCCACACAACTTTCCTATCGTGAATCCCACATCACTTAATTTTTTCCTGCAAGAGTAACTTTAGAGACTTTATTTAGTGTTCTGCTGAAATGTAAACTACCTCTTTTTAAAATCTATCCATATCTTTGTTTTTATATAACCGTAATTTCTCCCAGTACCTCTCCTCTTTATGAGATGGTTATCATAAAACATCTCATAAAACAAAGAATTTTTTTTACTTTTCATTAATTTATTTTGATTTATCAACAGTCACTTCTATAAGCTTTTGAGTTTTAAATTTTTCTCCCCCTCCTTTCCCACCTCCCTCCCCAAGATGGCATGCAATCTGATATAGGCTATACATATACATTCCTAATGAATATATTTTCACATTGGTGATGTTATAAGTAAGAATTAGAACCAATAGGAAAAATCACCAGGAAAAGGAAACAAAACACAACAGAAGAAAAAAAATAGCAAATAATGTGCTTCAATCTGCATTCAAACTCCATAGTTCTTTCTTCAGATGTGGATAGCATTTTCCATCATGAGGCCTTTGGAGACGTCTTAGATCTTTGTATTGCTGAGAAGGGCTAAGTCTATCAATATTAGTCATCGTACAATGTGGCTTTTACTGTGTACAACCCTCTCCTGGTTCTGCTCACTTCACTCAGCATCAATCCATACGAGTCTTTCCAGATTTTTCTGAAGTCTGCCTGCTCATCATTTCTTGTAGCACAATAGTATTCCATTACATTCATATACCACAACTTGCTCAGCCATTCCACAATTGATGGGCATCCTCTCAATTTCCAATTCTTTGCCACCACAAAAAGAGATGCTATAAGTATTTTTGTACATGTGGGTCCTTTTCCCATTTGTATGATCTCTTTGGGATACAGCTCTAGAAGTGCTATTGTTGGGTCAAAGGGTATGCACATTTTTATAGCCCTTCAAGCATGGTTCCAAATTGTTCTCCAAAATGGTTGGATCATTTCACAACTCCACCAACAATGTATTAGTGTTCCAATTTTCCCACATCTTCTCCAACATTTACCATTTTTCTGTTTTGTTATGTTGGCCAATCTGATAGATGTGATGTGGTACCTCAGAGTTGTTTTGATTTGCATTTCTCTAATCAGTAGTGATTTAGAGCATTTTTTCATATGACTATACATGGCTTTAATTTCTTCATCTGAGAACTGCCTGTTCATACCCTTTGACAATTTATCAATTGGGAAATGACTTGTATTCTTATAAATGTGACTTAATTCTCTATATATTTTAGAAATGAGGCCCTTTTCAGAGATACTGGTTGTAAAAATTCTTTTCCAATTTTCTACTTTCCTTCTAATCTTGGTTGCATTGGCTTTGTTTGTGCAAAAACTTTTCAATTTAATGTAATCAAAGCTATCCATTTTGCATTTTGTAATGTTCTCTATCTCTTGTTTGGTCATGAATTCTTCTGTTCTCCATAGATCTGATAAGTAAACTATTCCTTGCTCTCCCAGTTTCCTTATAGTATCAGCCTTTATATCTAAGTCATGAACCCATTTTGACTTTATTTTGGTGTATGGTATAAGATTTTGGTCTATGCCTAGTTTCTGCCATATTCTTCTCCAGTTTTCCCAGCAGTTTTTGTCAAATAGTGAGTTCTTATCCCAGAAGCTGAGGTCTTTGGGTTTATCAAATAATAGATTACTATAGTCATTGACTACTGTGTCTTGCATATTTAACCTATTCCACTGATCCACCACTCTATTTCTTAGCCAGTACCAAGCAGTTTTGATGATTGCTGCTTTTTATACCATTTAAGATCTGAAATGGCTAGGCCACCTTCCTCTGCATTTCTTTTCATTAGTTCCCTTGATATTCTGGACTTTTTGTTGTTCCAACTGAATCTTGTTATTATTTTTTCTAACTCTATAAAATAATTTTTGGTAGTTTGATTGGTACGGCACTGAATAAGTAAATTAGTTTAGGTAGAATTGTCATTTTTATTATATTAGCTCGGCTTACCCAAGAGCAACTGATGTTTTTTCAGTTATTTAGATCTGACTTTATTTGTGTGAAAAATGTTTTGTAATTGTGTTCATATAGTTCCTGGGTTTGTTTCAGTAGGTAGACTCCTAAATATTTTATGTCTACAGTAACTTTAAATGGAATTTCTCTTTCTATTTCGCTGTTGGGCTTTGTTGGTAATATATAGAAATGCCAATGATTTGTGTGGGTACAAAGAATATTTTTTAAAGAAAAAAGGAAGGAGAGATAAAAATCAGCAAAACTGATGTCAAAAAAGTTTAAAAGTATATATAATGTACCACACTTGTGGAATTTCTGCTTCTGCAAATGATTGAAGTAGGAGCGTCTTTTCAATTTTGTTCTTTAGAACTATGCTTGTTAACTGTAATTTTGTAAATTCACTTTTGATTTTTTTTTGGTTCTTTCCATTTGTATTGTTGTGGTTATTGTGTATATTGTTTTCTTGTCTTTGCTTACTTCACTGTGTGTCAGATCATGTAAATCTTCCCATGGTTCTCTGTATTCATCATATTCATCGTTTCTAACAGCACAGCAATATTCTATCACTTTCATGTATCATGGTTTATTTAGCCATTCCCCAGTTAAAGGGCATCTACTTCATTTCCAATTCTTTTTATAAAAAAAAGTTTTCCTATAAATATTTTAGTATACATGAGGCCTTTATATTTTTTTTTTATCAGTTATCTCATTGGGGGTATATACTGGGTATAGGAATCTCTGGGTCAGAGGGTTTGGACATTTTAGTCACTTTATTTTACAGAACCCCCAGTTGCTTTCCAAAATGGTTGTGCTGATTCACAGCTCCACCAAGAGTGTGTTAATATGTCTATCTTCCTACAGCCCTTTTATTCTAGAAGATTACCTTGGCTTGTAACTCACACTTTATAAGGTATCTTCTGCCACTGGGGTCTCTCCTTTTGATTGGAGTGTGGACATCTCCACCCAAACCTTCATTTAAGGAAGGTGTGCAGGCCAGCCAACTCTTCATTTCCTACCATTCACTCCTCTGGACTTCTCCAGTATGATCTCTTGACATTTATCTTCCTCTCATCTTTTCAGCTTCCTTTTATGTGTTGTCTTCTCCATTAGAATGTAAGCTCCTTGAAGGAATGGACTCTTTTTCTTTATGCTTGTATTTGCATTGCCATGGCTTAGCATATATTCTGACACATAGTAAGAACTTAATAAATGCTTGTTGACTGTATAGAAACTTTTCTGTTCCATGTAAATAAAGTTGTCGATTTTATTTTTTGTAATCTCCTTTCTCCCTTGTTTGAGTAAAAGCATACCTCCTACCCATAGCTGTGAAAGATAGGTATATAATCTTCTCTTTTAAATTTTTTATAGTACTACCTTTAATAAGATAATATATCCATTTTGAATTTATTATGCAATATGGCTTAAGATACTTGTCTAAGTCTAATTTCTGCCAGACTATTTTCCAGTTTTCCCAATAGTTTTGATCATTTAGGGAATTCTTTCCTAACTAACTTATGTTTTCTGGTTTACTGGGCACAAGATTATTGATTTTTGTTGTTTCTGATTCTCCTTTGTCTAATCTGTTCCAAAGATCTACTTATCTATTTCTTTAAATAATAACATTTTTTAAATGACTGCTGCTTAATAATGTGGTTTAAGGTCTGGAAGTACTATTTCCCTTTCATTCCTACCTTTTTCCATTATTGATATTCTAGATCTTTTGTTTCTCCAAATGAATTTTGTTTTGATCTACATTATCAAGTTCAAAACCAAGTGCTATGTGTTAGCTATTATTTTTATTCAATTATGTTTTTTTCTATAACATCAGAACTCAATTTCTTCATTAGAACTACTAAAATAATGATTAGTATTTGCATTAATCTTTTTAAATGGGATTTATAATTTAGCAATACAAATATCTATTAATCTTTAACCATTATTAATCACTAATCAAACTCTATTTTCTGCAGGCTGAAGTAACTAACCATGGATCTTTCTTGGAATCAGACCCTTTATTGTATTGTTCTAAAGCTGGGCAAAAGCCTCAGGGTTCCTGTGATTTCCATATGCTCTCATTAAATAGATGACCTTTCCATTCTTTCTGGCTCCTCTGCTGGTTCCTACTTAATCCAATGCTGAAACTCTACAATTTGACCATATTTGGATTCTGGTTTCACTTGGAGTTAAAGGGCTCATCCAGTCACTTCCATTACTCAATGGCTACTTAATACGTCTGCTTTCTAAAACTCCCTTCCTTAATTCCTGAAGAAATTAATCAATAGATTTTCATTTCCTTCTCTGCAGACCTGTTTCCCCTTTCACATGGCTTATCAGTACAGAAAAAAATTATAATCAGAAATAAAACTAGATACTCCTGAGATTGTACTTTTTTTCCCAATTAACAGACAGCAATTTCCCCTTCTCAAAGGAGAGATCCTTCTTGACCTTTCAAGCCAGTACAAAACCTTGAAGAATACATTCATCTTCTCTGCACCTCACTTTTGCCATCTCTAAAATAAGAGAGTTGGACTGATTACCTCTAAATTCTTATCCTGCTTGAAAATTTTAAGATTTCTGAAAAAAGATTGCAAGTGATTTCTCCACATTTCTAATGGGATCCACTACCAACACATAGTTAATTCAGCCAAATGCAGTTGTATTAGATAATATCCATGAATGGTAATAAGGTGATTATAGTCTTGGCTTCATTAGGACTGTAGAATTTTAGATCCTCTGAGAAGCACCCTCTGAGATCATCTACTTCAAATCCCTCATTATTGATATGTCCCAATTTGCCAAATAGACACAAAAATCTTTCTTTTCTCTTGTAGATTTCTGAATAATTTATAATTCCTATGCTGTGCCCAGTTAAATTTCTAGCTGTTCATGAAAAACTCTAATACAATCTACCAAAAAACCTATAGGATAGTGGTGGGGGTTGGAGGAGGAAAGGGGTATTCAGTTAGCAAGGATGTTGCAGGGAATATTACTACTGAAATTGATTTCAGGCTTAGATGATTACAGGTAAAGTTTGCCTTTCCCCTTTTAATTCCTAAATTTGTCACCCTTATTCCTCCCACAAAGTTATACAGTTAAATATATGTTGCTGATAACAATTATAGTACTCTACATTAAAAAAAATTTATATTCCTATCTTTTGTTTTAGCATTGCCTAAATTTCCCTCTGTATTTCTCCCTCTCCCATCCTCCCAGAGAACCATCCCACATAACAGAAATCTTTTAATGAAAAAAAAAAAGAAAAGAAAAAATAATCACAAAACTGGAAAAATTAGAAAATATAGGAAATGTTCTGCATCCATGGACTGCCCCCCCCCCAATATCTACAAAGTAGTGGAGGGAGGTGTTTTCTTATCTCATATCTCTTCTTTGGGGCTGTGCTTTTAATTTTAATTTTGCAACATTCCTTTTTAATTATTTTGTGGTAGTTCTTTCCATTTACATTATTGTAGTCATTGTATATATTGCATATCTGGCTCCACTTCATTTTGCATCAGTTCATGTAAACTTTTCCATGCTTCTCTGTATTCATCACATTCTTTATTTCTTTATTAGTCATTCTCTAATCAAAAGGGCATCTGCTTTGTTTCCAGTTCTTTGCTACCACAAAAAGTACTGCTATGAATATTTTGCTTTATATAGGCCTTTCTTTTATCAATAACCTCTTGGGGGCATATATGTCTAGTATTGGTATCTCTCACTCAAATGGTATAGACATTTCAGTCACTTTATTTGTAGAATTACAAATTATTTTCCAAAATAGCCATACTGATTCATAGCTCCATGCACAATTTGTTAGTGTGCCGATCTTCTTAACCCCCTTTAATATTGACTACTCTCATTATTGTCATTTTTGCCTATTTTCTGGGTACAATGTAAAACCTCAAAGTTGGTTTGATTTGTATTACTCTTATTATTAGTGATTTGGAGCCTTCTTTCATGTGGTCATTAATAAGTTTGCAATTTTTTTGAGTACTGTTTATCCATATCCTTTGGCCACTAATCTATTGGGAAATGACTTTTTATAGATTGTATATTTTTATTGCATATTATCTATCTCTATCATATATTATATATTTCTGTAAGTGAACTCTATATCTTGTTGGCCAAATCTCCATCCGAGAAATTTGATACAAACATTTTTATTCAAATTGACTTCTTCCCTTCTTATCCCAGGTGTATTAGTTTTGTTTGTACAGAAAGTTTTCAATTTCATGTAATTAAAATTATCTATTTAACACATTACATTTTTATATTGTGTTTCTACTATTCAGGTCCTTCTAAGTCTGGGGCTTTCATACTGTCACTTGGCAAAATGCCTTACCAGATCTTACTTCTTTTTCTCCCAGGGCTTTTTACTGGTGTACTCTTTTAGCCATTTCCTCTACCTTGAAATTTATGTTTCCTGTATCTCATCCCTTCAGTGCCTGGGTCATGATCACTTTCAAGGTGAAAACTAGTGAATGGAACAAAAATCTAGTAATAATTGGAGATAACTAGAAAGAAATAGATATAGTAGAGGGAAAATGGTGATCTTCTGGAGACAATGCTTATAAAAGAGAAATCCAGAGAATGACTCAGATCCAGAGAAATGACTAAATTGTGGGAATTTCAAGCCAGGAAGGAGAAGACAATGCCATCAATATGCAGCAGAAAGTATTTTTCATCATGGGGCAAGTGACCACTTATTTAGCCAACAATGATTGGTGGAATCTTTTACGTGAAAGACTTTGAATAAAGGAAGTTACCAGCAGCTATAGAAATAATCTTTCTAATGAAAACAAAAGACTTATAAATGTACATTGACTAGAGTATGAAACATTAACCTGTAACTCTTATTCTTTAAGGAGATTGGTACTCAAAATATTAACCCATGAAACATTTTGTAGCACTCATGAATAGGTTGATTTTTACTTTGTAGACTATCATTGGAGGCTGAAGTTGGCCAAGTTATAACTTGAGCACCTGATAAATTTTAGAATGATCTGTGGAAGCATATTGGGACCCAGCCAAAACAAAGTCATTGCAGTAGCAAACAGTGAAGTCATGCTTAGTCTTTTAGGGAAGGGTAAGTTAGGGTACATAATTCAATTGTTCATCCTTCATTCTCAAAGAGTACCAGTGACATCAGGAAGGTGATAACTTGCAAATGAATTGGATTTAGGCCTTTCATCTGCAGCAGAGATTCTTAAATTTAAAAAGAAAACAAAACAAAAAACTTTTGATAGTGATATTTCAATATAATTGGCTTCCTTTTGTAATATTATATACTTTATTTTTTCATTGTAAAACATCATTCTGGGAAGGGGCCCAGAAGCTTCATCAGACGAAGGGGTCCATAACAAAAAAGAAAAAAAAAGTTAAGAACACCCATTCTATAATATCCTCGTGGTGATGGTTATCTTTTCTCCCCTTAGAAGTTGTTGTGGAGGTCACTTCCTGATGGGCAACGAGCATGCAGACCCAGGAGATCCTCGCATCTCGAACTCAGGAGGTTTTCACCAAGGCTAAACACCCATCTTACGATTACTATTCACTCATCTTTTCTCAGGGAAAGAAACAGTGCAGATAATTTACCTAGAGCCTAGGGATGTGGTCTCAGGCTCGTAGCTGCTGGGGAACCTAACTTCACATCTTATATATTTACTTTGGTTCCTTTAATACTCTTTGTATGAAATATTTTTGACTTCAGTTTCTTCATCTGTGAAAGTGAATTTAATAATGCTTATTTTAAATACAGGGAAATTGAAAGAACTGGAATTTTTTTAAGGTTAGAAGAGAATTTAAAATATACTAAATTAGCAATACCAGAAATCTGAGCATAGTAATAATGATATTAAGTTTCTCCTTAGTAATTCTTACTCTACTTCTGAAAAGGAAATATCGTATTGGTTTACCTTTTGGAAATATGGAAACTCTTTAATCTTATTAAATAACAATAAAACACTACTGGCATTGCTAATTAGGGAATTACAGTGATGGATTTGTACATGAGCATCCTTTCTTTTTTTTTGGTAGGCTTTTGGGTAGCCTGATGTTAGATCTGTGGAAGGTTATCATGTTGGTGTTCTGCCCTCCATGCTCTGGATATTTGAGAGATGTTAATAATGATAATCTCTCAAATATCCAGAGAGATGTTAATGATGATAAAGGGGCAGCTAGGTGGCACATTGGATAGAGTGCTTAGCCTGGAGTTGAGAAGACCTGAGTTCAAATCTGGCCTCAGGCACTCAGTAGCTGTGTGGCTCTGGGCAGATCACTTAATCCTGTTTGCCTCAGTTTCCTCATCTGTAAAATGAGCTGGAGAAGGAAGTGGCAAACCACTCCAATATCTTTGCCAAGAAAATCCCAAATGGGGTCACAAAGAGTCAAGCATAACTGAAAGATGACTAAACAACAAAAAAAATGGTGAAAATGAAGAGAATGTGCTATCACTCAGCCATTTCTTTATAGCTCAGTGTCTCGGGCTTGGAAATGGTTATCAAATGTCTTATGTATAGATATCTAATCTACCACAGTTTTAGTGTGGAATGTTACTCAGCGCAGTTCTGCCAGTCTGGTTATCAGATTCTCTGCAGCTTTCTGCTTCTCACACAGAAAAACAGACAACAACTTGACTCATGGATCTGGCTCCTTATAAGTTCACATGCAAGGGATGGCCTTCCATATTTCAAGGAGCTTCTGTGTCTTATATCTCTGGAGGACATTACATATGAGCACCATCCTGAGTATAGTAAAAGTCACTATCTGCAATACTAGCACATAGCAAATACCAGAATGTAGTTATTAGCCAACTTCCAAGGACTAAATTTTTAAAGTTATTTTTTAGGGTTTTTTTTTCTTAAGAGTGTTGCACAAAAAGTATGGACAGACTCTTCACTAGATTGGCGAAGCAGGCCAACCTAGCATGGGAGTTGATACCTTTTTTTTTTTTGACCATGGCACCTTTCAAAGACTATCTATTAAGTTAAAGAAGGATTACCTTCTGTATTTGTAGAGGGAGTACCCATACTGATGAAATTAATTTTTTTCTAAAATCTTGAATTTGCATAAATATATAACAAATATTATTATTTGCTTTCCCAGAATAGGCATGCTACCTTGACTCTGTATGCATTGTAGTTAGAGACCTGGCTTCTGTTCTCTTGCTAGATTCTTTAGCTTCATGGGGTGCTACTATGTATGTCTGAGATCTTAGCAATATTATAGTTAAGAAATGAATGCTGCTTTGTGTAACTTGCTGCCATTCAGTTGTGTCCAACTGTATATTCTCCCATAGACTTTATTTTTGTCCTTGGGTTTTTCTTGGCAAAGATGCTAGAGTGTTTTGACATTTTCTTCTCCAGTGTGTCCCCATTTTACAGATGAGGAACTGAGGCAAATAGGGGTTAAATGACTTCTCCAGAGTCACACAGCTAGAAAGTGTCTGAAGCTGGATTTGAACTCAGGTCTTCCTGAGACCAAGCCTAGTATTCTCTCCACTGCATCACCTAGCTGCCCCATGTGCAACTTACCCTTCAGAAATATCTCCTTCTATCATTTTTTCCTTGAATTCCAAATAAAGTCTAAGACCCAAGAAAAACAGCTTCATTCACCTCCTATTGAAAGAATAGGTGAAAGAATACTTATTAAATACTTGTTATGTGCTACATTCCACAAACAAAATAAAATAGGTCCTTGACCTTGGGAAACTTATTTAATTGGAGAGATAAGATACACATGAAAAATTATATAACACCTTTTTAAGAGAACATATGGTAATTGGAAAGCTTTCCTAAAGTGGAACACACTGGGGCAGCTAGATGGTGCAGTGAATAGAGCACCGGCTCTGAAGTCAGGAGGACCTGATTTCAAATGTGGCCTCAGATACATAAACACTCACTACTTGTGTGACTCTGGGCAAGTCACTTAACCCCAACTGCCTCACCAAAAAAAATAAAATAAAATAAAATAAAGTGGAACAGACTGCCCAGAAATGTTGTAGTTTCCCTCTTCTCTTGATGTTTTCAAGTAAAGAAGAGACAATCATTTTTTCAGAATGCTGTAGGAGGAATACCTGGTCATATAGAGGTTCCTTCCAACTCTGAATTTCTATAGAGATACTGAATGAATGGAATAGACAAGAAGTGCTATAGGAATTCAAAGAAGCTGATGATTGCTTTTTGTTAAAGTAGTAAGAAAAACTTTCTATGGTGTAGGTAAAGCTTGACCTTTTTTTTTTGAAGGATATGGACAAAAGTAGTGGAGGACATTTTATTTTATTTCATTTCATTTTTGGAGGCAATCAAGTTAAGCGACTTGCTCAGGGTTACACAGCTAGTAAGTGTCTGAGGCCAGATTTGAACTCAGTTCCTCCTGACCCCAGGGCCAGTGCTCCATTCATTGCATCACTTTGTTGCCCCATGGAGGGCATTTTGAATAAGAAGAACTGCATGAAAAACACTGTGAAGGTGGGAACAGCAAGCAGAACGACTAGATGGCACACAGAATTTATGTCATGGTAGCTTTGGGAGATAAGGTTGGAAAGGCAGCTTTGGGGGCCAGACTTTGGAGGGCTTTGAATGCCAAGCTAAGGAGTTTGGACTTAATTCCAATGGGTAATTGTTGTGAAGAAGCTTAAGGAGGGTGCCTAGAGCCTAAGGTTGTCCATGTGATGATAGAAGCATCTGGTGAATTTTAGAATGTGAGGATGGAAAGAGAATTGGGATCCAGAGAGAACAAAGCTATATCTGTATCAAACATGCATGTCACACTTTTAGGAAATGGGAAGCTAAGATAGCACATGTAACTCTAGGGCAAGTACAAAACTATTGGGAAGAAATTGTCAGTATATGCACTTATCCAGGGAAAATGCCCTTTATATGCCTGTTATATCCAATTAAAAGGTGAAAATAAAGTGTAACAACTGTTTTCATGTGTTTTTTTCCAATCAGAAACATATGATGATTGTGTTACAAGCTTAGTTTTGAGTTTAAGAGAAGATAAGCATGAATAGAGGCTTCTTTCCAATCTTGGAGAGACAATATGAGCTGGAGGAAATAAAGCATCATTATCTATAAAAGCCCCTGGGAAACTTTATCTATCATCTAACAGCAGAAGCTGCTTCCGAGTTGGAGGGGTGGTGTCAATGGAATGATTTCCCCCTGGCCACCCAAGATCTAGTATCAGTGAATTGTCATAGAAGGATTCAGGAGTGGGGATGATGTTTTATGTAGAGTCATTGTGGTGTAGTTGGGGAAAAAATACTTGACTTGGATTAAAAAGAGGCACAGGCTCAAATTCTACTTCTGGTGCTTACTACATGATCATGCCAAGTCACTTAATGCCTCTAAGCCTGTTTCCTTATCTGTAAAATGGGTATAATAATATCTGTAAGTGCCTCCTTCACAGAGTTGTTGTTAAGAACAAATATAAGGATAAAGATTAAACCTGTGATTTTCATGGCACAGGAAAATACCCTGGATGAGGAAACTCCTACCAATGCAGGTTAGCACTTTTTCTACAACTTATAGTCTTAGAGAACTTCCTGGATCATGAAGAGGTAAAGTGACTTGCCCAGGGTTATACAACCAGCATGTATCAGAAATAGAACTTGAATGTAGTTCTTCCTGGCTTTGAGGCCAGCTCTCTGTATACAAAATGTTATAGAAATGTGAGCTCTTACTGAAAGAGGCATTTTAAGAAGATGAATCTGATAACTGGTGTGCAAGCTACATAGGGGGTAAGAGACAAGTCCAGAGGCTGGGAGTCCTAGCCATCTAATTTTAAGAAACACTTTATTGGTATTGGCTTCATTCCCCACCCCGACCAACCCTACCCCCTGTCCTTTATAAAGGAACTATATATCTTAGAAGCCTAGCTAGCCCAATTTACAAATGGTTGGATTAGCTCAACTGTTCTTCCATATGTTTGGGAGGTAACACAGTGCTGGTTGTCTCATGTGGAATAACCTAGGCCAGCTCTCTATCTTCTCCTGTGGATGAGGGAGAATGTTTCTTGTACAGTGTAATGCTTGTTCTTGCATTACTGTTATGAGCCCTGTCTTTCACTATAGGTCACACAAATTTTTCTCAATTCTATTAGAGAAACATTTATTAAGTGCCTGCACTGTGCAAGGCATTGTGGATATGAACACAGAAGTGACACTGTCCTTATACCCAGGAAGCTTACTTACATTCTACTCCAAAGCAGGAAGTATATGCTAAGAAATGTCACTTATTTCCCCTATAGTACAACTGGAGACAGATAAAGGTCTCTTTAATCTCCATTTCTCTGTCATTCCCTCTGGCAGGGGAAAAAAACACGATGAAAGAAATATTGGATAACACTGATGGTTCAAGAAGGTGATGAAGAGATAATGCAACATGAAAAAAACTGGCAATGACATGGAGCTCTTGGAGTACTTCCTAAAAAACCCGATAATACAAGGGAGGAAGTAAACCAGCAAGGGGAGAAAGAGGAGGACTGTTCCATGTCCAAATACTGTAGAAACAGCTCCTTCATCTTTCAGATCCACCCTTTCCTCTTCATACTAACTATGTAATCCCTTGTGCAAATATGACAGTTACTTTATTAGCAGAATATTGTTGCTGTTCAGTTGCTTCAGTTGTGTCTCTTCATGACCCCATTTGGGATTCTCTTGCCAAGATACTAGAGTGGTTTGCCATTTCCTTCTCCAGCTCATTTGGCAAATGAGGAAACTGAGGCAAATGGGGTTAAGTGACTTCTTGTCTGGGGACACATGGCTAGTAAATGTCTGAGGCCAGATTTGAACTAATGGAATATTACTTGGGAAAGGGAAATAAACATTCATATAGCAACTACTATGTGTCAGACATTGTGCAAAGCACTTTACAAATATCTCTTTGATTCTCAACAACTCTATTGAGATAGGTAATGTTATTATCCCAAATTTACAGTTGAGGAGACAGAGGTTAAATGATTTGCCTAGGGTCACAAAGCTAGGAAGTATCTGAGGCTGAATTTGAACTCAGGTCTTCCTAACTCCATACCCAGTGCTCTATCCACTGCCCTCCCTAGTTTTCTCTATTCAGGTTTTTCCTTCACTTCAGGCTGTTCTAGATTCAGTAGCAAGAGTTATAGAGCGAAACTATTTAATCTCATTACAACCTTCCTCAGTTTCCTCTAGGCCTCCCTGTTTGTTAATGGATCAAGTACTGAAAACAAAACAAAACCAAAACCCAACAATATAAAAACAAGCCTACAGGACTTATCACATCCCTGTTCATCTTCTCATACTGAGGACTCCTAAAGTAAGACCTTTCGCTGAGCAAGCAAATGCCATTTCTTATTCACTATTCTCCTTCTCACTTTACTCTTTTTCTCTTATTGTGACCCATGAATGAAATAGTTACCCTTCTTCCTCTGTGATCCCAAGTCCTTCCATTTCTTTAAAACTTAGTGCATAACAAACTTTCTCTAGGAAGCATTCCTTGATTAACCCATGCCACTTATCCAATCCTCAAACTAAAATTTGAATCTATGCGTATTAAATCTGAGGTCTGTTCACTTTGGAGACTGAGATGAAAGAAACCAGCAAGTGTTTGGGAAAGAAATGTGTAACAATATGTGGAATTACTGCTGGGTCCAGGAGATCTGGAGTACTCTCACTTTCCCTCTTAAGGGGTCCTTGCTGTGGTTTGCCAGAAGCTGAGTTCAATTCTGGGGAGCCTGGCCCCAAAAGATAGGGATCAGGCTCTTCTCCCCCACTTTGGCTCCAGCCTAGAGTCTGGAGGAAAACCATTTCACTTTAGATTTGGTTATGTCTAGGGCCTTTCCCAAAAAATGAAGAGTAAAAAGGACTCAATGTAAACTGTAAATCAGGTATAGGACAGCTATTTCTTTCCTCTACCCAAAAGAAATGCTTAACACAGAAGATGTATAAGTATATACTGACAGAGACTTAGACAAAGCAGCTTTATATTCTATGAGAAAGTTGATACTTAAAACATTAAAGCATGAAGCATTGTTTGACTGCTGAGTAGGCATTTCATATTTACAGTATTCTTTACAGACCAGGATTTGGGCTTTTCTTCCTTTTAGAAATAGTCCTCTCTTCTGAGAAGAAGCATTACGGTAGCTATAGGGAGCATTCCCCATAGTACGGCTGGCACCAACTGAGGGACCTATGAGTTTTTGTTCTTTTGAACTTATGAGATTATCTCTAAGGCTGCAAATATCAGTTTAATGATTGCTGCTTGATCACCTATGCTCAGAGAAAGAAACATAAACCAGAAGAAGCAGCTAGGGCTTTGAGATTCAGTCTCAGTCTCACTTAGAACAACATATATTCTGGCTGTGTGAAGATGCTGACATTTTTGCTTGGAGGGAGGAGCTCCCTATTTCACCCCTCAAAACAGGTTCAGGGAGAGACTCAAAGAATCCTGACATACTTGGCAGATAGGAAGAGAGTGGTCCAGAGGGTGGGTTCATCCCCTTTACAGTCTGCTGAAAGGGTATCTCTTCCTGGCTTAGTGGCCAATCTTCTCTGAAGCAGTCACTTCCTCCTGCAGCCATCACAGAGACCAAGGGATTTTCTGCCATCTCAAAACACCAAGTCCTTCATGGCTACATTATCGCAGTTGGCTGCCTGGAAATGGCCAGGGTACAGGCTCAGCACTCCATGAGAAGGTCATTATTACCCTCTACCTCTAGTTAAGTGTTTGCTGTCTTCAGCAAATTAATTCTGAATTCCCAATTCTGAAAAGTTCTTTGGGGACTTGGGGAAGCTCAAGCATATTCTTTCCAAGTGCCTCCTCCAGTGCCTTGCACTAAAGTCTCAACAAAGTCCTTGTGGCACTAATTCTTAATGGCCTCCTAAATGCCTTATGAGAACCCCATGCAGTCCATTCTTATAGTTCTTGGACAATCCCCAAATTAGCTGTCTTTAGGGAAGGTGCTGAAGGCTGAACACTCAAGGTAGCCACTATGGTATCTGATACCTGTCAGCCTCTCCCCCCTTCTCATGCTACCTTTAGTTTTAGGATAATTAATCTAGAGCTAGAAGGGACCTTAGAAGTTATCTAGTCTAAGTCCTTCATTTTATAAATAAGGAGAATGAGGACAAGAAAGGACAAATGATCTAAGTTCACATAGATGGTAAGCCACAAAAGTGGGATTCAAATCCAGGTCCTGTAACTCCAAGGACAACATTCTTTTCATTTCCATTCTGTCCATATTTTTCTGTTTTGTGACTTAAAATTCACCCTTAATCTGATGATGCTACCTAAGGCTATTCCTGACTTAGTTTTGGGGAGTGGTGGCTTAATTTAGGTGTGTGTATAGGGAACAATTAGGTAATACTTAGAAAATATTTAGTCACATCAAGTATGGAGTATCAATCATTATTTTATTGATTTGTTGAGTACCTACTGTGTGCTAAGCACTGGGGATAGAAAAGGAGGCAAAAGACAGTCCCTGCCCTCAAGGAGCTTACAATCTAATGGGGGACACAGCATGCAAACAAATATATACAAAACAAATTATATACAAGATTAACAGAAAATAATTAACAAGGGAAAGTGCTGGAATTAAGAAGGGTTGTGAAAGGCTTCTTGTAGAAGGTAGAATTTTAGTCTGAACTTAAAGGAAGGTAGGGAGGTCAATAGTAAGAGTGGAGGATGAAGGGGCAGCTAGGTGGCAAAATGGATAGAGCACCAGCCATGAAGTTAGGAGGACCTGAGTTCAAAGCCAGTGTCAGACCAGACCATTAAGTGTGTGACCCTGGGCAAGTCATTTAACCCCAATTGCCTTGCCCCCCCCCCAAAAAAAGTGGAGGATGCAAAGAGTTCTAGGCATGGGAGACAACCAGAGAAAATGCCTGGAGCCAAGAGATGGAGTGTTTTGTTTCTGGGACATCCAGGAAGCTAATGTCACTGAATCAAAGAGTACCCATTGGGGAGTAAGATATAAGAAGACTGCAAAAATAGGAGGGAGCAAGGTTATGAAGGGTTTTGAATACCAAACAGCATTTTGTATTAGTTCCTGAAGGCAATAAGAAACCACTGGAGTTTATTGAGTAGGGGAGTGGCATGGTTGGGCTTGTAATTTAGAAAAATCACTTTAGTGGCTGAATGGAGGATAGATTGGAGTGAGGAGACTTGAGGCAGGCAGAGCTATCAGCAGGTGATTGCAACAGTTCAAGTGTGAGGTGATAAAGACTTACACTAAAGGGGTGGCACTGTTAGAGGAGAGAAGGTGGCATATTTGAGAGATGTTGAAATTAGTGAAATTGGCCAGACTTTGCAATAACTTGGATATGGGGGTAAGAGATAGTGAGGAATCCAGGATTACTCCTAGGTTTTAGGCTGAGGGTCTAGGAGAATGGTTGCCCTCTGCAGCAGTAGAGAAGGTAGGGAGATTTAGTGGGAACAATAAGAAGTTCAATTTTGGACATATTGAGTTTAAAATGTCTACTGAACATCCAGCTCAAGATGTCTGAAAGGTTGGAGGTTGTGGGGAAAATGATTATATTGTTTGGGAAAAATTAATATACTGTTTAAGTCTGATCTTATATGATTAAAGGTTTCCATATCCAGGGTGCCACCTGACCCCAGTAACTCTCTAGGAATACTGGAGATGGCTGTAAGATATTTTGGGTTCTCCCAGGTCCTAGATTCACCCAAAGCATTCTTATTTTGGGTTGCCACACCCAGGACTTTGGATGGGTCCACCCAAGTTTGTATTTTGGGTTCTCTTGTATTTTGGCTTCACCCAAATTTTATTTATATTTCATTTAGTTGCTTATGTCTATCTTGTTTCAAATTGCCCTCTTGTCAACTTTGCTTAACTGTACACATGGCTCATGTGCTAATACCCTTGTCTAAATCCTATACAATGCAAACCTTTCAGAGCTTGAATGGGAGGGAGCCACACCTCATTTCCAGCTTGCTCTCCTCTACCAAACAACTTAATACTAGTGCATACCTACATACCTCAGGCCAGCACTTAAGGGGTCTCTCTCTTCTCTCTCTCTCTCTTCTCTCTCTCTCTCTCTCTCTCAACCCCCCCTCCTGTCACTTTCCTTCTCTTTCTGTGTGTGTGTGTGTATATACATATATACACACACAAATAGATATATATAGATATAGATCTATACATCTGTTTATCTTATTCCCCAAAGTGTTATGTGACTATATTAATTTAGATAATTTTGGTACAGCTTATTCTCAGTCTGGAATTGACCTTGGTGATTATGTATGAGTCACTTCTTCTCTCTTTCCTAAGTCTCAGTTTCTCCTTCTGTGCAATTCTTTTCCATGTCCTTCCATGATTCATTTATAGAGTATCTACCCAGGTTGCTGAAAGCCTCCCAGTCTTCTGATATTTTATGAATAGCAGTGCCACAATAGAATTGTCCATTTGTTATCTATCTCTCTTAAATTTTTCTTTTTTTTAAAATTATAATTAACACAAACATTCCAATATACAATGAAGGGCAAAAGAGAATCGTATGTGCTATCATAAACTGGTATGCAATTTGAGGGTATGGTAGGTTGAACAATATTGCCATGTTTGTGTCTCTGATGAGGATGGGAGCTAAATCCCAAAAAAGAAAAACCCTGGACTTTCCCACATGGCCATATCTCTGGCATTTACCTGAGGCTATAATTCCATCAACTGGCCTTTCTTTGTGGCTACACCCAATCTCTCAATTCTGTTACCCTTAACCCAGCTAGCCCTCTTTATGGCCCCTGGCCATTTCTCACACTTAACGCTAGCTAGGCTCTATTATCCAGGTCCCAGGAGTTCTGTTCACCCCAGCTTATTGGCCACTCTCATCCAGATCTCCTTAGACCCCTCCTCAAGTCACCCCAAACTACTTGGCCACTCCTAGATCCCTCCCACAGTCTTTCTGTATACAAGGTCTATCTTGTCTTCATTAAGGTGCTCAGATTCTTAAAATCTAGCCCATAGCTCACTAATATTCAGATTCCTTAAGAGTCTGGCCAACATGATGTTCTAATAAACTTTGTCTTTGGCTGAAAGAAGGCTTGGGTTGAATTCTTTTGGACAGGACCCGAGTGTTGTGATGTTGGGGTCCCAGCACCCTTAAACCTCATCATGCCCACACCAAATAAAAATCTTCCCTTGTAACAAATATAGCTGGCCTATATCCTTTTCAAGTCATATACGTCCCTGGTGTTCTTTATGCCACATTGCACAAGTCATGTTAGTAATATATTGTAGGCTACTTATAACCTACCAGACAACATCTAGGTCACCTGCAATTTTAATTCTTTTAGAAGAATCCATGGATCACAGGCATACTATTATTGCGGGAATATTGATTTTTTTTATAATGTGCTTTGGTAGCAGCAAGGAGCTTGAGATAATTGAAAATACCATACAATTTCTGCAGTCTGATATAGCACAATTTCCTATTTAGTTCTAGACCCAATGCTATCTTCAGAGCCTGAGAGATATTTACTGTGGGCCAACTCAACAGGCTATCCACCCAACTGCCACTGTTGGGGAAATGTCCAATCTCTTAGAGCAACTACAATATAAAATCTGTATTTCTTGTGTCTAACAGATATATTATGAGCACTGCTAATAGGGACTGTTCCCATGATAAAAATCTGACCAGAGGGCCAACCTTTACCTTTACTTCTAGTTTTTGAAATACCCAGGTGACCACACTATACTAGGCATGATCTCTTACAACTTTGCTCTTGTGCCATTTCTAGTGAGGTACAAGGAGAAATGATTGGCTATTATCCGTAAGCATTGGAGAAAAGAGCCATAAGTAAGCTTTGAAATCCTCACATCATTGATATTTTTAGGATGCCTTTCTGGGATGCATCTTCCTGAACAACTTGTAGTTTCAAAAGAACACTAGGGGAAAACCATCTCCAGTTGTCCTGATCTCACCACTGGACTCAGTTGCTCCAGAGGACAAAGTGAGGCTAGTGACTGCACAGCCTTCCCTCATTTAAATCCAATTCACTTGCATGTCATGGCATCCCCTTCCTGATGTCATGTTCCCCTTTGAGGATGAAGGACAAACAACTGTGAATAGAAAATAGGAGCTGCCCCACTGGGGACCCAAATGGAACTGGCCAGTTGGGCAATACAACACAGCGTTCTCTCTCTCTCTCTCTCTCTCTCTCTCTCTCTCTCTCTCTCTCTCTCTCTCTCTCTCTCTCTCTCTCTCTCTCTCTCTCTTCCATTCCCTCGGTCCACACTGGGTGTCGTACCCTTACATGTGGATGCTCTGCCCAAAGGAATGTAAATTCTGATGGCTGAAACCTTTTTTTTCTTTTAAGGACCCCACCTTAAAGCCAAATCATTCCAGGCCCTAGTTGTTTGGTCAACAATAGGTCCTTAGGGTAGCCCCACAGGATCATTGTTTAGGCCCTAATTGGCTCAGAGTGAATGTAAATAGCAGTTGTTTGTGTTTTGGCCAGAAACCCTGAGGGTCTTTCCTTCCCAGATTGATTTTAAAAAAAAAACTAGGTAAGGAAGCCATTCTGTGCCTTATTTCTTACCTAGCCTTAATCACTGAAACATGTTAAAGACCTTAGCTTTAAAAGGCCAAGGTCTGCATCCCAGGCCATCTCCAGTCATCCTGATCTATATCTTGCCACGGGACCCAGATGGCTCCAGAGGAGAAAGTGAGGCTGGGACTTTGCACAGCCCTCCCTCACTTAAATCTAATTCACTTGCTTGTCCTGGCATCACCTCCCTGATATCATGGTCCTCTTAGATCTTGATCTAGAGAAAAAGGAGTACTTTGATTCTGTTTGTGTGCCAGTCAGGCACTATGGCAGATGACACGCCCTCCATTCCTTAGTAGATGATTTCATGAATTGCTGTCAAAAGCAAGAAAACTAGGAAACAAGCAAGTAAAGAAAGTTGGAAGCAGGGAAAGAAAGAAAATAAAGCTCTTGATAGCCAATCTACTGGTGATGATTTTCTCCCAATGTAGCTAGACTGGTCTTTTCAAAACAAACAGTTCATTACCACCAGTACTCGGATGTCTTTTCTTTCCAGCTTCTTAAAGGCATATAGCCTGTAGGAACCCAAGACCATTTCCATGCCATGTGGGGGCAGCGTAAGGCTTAATAAAGATGCTTAATAAATACTTAAAGTTGGTGCAGTGGAAAGGTCACTAGAACAAGCATCAGAAAACCTTGGATCTAGTCCTTCCTATACCACTCACCTAATTGGGCATGTTACAGTCTTTTGAGGGCCTCATTTTCTTCCTTTGTTAAAAAAAATGTATTAGTCTAGATCAGGTGTTCTTAACCTTTGTTGGTGTCACAGAGCCCTTCTCAACAGTTTTGTTGCCTAATTGAAGGTGTTAAGTTTCATGTAGAGATTGTTGAAAATAAAGATACATTTCCCCCCCCCCCAATCCAAGTTCACTAACACTCTGGAAACTATCCCAAGCACCTCTTGGGGGTTTGTGGGCCTCAGGTTAAGAAACGCCCCCAGCCCCCTCTCCCGTCTGATGATGTTTAAGGTTCCTCCCAGCTTTGAAGTTCTGTGGGTCTGTGTATTCCAGATGACTTGGCTGAGGGAGGGATGCCAGTAATCCAAGTGTACGGATCGCCCTAGAGTAGATCTAGAGTCATTCGGCCGAAGACAGCTGTGAATGAAACCTGGTGCTGGTTGGGGTGCGGCGGGGAGGAGGGACGAGTGTGTGTAGCCCGGCAGGGAAACTCCTCCTCTCTCCTTTCTTTCTTTCTCCCTCCACTCGGCAGCTGCCCGGGATGTAGGGTATGGTGCTGGGGCTGGTCCCCAGCTGGGCTTGGGGTGTACAGTCTCTGCGAGCCCATGCGCACCGCCACTGCCGCCGGGGACTCAAGGTTATGTAAGGAGCGGCAGGAGGGAAAGAGGGAGGAGGCAAAAAGAGGCAGGAGGCGGAGGCGGAGGGAGGGCTCACCGTCGGAGCTCCCAGCCGCCCCGCCCCCGCCCTTGCCAGGCGGCGGCCCCACAGCCCAGCCGAATGGAGCCGCGCTGGGATTGAGCGGGACGCAGACTAGAAGCCGCGTGTGCCAAGTTCGGAAGCGGCTGGAGAAGCTCTTCTGCTAGAAGCGAATGCTAGAGAGTCCCGTCGGAGTGGGCGGCTAGGCAAGCTTGCAAAGATGGGGTGAGTGCGGCGCCGGCTCCTCACCGCCCCTCTGCCTCTTTCTCCCTGCCTCCTTCCCTCTCCTGTTGCCCCCTTCCCTTTCTTATTCCCCCCCCAACCATTCTTTCTCCATATACTTCTCACTTTTCCCTCTTCTCTCCTCCCTTCCTCCTTGACTGTTCCTTTCTTCTGTCTCCCTATCTTGGGACTCTCGTCTTCCACTCTCTCCAGTGCCTCTTATAGTGGCACACCGCTCTTCTCAGCTTGGAGCTCGCCGGGCAGCCCGGGGCTGAGGAGCACGATTGGTTCTTCGGCTGTAATCGCCCTCCTGGGGGCAGGTGTCTGACCCCTTTATCGATCTAGTCCCCCCAGTTGCTTCATCCAGTCTCTCCCGTCCGTCTTTCTTGAGTGGGCGCTGCAAGGCTCTGGAATAAGCTCGACCGGACCGTGAAGGGGAGTCAGGAGCGGGCCTTGCTGGGGGCGGAGAGAGGGGGGCAGAGAATCGAAGTCTGAGGAACCTGGGTGCCCTCCGCCCAAGGGCCTCGCTGGAACGAGGAAGGGGGATGGGGTGGGGGTGGAGCTGTTACTGTAGCGTCCGCCTGATGAGTGAGGCATTGCTAGGCAGCCACAGCTTTGGATCTGGACACATGGGAAAACTGGGTGGGTTTTCCTCATGTCTTTTCTGACATATCGACCGCCACAGAACTGTCTAGGTGATTATGTGGAGCGGGCTGGGCTGCTGGGGCATTGACTGGATGGGGCCGGCGGGTGTCGGCGCCGCTGTGCGCACAACTAGAAAGTTAAGTGGGGGAACACTTGTCAATTCTTCGATCTTCTGGAGTCACACTGGTCAAATTCAATCCCAGGTGCTGTGGTGTTTAATATAAGAAAGTGTAAAGAGTTTTGTTACTATAATTTCAGTGATTGATTTTATTGCAATCAGCGTGGAAATCAGAGTTCAGACATTTCCCTGGGAGAAAAAGCACCCTCCGCATTCATAAGCGCAGCCCTCTATCTCCCCTCCCCTCCACTATGCCCCAAAATACGACTGGAACAACTTTGCTTCTACTCGGAGTTCATTAAGGATGGAGATTCAAAGCAGACTTGGCTTTGAATGGCAGATTAAGTAAGATTGATTTCACAGGTGTCGCTGGGGTACTTTGATGTTGAATTGACTAATCAGTCTGCGTACACAAACTAATTTTAAAAAAACCTGTATTTATTTTCAGCTCCTATTTGGTGTAGCTGGGTAAGAGCCATGAGTCACACACAGTCAGTCAGCACTGACTACAAAGCACTACACTACTACGACGAATACCTTCCATTTGTGCAGCAATTAGCTTACACAGCTACTTCATACATTATATCCTGTAATCCTTAGAATAACTCTCTGAGGTAGGCAGGGCAGCTGCTATTATCCCCATTTTCTAGATGAGGAAACCAAGACTCAGAGTAGTTAAAAGGACTCTGCCAAGATCACAGTGCTAGTAAGCAGTGGAGTGTGGATGATTGGAATCCAGGTTCTGTGACTTTTAGCCCTGGCTCCCGGTAGAGAAAATGTGCATACCTTGATGTGAAAATAGGAGTTAAAATAGAAGATCAATTTCCTTCTCGGTTCTGTAAGGGGAACATAGAGCAAATGCAGGGGGGAAATGGACCCCCCAATATGCAACATTACTGGTAAAAGGCTATAAAACGTGTATACAAACATATATGCATGTATATATCAGACTTTCCGGAGATAGTTCATAAGGCGCTTTTGGCTTTTATAGGGACCTCTTTTTTTTTCACCCATGGGGTAGTCTCTTTTTACAACCAGTGTTTCCTCCAGTGGCGTGTGTATTACTCTAGTCCCAAGCTGGAACTCAGTGTATTTTCCCACAGAAACAAATGCCATAAATGGTGTTTAGAGGATCTATGGTATTATCCTTCCCCTTCTTTTAAATTTCATGAAGTAGACTGTCAAATTGTGTATATAAAGTGATAAAGATTGCTGAGTTGTTTGAGGGACCTGAGGTGGGATTTATTAGGAAAGCTTCCTAGGGAAGGGAAGTTGTTTTTTGCTTTTGCTTTTGTTTTTGTTTTTTGAATGGAGTTTGAAGGGAAAGAAGGGGAAGGGAGACTTTTATGAAGGGAAACATGAAGACTATGAGTATTCTCAGAGATATACTTACAAGTTGATAAGCAGTTTGTTTATCCCATTGATGGTGTTTTGCATATATAATAAATTGATTTTGGTGAGTTTTATGCTTATGGCTACTTTAGTCAGGAAAGCACAGAGTGAATCAGTACCATATTTAGGTTGTATAGCCTATCCATTGTCTTTACACAATGCAGTTGAGCATAGAGCATTTGTGCATTTGGGTAACTTAGGTAATTCTCAGTAGACCCTTGATAGAAAATTGGCTATATGCTATATATAAAGTTTATAGTCTAGTTTATATAGTGCAGCAGAGAACCTTATAGTATCTTGGATTCTAGAATTGTTTTTAGGTGATTGGGGAAGAAGAAAGTGGAAAATTAATCTTCAAATATTGTACAATTAGCTGTGATCTAGTACCTAAACCTTCTTTTCTTCAACTCTTCATCTCATCCCATCAATCACTAAAGTCCTTACTAGTGGAAAGAAGCGAGTTGTATAGAAATTAAGATGTTCACCAGTAGACCTAAGGAAAATGTCAGTACCTCATCTTTGTATGTTTGAATTACTTGCAAATTTAAAATAAAATTTTGTCTTGGGCAATTTGTTGAGACATAGTTTAATTCATTATATTTTAACATCAGATATCAGACATCACCCTTTACTTATTTATAAGTAATAGGTGTTTTTAAAAATTCTTCTACCTACCATTTCTGCGTGCCTCCTCCCTCTTCTGGTTGGGCCAAGGTAGACAGGCAGGGAGATGGGAAGCAGATGGGTTGTCCATATTTCAAGGTCAAATGTATCCTATCTAAATATTACAAAGAATTTGAGTAGTTGGGAGAGAGAAAGGGAAAAAATGGCCATCTTGAGAAAAAATTGTGACTTTTTATGTTTTTCATCTTGTGTGACATAAAGATTTTGTGAAGATAGTTAATCTCTAAGTAACTTAAAAATTCCTTGTCTAGTATTATATATTCAGATTTTTAGGTTTTGCGTATTTTCTACTTCTCTCCACCAAAGTTACCCTACTTAAAGCTTTAGGTAGATTATCCTTTGCAAATCTCTAAGAATTATTTTTTAACTATTATTAATGGTAGTGTTGTTAATGCTAGCTTGGAAAATGTAATAGCCTACCCAGGCTGCTTAGTACTTTTTAAACAGTTTGCTAAATAAGCAACTTCAAAGGAAGCCAAAACATACAAAGAAATACCATTTGGATGCAATTTTCTTTTAATGTTGCGGTGAGACTTAGAGTTTTCATTGTGGTCTTGTAATTTGAAGACTGTTGGCCAGATCCTGACTAATATATTTATATGTTCTTTTTGTTCTGTCCAGAAAAATTTAAAAAAATGTTTGTCTGTCGTTCTGATTTAGTCAAGTCCATTTTGTTAATTTTTATGAACATGATCTATTATATTTGTATATCCTTTATATGCACCTTTTTTGGGGGGTGAGGTGGAGAGTTTACCACAGATAGCATTTCAAGTTAAGGATGATGTAATCTTGGTTATCTGAAACTATGGGCTTCCTTTTCAGTAATGTTATACTTTACCTATTAACTTTCCTTTAATGAACGTTGCTACCCTTTAACTTTCCATTCTTTCCTACGTCCAAATGTGTGAGTACACTATTGTTATTTTTTTTATGATCATGTTCACTTAAAACACTAGACATATCATCTCTGGGTAATTTTCAAAGAACATACTAAAGTGATTTGGGGTGTGTGTGTGTGTGTGTGTGTGTGTGTGTTTTGTTGTTCAAAAATACTCAATTTTCTATTCCCTACAATTAGGAAGCAGTGTTTCTTTATCCATAGCTTTTCAGTAAATATTAGTTATGTTTCTTCCCTTCACCATCAACAGGTCATAAAAGAATAAAAAAATGCAAGAATACTCTGCTTAATGTAATAGTAGTCCTGAAGAGTTCTGTGTACATGAAGTTTGTGTCAAGTCAGTCAAGAAACGTTTACTTATGTGCCTACTATATGTCAGGTTCTGTGCGAAGTGCTGGGCATTCAAAGAAAGGTGAAAGACAGTCTTTGCTCACAGGGAACTCACAATCTAATGAGGGAGACAACATGCAAATAATTATTTCAAACAAACAATATACAGGCTAAACTGGAAGTAACAGAGGGAAGACTCTAGAATTAAGAGGGATTGGGAAAGACTTCCTATAGAAGATGGGATTTTGGCTGGGACTTGAAGGAAGCCAGAAGGTGGAGAAAAGGAGGAACAACATTTCAGGTATGGGGACAGCCACTGACAGTGAAAATTCACAAAACTGGGAGATGGAGTAAGGAGGCTGGTGTCACTAGATCACAGAGCATGTGATGGGGTAAGGGGTGTAAAGTATAAGAAGACTGGATAGCTGGGGTGAAGGGCTTTGAATGCCAAATAGAGGAATTTATATTTGATCTTGGAGGTGATGGGGAACCCCTGAGTTTACTGAGTAGGATGATGACATTCCCAAACCCATCCTTTAGGAAGATCCCTCTGACCGCTGAATGGAGGTCATCTAGACTGGGAAGAGACTTATGGCAGGGAAACTAACCAGCAGACTATTGCAATAGTCCAGGCATGAGGTAATGAGGGCTGGCCCAGAGCAGAGTGGTTACAGTCTCCAAGGTATATTCAAGAAATTTTACAAAGGTAAAATGGCAGGCCTTGGCAGCAGATTGGATGGGGGGGGGCAGAGTTGAGAGAGAGTGAGGAGTATGTGTATATATCCACTCACATTTCATATGCATTAAAGGAGCTCCATCTTTAAAGGACTTCAATGGTGAATCTTTAGGTAAAGAGGTCAAAGTATTCACCCGATTCTCAGATACGCAATATCTTTATATTGCTCTCTAGTCATCCAAAGTCCTCTGTTACCACTCAAAGCTTATGTTTCCCAGAAATATTCCATGTTCCAAAATTCTCTCTCCTTTCTCCCTCCTACAACCAAACTCCCATTATCTCTTCTGAATAAATCTCTATGGGATTTTAGAGAGGATAGAAATCTGATTAGCATAATTTACACTGAAATTCAATAATTAAAAGCTACCCATCCCTGAGTAAGTGGGGCAGGGAGGTGTTTGAATTTTAAAAGGAGGTTGATTTAAATGAATCTTTGGTAGCTTGTGTGGAAGACATGTTTTTGAGCTAGGAGCCTTCTCGTTCTCCTTGTCTATGGCTGCCTCCTCCCATTCCTGACATGCCAGAAGAACAGGAATCAGCAATTTGGCACCCCATTTCTGAAAGGTTGCCAGTCCCTTTTCTAGCCAACTGAATAATGTTGTCCTCCTTTGAAAAGCTGTAATCTCTAGTTGAAAACTATGGGTAAATTTTGAAAAAATTGTCAAAAAATTCTTTCATTTATAAAAAGAAGCTGCTAATAGTAGAAACCATTTTGAAAATGCCCCTTTCATGATGTTAAACCATAAAATATCTTTCTAGACTTAGAAATTATGAAAGGTCATGTTAGGGATGTTCTAGAAGATGGTACCTGTTTGACCAGGAGACTGGCCTTAGACAATCTCTAATGTGCTTCCCCACCCCCACCCATCTATGAATCTATGAATCTGTGAATCTATTATTCTGTTCTTAATTGTTGGGAAAGAAATTCTTTTGTGGAGTAAAATTGCCACCTATTAGCAGTTGGAAATATTATCAATTGGGCAATTTTAAGCCTAGGTGCATTTTTGCACACATAGGATAAAGAACGATGATCAGTCATCCTATTGTTGATGGTTTGGAGGGGTGGGACTATATAATAATTATTTTTTAACATTCATTTACCGCTCTTTTCCATTTCCTATCAGTGTCATGGCCTTTTTGCTACAGTCTGGGGATATGGGACTGTTGGTAGTTCTGTCCTGGAGATGGCTGAAGGAGGTGGGATGAGAAATGCCAGAAAATCTCAACATTGTGATTGGATTGTACCGGTTGTCAGATCCTTCCTCTGAATGAGAAGGTTGTAAGATCCAAATAGGAAATTCAGAAGAAAAAGAGATCCTAGATGTAAAAGTCATCTTTAATTATCATATTAGTTTGAATATAGGGAGCGGTCCTAAAATGAGATCCCTTTAACAGGAAAAAGAAATGCACATAGGGATATGCTAAAACATAATATTTTGGAATGCATTGGAAAAAAATATAAACAGTCTTATGACCAATATGATATTTGTATTTTTATCCCAATCATAGTAAATCATCCTAAGCATTGAGGTATTACAGTGGAAAAGAGAAGTCAGAAGATCTAACTCACAATTATACCACTTACTGCTCTATCATTCTAGATGTCACTTAGCAAATGGGGAGCGGGGTGGGTAGTGTAAAAGATTAATGATGGTGGTAAACCAGGTCCCAGATGCCCAAATTGTTTCTTCCTATTTGATTAGAACTATCAGGACGAAAAGCAGAACATTATACCAGTTAAAACAGTAGTGAATATAGTTGATAAAGCACTTTGCAAACAGAAAATTCTCTATTAATGTTTCAGAGGAGGCAAACCAGGCCCAAAGGCATTTCCTGAGGTACTCAAGCATGACACTTTTCTTCTAAGTAAGAAAAAAAAAAGGGAATTTCCTCAGTGTAAGGGAAGGGAGGAAAATTCGAAGCAGTATGTATAGAGGGGACAAAAGGAAAATCATGCTTACTGTTTTGATTTTAGAGCAGAGATGGGATCAGTGTCTTTATTTCCTCTGTGCATTTTAATTATCCCTGTAACCTGAATGAGGATGTACAAATTTGTAAGGTGAACTTATCTCATAAAAATTCAAAACTTTTTGTCAAGTGAAAACTTTTTAATTTGAAAAAGAGATTTCTTCATTTTCAGTACCTTATACTTGACATATAAAACATGAAATGAACTATAGTAGAGCAGTATTAATATAATGAAGAAAAAATTTATCCAAAAGATTTTTTTTGGAGTAGAACAATTTTAGTGCCAGTCAAGTGCTCTTTTTATATATCTTGATTATATGCTTTAGTTTTTCAGATATTTTAAGACAGTTTTTATATCTCTCTCCTTCCTCCTCCCCTCTTCAAGTCTTCCTGTCTCCTGATTAACTCTCCCCAGTTCTCTCAACAGGAAGTAACAGTTTGGGGAAATTGAGTCTCAAGTACATTAAAATCTATTGTACTTTATGTACAGCTTATTATCTAAATGTTCAGTACCTGGACACTATAGCCTGTGCCACTGAGCTGTATTTATAGGTTTTGGAGGTGAATACCGGGATTTTGAACCAGCTGTTGTATGTTTCTTAGCAGGGTATGTGTTGTGTGGGAAGTTTGTCAGGGTTGAAGATTCTGCTGAATGCATGATTAAGTCTCCTGCAGCTCTACCTTCCAGAGCTGTTAGTCATATTGTATCACTCTGGCAGATAGAATTTATTTAAACTATATTTTGGAATTAGTTTGTTAGAATATAAATATGCTTGTGGGGGAACACACTTAGAATGATTGTCAAAGAACTAAGGAGAGTTGTATTCATAATACTGCAAGCATTATAGTCTAACTATAATTCATCTAAGAAACAAGGGAACCTGGCTTCAAATTAGTCCCCCTGCTTTTCTTCCCTGTGCAAAAAAAAGCTTTGACTGGGCATTATAAAAAATATTATGAACAGCAAAAACAAGCAGTGGACCAGGGTCCCAGGGGAGGATGAATGTACCTTTTTTAATAGGGGAGCCAGTGTCCCTAATAGATCAGGAGTTACCTGTTGAATTCTTAAGTCATACAGTGCAGATCTACACCATCCATGACACAGGAGTGTGATATGGCTACTAAAAAGCTTACATGATTTTTTTTTTGGTGGGGGAGGTGGCTGTAATTTCATTGAGCTGGGGACTTTCCAGTAAGGAAACTCCTTCCATTAATGCGAATCAGTGCTAGCTCTGCACCTGACAATCTTACAGTTGCTCAGGGGCACTGAAGAGTGATAAGAGTGCCTGACCTGGAGTTAGGATGTTCTGAATTCATATCCAACCTCAGATATTTACTAGCTGTGTGGCTCTGGGCAAGTTGCTTACACCCGTTTGCCTCAGTTTCTTCATCTGTAAAATGAGCTAATGAAGGAAATGGCAAACCATTCCAGTATCTTTGCCAAGAAAATCTCAAATGGGGTCATGAAGAGTCAGACACAACTAATTGACCAAACAACAACTGAAAACTTAAACAACTTGCCTAGGGTCACATAGACATGCCTTAGGCCAATCAGATAAGATTGATTAAGCATCTGCTATACCCTAATACTGTATTAGTACTAGAGCAAACCTGACACAAAGTTCAGCCAACTGAGTCTTTGGTTGCTATCAGTGGCCACAGAGGACATGTCATGACCATCATTTCTGACATCAACCTGAAAGAAGAAACCAGCTTCTATCAGCATTTGTGACTATCATTCATAGATTTGTCCAAATGCTTTTGGAGTCCCTTTGTTTCCTGCCAGTGGCTGGGTGATGAATTCTATGCCACCAAATCAGGGTAATGAGTTCCTTACCTGCTTATAGCAGGTAGAAACTATTGACTTTAGGAGAAAGAGTGAGAATCAACATGAGGGTCCAGTGCTACATAAGAGCAGAGATAGTGACTGTGGGTAACCATCATGTGCTGTCCAGTAGAATTTGAAGTCTTATTTGTTCCCAGTTTTGCTTACTATCAGCATCCAAATTCTTAAATTCCTTATCAGGTGTCTGAGTAGTGCAGTGGATAGAGTGCTGGGCCTGGAGTCAGCAGTAGCTGAGTTCAAATCCTGCCTCAGATACTTATTAATTTTGTGACTGTAAGTCAGTAACTCTCCATTTATCTTAGTTTCCTCATCTGTAAAATGGGGCTGATAATAGCACCTGCCTTCCAGGATTGTTGTGAGGATCAAATGAAATAATTATAAAGCACTCAGCACAGTGCCTGGCATATAGTAAGTGCTACATAAGTGTTAGCTGTTATTAAGACTAATGAATTGTTCATTTGAGGTCTATGCTTATTTTTTTCATGTGATTTCTCACATAATAGTGGTACAGAATAGAAAAGTTTTATCCTTCTTCTAATAAATTAAACTAAACAATAGTGACCAGGGATGAATGCCTGCCTTTCCTTTCATGGGCCTGACTTATGAATCTGTGTGTTCTTATTGACGTCGACATTCTTTTTTCTCCAGAGATGCAAACCACAAGTCATTCATACCTACTCAAATATGAATGCCTCAAATGTATCCTGTGTGGATACATGATCATGTGATCTAGTTAGTAGCTTCAGTGTCCACTGATGTACATAAGGAACTTATTGGACTCTTTCTTTAAAATGTAGAAAATTGCAGGTCTTCCTGGTGATGCTGAAGCAAAAATAGTACGAATTGTTACTTGTTCCTTTTATTTATTTGTTTGTTTATTCTGTGGAAATGAAAGTGAAAAGAAAGGAACATTGGATTCAGTACCAGAAACCAAAAAGAGCAGCAGGTTTTCAGAGGAGAGAGATCATTGGATCATAAGATTATAGATTTAATCCTTAGCAGTCATCTAGTCCAGCCCCCTCAAATTACAATTAAGAAACCTGCAACTCAGAGTTAAATGATACATGGCTTGCTTGCATAGCTAGTAAATGTCAGAGGCCAGTTCTGAAACTGGGTTTTCTGGACTCCTAGTCTAGTCCACTATACCATGCAGCCTCATTTTGAGGGCTGATCAAACATGCCTCTGGCATTGATTAAACATTGAGATGGAAGAACCCCTCCCCCCCCAACAGATGCTGTGATGCAATAGGCATGCAATGGAGTCATGCTATGTACCTGGGGTGCTTTGAAGTCTTTTTCAAGGCCACATGGATAGTCTACTGGTTTGTATTATTATTGGTTATTAAATCAGTTTATCAACTGAATCTCTCTCCTATGCTAGAGGCAAATTATTCTTGGTTTAATAGAACCTTGTGATATGTAGTAAGCTTTTGGTGTTAGTCACTAAAGAAAGAGTTTTTAGAGGGATTCTATTTTTATGTGTCCATGTTAACTTGATAACAGATAGGTATGGATGAAAGTTTAATAAGTTGTGGGAATTTGTAATGGTAATACTTCTCATTTATATAGCTTTACAAAGCACTTTCCTCATAAAACCCATGGTACAATTATTACCCATTTTACAGATGTGAAACTGAGACTCAGAGAGGTTAAGGGACTGAAATTTTGGACTTGATCTCCAAGTCCATTGCTCTGTACACTACACCATACTCACTACTTCTCTCTTACTATCAATGTTGATCACTTACACAAGAGCCTATTTACTTATCCGTAAAATGGGGATATGATACCTACCTCATAGTTGTGAGGTCAACTAGGATAATCTGTGTCAAAGCACTTGGATGTATTATTCATCTTGGCAAAATAACATATGCTTAGTAAAGAATTTATTTCATGAAAAGCTGCCCTTGTTGTTTCATTCTGGTATCTGAATTGGAGAATAAAGGACAGTTAGCATACCTTGAACAAA
Organism: Phascolarctos cinereus; assembly: GCF_003287225.1. Classification (NCBI taxonomy): domain Eukaryota; kingdom Metazoa; phylum Chordata; class Mammalia; order Diprotodontia; family Phascolarctidae; genus Phascolarctos; species Phascolarctos cinereus. The sequence goes on along the minus strand of NW_027555736.1, from coordinate 111,305,754 downwards.
GGTATGATTCTCTTTTCTCTCTCCCCCAAGCCCCGCAATCATACCTAGAGATCTTTTGCAAATAGAATGCTTATATGATCGAGAGATTAATGATACTTTATTAAAGGAGAATTGTGGATCATTCTATTTACTAAATATTTTTTCTGTGAGGTGTGTGTGTGTGTGTGTCTGTCTGTCTTCTCTAGGCAGTGGTTCAAGTAGACTTGCATTGGTAAAGAATTGTCTGACTGTCCTCATAGATTTCCTTATTCTCTTGGTTTAAAGAATAAACAGCTTCAGATATTTTCAGGCTAAGGTCCTCCTTAGGGAAACCTAGCAAGTAGAAATGTCTCTCTGGAACTAAGAAATCCCACTGCAATATTGAGGTCTAATTTAGAAACCTGGCAACTGAGTTTTCTTCAGCAGAGTAGGTTGTAGGATTAAGGATAGGGGATGTCCAAGTATAAATGGATCACCATTTCAGCCTAGTGAAACAAGCTTTGCATTGGAAGTTAGGAGAAATGTTCCTCAGTCAAAGGAAGATAGAAAATTTCATCTCTGTGAGTAGGACCAGTCACTTTTGCTTTTGCCTCAGTGTATTTCTCTGTAAAATTAATCAAGTAACAAACATTTTTAAAGTCAGGAGATGTGTTACGTACTGGGAATCCAAGCAAGAGAACATTATATGCAGTAAGAGCAATATTGTTTTAAGAACAACTTAGAGTGAATAAATCATTTTGGTTATTATTAATACCCAAATTAACTACAAAGGACATATGAAGGAAGATGCTATCTGATCCAGAGAAAAAACTGAGAAGTATGTATAGAATAATTTTATAGACACACACACACACACACACATTTGTGTCTAATGGTAGCCATCTCTAGGGTGTAGAGGAGGGAAGAAAAAAAGAAAAAAGAAATTCAGAATGATTTTGTTATATATTTAAAAGGAATAGCAAGTTGTACATAATAGATTTGCAGTTTCATGTATAATCATGTTTTTTTTATATACTATGTTATGGAAATGCTTGTTTTATTCCATAAATTAAAAATAAAATAAAATTTTTTTTAAAAAGTACTGGGAATCCAAAGACAAAAGCTAAACAGTCCCTGCCCTCAAGGAGTTTTCATTCTACTGTTGGAGACAACATGTACATGTCTGTATCAAATACATATATAACAGATACAAGGTAATCTTGGATGAAAAGTCACTAGCAGCAGGGTGAATGACCAAGAAAGTCCTTCTGCAGAGAGAGATGCTTGAGCTGATTTCTTTAAGGAAATCAGGGATTCTAAGAAGCAGAGGTGATAAGAGTGTGAATTCCAGGTATAAGGGAAAAATTGTGAGTGTGTATGTGTGTTTGTGTATGTATAACAGCAAGATCAATATGGTTAGACCATTGAGTATCTGAGGAAGAGAGTAAGAAAGGAAAAGTAGGAAGGGGCCAGGTTGTAAAGTGCTATAAATGCCAAGCAGAGGGGTTTCTATTTGATTCTGGAGATAAGAGGAAGCACCTAGAATGTTAATAACATGGTCAGACCTGTGCCCTAGGAAAATTTCCTTAGCAGATGAGTGGAGGATGGATTGGAATGGGGAGAAACTTGAGCCTGAAGACCAATTAGAGTGCTATTATGATAGTTCAGGTGAGAAGCAATGAGGGGTGAGAACTTAGAGAAGAGGACCTACTAGGGAAGAAGTATGATGGAGAGAGAAATGAGATTTGGTAAGTGATTGGCTCTACGGGATGGATGAGAGTGAGGCATTGGGGATGACACCAAAGTTTTGAACCTGGGTTACTGGAAGGATGCTGATACCCTGGGTTATTGGAATAATGTTGGTACTCTCGGTTACTGAAGGATGCTGGTACCCTGGGTTACTGAAAGATGCTAGTGCTCTGGGTCACTGGAAGGATGCTGGTGCCCTCTGCTATAACAGAGACACTATTTGTGTTTCCTGGGGATGTGATAGAAATAAGATTCTTGCTCCCTCATTGTATATTTTTATTGTTATCCAAACCCCTCTGGTACCAGGAACCCATTTATACACTAATTCCTGAAAGCTTGTGGAAAGAGGATTGAATTGAAACATGAAAGCACTAGGAGAATGAAGAATACCAGTTGTGCTAGATTGTAACTTTCATCAAGTTGTTTTTCCATGAAGGACTCCAGTTTTCTCATGTGCAAGGTAGAGATTGGGCAGCTAGGTGGCCCAGTGGATAGAGTGCCAGGCCTCAGGTCAAAAAGACTCACCTTTCTGAATTCAAATCTGGCCTCATACACTTCTAGCTGTGTGACCCTGGGCATTTAAATCACTTAACTTTGTTTGCCTCAGTTTCCTCATCTGTCAAATGAGCTGTAGGAGGAAAAACCACTCCAGTATCTTTGCTGAGAAAACTCCAAATGGGGTCACAAAGAGTTGGACACAACTGAACTACAACAAAAAGGTGGAGATTGCAATCCTTGCCCCTATTTGCTTTACTGGAATAAAAATTATTAGTGTAACTCTCAAAGTGAGTTTGCTTCTTTCTCAGTGACAGAATCAGACCCACTAAGTTTAAATGAGAACCTCAGCAGCAGAGCATGGTCTGATTATCACATTTTGGTTTTCCAGTTACTCTTCTTCTAGCCAGCAAGTTTCACCAATGATTTTCCCTGGGAAGTAATCATCTAAAAACAATGTGAAGTGGAACATACAGCCTGAACGAAATGGAACCTCCGTGTGGCTGCTTCAAGAACCTTAAAAAATAGCACTGCTTGGCTTTTAAGTGTTCTAAGATCATTGCATAAGAGAAGCAGTGTACTATGTTCTAAAATAAAGAAATTAAGTACAACATGAGTGACAACACGGGTCATGGAAGCATCCTAAATTGTATATTCAGCTGTTTGCTAAAGGCCAACCAGACTACTGACAAAAATTAATATTGTTTAAAATATCTTCCTTAAAGCACTTGGAGAAATAGGTGCCAATTTGGAAGTAAGATTAAAATAAGAAAAGGAGGAATAATAATTGAATGAAATTTTCAACTTGGGATTGCATCCATCAATTCTTTAATACTAGTCTTGTAAATTTTTTAGTGTGCTTTTGTTTTCTTCTCACCTGACTGCCCAAATAAAATGGCTGTATCCTCAGTTCAGTTCTGTCCTATATCCTAATAACCACTCTAATACTGGCATTGATCTTTGCACTTTGGGGAACTTCCAGAAAAATCCAAGAAGGAAAGCCAAGAAAACAACGTTTACCCTCTTTCTGGCAGAGTTTCTTTTTCATGAAGTCATCTAAAGTAGAGTCATACAGAGAATTTCACAAATTAGCTTGTTATTCACAAAAGGTAAGGATCACCTATTATCACTTGGATCACAAATGACCATTTTGGGCACTTGACACTTGTTAAAGCCTTCAGGTGGGTGAGTGTACTACATCTAGTACTCCAAAAAATTATTATAAACTTAACTAGAAACAAAAATAATCTACTAAACCTGCAAAAAATAAAGGCAAGACATTTTACCTTTAACAAGGCCAAACAAAATGAATTGCCAAATAGAAAGCAAACAAGAGAAATACTTTTGTTCTCTGTTCCGTTTCAGGCCTGCATGAAATTCTACTGCCTTTGGCCATGTTTTCCTGTTTCTTTCTTCAAACGTTGTTGTTAGTATATATATATGTATATATATATACACTTGTGATTTTACTAATTTGATTTGCTATTAGCTTGTATGGTAGGTCTTTCCATATTCCTCTGTGTACTTTATGTTTACAGTTTTAATAGTATAATATTTCATTATATTAAGAAAATGATTTATTCAACCATTCTGTAATTAATTGTTAGCCATATCAGAACAGCTAGGTGGCACAATGGATAGAGTATTGAGTCTGGAGTCTGAAAGACCTAAGTTCATATCTGGCCTCAGATACTAACTGGCTGTGTGACCCTGGGCAAGTCACTTAATCCTGTTTGTCTCAGCTTTCTCATCTGTAAATGAGCTGGAGAAGGAAATGGCAAACCACTTCAGTATCTTTGCCAAGAAAACCCCAAATAGGGGCATGAAGAGTTGAACAAGACTAAAAAAATGACTCAACAATAGGTTGTTTTCTTATTTTTCACTATTGCACATAGAGAAGATATAAATGGTTTTTGTACACATAGGTCCTTTTTATAATGTTTCTGGTAGAGAGTCCTACCAGTGGAATCTCTGGATCTAAGGGTATGTTCTATTTTGTGACCTGTTATATATCACCATATGGCTTTCCAAAGCGTTTGTGTTTATCTGTACTTTCACCAGGGATTTATCTGAGTGCCTCTTTTCATACACCTCTACCAACAATAAATTTTTATAGTTTTTTGCTCTTTTTTCCATTCTGGTAGATGAATCTTAAAGTAGTCTTGGTTTCATTTCTTTGAGTTTAAGGATTTTTTTTTCCTATGTGATTGTTTGTATTTTCTCCTTTGACAATTGCTTCATTCATTTGACAACTGTATTTATCTTAGATACTTTAGTTTCTTGTAGATTCCAAATGTCAGACCTTTGTTTCACATATTTACTATCAATCTTTTTTCCCCCAATCTATTTTCCTTTTAATTTTGGAGATACTGCTTTTTGCTATGCAAAATCCTTTTGTCTTTGTATAATTAATTCCAGCAATTTTGGCTCCAGGGATATCTTCTACTCTTTTCGTGGTTAAAAATAGCCTTCTACTTTATAGCTGTGACAAAATATCATCTTCCCCAGGAGTCTTCTTAGAATATAATCCCCTTTCCACCATTTCTTCCCACTGCTAAGATCCTCCAAAGATCTTTCTTACAGTTTTTCCTTTTTCAGGAAGAAGTGAACAGCATAGTGGGGCTGGGACAGGTATGTTTCACACTACTCTGCATATCCTGTACTGAGAGTGGAGAAATCCACTTCCATTTCTGTACTACCTGGTAGCTGGTTCTATCAAAAAACAAAACAAATGGAAAGGAGGAGAAGAGGAAGAAGAGGAGGAAGAAGAAGAAGGTTTCTTTTAACTCCAAGGGAGTCCCTTAGTAGCATAGGAACAAATCCATGTGCGTGGCAAGCATTGTTATGCTGAGAATGAGTGAAAATGAAAACATAAAAGCAGTTTTCTGGTGAGCCTCTATCTTCCCAGATCCAAGAAGGGGATGACTTAATCATGTTACTGTATTACTGTTCCTGTCTGTAGAATCCTCTTGAGAAGCACTATGGCATAGTGGAAAGAGCCCCACTCTAAGTTTCAGGAGACCTGAGTATAGTCCAGAAGGAGTGTTAAAATTGGGACTATAATTGGGATTATAATTTGAGGTCTGGAAGGGACATTAGAGGTCATCTAGTCCAGTTTAACACCTTTGATAAGTCCAACTCCTTCATTTTATAGGTGAGGCCACAGAGGTTATGACTTGTCTAGGCTACAAATATAGTAAGTGGCAGAAACAGGATTTGAACTTGGGTCTTTCAATTCCATATTCAATCCCCTTTCCACTCCATCACACTGTACTTAACTTTACTAGGCCCCCAAGTGCCCCATTTATAAAATAGGGATGATAATAATAGCTAGCAATTATATAATGTCTACTATGTTTCTGACACTGTGCCAAGTGCTGTACAAATTTCTCATTTGATCCTTATTTTATAGTTGAGGAAACTGAGGTTAAGTGACTTGCCCAGGATCATATAGCTAGTAAATGTCTGAGGCCAAATTTGGACTCAGGTCTTCCTGACTCCATATTCAATGCCCTCTCTACTTATCACACTGTACTTAACCTCTCTGCACCCCTAGGTGCCTCACTTATAAAAGGAGGGTAATAAATTATACATATGCATTGGAGGCTAGAGGCGGGACCAGATAATGTACTGATATCCTTTTTAATCCAAAGATCTATGCTGCTTCTTGTTCACTTGATCAGACTTAGAACAGTTCCTTAAAAAAATACTTCACTGTCTTCAAATTCCAAGATACAATTGTGTTTAAGCCAAAGGATCAGGGATAATATGGTAACATTTTTTTGAGCTGAAAGGGATGCTTCTTGTCACACTTGTCCTATAGTTTGGACAACTTGGGCTAATAGCTCTGCTACTTATTAGCTGTGGGGTCACGGGCAAGCAATTTGATCTCTAGGCTTTAGTTCCTTCATTGGAAAAAGTTGAGATTTCAGCTATATGGCCTCTAATGTATCTTGAAGCTCTAAATTCTATAATCCTATTTTTATGTTTTCTCTTGATCTACCAGTCGTGTGTGTGTGTGTGTGTGTGTGTGTGTGTGTGTGTGTGTGTGAGGGATGAGGTTAGTCTCCTATAACTTGTCTTGTTCTTGATGAAACATTGCCAACACATGGTGATTACAGCTTCTTTTTCTGAAAAAACAAAAAATAAATAAAACCCCCCCAACAATGTGCTTATTGACCGTTCTTCAAATAAAGTATTCTTGACTTCTGCTGGGTATCATTCATGTTTAGCATCTAGGCTGAATCTTCTATATCCTCATTTTTGCAAGTTAGAACACTTGTTGATCTCTAGTACTGTTGCACTGCTCCCATTCTTCAAATTTGTTCAGGGATTTTTGAGAGTGATTTAGCAATCCCATCCACATTTCTTTCAATGCACTACAGTGTAGTTCACCTGGCCCTGGTGACTTGGACTTATTGCCAAATTGTCAGAATCAGAGTGACCTTCTAGTCCAACTCTCATCTGAAAAAGTGTTTTTCTGCAACATGTCCAATAAGGGGTCATCCAACCTCTAACTGAAGACCTTCAGGGAAACGAAATCTATCTCCTCCCAACACAGTTCATTTTCCTTTTGGATAGCTGTTAAAAGTTTTTCCTTATGTGAAGACTACATTTGTCTCTTTGCAATTCCTACCTCCATCTGTAACTTCTACTCTATGAGCAGAGGTGGAAAGGTAATTTAATTTACATTTTGTGAATTGATTTAATTCAGCTTTTGATGGTTCAAACGGTAAAAAAAATACAAATAGAAGTTCATTATTAAAAAGACAAAGAAAACTTCCTTGAACTTGTTCAGAGGGGATGACTGTTTCCAAATAGAGAAGGTAATCAGTAAAAACTAAACAAACCAGTTACCCAAGTCAGGCATTTTAGACAAGGAGAACCTGGAATGTTTGTTATTTGGATGTCTCGATAGTTTGTGGGCTTGCAAAAATAGGAAAATCCCAAGGCAATTTTGGTCCTGTGTTTATTCTTGCTACTTACAAAGCTAAAACAGTCTTTACAGAAACAGTGGTATTAAAAATAAAATTGTGACAGTCTAGTCAACCCCAAGACATTCACACAATTCAGGTGACAGCATGTTCTGTGCTGCCTGATAAGTAATGTGTACTGCTAACGGAAGTTTGAGAGTTGACTTAATAACTGTGACTTTTTCTCATTGTGTGTGTGTGTGTGTGTGTATGTTTTCCACATTGACATTGCTTCATTGTTTCCCAAAGACAAAAATATTTTAAAGTTTGTAATTGAATTTGTTACTGAATTTCTTTGTCATTGAATTTTTTTTTTGGGTAGATAGGAAATGTTTGAATAAAGATACGAAAATACTGCTTTAACAAGCTTGGAACATCAATAGTTCCCTTGTATAATAATAACTGTACACAATTTTTTTAAAAGAGCAAAGCTGTTTTTGTTACATAAAGGAACTGTGTATATTGTATTTTAAGGACAGGGAGAGGTGATAGAAAATTGTGCAGCAAAACAGATGTTTTTGTACAGTTCCTTTCACAGGAGAGAAAAGGGACCAAAGTTGTGGAAAGTTTCATAGATACTCAGATGGAGTAGATGTATCAGTTGGCTTTGCTGAACTATTAAAAAAATTTTAGGAATATTTGTTACAAGGTAAGGCTAATTAGGTTAAGAACTAAAGAAGGACATATTCTGAAATGAATATGATGTAAAAACAAAGGGTATGAATAATCCTTCACATCCTTCCCTCTCCCCTGCCTAAAAGAGAAAAGTATGATTTGCCAATTACCTAAATTCTGTGGCATCATGACTGTATTTGGGGGAGAGGGGAGGACATCTTAATTTTACCTGATCCTAGGAAAGTATTGGGGGCGGGCTAAGATTGCTTCTGGAATGTGATGACCCCAGTTTCTCAAAGAACAAAGATTAGGGATAATTTTGGCTGATATCTATGGAAATGGTTCAACACCTCCAAGTTTCCCAAATAACATTTCTAAAACTTAAGTTGTCCCTTCTCAGTCTGAAAAACCTTGATGATTCCAAGGGAAAATAAGTCTTTATTTCAAAATAAATTTGGAAATTTGAAAAGCAGCAAACAAATTCCACGGTGCAGAAAGCATTATTAACTCACATTTCAAAAGGCAATGATAAAATATTATATAATTTACTGTGGTGTGACAAAGCAGTTTACTTCTGAGATACTAACTCCTGATGCTTCTGATCCCATCCCTTACTAATTTCCCTCTCTCCAGTCATGTGTCCCTAACTTTCCCCGTCCTTTCTCTAGGATTATGATCATTTCAAAATAATCTCCTCATTTTACAGATGAGGGTACTGAGGACTGCACAGATAGTAAGAGAATAAACTGTGAGCTCAGTTCCAAATTCAATGTTCTTTTTACTCTACTGTTTTTCTTTTTTAGAAGGATCTTAAATGGATCTCTTTGAGAGAGTAGACTTTTTTCTGCTTGGCCATAGAGGGTAAATCTATAACCAATAGGTGGTGATTGCAGAGAAACTGATTTAGGGTTGACCTAAGTAAGGAAAAACTCAGTAACAGTCAGAGCTATTCAAAAGGGAAATGGGTTACCTGAGGAGATAGTGTATTCACCTTCACTGTAGTATTACAGGTGAAGGTATAGATGGCCACTTTTTTTTTGCAGGGGTGGGGAGGGAGATGTAGGAAGGATTTCCTTTTCAGATAAGGGTTCCAAGGCCTTGGAAGTCATTTCTATTTCTATCATCTTATGACCAAGAGTCAGAGACATAAGTGCTAATAATCATGGCTTCACCAAGTCTCTATCTCAGTGGACCTTCATTTTCTCCTCTGTAAAATCAGAATATCACTTTTAACTTGGTGTAATGGAAAAGAAACACTGAATTTGGAATCAGGTGGTCCTCTGTCCCTATTCTTAACCTTGAACAAAATTTAAGAAATTAAATAGAGAATCATGTAGTGGCTGAATAGAGGTAGACAAGGAGGAAGAGTCTGAAGATTGAATGCAAAAACTGTGGATGATATTTACAAGAGAAATTTCTGAAGTAGAAGATTCTACAAGTCTTGAAGGACACATTTGTTACTATAATTTTCATTAATTTGACAACTAACAAGGAAATTATAAATTTTTTTTACCTTATGCCTATCATGGAAACAAAACATGAGAGATAGTGTGAAAGGCAATATGGTATAGTGGATAGAGCTCTGGACTTAGAAGGTCTGGTTGATATCTCAGAAGTTACTTTGAAAATGATAAATTAGGGGCAGCTAGGTGGCACAGTGGATAGAGCACCAGCCCTGGATTCAGGAGGACCTGAGTTCAAATCTGCCCTCAGACACATAACACTTACTAGCTGTGTGACGCTGGGCAAGTCACTTAACCCCATTGCCTAACCAGAAAAAGAAAAAGAAAATGATAACTTAAACATGGCCAGACAGCCCAAAGCATTAAGTTTTTGAAATATCTGCAAAATGAATCTGATTAAAGTGAATCAAGAGTGTATACTTTTAAAAACTCAAATCAATAATCAGCTCTAGTTTGGACTAAAGATGTATTAACATGTCAAGACTATATGTATTTACATATCAAGAATGTAATTTTAAAAGGAAGATTCATTAAATCAAGTGTTTCTGATGAAATATCTAAAATGATTTGATTGAAACCAAATCTCCATGATTGATAGACTGTAGCATGATGTAGTGAAAAGCTCATTGGCCAGGAGATGAGAGGCCTGGTTTCTTATGATTTCCACACTGTCTTTCACAAAATCTCTTATGCCTGTCTATGATGGGCATAAAAACAACTACAATTCCCTTATTAGTTCTCAAATTAATGGAAACTATAGTAAGAAACTTTTCCTTTAAGACTTCTAGAATATTCTGCTCCAGAAATTTCTTTTGTAGATACTATCCCAAGTCCTTTCATTCAATCTTCAGATAATTCCTTCCTCTTTGCCTAGTTTTACTCAGCCATTACACAATTCTCTATTTAATCACTTATTACTTAACCTCTCTAAGCCTCCTGGTTATTTGTAAATACTTGAAAAGATCCATGATTTCATGGATTTGTGAATCTACTACTTAGATTGCATCCCTTTTCTTACTTTTGTAGATGGTCTGCATGAGTTGGAAGAGCTCAGGGGTGGGGAACCTGTGGCCTCAAGGCCACATGTGACCATTTAAGTCCTCAAATTGAAGGTTTGTTCTGTGAAGTTTGGATTCAGTCAAAGGGCTGCACTTGAGGACCTACATGGCCACATGTGGCCTTGAGGCACAAGTTTTCCATAGCTAAAAACAACAGAGTGGTCAACCATCTGGTAATTAGACTCTTTAAATTTGGTTTGGTTGGTCTTTGGATGACCCTCAGCTCATTGTTGAGGCTTTTCTGGAAACCTTTCTAGCTTGACAGGATCTGCCCCAGTGCTCATTCCAATTTGCAAAGACTTTGAGAACCCAAGGTCCTTCCCTTGCCACCAGGGCAGTGATATCTGCCTGTTATGTCAATCTAGACATAATCAATTACTCAGGGAATCTGAGAGGTAAAGGTTGCTTTAGGTTCCACTTGCTTCAATCCATTTTTTCTTAGACCAAACAGAACACAAGATCTGGGTACATGGTTGATAGAGTCTGACTTTAGTCAGCAATCATTCTAACTTTCTTGTGCCTCTCATGCACCTGCTTGCCCATCCTAGAACTTTAGTTCTCTTTGTTTGGAGTATGCTTCCTTCCAGGTTTTGCACTTTTTTTTTTAATTTGTGCATCCTGAACCTTTGAACACTGATCCTTCCCTCCCTCTTTCTCTTCTTCCTTCCCTCCTTCCTCTCTCAGAACTCAATCAGATTTTTGGACTTGGGACACTTGAGAATAGGTGAATTCTGGGCTGCAACCGTCTCCTTTTATATCATCTCAGAACTACTGCAACTCCAGTCTGAGGTAGAAAGAACATTGTATATTGTGATTGCAGACCATGAAGAATATGGTGGAAAAAGGAGCCAGAAGATCGGCATCAGCAGCACAGACCTGGGGGACAGGGAATGTATGATAAACATACCAGGCCCTGAGTGTTTTCCCTCTGATTTTAGCCACATGTCAGCTGCAAATGGAAGGCAGAAAGAAGGTGAAGGATTGGGGTTGGATAGTGGAAGAGGGGAAGCATGGAAGAAGGGAAAAGGAAAGAAAATAGATGTAGCTGCTTTGTTTTGTATTATGTAAGACTTCACAGAAAAATAGAAGGGAACAGAGAAGAGAGTCCAGAAGAAACTTATGAGGGGAGGTGGCTTGATCATGAAGGTCTGTTCCATAAAGGATAAGGGCAATGACTTAGGCAAGGGACTGTGGGCTAAGGGACCTTTATAATTAAATTGGATAAAGTCAATGGGAATGGGTAATTCAAATACCAATTTGTTTTGCTTGAGTATGTATATTTGTTACAAGAATGATACTTTTTGGGGGGGGTAGAGGGAAGGAAAGGAAAAAAATGCTTGTTAATTAAAAAGGAAACTTTAATATAAAAAAAGAAAGGAAATCTTCAATAACCTTCAAATTAGTTGAGAAACTGAATTTACATTAGGAGAATGTAATGAGGAGAAAAGGGGCCAGAATTACTGGAAGAGGCTTTTGGGTGTTCTACTTAGCAGGCTAAGGCTAAAGAATCTATTAATTCTTAGGAATTAAACAGTGGATAGAGAAGATATTAACAACCCCAGCAAGAGTGGCAGAACCATTTTGTTGATGCCTATAAATGTGTAAAAGATTCAGGAGCAGAGCTAGCTAGAAGGTCAAGAGAGGTTGGAGAAGTAAGAGAAAGAACAGTAATGAAAACATGACTGTAATGCTCTGTGTGTGTGTGTGTGTGGTGTGTGTGTGTGTGTGGCATTTGGGGTTAAGTGACTTACCCAGAGTCACACAGCTGTGAGTGTCTGAGGTCAGATTTGAAACTACATATATTTATTTTTTTTTAAAAATGTAATCCATTTAATATTTGTCAGTTGTTTGGCTCCTCAGTTTGTTGCCATTTTTGAAGGACCTTACATTTAAAAAATGTATTTCTCCCTAAAATCATTTATACTATTTGGAAGCTTTTGGGCTTCCTGGAGTTTTGAATTAAGAATTTCAGTGGTATAGTCATAATTTTCAGGCACCATTGCATCTGATAGCATAATTTCTTCTTGAGCTTACTTCTCTCATTTTATACTTTCTTGCTATTTGCAGCTTTCCCACCATCTCCAGAATAGTGTAAAAAAACATTTTAATGCATGCATTATCAGCGTTTTTCATGACAGCAAAATGCCTTCCTAATTTTTCCTTTGCAGTCAGGTGTCAATGTTCTTTGGTAATGACAAAGTTAATTTACCACATACCAACAGGAAGCAATCTAATCACAGCTTCATGCAGGCATGCTTGGCTCTTTGAGAGCTTCCAGTTTTAATCTGCAGAAGGATACTAGGGTCTTCCAGTAAAGATCTCTAGCTCATCATTTCCCTGGGTTAGGCTTCTCCATAGCACACTTATGTCATATTTAGAAAAACTGAGCCTGCCTATTGATAACTTGAATGTTGAGGAAGGGCTGAGCATGAAAAAGGAGTAATTAGGATAGTTTAGGGTGGTAGAGCCAAGTGCTGAAGATTCTCCTCTCAGTTGTATACCACCTGCTTTAGTCTCTTGGGGATTCATCCAAGTCATTCTATACATAGTGCTACAAAACTATGGACAACGACTAATCTTTCTTGTGGAAGGACTGATTCCATGTGGTCACAGCTAGCAAACCTTTATACTCTTTTTTTTTAAATGGAGCAATCCTAGATATCTTTAAAAAAAAAGCCACCCTGCTTATTTTTATGCTAGTTCAAATGCCTGAATTTATTTTTAAACTTTTCATTTTATAAAGCAAAGATCTATCACACAGGCTTTTCCCCCTGGATAAAAGGTTCCTCTGTGACCTGATACAACCTACATGAGGTGTCCTCATACACTTTTGATTTGGAAAAGATTATCCTCTACTTGAATTTTGAAATGCATGTATTCTGGTAATAAAGATTACAAAATAATTTCTAATTTTGAGGATTGTTAAAATAATAGATAAAAGTTTAAGATAAAAATGTACATATTTTATCAATCCATTAATTTATGCTTCTGTTCCATCTATTATGGACAGTGGTATAATAGGAAGAAGGTTGAAGCCATTTTTTTTTACCTCTGTGGTGTCCTCCAAATCAAGGGATGAAGAGGAGATGATACCCATTTCCATGTTGTTATTATTGCTGTTGAGTCATTTCAGTCTCTTACTCTTTGTGACCTCATTTTGGGATTTTCTTGGCACAGATACTGGAGTAGTTTGCCATTTCCTGTTCCAGCTCATTTTATAGATTAGGAACTGAGGCAAAGAGGGTTAAATGACTTGCCTAGGGTCACACAGCTAGTAAATATCTGAGGCTGGATTTGAACTCATGAAGATGAGTCTTCCTGATTCCGAGCCCCGTGCTCTATCCCCTCCCTGTGCCATCTAACTGCCTCCATTTCCATTTCAATATATATACAACATTGGTTTCCATGTGTCTTTTGTGGAAGTCAGAGCCATAACTAGGAATTCTAACAATGAGGGCAGATTCAGTGTTGAAATAATCAAGCAGGGCAGGGCAGAGTGTGTTAAGGTGTAAGATGAGACCACTCTTGTGCCATGGTTGAGGTTACCCTAGAAATAGAGGCCATCAGGGTTGAGGAAGCCGAATAAATGGGAGGGTTGAGTATATGAAGAGGACAAAGGTTGGGGTGGAGAAGTGGGCTGTGAATTAGATATTGCATTCATTTGGAGAGAGAAAGTTTTATATACAAGTATGTAGATGACAATAACAAGGATCTGAACAAGATAGAAATTTTAAGTCATAGTTTGGTGATAATAGCATAGGGAAAAGTGCCTGGCACATAGTAAGCACTTTAACAAATATTTTTCATTCACTTATTGAAAGTGGCGTTGTGCCCTGTGCATCAAGGGTGTGAAAGATGAAATAACCAGTTTTGGAGAGGATGCAAAGAGATGTGGAATGTTCAGGAGAAAGTTAGGTTTCAGACCAGAAAGAGGAAGACATCTGAGGAGGACAGATTAAGGACCATAGAATCATAAATTTTGATCTGGAAGGGACTTTAAAGGCCATGTAGTTCAATCCCCTCATTTACAGATGAGGAAACTGAGGCCAAGAGAGGCAAATTGACTTTTCTAAGGTCACATAGGGCAGCCATGTGATGGTGCACTGGATAAAATAGTGGATGCTGCATTTAGAGTCAGGAAGGCTTATCTTTCTGAGTGCAAATCCAGCCTCAGACCCTGACTAGTTATGTGACCCTGGGCAAGTCATTTACCCTGGTTTGCCTCAGTTTCCTCATCTGTAAAATGATCTGGAGAAGAAAATGGCAAACCACTCTAGTATCTTTGCCAAGAAAACCCCAAATGGGGTTACAAAGAGTTGGATATGACTGAAATGACTGAACAACAGCAAAATCACATAAGTGAATGGTAGAGGTGAAATTTGAACTCACCATCTAACTGTAACTGCAGAAAGTGTTTCAATAAAGGGAAAAGGGTCTAAAGGATGGAGTGGGAATCCAGTTATTCCTTCCACATCATGACTTCCCCATAGCAGTTTCAATATATCACAGGTTGGCATAAGAAATTAAATGAAAATTTTGGGGGAATTTTGGGGAAGCTGCAGACTATAGAAGGCCAGCAGATGACACAGAAAAAGTTTAGAAACTCAGAAATGCATAAAATACATGTATAGTATTATATAATATTAACCCAAATTTTACATTAAGGTACTTGTAAACACCCCATAAAAGAAAAAGAAGAAATTCAAACTTATTTTCTGGTATTAAGGGAGAGCCAAAAAATTTTACAGATTTTCCAAGTTGTGGGGGCACCGCAAACCTAATCCCTGTGACGTGAAAGGGATAACTGTAGAAAGCAGAAGAGGATAGGTACTAGGAAGTCTTGAGCCTGAGTTTGCTAAGGGCATTGAGGGTGGAAAGGGCCAGCAATGGCCTGTGCTGCATATACTTTCTCTCCCTGCTTTGCTGCTGATCTTAGGAGTGCTAGATAGAGCAGATCTTCAGGACAGGTGCCTTGAGGGAGGAGGGCAGGTTACCTTCTACCCTTGTGAGAAGGCAACCTAGAAGAGGGGCTTCTTGTCCCAGGGTCCTGGGATGTGACAGACCAGGCTGGGCCAGGAGGAAGCACAGTCTCCTGGGGGAGGAATTGCATTCCCCTGACTTAGTATCTGGGGCACAGAGGGACTGGGGCTAATTCCAGCTCTTCTGATTTCAGAGGGAGGCGTGATCCTACCAGGGACATGCTTGCAGCATCTTGGAACAGTATGGCTTTAAAGGTCAGCCAGTCTTGTCTTAACTGTGGTGAATAGAAATAGGCATAATTCCATGCCTGCATAAAGAATCAATTCCTTTGTTTAAACCAAATAATATATTTTTAAATTTTTGTGAAGTTAAAAGAAATCTTCCAGTATAGCACATGTTAAAAGAAATTTATGTGGATGTCAGGAGCGAGAGTTTGGCAGACGAAATTGAAAGAAGTGGAGAAGATATCCATGATGACATGTTAAATGGTTGTCTAGTTGAGAAGCAGCATAACAATGGTTAGAAATTCTGGACTGAATCAGGAAGACCTGGATTCCAATTCTACCTCAGATACACTTGCTCGATGACCCAGGGCAAGTTATTGGTCCTCTCCCAGCTTCAGTTTTCTCATCTGTAAAATGGAGATAACTCCTACTTCACAAGGTTGTGGAGCTCCCATGAAACAGTTTACATAAAGACCTTAATAGAACCATAAATCTCTTTATAAATGTCAGCCATTATTATTGGACCAGGGAGATGGTGAAAAGGTCAGAGATTTAATACATTCAAATTGGATGATTAACTTGGAAAACTAACATTGAAGATTTAAATTTTGATAAAGAAGCAGGCTCATTCTGCTGGAAAACTAATATGAGGAAAGTTTCTGTAGAGATTGTGCCTCTGTCATTGGGAAGGAACAGAAACTTTGAAGACTTGACATTTGTTATATTCTTTTTAGGGAAGCTGGATGAAGTAATGCTTTTTTTTTTTAAAGGGGAATGGTAACTAGTGATGAAAAAGTATTTCTAGTATGAGCTGGAAGCAAAACTTTAAAGTCAGCAGTGTTCTCTGTGCCTACAGGCTTTTAGCTCTAGCTGTAGGTACCCAGTATGGGTTCTAGGTCATTGGCCTTGAATCTCAGCAGGCCTGAAACACTAGCTGGGTTTAGTTGAAGGTGTGGTTTGGCAGGTGTGTACAGGTGCAGGTTGTGGTTACCAACCTGGCTTAGACTATGGGTGTGATTTACATAGTCAGGAATCTTAAAGGTCAATCAGTCTTATGTCTGTAAATACAGATGATAGGTCAATGGACAGGTGATTAAGGCCTGATTTCTTGTCTACCAGTTGATTGAGTAGGTTGAAAGCCCCTTTCTGAGGTCATTCCTTATAGATGATTCCAAAGGAACAATAATTATGGCTCTCATTTATTTACTTATTTTACAGGATACTTTTCCTTAAAATAACCCAATGAGGTTAGTATTTTCTTTTTTTAAATTTAATTTTCTCCCCAATTACATTTAAAAACAATTTTAACATTCTTTTTTCAAATTTTGAATTACAAATTCTTTCCCTCTCATTAAGAAGGCAAGTAATTTGACATAGGTTATATGTGTATAGTCCTGCAAAACACATTTCCATGTAAGTCAAGCTGTGAAAGAAAACAGACAAAAAAATCCCAATAAAAGTAAAGAAAGTAAAGAAAAAGTATCTTTGATCTGCATTCAGGCTCTACCAGTTGTTTCTCTGGAGATGAAGAGCATTTTTCATCATAAGTCCTTCAGAATTGTCTTAGATCATTATATTGTTAAGAATAGCTAAATCATTCACAGTTGATCATCATACAGTATTGCTGTTCCTGTGTATAAGGTTCTCTTGGTTCTGCTCATTTTATTTTGCATCAGTTCATGTGAGTCTTTCCAGGTTCTTCTGAAATCTGCTTGCTCATTTCTAATAGCATAATAGTATTCCATCACAATCGTATATAACAACTTTTTTAGCTCTTCCCCAATTCATGGACATCCCCTCAATTTCCAATTCTTTGCCACCACTAAAAGAGTAGCTATAAATATTTTTGTACATACAGGTCCTTTCCTTTTTATTTTTTTAATCTTTTTGGGATACAGACTATGCCATGGTAAAAGGTTAGTATTTTCAATTATTATCCTGGGAAGAGAAGCTTCAGATAGGTGTAAGGGATTTGTCCATGGTCATAGGGCTGGTCTTTCTGACTTCAGTGTCCCATACTCTCACCACTCTACAATCTCCCTTTGGAAGCTTGTCTGACAAAAATAAATATACAGTCTAGGTCCATCTGGTTCCCTGCTTCTAACCCTGAGGCCTTGCGCCTTCTCAATCTTAAGAGTTTTCAGACTATTATGTTGTTATCTGCTTCCTACTCATGTATCAAAAGCTGAATCCCTCCTCACCCCTCCTCACCCCCATTTCTCTCTCTCTCTCTTTCTCAGTTTCTGTCTCTCTCATTACAAATATGCTATATCATCATGGTGTGTTTGCTTCTCCTTTAGCAGGGTGTAGGAGTACTTGCTTGGTTTGGTAGAGGCCTCCTTCCCAAGGCCTTTACTTTCTGTTCTTTGGTTTTAAATCTGAGAGAATTCTGACTCTTCCTCAAAGCCTGGGATTCAGGATTCTAGCAGAAGAGCCTAAGGCTTGGGCTTTGAAACCAACATTTCTGAAACATCAAGAAAGCACTGCTAATCACAATCACAAATGAATAAAAGATTGATTTGATTCTCTGACATTAGTGGCAATATTCATTCAGAACTCACCTTTGATCAAGTCGGTTAGGTTTATGTGGAAATTCTGAGGCATTTGAGAGATAGTCTGATATAAAAATTGTGAATTATGGCACAATGTTTAGCTTTTATATCACGACAATGCTTTGGTTCAGTTTATATTTTCTAAGGAATTGCTTTTGATAAAACCCATATTACCCAGTTTTGTCTACTACTTGATTTCATTCTGAATCATTTCAGACTGTTTAAGAAACTCACATCTACCCTCAAAGGACAAAAAGTTGGCACCATATTAAAAAAAACCTTAGTCTTCGAAGCTCATTCTGAATGAGTAGCTTCATTAATGTTTTGAGCACTGGCAGCATTCTTGAAGTAAATGTAAAGTCTCTGAAGGCTATGACTTTGAGGAGATGTGAGTCATTTTTTTGGTGCACATTCTTGTTTTTGCCTGGATTTTTAATTTCACCAGTATATGGAACCCATAGTATGGACAGTTCCTCTGTTGATGCAGATTGTCAGTTTCTCTGTAAGTTGTAATCTTAGAGAGGCCTTGGGCCCTAAGAGGTTAAGTGACTTGGCCACAGTCACACAGCTAGTATAAGGTTCTCTTGATTCCAAGCATGGTTCTCCATATATGATGCTATTCTGCCTTCAGCTATAGGTATTAGAATATCACTACTTTCTAGCTACATATTTCTTATTCTTTCCTCACGTTATTTCTCAGCCATTCTTTTGAAATTGGTGCATTTTTAGCCTTAATTTTTCTTTGAAATTAAATTTCCATAATTTTTCTGCATTGCCCTTTCATATATTCAGTCCCAGGGAACTCTTGAAATTAAAAGAAATTTGGAGTGCTATAATTATTTAAGTTTACTCTTTTGCCTTACCTTCTGTCACATTAAACACTTTTTAGTAAATACTGCTAGTGTTAAGGCAAACAGACACCATTGGAAGTGTCTGGGAAACTGGGATTATGGAAGGGACTTAGCAGACACAGTGTTAGGGAAAATCCCAGGAAAGTGACAAGGAGATGTAAAGCCACTGATGACAACCCTGTGTGGTCAAGGAGAATTTCAAGCAGCTCTTTTGGAGGCTAGAATTACACATCTTACTCTGCCTTTCACCAAGATTGTGCAAGTGGTGACCAGAGAACAGCATTTAGAAGGCCCTAGTGATGAGAGAGCTTCTAGTTAACAGAGAAACAGTGAGGCGGGAGGGAAATGTTAGGAGGTAGAAAGGCTAACAGAAAATTACTACCACTTAAATATTCCTTTACTTCTTCATTTGAAGTCTTAGAGGAATCTTTTAAGTTGGTAAGCTGATTCACACCTAAGGGAATCAATTAGGCCTTCACTGAGTTGTTCTCCTCCATAATTTTTTTTAGGGATCTGAAGCACCCTACAGCTTTCCTGCTTGTATCAAGCATAGAGTCATGACTAGGAATTCTAGTACCTGGGAAAAGTAAAATGGGGCTAAGGTATGAAGATTTCTGGCATAGTTGAGGGAGACTGGGAATAACAATAATGGGAGTTGAGAAGTCAAATCAACAAGCATTTATTAAGTGCCTGCTGTGTGCCAACAATGTACTAAGCGTCCTAGAAGCTCAAGAAATTGAGAGAACAGGATGCTTGGAAAGGGCAGAAGTTGGAATGGAGAAGACAACTTTGAGACACACTGATTTTATTGGGGAATAAAGAGAGTGGCCTAGAGATCCACAGATTTGATAGCAACAAGGATCTGGAAAGGATGGGAGTAGGACTTCTGGTGCCAAGATGACGGCGTTAGGAAGGAGCCCTCTGAAGTCCTCCCAAATTCCCCTCCAAACAACTTGAAAATCATCTCACAACTGATCTAGGAGCAGTGAAGCAGCTTATCAGCACAGGAGAAAAGGTCTGTCTCACTGGAGTGGAAAGGGAGCAAAGTCTGCATACAGCAGCAGCCAACCTCATAGCAAGAGGCCTGGGGCAATTCATCAGTGAGGCTCTGTTCCTGCAAACCAGTAGCCCTCTAGGCAAGTCTCTGCAGCATAGCAAGGTCCCATGGCTCAGCACAAGCCACTGGCCAGGCCTTCACCCCTTTGCTGACCAGTAGTGAGGCTCTACCCCAGGACTGGCCAATAGGAAGACCCTACCCTCAATGCCCTCCCCCATAGAGGATCTGTTTCCATAGCAACCCAACAGCAGGACCTCTCCCCATGGCAGAGCAGCAAAAAGACCTCCCTGAGCGAAAGACTTTTCCCATCGCAACCTGGCAGTGAGACCCTGCCCCTGGGGTAGGCCAGCAAAGAGACCCTATACCCTAGGAAGGTCAACAGGGAGCCCCACCCCCTTGTACAAGCCTGAAGGGAAGCATACCCTATACTGCAAGCAGGCAGCTAGTTCCTGAATCCCAGTGAAAGCAAGAAGCAAGACCCTGAGCACAAAAAGCTTGGGATGGTGCAGGACTAGAGTCCGACTCTCACATAAAAACACAAAGTCACTAAATGCACAGAAAAAAAGTGAACAAAAAAGAACTTGAATATAGAAAATTACTGTGGTGATGGGATCAAGGCACAAACTTAGAAGAGGACAACATTGTCAAAATGGCTACAAGTGAAGCTTCAAAGAAAAATGTAATTTGGTCTGAGGCCTGAAAAGAACTCCTGGAAGAGCTTAAAAAGGATTTTAAGAAGCAAATTAGAGAAGCAGAAGAAAAATTGGGAAAAGAAATGAGCATTGCAAGAGAATCATTAAAGAATCAACAGCATGGAAAAAGATATACAAAAGTTCACTGCAGAAAATAACAGCTTAAAAAATAGAATTGGCCAAATGGAAAAGGAAGTATAAAAGCTCACTGAAGAAAACAGCTCCTTAAAAATTAGAATTGAGCAAGTGGAAGCTAATGAGTCTATGAAACATCAAGATACAATAAAACAAAATCAAAAAAGTAAAAAAAAAAGAATGTGAAATTTCTCATTGGAAAAACAAATTACCTTAAAAATAGAGCCAGGAGAGATAACTTAAGAATTATTGGACTACCTGAAAGCCGTGGTTAAAAAACAAAAGCCTGGCCAACATCTTTTAAGAAATTACCAAGGAAAACTGCCCCAATATACTAGAACCAGAGGACAAAATAGAGATCCCAAAATGAAAACTCCCAGGCACATCATAGCCAAATTCCAGAGCTCACAAACCAAGGAGAAAGTATTGCAAGCAGCCAAAAAGAAATAATTCTAGGGGCAGCTAGGTGGCACAGTGGATGGAGCACTGGCCCTGGATTCAGGAGGACCTAAGTTCAAATCTGGCTCAGACACATAGCTGTGTGACCCTGGGCAGGTCACTTAACCCCATTGCCTAGCCAAAATAAAGAAAGAAAGAAAGAAACAATTCAAATATCATAGAGCTACAATCAGGATTACACAGAATTTGATAGCTTCCACATTAAAGAACTGTAGGGCTTGGAATATGATATGCCAGAAGGCAGAGGAGCTAGGATTACAACCAAGAATCACCTACCCAGCAAAATGGAACATAATTTTTCAGGAGAAAAAAATGGATATTTAACAAAATAGAGGACTCTCAAGCATTCCTAATTAAAAGACCAGAGCTGAATACAAAATTTGACCTCTAAACACAAGACTCAAGGGAAACTTAAAAAGGTAAACAAACAAAAAAACCCCAAAATCCCATCAAACAAAAAAAGAAAAACAAGAAAGAGAAAGCAAGAGATTCAATAACATTAAACTTTTTATTTCTATATGGCAAGATAATATTTGTAACTCTTAAATTTATTCCTGTAAGGGCAATTAGGAGTACACATAGAGGGTATAAGGTGACTTTGATGGGATGATACCTTAAAAAAAAAATAAAGGGGTGAGAAAGAAGATTTCACTGAAAGAAAAAGGAGGGCGAGTTAGAATGAGGTAAATTTTGAAAGAGCTATTACTATTAATGGGGAACATGGAGGTGCGGTGGGGTGGGTAGAGCTTAAACCTTACTCTCATCAAATTGGCTCAAAGAGGGAATAGCATACACACTCAGTTAGAAACAGCAATCTGTCTTACCCTATATGGAAGTAAAAAGGGAGAGGAATAAAAGAAAGGGGAGGGTGAGCCTAATAAAAGGAGCGATGATTCGGGGAGGTGATAATCAGAAGTAAAACACTTGTGAGGAGGGAAAAGATGGGGGTAAGAGAGGAATAAACAAAGGGAAAATAGCATGGATGAAAATACATAGTTAAGTATAAATGTAAATTGGATGAACTCAACCATAAAATAGAAGTGAATAGCAGAATGGATTAAAAAACAGAACCCTACAATATATTGTCTGCTTGAGACACATTTGAAATAGAGACACACACAGAGTGAAGGTAAGGGGCTGCAGCAGAATCTGTTATGTTTCAGCTGAAGCAAAGAAAGTAGGAGTGACAATCATGATCTCAGACAAAGCAAAAGCAAAAATAGATCTAATTAGAAGGGATAAGGAAATTATATCTTGTTGAAAGGTACCATAGACAATGAAGTTATATCAGTACTAAACATATACACCAAATGGTATAGCCTCTAATTTTTTGAAGGAGAAATTGAATGAGTTACAGGAAGAAATAGACAATAAAACTATACTAGTGGGGGACCTCAACTTTTCCCTCTTAGAACTAGATGAATCTTTTTATTTTTTATTTTTTTTTATTTTTTTGGCTAGGCAATGAGGTTAAGTGACTTGCCCAGGGTCACATAGCTAGTAAGTGTTATGTGTCTGAGGCTGGATTTGAACTCAGGTTCTCCTGAATCCAGGGCCACTGCTGTATCCACTGCACCACCTAGCTTCCCCTAGAACTAAATGAATCTAACCAAAAAATAAACAAGAAAGAAGTTAAAGAGGTGAATAAAATTCTGGAAAAGTTACATATGATAGATTTCTGGAGAAAATTGAATGGGAGTTGAAAGGAATTCACCTTTTTCTCAGCAGTGCATGGCAACTAACATAAAAATTGATCATGTATTAAGGACATAACCTCACAATCAAGTTCAGATAGGCAGAAATAGTCAATGCATCCTTTTCAGATGATAATACAATAAAAATTGCATTCAGTAATGAGCAATGGAAAGCTAGATTAAATATTAATTGGAAACTAAATAATCTAATCCTAAAAAAATGGGTGGGTCAATGAGCAAAACATAGAAACAATAGATAATTTCATTAAAGAAAATGACAATGAGACAACATACCAAAATTTATAGGATGCAGCCAAAGTGGTAATTTATATCTCTAATTGCTTACATCAATAAAATAGAGAAAAAGCAGATCAATGAATTGGGCATGCAACTAAAAAAAACTAGAAAAAAGAAGTCTTACCAAATTCCTTTTATGACACAAATATGGTGCTATTACCTAAACCAGGAAGAGTCAAAACAGAGAAGGAAAATTATAGACTAATTTCACTAATGAATATTGATGGCAAAAATTTTAAGTAAAATACTAGCAAAGAGATTATAGCAACATATCATAAGAACCATACACAATGACCAGGTGAGATTTATACCAGGAATGTAGGGCTGGTTCAATATTAGAAAAACCATCACCATAATTGACCATATCAACAACAAAACCAACAGAAATAATATGATTATCTCAATAGATGCAGAAAAAGTCTTTGACAAAATACAGCACCCCTTCCTATTAAAAATGCTAGAGAGCATAGAAATAAATGGAGCTTACTTTAAAATGATACGTAATATTTATCTAAAACCATCAGCAAGCTTTATGGGTAATGGGGATAAGGTAGAAGCCTTCCTAATAAAATCAAGGGTGAAGCAAGGATGCCCATTATCACCTCTATTATTCAGTATTGTACTAGAAATGTTAGCTATAGTGGTAAAAGAAGAAAAAGATTGAAGGAATTAGTATAGGCAATGAGGAAATAAAACTATCATTCTTTGCAAATGATATGATGGTATACTTAGGGAATCTAGAGAATCAACTAAAAATTACTTGAAATAATTTAATAACTTTAGCAAGATTGCAGTCTACAAAATAAATCCATACCATTTACAATATAAAATACTTGGGAATCTACTTGTCAAGACAAATCTAGGAATTATATGAACACAACTACAAAATACTTTTCACACAATTAAAGTCAGATCTAAACAATTGGAAAAATATTAATTGCTTATGGGTAGGCTGAGTCAATATTTAAACCTATCTATTCAGTGTCATACTAATCAAACTACCAAAAAATTATTTTATAGAGCTAGGAAAAATAACAATTCATTTGGAAGGACAAAAGCTCGAAGATATCAAGGGAATCAATGAAAAAAAGGTGAAGGAAGGAGGTCTAGCTATAGTAGATCTCAAACTGTATTATGAAGTGGTAATCATCAAAATAGTCTGGTACAGGCTAAAAAGAGTGGTGGATACAGTGGAATAGATGAGGTACAAATTACATTATAGTAAATGACCTATCTACCTATAGAAAAAGGACTGCTATTGTTTGAATATGGATTGAAGCATGCTGTTTTTCACTTTCATTCTTTTTCTTTTGAGTCTTTCTGTACAGAATGACTAATATGGAAATGTTTTACATGATTGCGCACGTATAACCCATATCTGATCATTTACTATCTTGGGGAGGGGAGGGAAGGATAGAATTTGGAACTCAAAACTTTAAAAATGTTAGAACACACACACACACACACACACACACACACACACACACACACACACGTAACGGGAGTAAAAGGATGGGAGAGATGGTGGTTCCTGAATGGTAGTGTCATTGGAGAGCAAAGAGTACTCTAATTCCTCTCCCTGTCCCAGTGTACCAGGGACCACAAAATAAGAAGAGTGCCAAGACATGTGATTTCTCCAGGAGAAATGTAGATTTCATTGAGTGAGTTCAAAATTAATCAATCAGCAAATATTTAAGTGCCTAATGTGTGCCAGGTACTGTGTCAGACTAGAGCTAAAAATACAAAGAATGAAATAATCCCTGCTCTTAAGGAGCTTACATTCCAAAAGATGGAAGGAATGTGAGAGGAAGAGACCTAGGGTGAAGAGACATTTCTTTCCTGTTGAGGAGGATTCCAGAGGGCCTAGTGGACCAGAAGTAGCAGAGGGGGATAGGCACTCTAATGGATTAGGGTTGAGCTAGTTAGGGATTAAACTATGGGGAAAGGAAGCAAGAGAAAGAGAATTTCCTCCAAGCTAAAAGAACTTCTAAATCTACAGGATCAGAGGATTTGGAGGTAGTAAATTGTTAGCCATAGTTCATGAGGAGTGCCAGGTATGGGAAGCTAAAGGGCCCCGAAGTTCTCATTAGAATGTGTCTAAGGGCTGCAGCAGATGAAATAGATAATGTATGTGAGAAGCTTTAAAGTACCACATAAGCATCTCCTCTTAGGCTAGCTTTGAGGTGGAGCTCCCTCAGTTGCTTACATGGGGGCTTAAGAGGTACCCATGGGATTATTTGTTTTGACAGGAAACATATCAGCTGCTACCATGATAATCAGCATGCTCTGTTTAGGGCACTGTACTTGGTGCTGGTGAGACTAAGGGAGTGGTAGGAGATGGTATGTTTACCTTCAAAGAATTTACTGTGGAGAAGGAGTATGAATGCCTACACTTGCCTTACATTTCAAGTAATAAAAATCAGTGGAAGGAAAAAGGATTAGAAACACCTATGAAAGCCACAAAAACAATTATGAAAACCATTATAATTATTATGGCTGCTGTGATTCCAAACTCAAATGCCACTTGCTATTCTTCTTTTCCTTCTAAGGTGCAAATCCCAGAAGTATGAAAATATTTTAAATTTTTGAACTGAATGGATTTTTTTTCATTTGCAAGTTGCTATTTTTGTATATTGCAGAAGGCAAGCAGTAAAAGAGAGGAAATGCATAGCTCAGAGGAACCCTGTAATTACATATGATTATTCGTGAAGAAAAGCACAATTTTTATCTTACCTGTTTGGCTGGCATTTAAACCACTATACAGGTTAAATTATTTAAAAACAAAAATTCAAATATGTGCCAGTGGTCACAGAGGAGCTAGGGAAAGATTGTGGATGGTTTGAAAGCTATCACTCTGTTGACTCATCGTCTTTGTGTACAAAAGATAGAATGTTATCCAAGAATACCAAACAACTGTTCACCTCTTTTTCTGCAGTTATGAGCTCAGGGAAAGAGAAGTCATTTAAAGTCAAGTTTTCACTGAAAGTTTAAGTTGATTCACAACTTTCTGCCAAAAATGTCTCTGTACTTATGTGGAGTATTTAATCATTTGTACACGTTAAGAAATGCAATCAATAATTTGCTAGACTGTAAGCTTCTTGAGGCTCATGTCTCATCTTTCTTTGCATTCCCCCAATGCCTAATACATAGTGAGAAACTATCAAACTTTTAAAGTGAATATAAGTTTTTCAAAATTATATACATATGAATGTAAACAAAAAGTACACAGTCACAGCTTGGCTTTTCACATTTGAATAAAATCAAACATTTCCCTTGGGTACAGCTACTGAAGAGTATAATGCATTTAGGTTAAAAATGCTACTTCACCAAGCTTCTTTCATGAAAAAGGGCCCATTCCAGAAAGCCCATGTTGGTATTGTTCAAAAGGCCAAGAAATAGTAAAGCAAGCAGTGAATGGAAAACATGAGAGAAGATGGTCTTAGAAATCTGTACTTTTTGCAATAGCTTTAAATATCAATGAAAACAGGGCAACTATGTGGCACCAGCCCTGGAGTCAGGAGGACTTGAGTTCAAATGTGGCTTCAGACACTTGACAATTGCTAGTTGTGTGACCCTGGGGAAGTCACTTAGTCCTGGCTGCCTGACCTAAACAAAAAATAATTAAATAAATAAACAAGCAAATAAATAAATGAACAAGCAAATACATACATACATACATACATACATACATAAAGACAATTTATTTAACCCCATACCACCACTCCCACCTGAGAATTATAGTTGACCAGAAAAACATAGGCAAGGAAATCAGCTTTCAAAGTTGCACATACACTTACTAGCTGTGTGACCCTGGGCAAGTCACTTAACCCCAATTGCCTAAAAAAAACCAAAATTGCACCTGAAGTGAAATGAGCAAAACATTTAGACTAGCTAAGCTAATTGACTGGCTAATCTAATTGGAATTGGAGTAGCACAAACATCTGCATTTCAGGTGATTCATGAGTTGTTTGTTTTTATTTGATCCCAGCGCCTATCTTTTTCTTTGCTTCCTTTCATGTTTCTGTGGACAGGATAGTTTTGAAGCATTCAGATAGAAGATCTGACAAATAGACCATTAATTGGAGATGTCTGATTTAATGACTATAAGCCATCAAAGTCTGAACACAGTATTTCAACTTAATTCAAATCAATAAACATTTATTAAACTTCTACTATGTGTCACATTCTGATAATACAAAGATAAAAAATGACTCAGAGCCTGCCCTCAAAGACCCTACAGTCTACTTGGAAGTATGCCATGTACACATGCAATACAAGGTAAGGGCAAAGTGAATTTTGAGGAGGAAGAGAGGCTTTTCAACTGGGGGGATTAGTGAAAGTCAGTAGATCAGTCAATGAGCATTAGTAAAATAAGTGTTACCTGTATGTCAAGTGCTGTTCTAAGTGGTGATGATACAAAGAAACAAAATTGTGTCCTTGCTCCCAATGATCTCACATTGGAACGGGGGAGACAATATCATCATCATAATAATCACTAATATTTATGTAAGCACTTTACAATTGTTATCTCATTTGATCCTTACAACAACCCAGGGATGTAGTTACTATTATTGTCACCATTTTACAGAAGAGGAAACTGAGGCAAACAGAGGTTAAGTGATTTGCCCAGGATCACACAGCTATTAAGTATCTGAGGCCAGATTTGAACTTGGGTTTTCCAGACTCCAGGCACTCTATGCAAGATCTATACAGTATACATGGAAGGTCATTTCATGGGGAAGATGGGGAGCAGGGGTCAGGACAGAAAACAGCTCCTACAGAAAGTAGGATTTGAGCTGAATCTTGAAGCTTGGGGAAGCTAGAAGGTGAAGGTGAGGACGCATGGGAGGTGGGGGGGACAGCCAGTACAAAGGCAGAGGGTTGGGAAATAGAACATCCCTTGATATATATACACTTAGGCCAGTATAACTGGATTGTAGAATGTGTGGATGGCAGGGAACTTAACTGGAAAAGTAGGAAGGGACTATATATGATTGGCTTTAAATGCCAAAAAGTGGATTTTATATTTGATCCTAGAAATAATAGGGAACTTCAGGAATTTGTTGAGTAGAGTGATGATATAGTCCTACCTGTCCTTTAGCAAAATTACTTTGGTCGCTGAATGGAGGATAAATTGGAGTGGGGAGAGATTTGAGACCCATTAGAAGGTTTTTGTAGTAGTCTAGGAACCAGGTAATGAAGTTCTGTGTGAGGATAGTGGTTGTATGAATGGAGAGGAGAATTATATTGGAGGTGCTGTAAAGTTAGAAAAAGCAGATTTGAGATGTGGGGCAAGGAGAGAGTTAGGTGTGACTCCAATATTAAGATCTTGGAAGATTAGGAAGATGATGATACCCTCAACAGTAATAGGAAGGTTAAGAAGAGGGGAGATTTTGGAGAAAGATAGGAAATTCTGTTTTGGATATGTTGAATTCAAGATGGTATAGGATTGGTATTCAGGAGACTAGGAATTTTGGGACTAGGGCTGGATATATAGATCTGTGAGTCATCTGCATAGGGATGACAACTAAGCCAATGGGAGCTGATGAGGTCACACATTGAGCTGGCATTAGAGTAAAAAGGAAGAGGGCTTGGCCCAGGGCAGACTCCTGGGGTTGTGATCAGAAGACTACACAAGGTTTAGAAGCGAGTTAGAGGGGGAAGAAGTGGAGACATTTAACTTCCTCAGAGTTTAGCCCAGAAGGTGGGGAGAGTTATCAGATGATAGCTGATAGGGATGATCAGATGAAATGAGGATTTTTGTTTTATTCATTCATTCATTTATTGATTGATTGATTGATTGATTGATTAGGGGTGAAGGAGCTGTGGGGTTGTTAGTACATTGCAGAGAAAGAGCCAATTGAGAGGGAATGACCAGATTATCAGTAGACAATAGATACCAGAATCTAGATTGAGTGATAAATTTGGTTAATCCTTTTAAAGGAGAACGGTTTGCTGAGTGATGGTAGTAGAGGAGGAGTCTGAAAGTGATTCTGCCACCACAACCATTGAGTCAGGGAATATGTGTAAAAGTGCCAGCAGTACTGGAAAAGGTGGCTGGGGATGCAGTGTTATCAGGAGGTGAGCCAGATCTCATTTAGTGCCAGAAGGTAGGAGTGGGAAAGGAAGGTTCTTTAAAGAAAGGGTAACCCTGACACTTGAGCTAAGCTTTGAAGGAAGCAAATGTGGAAGGGTGAGGATGACGTGCATTTCTGGTGTGAATCAAATCAGTCTGCAGGAATGTGCAAGGGCAGGAGAGGGCGTGCCACATTCTGGAAACAGCTAGTAGCCAATTTGGCTGGAATGTAGAAGTACAAGAAGGGATAATAAGACTTGTAAGTTTGGTTGGAGATTAACTCTGGAGTGCCTCGATTGCCAGAATGGGTGGTATGGTAGGGAGAGAGCATTTGCCTGTGAAAAAGTTAGGAAATTGTTGGGGATTGTTAAAGACTACTGGCCCTTTTCAGACCTTGCAAGTTGTAAGGGTGTGCCTTGTTGAAGATCTTGTATGGTTTGTTTGATTGTGTAGAAGTCAGAAAAGGGCCGAGTATTGGTGAAGACAATAGGTTTTTACCAAGTCCTTTTTTTACCTTCTTACTGACTCTGGTGTGCTGGATGGACCAAGAGTTTAAAAGAGGAGAAGCAGCAACTAAGACTGGAGCTGCAGAGGGTCCAGCCAGCCAGAAGTGCTTCTGGGAGAATTAAGCCAGGGAGGGGATATCTGTCTCCTTCCTCCACCCTCATTAACAATGACATCTCACAGCAGGGGCACATGGCAGAATCTAGCTGCAGCGTCTCATCCAGGGAAAGAAATTAATAGAGCATTTTGAGCCTGGAACTGGGATCCTGCTTGGGAGATGCAGGGCCCTAGAGCCAAATTTGTAATGGTTCTGGAGAATGAGCTATAGTTATTTCTGAAAAAGCATAGCAAGACCCTAAGAGAGGAAGTCAGTAGAGGAGATAGTGGAGATCACAGCCCAGTTCCAGAGCAGTCCCAGTAGGCACCAAAGAATGGAGGTCCAGCAGAGACACTTTGTAAGGACATCATAAGACCTGGGAAGGGAAGGTGTGTTTCCCTATGTGTATGTCTCTTGTAAACTCTGTTGACTCTTCCTTGACATTGCTTTATTGGGGCAGCTAGTTGGCACAGTAAATAGAGCACTGGGCCTGTAGTCAGGAAGACCTCAGTTCAAATTTGGCCTCAGACACTTCCTAGCTGTGTGACCCTGTTTGCCTGTTTTCTTGTCTTTAAAATGAGGGTGATAGTAACACCCATCTTGCTAGGTTGTTGTGAGGATCAGATGAGATAATAATTACAAAGCACTTAGCATCGTGCTTTGCACACTGCAAATGCTTTATAAATGTCTATTATTATTGTTATTGTTTTTATTGGGAGAGTGTGCCCCCTTAAGTTTTTGAGGGAGATGTAGTCAGTGTTATTATGCCTTTTAATAGATGCATTTGCTTTGAGTTAATTGTGATCCTAATGTACATACAAGGGGAACACACTGGTGGAAGTTTGTAAGCTTTACTTTTAGGAGTAGAAACCCACCAAACACCTTGAAACTGGAGTAATTATCCCCGAGAGGACCCAGCCTACAAATGTAAGTGGAGGTGGGGGTAGTAGCCCAGACTAGGAAGTTGTCTACATAGAAGTGTAATTAAACCCCTGGGAGTGGATGAGATCACCAAGGAAAAAACTATTGAGGGAGAAGAGGACAGACAACAGCCTTGTGGGATATCTGTGCTTTGGGGGGAGGGGGGAGGGTAATGATCCAGCTGAGCCAAACCGAGGAGTGATCAGACAGGTAAGAGGGAAGCCAGGAGAGATCTAGAAATCAAGGGAAAATGGAAGGTTCCATAGAAGGAAAGTGGTCAGAATGGTTAAGTATTTTGGGAAAATAAAGGAAGATGGCCAATGAGATTTAACAATAAGTCTTTGACTGTGGAGAGAGCAGCTTCAATAGAGTGGTACTGCAATAAGCCAGATTACAAAAAGGGTTAAAGAATGAATTGGTTGTGAGGAAGAGGAAGCAGTGATGGTAGACATCCTTCTGGGAGGTTAGGAGTGAAGGATTAGGAGAAATACAGGCAATTAGCTCAAGGGAATTTAAGAAGTGTTTTGAAGGCAGTACCAAGATCTGCTGAGATGCTGATTCACATTAGAATTTTGAATAATCATGCTGACTTGTTGTATTAGCAAGAAACTTCAAACGTGTTTGATTAGTGCTGATGTCTTTTACTAGCAGATTCTACTAGAAACTAATAACAGGTTTGCCTTTTCTTTTTTCTCTACCGCCTCTGAAGTGTCAACTGAGCTGTTAGCTTCCTCATGCATACATGGAATTCTTTCTCTCTTTGTCTTGAGTCTGTAACAACTACTTTAAGCAAGTTGAATGTTACAGCCTTGGGGGGTGGGGGAGAGGATTCACTCTTTCAATGTAATTCATTGCTGTGACTATTCCAGCTAGTAGGTGACCAAAACTGTGTGGTTCTATTGTTATTAGGTTCCTGTATTAAAATTATAAATCTGAGCGTTTTAACCTTTCCCTGTTGAGATTATTTTGATTTACCTTTGCTTATGACCTGCCAAAATTGGTACTATTTTAAAAGCTTAATATACATTACAATTTTTCATTAGCAAGAGACCTGGCAGTTCATAACACTAGCCATTTTGCTAGGCAAGACTGTGGATGTGGCTTGCCTTCTAAGGGGAAAAGACTTGGGGTCTAATTTGCTGTAGGTATTCAAGGTAACAAAAGATCTCCTTCCTGCCCCCAACATACCTGTGAAGAGTTACGTTACCTCTTCCCAATCTCTTTGCTTAAAAGGGTCTCAAGTGTATTTTGTCTTCTTACTAACAGGATCTTTCTCCAAATAGTCTTTCTTTTCACTCAAAAGGTATCACTCCTTCCTGAAATGAACATCTCAATAACAGTTCCTGTTCACATTTATACTTGTAATATCCTCAACATCCCTTTCATTAAAAGAGACTTTCTCTATAAACCTTTTCACCATCTTCATCTAAGAACCGCTAACTCTATTAGGGGTTCCTCTTCACTTTCTCTCTGTTGGTATCTACTTCTGTTCCCATTCTAATGGAGCACTCTCCCCAATTGGAGTGACCATCTTGCCCTTCTCCTCCAACCTACTCACTGATTGGTTTCTTATTAAATATTCCCACACATATATACTGTAAAACTGTAGAAGAACATGGCATCCCCATCCTGGAAGGTTGTGAATTAAAGCTTCCTGAGGGCAGGGGCTATTTGTTGTTGTTGTTGTTTTTTCCCCTCTGTGTCCATGGTGTTACATGTTGTTGTCATTTTTCAGTCCTGTCTGACTCTTTGTGAAACCATTTGGGGTTTTCTTCGCAAAGATACTGAAGTGGTTTGTCATTTCCTTCTCCAGCTCATTTTACAGATGAGGAAGTGAGGCAAACAGGATTAAGTGACTTGCCCAGGTTCACACACTTAGTAAATATCTGAGGCCATTCCAAGCCCAATACACCACCTAGCTGCCCTTTAATGATACATAATGTTTGCATTGGTTTGAAAAAAGTAAAGAACTACCACCATGGCTCCTTACAGGGGTGGGGAACCTGTGGCCTCAAGACCACATGTGGCCCTTCTGGGTCCTTGGGTATGGCCTTATGACCGAGTCTAAGTTTTACAGAACAAATCCTTTTTTTGAAGGGATTTGTTCTGGGAAGTTTGGATTCAGTCAAAGGGTGGAACTTGAGGACCTAGAGTGCCACATGTGGCCTCAAGGCTGCAGGTTCCCCACCCCTGCCAGGAAATATTAAGCCTGTATAGAATTACCATTCATTATTTCATTTGATTTCCCCAATAATACTGCTCACAGTGTGTAGAACAAGGATTATTATTTCCAGTTTAGGAATAGGAAGCTAGGCACCAGAAAGTTATAGTGACTTCTCCAAGGTTACACAGGTAGTAATGGTAGGGTCTTATTATCTCCAGGTCTATTGCCCAATGCCCTTCATATGAGATAATATGTATCAAAGAGAACCAGGCATCTGGACTTGGGAGAATGACAGTTGAAGGGAAAGGAAATATTTCTTGGGTAGTTGGAGGAAGAAAGCTCAGCTTGGCTTGGACAGAGAAGACACACAGTAGGTCCAAAAAGCAGATACATGCCTGTTAAGGTCCAAGATAACAAGACCACTGGAACTCACTAAGTACAGTCACCAATCTTCTCAAACCTTATGAAGCTGGACTGAATTGTTTGTACTTTCTTATGTGTATGCCTCTTCACTGCCTGAAGTAGTTGCTGGTACACTAAAGCAAACTGTTCTGCGAGTATATTTCTGTTTGAATGGCTAAGAGAAGGACCATAGGAGATCAGAAGTGAGGACTTGTGTCTAAGCTGTAGACACAAGACAAAATCATAAGCCCTGTAGAGATAGTAGCTTGGGCAAACAGCTAGCAGTCAACTGGCCTGCCAGGTTGGCAAGTGTCTATGGCTGTAAAAAAAAACAAAACCAAACCAAAATTGCATTTTTAGGATACAGCAGTATCTAGGAAAAACTTTTTGGAGATATGAGAACTTATGATTGCTCTATTCAAATAATAGATACTTAGTAAATGATAGATACTTATTAAATGATATTTTAAGGACTGCCATGTGGTAGAGGGATTAAATTTCTTCTGTGTTGTCCTAGAACACAATTAGGACGGGTGGGTGGAAGTTTCATGGATATAGATTTCAATCTATTTGTGTGTTCTTATCGAACTCATCAAAACATTGTTTTTGTTGTTGTTCTGTCCTGTCCAACTCTTTGAGACCCTATTTGGGGTTTTCTTGGCAAAGATGCTGAAGTGGTTTGCCATTTCTTCCTTCAGCTCATTTTACAGATGAGGAAACTGAGGCAAACAACATTAAGTGACTTGCCCAAGGTCACACAGCCAGTCAGTGTCTGGTCAGATTTGGACTCAGGTCCTCCTGACTCCAGGTCCAGTGCTTTATCCATTGAGCTATCTAGCTGCCTCAGACTTAGACGTTCTCTAAGGTTCTTTCTAGCTCTAAATGTAGGGTCCAATGTTGTTTGTACTTCTCTTTAATAGATGGTAAACTGGGTAGAAAGATGGTTACTGATAATGGTGAAAAAATAGGTTAATACCCAATTAGCTTGAGAGACTTAACTAATATTCAGGATAAACTAAAACATCAGAAATAAGCATGAGTTGGGATTGTACCTCTGAATCAGTGATTGTGCTTTTGTGGTTGAAGAGGCAAATTAACAACCCTGTCACACCATGCAATTCTAATTTTATCTTAATTTTGATTCTTGAGAAGTTAAAAACAAGAGCTACTTTGAGTGGCAGTCCTTGCAGGTGGCTGTCAGGTGAGTTCCTAGCCAATTGTTTTCCCTAAAGCATATCGAAGGAAAAAAAAGGCCAAATCAGTTTGCTAAAGCAAGTTCCCAGACCTAAACCTCCTGACCATTTTCCATTATAGAAAGGATAGGCACCAACATATACTGGAATTTTATTAGAATTCTCCTTTAGAATTAACCATTTTCAACTGATAAAGGAGGCTGGGATTTGTTTGCATTTGGGTTGGTCCCTTCTACTCAGATATATGCAGAATCCTCTTTCTGAGTGTTCTGAACAAGAAAACTAGTCCAAGTAGCCAAGAGTTGGGTTTTATGGGGCACTGTTGTTTGTCTGTGTTCTCTTGGGTAACACACTAATTCTCTTTGTTTCTGTTTCCTCAGGTGTAAAATGATGTTGGATGGGTTAGATGATCTGTCTCTAAGGATCCTTTTACCTCTGAAGTTCCATGATTCCCTTGGGCAAAGCCCTCCATTTGTGAATGAATGAATAAGCATTTATTAAGCATTTATCATATGCTATAACATTAATTTTAATTTTAATTTTTTTGCTAGATTTAAAAAAAAATTTTATTGATGTCTTTTTTTAAACTGGGAGCTTTCACAAACCTCTTTTAATTCCAATGCCTGCTATCCCTCCCATAAGATTGTTAATTCCTTGAGGGCAGGGACTGTCTTTCGCCTTTTTTTATATCCCTAGTGCTTAGCACTAGTGCTTACTACATTGTGGGTGCTTAATGTTTATTGATTGATTATTTTTACATTGTCTAGATTTGGGCTTCTAAAACTGCTTCCACTCTAGACCCCTTCAGTGCTTCTTAAACTGTGCCTTGTGACTGGGTTGTGACCCACATAGATTTCCACCTGTATCTTCTCCCAGACCATCCCTCATAACAGAGCATGGTAGATTTTATTTGGACCCTACCAATACTTTCTAACAATTACCCTCAACAGACCCCCTTAAGAAAGTTTATTCCCCAGAAGAGTCTAACAATTATTAACAGAAGGGAGGGACACCTTTGACACAGTATGGTACAGATAAAAAAAACTTTGTTGTATCTTTGATGCCCTTCTTCAGCTCTCAAATTCTAGCAACATTAAAAACATTTGGTGGACAAACCTCTTTAATTTAGGCTCTTCCATTTAGGAATGGGGAGGTATGTTTTCTTTTGAAACTGTCTAAAATTTTAAAAATTAAATTAAACTGTGCAAGCAAAGCTTTAATTTTGTGAATGGGTTGGAGGTGAGACCTGTGATGTCATTGGTGTTGGGAATGCTGAGTAAGGAAACTTCTATTTATCTCTGGTAATGTTGCAGTATGAGAGGTTGTGACCCCTCAAAGACCAAAGTACATGACGGGTCTTCTGGAATGAATTCACAGACTCAAACATTCTTTAAGTCAAGTTGGCAAAAAGTTTATTGTTACGCTTTTCAGCAGGCAAGGATTCTTAAGGATCCTGCAACCTTAGAGTGGTACAGTTAAAGTTTATATAGGATAAAATGCAATAAAACATGTGCCAAATATGCTAACTAGGGGATTCAGGGTGGGATTAGAGAGTGGTTAAGGAGTAGTCAGTTCTTAAAAGAACATGCACTTCTTGTACCTACTGCACAGGCGTTTTACCCAGAGTTCACTAGGAAAAGCCCACCAGGGGGGCCATATGGAGGTTTTAGGCCTGCTACTGTCACTAAGTTAACTAGAGTTCAGAGGTAACTGAGAGTTGTCCAGTCTGCCACCAATCAATGTCTTGTTTGACAAGATAGATGTAGGGAATATACATATGTCTTAAGTCTAGAATATAGTTAATGAGCCCAGGATGTAGATAATAAGGTAGGGCAGTAGTATAGATAGTCCAGTGGGTAAGAATGTCTTTATGACCCAGTTCAAATTAATTCCTTCAGGTACTGCTTGTTACTGCACCAAGGAGAGAGATAAGGGGCTTGCTGGGGCCCACTCATGAGTAACTGCTAGGCACAGTGTCCTTGGGCTGGGGAGAAATTGTCAGAGACAGTGTTTCTGAGGCTAGGGAGAAATTGGGGTCCAAGTACAAGCACCCAAACATAAGCCCCAAGCACCGCATCGGTAACTGCTCCCAAATTGATGATCTTAGAGAGTTTGCTTGGAGGTCACTGAGAGGTTAAATAACTCAATTCCTGACTCAAAGGCGGGCTCCCTGCCCACTACCCCATGCTGTCAGTGATAGTAATAGAAGTAGTAGCTGGCATCTGTAAAGTGTTTTAAGGATTACAAAGAGCAGCATTACACATTATGTCATTTGCTTTTCACAACTCTGTGGGTTATAGGCTATTATCATTCCCATTTTACAGATTGGGAAAGCCAAGGCTCACAGAGGTTAAGTAATTGTCTAGCATCACTTAGCTAGAAATTATATTTGAAATGGTGTTTTTTTTTGTTTTTTGGTGAGGCAATTGGGGTTAAGTGACTTGCCCAGGGCCATACAGCTAATGAGTGTCCGGGCTGGATTTGAACTCAGGTCCTCTTGACTCTAAGGCAGAGTTCTATGTACTGCCACCTAGCTGCCCCTGAAATGGGTTTTTAAACCAGTCCCTCCACTATGCTAAGTTGTTTTCTAAGATACTATAAGCCCTACCCCATTTTTTCCGAGATTAAATGCATTTTTTCTGTTATATATGTATATATTCAGATATAGATAATTTTATTTTTTTCCAATCCAAAGATGATGAGTCTATATAGTATCTTAAGAGTTGCAAACAAAAAGTTTTCCTTAACAATTCCTGAGCCTAAATGATGTTCCATTATTAGGTTGCCTGCAGCCCCTTTCTTTTCTTTTTTAAACTTTAATCCATGCTTTTGTTTTTTACAGATAAATATATGTAAATATTTACATATGCATATGTTTATATATACACACATGCATATGTACTATGCCTATATCTATATCATTTATTTCTCAATATACCCTTACCCAGTAAGCCTTCCCTTGTAACCAAAAACAGTTAAGGACAATCAGCTGGCAGCCTCAAAGAGGCCATGCAGTGTTTTACCACATACATAGCAGTACACCCCCCCCCAAAAGAGAGAGAGAGAGAGAGAGAGAGAGAGAGAGAGAGAGAGAGAGAGAGAGAGAGAGAGAGAGAGAGAGAGAGAGGTATGTTTGCTCATGCCTTTAGAGGGCTAAATGGTTTTTTATAATAACACAGTGTTGTGTTGTGTTTTAGTGTATTGTTGCCCTGGTTCTGCTTATTTCAGTTTCCTGTTTTTCATACCCATTTTCATGTGTTCCTCTATATTCCTCATAGTTGCCATTTCTCAGGGTAATAGAATTCAATTCCATTCAGGTGCCACATTTAGTTTAGCCCTTCCCTGCTCTCTGAACATCTACTTTGTCTCTAATTCTTTGCTACCACAAAAAGTGTTACTTAAAACTACTAGAGTATGTATGGGACTTTCCTTTCTGCCCTTGATCTCTTTAGCTACATGCCTCTGCTATCCCTTTCTTGATCGCAACAAAGTATAATATTGAGAACATTTGGTTTCTGTTAATTGTGTATTATTACAAAGGAGTAAATGGGTATCAAGTAGGGTTATTACTTTGTAGGTAATATGTTTGCAAAAATGTATGCTAGATTCAGAGCAGAGACTACTCCACCTGATCATTCTTTCCATGGGGGAAAAAATATGGTTGAAAAATAAGCTGGGTTCTAAGTTATTACTAAGTAGTTAGTCCTGCCCACCTCAGATGTGATAGTTCATTAAGAATATGAATCCCAGATTTTTGAAGAGGTGTGTGGTTTTTCCTCTTTCTTTAAATCTTTAAAAATTTCTTCCTTGTTCATCTATCCTGAATCCTCAAGAGATACTGCTCCACCCCCATATCAGTTGCTCAAGCTTTTGAGTAAAGCTTGCCTCCTAACCATCTCAATATTTACTCATCTATCTTAGTCTGACTTGTTTTTATAATATCACAAATCATATGAGCTGGAAGGAACCTCAGGTCAACTAGTCCAATCCTCTCACTTAACAGTGCAGATATTAAAGGACAAGGAAGTCATCTGACTGCCAAGGTCTCCTACTCAGTAATCCTCAGTGTAGCAAGAGGTCTAGCAAGAGCAGTGGATTACCCTAGGAATGTGGTCTTGGCTCTGCGCTGGTTAATGTTTTAAAGAAATCCTTGGATAAAGGCAAAGATGGCACACTCATGAAATTTGCAGATGGAACAAAGCTGGAAGGCATAGATTCAAAGAGGAAAGGTTCAAAAGGAGTTTGAGAGGCTAGAACATTGGACCAAATCTTAATAAGATGAAATTCAATAGGGATAAATGTAAAATCTTACAGTTGGATATGAAAAACAATTTCATGAGTATAATATGGGGAGGTATGGTTAGTCAACAAATTTTCCAAAAAAAAATCTGGAGGTTTTAGTGGCTTGCATGCTTGATGTGAATCAGTAATGTGGTGTGGCAGCCAAAAAGAAAGAAAGAAAGAAAAGAAAAAACTTTAATGTGATGTTAGGCTTCATTAATAAGGGCATTGCTTCCAGGAATATAGGAGTGATAATATCACTGACCTCTGTTCCCTGTTAGACTTCATCTGGAATAATATGTTGAATTTGGGATATCATAATTTAAGAAGGACATGGATGAGCTGGAGAGTGTTCCAAGGAAGGCATCTAGATGGTGATCATTCCAATGCTCAAAATGCACTGAATCTATGAAGCAGGTTTTTTTTGTGTGTGAGGCAATTGAGGTTAAGTGACTTGCTCAGAGTCACACAGCTAGTGAGTATTATGTGTCTGAGGTCAGATTTGAACTCAGGTCCTCCTGACTCCCTGGCTGGTGCTCTATCCACTGTGCCACCTAGCCACCCCCTATTTATGTCTCTACAGTAAATCTTCAGGCATTGTAACTAGTACTTGTTGAATAGCAACAGTTTTTTAAAGAGCTAAGCAAGGTAATACAAGTAGTGCCTTTGACCACACAGTAGCCAAAAAATTGATATTGTAGATTTCCCTAGATTCACAGGGAAATTTAATTCACTTCAATGTTTATTGAACATCTCAGAGTAAGACACTGGGCTAGGCACAGAGGATATAAAGACAGACAACAGTTCCCTATCCTTAAGGAGTATCTATATTCCTAAATCAGGGGTTCTTAACCTTTTTGTGTGTGTCATGAAATCCTTTGGTAGTCAAAATGTTTTTAAATCATTGAAGGAAATAATAAATTTCAGGTAGAGGTTAATGAAAATAGAGATATAATTCTTCCCCTCCACATATTCATGGACCCCCCAGGAAAAGACCCTCTCTATATAAAGAGATATGACATATGCCCAGATAAGTAAATACAAAGCATAGATAACAGCCAACATCATGCCACATTCTAGGAAAGTAACATTTTATTTAAAATTTAAAACTTTTAAAAATCTGCTGCTCTACTAACACATTTCACAAAGCCTGTCATAGGTATTAAAAAAAACTGTTTAGCATGTTCAATTCTGCACTTAAATATCCTTCAAGGACATGTTGAATAATAAACTAATTGGATTTGTGTTAGTCCTGTAGTTCTTTTTCAGTGATAGAATTCATTGTGGCCATATCTGCTTAGCAGTTGATGGGGGTGAGAGGAGGGGGCTAAATAGAAAAACTTCATGATATTAAGAGGAGGGCCAGCTAGGTGGCACAACAGATAGAGAGCACTGGGCTTGGAAGACTCATCTTTCTGAGTTCAAATCCAGCCTCAGATACTTACTGTCTGTGTGACCCTGGGCAAGTCATTTAACCCTATTTACCTTGGTTTCATCATCTGTAAGATGAGCTGGAGAAGGAAATGGCACTCCATTATTTTTGCCAAGAAAATCCTACATGGGATCACAAAGAGTTGGACATGACTGAACAACAACAACAAAATTATAATATTTGTGAAAATGGAATTTTACAGAAATACAAGGATGGTGAATAAGGCCTGGTACACAATAACTTCAAGCAATGATACTGTGAAAGAAATTCTGTGCTCTGCATTTTAGGAATGGGCCCTAGCAGAAACAGTTTTTTAAAATGTTAATTTAGATTATTTTAATCTAAGGATTTCTACTCAAAGAAACAAAGAGGGACAGAGCCACCACATGACTCTGAAATCCTGTCTCTGACAAGCCTTTTTTGAGGTTACACTTTATAGTATTTCTGAAAATTTCATACTGTTATAAAATATAGTTATAGAACTCAGGATAAGGTAAAATTTCAGTGAACAATTTGTTTCCTCAAACAGAAAATGGTCACATGATTTTCAGAATACCATAGTAGAATCTTTTCCCCAAAAGCATTTGTTCCCCCTTTCCTTTTAAGTATTATTCTCCTTTCTAGCTTATGAGAAATGAATTCCAAATGAATTACTAAGGAAATAAAGGAAACTTCTTACTTTTCTTAGTGTGAACATTATCTTATCTTCTATTCATTACCTTTATCCCATCAAGATCAATCCCAGGTCTGCTCTTGAATGGTCATTGCCTTAATTACTTTAGGGAGGAGTCCTTTCCTGAGTTGATTGGGAGAAGGGAGCCTGACCTTGTTTGTTTTAGAATTGATAATTAAAGAAAGGCTGATAGGGTTATCTAAAGGCTTTAGTCTACCATAGTATTTAAATATTTTCTTAATATTTCTAAAAAAAGGAGCCAAGCTTTAGTCCATTACCATACCATACCGCTAGAGAACAACAGAATTAGATCAGTCTAATCTACTGCTCTGTCATTGGAAGAAGCACCAATACGTAGAGAACAATAGGAATGGTTTTCATCTTCTACCTTATCATGTAAAAGCAGTTTCATATATGTCATCGGCCAAGATTCACAACCATCTTGTGGGATGTTACTATATCCATATTTTACAGAGGAGAAAAATTGAGTTCCTAGTGGTTAATGCTTTGCTGAAGCTCGTGCTGAAGTGTTCCACTCCAAATGTTCTGGATCATTTGTGCCTGACCTATGATAGCAGAGCCTTCTGAGCTCATATTGGTCTGATCCAGCCACAGTTGGACATGCCGTACCTTGACCCCAACAAAATGATGTCACTTTGGTCCTTTTCAAGAATTCTCTTCAAGACAACCAACCAAATGAAGTCTATGACTGGGTCTCCTGATTTCTTCTTGCATTCTCTCCACTCTTTCATACTCTGTCTCAAGAATAAGAGAGAGTGTTGCAGTCTCAACCTTTATCAACATCATCCACAGCCTCCAGTGAAGGGTCACCTCCCAAATAGCATCATTTTCAAATACACGAGATAATTATAAATATACAGGCAAATTTTGACTTTTAATTTGTAGGACCCTAAAAGTATATAGATTTAAAAGAAAAATCAACTTTTGTTCGAATTCTACCTTGTTCTTGGTGGGATATATCATTCCTTGCATTGCTCTTGAGGGCTTTCTAAGCTATGGAAATAATGCACAAACTGCTGAACTCAGGAGGTGGGAAGTCATGCTGATAGCAGGCTATAATGTAAAGGGGCATCCCGATTTCTTTACTTTTCTCTAGAGTTGATATATTCTGGCATTTCCTGGAATAACCTTAGCAGTTAAATGCTTTCTGCTGCAAGGTAGAGTGAGCAGCAAACTGGGCCAGGGAAGCTGTCACTTTTTCTGTGGTGGAATCTTTGTAATCGGAATATCCTGGGTAACCTAATTTTTATTCTCTTCTATGGGAATATTTCGCAGTTTGATTTGTAGAGGTGAGGAAGCTGAATACTCAAAGTCTGATTAGTTAGCTACACTAGTCATGCTGAGGTGCT
This sequence comes from Phascolarctos cinereus, assembly GCF_003287225.1. Lineage (NCBI taxonomy): Eukaryota > Metazoa > Chordata > Mammalia > Diprotodontia > Phascolarctidae > Phascolarctos > Phascolarctos cinereus. The sequence goes on along the minus strand of NW_027555736.1, from coordinate 111,263,389 downwards.
TGCATGTGGCCGGTGGAGTAGGAGGTAGTCAGAACACTTCAGAGCATTCTTTAGTTCTCTCTTCATTTTAAAGAAGAGGAAATCAAGGTCTAGGGAGGTGAAATACCTTGTATAGCTTCAGATACCTCAGATAGAGACCCTGACAAATCATTTGATCCTAACCACAGCTCTGTGAGGAAGGTGCTGCTATGATTTCCATTTTACAGTCGAAGCAACTAAGGCAAACAGGTTAAATGAGGTATTATTTGTAAGGCATTTAGCATAGTTTCTGGAACATACTGTACTATTCGGTCATTTTTTGGTCATGTCCAACTCTTCATGACCCCATTTCCTTCATTTTACAGATGAGGAAACAGGGTTAAGTGACTTGCCCAAGGTCACATGACTAATAAGGGTCTGAGCCTGGATTTGAACTCAGGAAGATGTCTTCCAGACTCCAGGCCCAACACTGGATGTCTTGGCACATAGTAGGCTCTATATTATATGCTTATTCCCTTTGGCCCTTTCCCTTGCCCAAAGGCACATAGTTTGTGATGGAGCTGGGATTGGAATATGGCTTATGATTCTAATTTAATATTCTTTTCATAATGCTACACTTGTGTCTCAGTACTTCAGTGGCTCCATGATGTTATTGGTGTGATATAAAAAGAGACAAAAGACAGTCCTTGCACTCAAGGAATTCATGGTCTACCAGGGAAGGTAACTTGCAAACAATGATGTCCAAACAGGATATCTATGGTAGAAATTGGAGATAATCCACAAGCAGAAGGAACCAGCATTAAGTGGGAGAGGAAAGGCTTCTTGCAGAAGGTCAAACTTTAGCTGAGACTTGAAGGAAGCCAGGGAGGTGGAGGGGAGGAGGAAGAGCATTCCAGGTATTGGGGGACAGCCAGTGAAAGTTCCGGAAACTGGAAGATAGACTAGTAGGCACTTAACAAATGTTTGTTGATTGATTAAAGCAAATGTGTTTAACAAGGAAATAAGCATATTTAAGCTTGCCACAGTCTTTATCCATTCTATTTTGAAACAGTTTTTCTGAATTCCTCTAGCTTGGAAATACAATTTACTTGGTTATTGAGATTTAAAAAGTAAAATTATCACAAGTCTTTAATGGTTGTAGTTCATTCATTCAGAAAATTGTGTGTACACAGAGCCTTGCACCAGCCATTAGGAGTGATACAAAGTTTAAGCAAGACATTCTCTGTATTCTCACGAAAGAACTAGTCTGGGGGTTCCTAACATTTTTTGTGCCATGGACCTTTTTGGTGGCCTGGTAAAACTGAAGGACTCCTTCTCAGAGTGATGTTTTTATTTTTATTTAGGCTTTTTTTTAAAGTTACTTTTAATTTTTATATTTTGTTTTTCCTCAATTACATATAAAAAAAATTTAACATTCATTTAAAAAATTTTTTTCAGTTTCAAATTCTCTCCTTCCCTCTCCACCTCCCTCCTTGAGAAGGCAAACAATTGAATACAGATTGTACATGGGCAGTTGTGCAAAACATATATCCATATTAGCCATGTTGCAAAAGAAAACACAGACCAAAACAACAACAACAATGAGAAAAATGAATGAAAAAAAAAGTAAGCCTCCATCTGTACTCAGACTCCATCAGTTCTTTCTCATGGAGGTAGATAACATTTTTCATCATAAATTCTTTGGAATTGTCTTAGAAGAATGTTTTTTAAATGTATAAAACAATTACTTAGAATTTCAAAGGAAACCAATTGTATTGAAGTACAGTTATTCAAACTATATATAAATTAGTTCATGAACCTCCAGTTAAGACTCTGATGCTGTCTAATAGAGCTTCACAGATTCACCAAATCTAGCAACAATTTCTTAAGCTCTAAGCACTGTGAGGGGTTAAGGATTGCACTGTGGAGTTCAAGGGACATCAAAGAAGACTTCATGGAGGTGTCATTTGAATTGGGCATTAATAATGAATAGGAATTGAATAGGCAAGGAGAGATGAGGCTGTTCCAGGAATAAGGCATAATATGAGTAAAGACACATGGGCACAAAGGCACAGACTATAGAAAGCTGTCCCCTTTGACTGGGCTGTAATAACATGAACAAAAGCTAGAAAGGTACAGTGGGTGGTATCAGATCATAGAAGGCCTTGAATGCCAGACAAAATGGCTTTTAGAGTAAAAATTACCAAATATCTCAAACTTATAGCATGCTTTGTTTCTGTTTTCACGAAGTACTTTTCTCATAAGAACTCTCTGATGACTGACTTCTTCTCTCCCTCTTTGCAACCCCCTTGCCAGGTGCTAGGTCTTCCTGCCCCAAACTACCTTGTGTGTACACACACACACACACTCTATAGGCTCATGTATATATGTTGCCTCTTCCATTAGAATTCAGACTTCTTGAGGGAAGGGAGTATTTCATTTTCTCTTAATATCTACAATGCTTAGTACATTGACTGCCACATAAGAGACATTTAGTAGATGCTTGCTAATTTTGCACTCAATGTCCTCTCTCCTGACCCTGAGCATTTTCACTGGCTATCTCCTATGTCTAGAATGCTCTCCATCTTCATTTCTGTGTCATAGCTTCTCTGGCTCCCTTGAAATCTCAGCTAACATCCTACCTTCTGCAAGAAGCCTTTCCTAGTCCTCCAGTAATCTTAATGCCTTCCTTCCAAGACTACCTGCAATCTAATCTTCATACATCTTGTTCGAATATAGTTGTTTGTATATTGTATTTCTCATTCGACCGTGAGCTCCTTGAGAGGGACTGTATTTTTGTTTTTTGCCTTTTTTTTTGTATTCCCAAGGTTTAGCACAGCACCTGGAAAATAGTAGGCATTTAATAAATGCTAGCTGACTGACAGTACTTACATACACCATTATCTCCATTTTATGAATTAGGAAGCTGAAATTCAGGTTAAGTAACTTCCTTATCGTCACAGAGCTATTAGGAGGCTGAGCCTGGACCCAGGTCTCTTGACTTCTGGTCTAGTTTCTTGTTCACTATTCTGTATTTCTTCTCACGTTAGGACATAGTGGATAGAATGCTAGACTTGGAGTCAGGAAAATAAGATTTCATATCCCACTTCTCGTACTAGCTCTGTGATTTTGGTCAGGCCTCTTAATCTCTCTTGGCCTCAGCTTCCTCATCTGTAAAATGAGATGGTTGGGCTAATTGGTCTCTAAGGTTCCTTCCAGCTTTAAATCTAATGAGCCTCTGATTATTTCTCATGTGTGACAATTGAAAATGAGAGACATAATTTCTGGATAATTAATAATCAATTTATTAATTATAGTTAGCAAATAATTAATAGATTGAGATCAATGGCTTTCTCTCATAAACCAAAGTCCCGCCTCCCCTAATATTGAATGCTTAAAAAACTTTTGGAAAAGGGGGTGTACATTAAGGTGGAAATCAATTGTGATTGGTTAATAATCAGTGAGTGGATAGACATATTAATGAGAAGGTGGCCCTTGCTGGAAGTGACCCAAGCATGAAACTCAGCTACCTCCAGCAATCTGGACAGAAGAATCCATCTCTACTGGGACTACTCTGGCTGGTTTTCCCCTTCATAAGCTGGGTCACTGTAAATTCTAATGGAAGGTTCCAAGGAGAGGGGATTATTTCCTAAGGGCAAGATCTCACCTAGATTGAAGGTCTTCTAGTTGGTGGGGTCCCACCGAAGATCAAGAAGTACCCAGAGCATTTAGGCAATCTTATCTATCAGCAATGTCCTTCAGAGACTGACTGAATAACCTATGAGGGGCTGGTTTCAGAATGAAGAAATAGGAAGGGAAAACCTTCATCTTAATTTAATAATTGGTTCTTATTATGAGTGAAATAATCATTTCTCTCACATATAAGTACAGCCATGCTGGTATGTTTTTCTTTAAGTCTTTCGAATATCTTCAGCAGAATTCCACAGCTATCCAAAAATGTAATCTAACCCAAACTGTGTACTGTTGAAATTATGATGAGCGGGCATTGTGGTATGATGGAAAGAACTCTGGATTGGAAGTCAGGAAGCCTGGACTTTAGTGGCTGTGCCACTAATTGGCCTAATGACTTTAGATGCATTTAACATCTCTGATGCTCAGTTTCCTCATCTGTAAAAAAATGAGTGTCTGACTAGATCTTCTCTAAGGTCCCTTTATAGCTCTACATTTAAGGATTCAATGAAACACTATGAAATGGTTATCATAATAAGATCAGGTTTGTTTTTATTTAAATAAAATTTTTAAATTATGTAAATAAGAATTATGGATTTCTCCTCTAAAAGTTTAAATCTAAAAAAAAACCCCTGCAGCCAAGAACAGAAAGCCAAAGTTATAAAAATCGATTTTATCTCATTTTATCTTTTCATTTTGCCTTAACTTAAAATCTGATCAAGAATGAATATAGTGGGGAAGCTAGGTGGTACAATGGATAGAGCACCCGACCTGGAGTCAGGAAGACCTGAGTTCAAATCCAGCTTCAGAAACTAACAAGTTGTGTGACTCTGGGCAAGTCACTTAACCCCAATTGCCTCAAAAAAAATTAATACATCTATCAATAAGTTTGGGAACCCTACCACAGAGGCTAAGTGGTGCAATAAATAGAGTGCTGAGCTGGAGTCAGACCTGAATTAAAATTCTGTCTCAGATACTTAATAGCTGTGTGACCCTGAGCAAGACACTCAACATTTTTCTGCCTCAGTTTCCTCATCTGTAAAACGGAGAAAGTAAGTAATTGTACCTCACTTCCGGGGTCGTAGTAAAGATCAAATAACACAATGTTTGCAAAATGTTTTGCAAACCTTGAAGCGCCATATAAATGCTAGCTCTTGTGTGTTTCCTACATAATTTTTTGATTCAAAGTTACAAATACACACAAACAGCATCTAATTATTCTTTTAGTGACAATTACTGTCAGTTTTTAAAATGTGCTCATTGAACAGCAATTGCTGTTTATTCACATATAAAAGACTTAGCCAAGGGAAAAGTATTTCTTACTGACTGCCTGAAGAAATACTTTGCCATCCTGAAACATCTGTTTTCTATTTAAATCCCTCAAGAAGGAATAGAAATATACTTGAAAAGTACTCCTTAATCCTTAATGATTAAGTTCTAAAGAAAGAAGGAGACAAAAATGGGCAAGAAGGTGGCTCCTATTGTGTGATTTGTAGAATCTTTAGTTCTTCCCATTTCAAACTATCCTTAGGCTGCCTCCTCCATAGTAAAGGTCTGATTCTCTTGAATTTTCTGTTTATACTGATTTGTATACTAGTGCGGACTTCACTGTTCTATTTCCAGCCCTGACGCTGACTCAACTGTCTGGCTTAGGACAAGCCTCTCTTCCAGAGCTGGTTTATCTTTTCTAAAATATGGGTGGCAGTGCTGACCTTTTAGGGTCCAGTGACAAGTAGGGTTTGCAATATTTGTCACTCCCTTCACGTGAAACATTCTGTAGCAATATCAAGAACAGTTCTACACATTACTTGAAACCCAAGAAGAAAAATAATAGCATATGGTTTTGGCCAGGGGTGGGGAACCTGTGGCCCTCTAGGGCCTCAAGTGAGGCCCTTTGCCCAAATCCATTAGTCAGAGAGCCGCACTTGAGAACCTAGAGGGCCACATGTGGCCTTGAGGCCACAGGTTCTCCAGCCATGGTTTTGGTTTTCCATTTGTTGAAAACTTGGAAGCATAGTCTTGTAGGACCAAATGGACTTCAGTCAGTCCACTTCTTTGACGTCTAGGCAAAACTGCTTCTAGAGATGTGCAGATATGATTATCATATGTTGACCCTTGGGAAAGGAGATACGGCATGTTTTATTGGAATGCTAAGAGTGCTTAAACCTTGAGACCGGACCAGTTCCTCTGGCTACTCAAAGCACTTTTGTTTTTTTCAGGAGGGTCATTTAATACTTCTTTAACTCCTTCCCACCCCCCACCCCCCCCACTCCCATGATTGGGATGCTTGTTTTGGATGTTGCTGCCTTATGTTCTCTCCTATTCTCCTACCAGGGCTATTCTGAGCTCTGTATGAAACTGCTGCCCACCCCGACCCCCCCCCCATTCTCTTTCTCCTATTTCCAGGTTACCCTCTCCCATTCTAGAACATCTATATCTCTGGTTTCTTTTTCTACTTATTTCCAGAGATAAATAAACAGATTTGAGAGGAATAAAACTCAGGGTGGGGGAGTGGGGTGGGGTGGGGTGGGGTGGGGGGGAGAGGAACAGAGCATTCCAGGAGAAGAAAAGGAGAGTTAAGAGGCTACACTTCCATAGCATCCAATGAGACATGTCCGTACATTGGCTCATGTTTTACTTAACTACACCTAACCTTAAACCTAAGTGGATGATTATATATCCAAGATTTCAAAATCTTTTGAAAAGTAATTCCATAGCCCTACCTAGAAGCTACATCTTTAGACAAAGTGATTAATTTATTGCTTTAAAAAAAGATACAAAAGAAACCAAATTTAAAGTGAAGGAAGATAAAGTTGACAATAAAGGAAAATGACAATGTTGGAGGGACTATGGGAAAACAAGCAAATTGATCTACTATTGGTGTAGCTATGAATTAATTAGTACAGCCATTCTGGAAAACAATTTGGAACTGTGCCCCCAAAGTTACTCAACTGTGCATGCTTTCTGGCCCAACAGTATTACTATTAGGCTACACCCCAAATGGACCAAAGAAAGAGGAAAAGGTCCTATCTGAAATTAAAAAAAATAGCATCTCTTCTAATGGCGGCAAAGAACTAGAAACTAAAGGGGTGCCTATCAATTGGGAATGGTAAACAGATTATAGGATAGGAATATAATGGAACATTGTAAGAAATGAAGAAAGATGGTTTCAGAGAAACCTGGGAAGACTTGTATGAACTGTTGCAAAGTGAAGTGATAAGAACCAAGACTACAGTTTAAACTGTGACATCATTATAATTTTAAAAAAACCAACCAGTTTTGAGATTTAAGAGCTGTGATCAATGCAAAGATCTTCCCATGATACCAGATGACAGGATGTTAAATGCGGTTGCCTAGTTTCTGGCAAAGAGAGCATGATTCTAATATGCAGAATGAAATATTTTTGGTTTTGGGGCTTTTGTTTTGTTTTGTTTTATTTCTGTGAGGCAGTGGGGTAAAGTGACTTGCCCAGGGTCACCCAGCTAGTAAGTATCAAGTGTCTGTGGCCAGATTTGAACTCAGGTTCTCTTGACTCCAGGACCAGTATTCTATCCACTGTGCCACCTAACTGCCCCCAATAATTTTTTTTTTGTGAGGCAATTGGGGTTAAATGACTTGCCCGGTCACACAGCTAGGAAGTATTATGTGTCTGAGGTCGGATTTGAACTCAGGTCCTCCTGACTCCAGGCCCCCAAAATGAGATGTTTTTAATGTGGCCACTGTGGGAATCTATTTTGCATGGCTATGCTTACTTATTATAAGGGTTTTTTTCCCTGAGAGGTAATGATGGGAGAGGGGGAGATGGGAGAAAAAAATGCTTGATAATTGAAAAATAGTTAATTAAAAAATAAAGTGAAGAAAGGAATCCTCTTCTTACTAATTCCTAGACTCACTTTCCTAGCTGATTCATGCCTCCATTGGGGAAATTGAACACCTTGTGAATAGGATCTACTTTGCATTACTGTCTCCTTTTGCCCTAACTTGCTGCTGGTTCCTATTGATGGCAAACTTCCCCTCTATATACCAGGTCCTCTTCCACTTCAGGTTGGACCTGTCTCAAGGACTACTTGCTCTCTGATTCCTAAAATCATGCTTCCTTTCAAGAGACATGGTAGCTATCAGCTTCTTTTGCTTTAAAATCTATCTTTTGAGGAAGAGGCTGGATGTCCTTTTCAGTATTTACTTGTAGAACTTGTTTATAGTCTTTCCTACCTGTTTTTCCTTTCAAAATACTGTTATCATCATGCTATGTGGTCTAAGGTGGACTTTATTCTTCTGTGTTAGCCAGGGGCTTAGGAAAAAAAAAAAGGAAAGAGCAAGAAGCAGGCCTGACAGACAGGGGCCTCAAGGAGTATGACACTTTAAATATTTTAATGCTCATTCATTATTTTGTCCTAGGAGGGGGAGGCAGAATTAATTTGCTGTTGTTTAATTGTTTTCAGTCATGTCTGACTCTTCATGATCCCTTTTCAGATTTTCTTGGCAGAGATACTGGAGTAGTTTACCATTTCCTTCTCTAGTTCATTTTACAGATGAGGAAACTGAGGCAAATAGGGTTAAGTGACATTCCTAGGGTCACACAGCCAGTAAGTGTCTGAGGTCATATTTGAACTCAGGTCTTTTCTATTCTATGTCTGCACTCTATCTACTGTACCACCAAGCTGCCCCAAGAATTAATTTACCTTCTGATAATTTTTGGAGTCTAACAAATAAGTCTTCTCAGGTCACCGAGTAGCTTTTAAGCTATTCCTTATGCTTGGACTTCGTAATAGAGTATGGAGTGATGAAATATTTTTGTTTACGGTGTTATGCTGTTAAAATAAAATAATTGGCAAAACAGGGTACATTGACTGTTAGCCTTGCTAATAGAGTCAGATGTCAGAAAACATGATGATAAAATCTACTGTGTAGGGGTTTATAGACATTTGGTATGTTCTGTCTGCCCTGCCTTCTGGGCCCTGTGATTTGCAATTGCTGAAAACCACAACTGAAGAGATTCTTCAGTCTGTAAATTCTTTGTATTTGCAGTTGTCACTTTGCCTTGGGATGCCTGTCCAGGTTTAAGATAATGCATTGCTTTAGGGGGACTGAAGGTAGAGGGGGAAGTGGGAAAGGGGAGTGAGTAGTTCTAAAAGTTCACATCAATCTAATAAATATTTTTTGTTTAAGGTATTGTATCAAGTGCTTTTGGGGTGGGCTGATAAAAAGGATGAGACCATATAGGCCTTGCCTTTGAAGCATTTATAATGTGCAGGTGTGGTAGGGTGGAAGTTTGGGAGTTGGGGAGGGATAAATAAGGCAGTTACACAAATAACTATTTTAGGCAGATTCAGATTATAAGTGAGATAAGGGAAATACAAAAGTTTTTGTGGTTCAGAGAAGGGAGATTATCAACATGTCATCAAAGAATTCAAGCTGGGGCAAAAGGGCCATCTAGTCTGACTCCTTTATTTTAAAGATTTGGAAACTGAGACCTGGAGAAGTGAGTTAAATAATCTGTCCAAGGTGAAGTAGGAAGTTAGGAAGAGTGAAAAGAAAGGGACATATTTGAGAGATTTCATGAGGGAAATTAAAAGATTTGGCAACTGATTGGATATGTGCACTGAAGATTCATGTTTATCATGGTAGATCCTCCACTTTCCAATTCCAGGCAAAAATATATTGATTATTAAGCATGAGCTATTATGGTAGTTGTAATGGCATATGTGAAAAAACATCAGATATAAGTTTGTGTTGGGGAAGTGAGCTGGTAGTGGATAGAATGCTGGGCCTGGAGTGAGTCTTAAGTGAATGTTGGAGTGAAGGGGAGAAGGCAGAAGGATCACAAAATAGTAGATTTAGAGCTAGTACCAAGTATGCTTTACTTAGTGATAAGGCATGTTAGAATGAATGTGTTCTATTTTTTACAGTAGTCATAATTATATATCACTTATATCTTTGAAATTCTTTTGGAGGTGTTGTTTAGTCAATTAGTCATGTCCAACTCTTTGTGACCCCATTTGGGGTATTTTTGGCAAAGATGCTGGAGTGGTTTGCTATTTCCTTCTCCAGCTCATTTTATAGGTGAGGAAACTGAAGCAAACAGGGTTAAGTGATTACCCAGGGTCACACAGCTAGTAAGTGTATAAGGTCAGATTTGAATTCAGGTCCTTCTGACTCCAGACCTGGCACTCTATCCCTGAGTCATCTAGCTGAAGTAACAAGCCTCAAATTCATAGGTAACAAGAATTTCCTGTGAATATGAGAAGAAACTTTGAAAGGGCAATTATTCAAAAGAAGATTTGATAATAGATAAGTGTAAATGTAGACTACATTACTACATTTGTAGTAATTCACAGGATCATTGATTTATACCAGTAACCATAGAGGTCATCTAGTGCAACCCCCTTGTTTTCCTTTATAGGGAACTTCAGATGAGGAAATTCTTTCTACTAATGCAAATCAGAATAACATATGGGAAAGGAATAAATATTTATATAGTACCTACTATGTGCCACACATACTGTGCTAAGTGTTTTTGTTTGTTTTCACAAATATTATCTCATCTGATCCTTATAACATACCTTCGAAAGAAGTGCTGTTATTAACCCCATTTTACAGTTGAGGAAACTGAGGCTCAGAGTTGTAAAGAGATTTGCTCAAGCTCCCACAGGTGAAGAGTGGTCGATCTAGAACTTGAACCCTGGTCCTCCATCCAATGTGCTTTCCACCCAAGCCAAAAAGTACTGTACTATTTTGAGTACTTTTTTTTCAGGAAGCTTTTTTTTTTTAAAGGCAATTGGGGTCAAATGACTTGCCCAGGGTCACACAGGTAGTAACTGTCAAGTGTTTGGTCTGAGGCCAGATTTGAATTCAGGTCCTCCTGACTTCAGGGCTGGTGCTTTATCCACTGTGCCACCTAGCTGCCCCAGGAAGCTCTTAACATACTTACCTGAAACAAGGATATGGAGCTTTGCTATTTGGAATAAATATAGTGAATGAGGAAAATTTATCAGTCAATTTCTTTAGCATTCGGAGATAATATTTGTAACTTCTTTGCTGGTAGCATGGCCAAGCATGGCAATTCTGATCTGAAGAAGGTGGTAGGAACAGGCCTGTTTACTGAAAATTAAATGAAGATTATTCATTTACCAGATATTTATTGGATACCTACTGTGTACTTAAGATTGTGTTGAATGTTTTGGAGTACTGTACACAGAGAAGGTGTAATTACAGTCAAATCCTCAGTTACATGGGGAACACATTCCTTGGAAATACTAATTTGAAGCTGTGTAACAGGAAGAATTAAATTTATGGACCTAATTGGATGTGGGTAGTCATGTTCCATTTAGAGTAGGGATTCTTTTTTTTTGGCTAGGCAATGGGGTTAAGTGACTTGCCCAGGGTCACACAGCTAGTAAGTGTTATGTGTCTGAGGTCAGATTTGAACTCAGGTCCCTTGAATCCAGGGCCAATGCTCTATCCATTGCGCCACCAAGCTGCCCCTAGAGAAGGGATTCTTAACCTATTTTGTGTCATGGATCCCTTTGGCAGTATAGTGGACCCCTTCTCAGAATCAATACACAGGATTGCAAGGAAACTAATTATATTGAAATACAGTTGTCAGAATATAAAAACAAGTCTGCACACTCCAGGTTAAGAACTCCTGATTTAGAGGAACCATTGCTTATGTGTCTAAGAGGTGAGGAAGTAGGAAGGTTGGATAGAGATAAAATAAGACTCAGGCAGACCTAGGCCCAACTTTCTCCCACTCTTATCAACAAGAGGGAAGTAAGTTCTCCTTTTAGAAAATGAGGCACAAGAAGGGAGGGGGCCCTCTCAGTCCTTCTTTATCCTGTCTTAGGGTGATTGTTTAAAATTTCCATAATTGGAAGGTTCCCTCTTTAAAACAAACAAAAACCTTTTCTTATACCTCCAGGGGTGGGGAACCTGCAGCCTCAAGGCTACATATGGCCCTCTAGTTCCTCAAGTGCGGTCCTTTGACTGAATTTGACTGAATGAATCAAGTTTGGATTCAGTGAAAGGGCTGTACTCAAGGACCTAGAGGGCCACATGTGTCCTGGAGACCCTAGGTTCTCCACTGCAGGCTTATACCAACAAGAAAATCTCTAACCATGATGTGTCAGGGAAAACGAAATGCCTTACTGTGAGATGATGAAAAGGAAGAAGCAATATCATGCCAAGATTCACCTGCAATTCCCTGCCATAGAAAATAAGAAATACTTGTAAGTCAGTTGTTTGACATATGTCATTATTCCATACAGACACATGCACATGCATGCACTTACATTCTCTTATCTGATCCTCATGGCAAACCTGTGGGGTAGGAACTATATAAGTGGTTTTCCCATTTTACAGATGAAAAAAACTAAGTAAGCCTCTTTGCCTGTGGTCACACAGCGAATGTCAGAGCTAGAATTGTGACTTGGGGCTCTTGTGACTCCAGGCTCAATTGTATATCAGATTCATATGTTGGAGTTAAATGACCAGAGCTGTAGGAAGGCAATGATATGACTAGGTACCAAACATATACAGGAAGGCAAATTCGCTTTATACCAATGGAACAGGGAAGGCTTGATGGAGACAATTAACTTGATCATCACTTTAAACAATAAGCAGGATTTGATTAAGTTGAAATGCAAACAAGTATAGCTCACTTTGAAACATTTATTTAAGTCCATGACAAAACTCCTTTTGCCTACATTTATTTAAAGATGACCTAGTTGTTGAGAATCAAATTAGTGTCAAATTGGCATTTATTAAGTCTATCCAAATATAGATTTACTTAGGGATACTTCTTAAAATTTTTATTTTCAGTAGAACTATTGCATTCTGTTCAGTATTTTCCAAATAATAATCTTTTCCGTGATATTCTGTCCTAGTTTAAACTGCTTACAAATAGATGGTTAATGTCCTTATTTTTGCCTACTAAAACAACACACCACATTACATGTTTGAGGTTTTGCTCTCATAATACTTCTGGTCAGCCCTACATAAATATTGGTCACTATGGTGCCTAGTATTTGTATCAAAATCTGCCAGCAAACCACATTCATGAGTGTACATCATTCTTCCTATTACTGCATATTCACATCCCGGGGGCATCATAATATAATGAAAAGAACACCAAGCTCTTTGTGACTTTTGGTCAATCAACTTAACCTTTATGCCAAGCTTCCCTTATCTGCAAAATGGTGATTTCATGATTTGGAGCCACTCTTTCGTGGGTCCATAGGCAAGTGCTCTTTGTAAAGCATTGACAATCTTTAGGGAAAGTGTGCTGTAATGAAAAGAGGGCTGATTTTACCCATCTGTAACTCTGGGCAAGTTAATTCAATTCTCTGGGCCTCAGCTTCCTCATCTGTAAAATAGGACAAGATAATCTCTAAAGTCCCTTCCAGCTCTCAGCTTTTGATGCTATACTCCCAAATTAAAAACCTGATCTACAAAATGAATATAAAAGCTTTAAACAGAGGGGTTTAGAATCAGATGACCGCATTTTAAAGCTGGAAGAAATCTTTAGGTAGAACTACAGTGAAATTCCAGATAACCATACAGTGCAAGAAATGGAGACCTGAGTTCCAGACCTGGTTGTACCACCTATTAGTTTAGTGACTACAAGCCTCAGGTTCCGTATCTGGAAAATGAGGATAATAATATTACACTACCTACCCCTCAAAGGTTCTTTTGAGAAAAGTGCTTCATAAACCTTAAAGCACCATATGAGTGTTAGGTAGGATGTGAGTTACTGTGCTACGCTAGAATGAAGGCTGATTCATTGGAGAAAAGGGGCTACAACTCAGTAGGAAATGGCATAAAGAGGCAATTTTAAAGGACAGACAGTTAATAATAGCTCAGTTACATTCCTAGTCTAAAGTTCACATTTACATTTTAAAAGTAGCTGATAGTTATGTCAATGTAAAAACAAAGGTATTATTTTTGTGTCAGTATTGAGGACTTGTGCAGACTATGGAGTTCCACCCATATGTGTGCAATACTATACTCTCCTTCTTTTGGTTTAGAGGCATGAGAATTGAGAGAATGATAGACTTACCCTTTGTCATGGTACTCCATAACAACTGTCCTAAATGAAATTGATAAAAGGTAAGATTAAAACTTTGAGTTAGTGTCAGTTATGCTAGCATGTTCTTGGATATTTGGAAGTAGATGGAAGTTTCATAATATGGTTGAACAGAGATATGCCATGTTAAACAAAAGTAACATCATTAAAGCATAAAGCACTATTCTTGGCAATCAGTGGAGAAGGACTTGGTTTCATTTCCAATCCCTTTCTATTCTGAGCCCAGAAGTAGTTGGCTAACCTTGCTGGGGAATGATAGTGACTATTCAATCTGGACCATCATCATGAGTGTTAATTCATTACCTCTCAGCTGTGGTTGGCCACATGTTAGTCCCCTCTAGATGCTTTCCCCAAACTGAATATTTTTCTAATAAAATCCTAACCAAAGCTGAATACACAGAGAGAATAACTTCTGAGTTTCTCACTCTCTAAGGTGATCTTTTGATAGAAGTGACCTTTTGCCTTGGTTCATATTTCCCAGGAAAGAGCCCTGAGAGAATATGGATTAACTACAGAGGTCAAGTCCACATGCCTCTGAACTCTTGCTCACGCTGTTCCTCCCATCTAAAATGTCCTCATCCTTTTTTCTTGGTCACAGTTATGTATTTTCTTTAAGGCCTACCTTAAGATAACTCATTTTTTGCAACCTTTCCAATTCAATGTAATTCAATTTATTTTTCTATTAAATTTCTACAATATGAGAAGCATTGCATTCAGTGCTGAGGGGACAAGAAAACAAAATGTCCACAGATCTCAGGAAGCTGAAGTTCTCCTGAGATAATATGCCATGAATACACACAAGTATCATATAACGTAGTGAATAAATGGAACAGTTTTTAAAGAAGGAGACAGTATTAGTGAGGGACATTAAAGAAGGCTTCAGGATCTTAAAAGGAAGGTAAGAATTGTAAGTGGGGCAGCTAGGTGGCACAGTGAATGGAGTGCAGGGCCTGAAGTCAGGAAGACTCATCTTCCTGAGTTCAAATCTGGCCTCAGAAACTTACTAGTCAGTTCCTCACGTGTAAAATGAGCTGGAGGAGGAAACGGCAAACCACAAATGCCAAGAAAACCACAAACGGGGTCACAAAGAGTCAGATACAAGTGAAAAATGACTGAACAACGACAAGGATTATAAGAAGTGGAGAAGAAATGCATTACAGGCATTGGGATGCATGGAGAAAGAATGTGGCATTCAGAAAACAATTTGTAATCTAGTTAGACTAGAATGGTAGAGTGAAGTGAAGCTGGATGGGTAGGTTGGAACCAGAGTGTGGAGAGCTGAATGCCAGGCTAACAAGTTTGTCTTCTTCTTAGACACAACAGGAAGTCATTGAAGGTTATTAAGCAGTCTGGTGGCATGGACAGACTGTCTTTTAGAAATATTGTTTTGGAAGCTATCTGAAGCTGCCATGATCCTCGAGCTCTCCTGATGCATCGAGTGATGACTGTCCCAGCAATTTCATCTACTGAATGAGTAAAAGTTTTGTGTAAGGTTATACCAATTCTTGGGAGCAGCCCAACGTCTCTCTTGGTAGCATGGAGACCATTGTGCCCAAAGTTCTCTCTTGACAACCATTCCCTGCCTATCTCTCTTTAGAAGTGTGTGATGTCTTTTGTGTGTGTGTGTGTGGTGTGTGTGTGTGTGTGTGTGTGTGTGTAAATTAGCACCACTAAAGGGGAACCAATCTGAATTAGCACTATTTCTTTTTGTTCCAAGGATTTTTCTGAAAATGAAGGAAACTGATCAAGTTTTCTCGCCATTTTAATGCCTGCATTTGGTTGCAAATGCTTCTCCAAATGAATAATTGTGTGATAAGTCAGCATCTGCACTAGGAAAGGAAAAATGAAGACATCCATGCACAAAATGAAATATCCAGATGAGATTTTTGAGGGGTATTCTGTACTACCAACCCTGAAGAGCTAGAGATTACAAATCTCCAAGTGAAGGGGTAGGTTGTATATAGTTCACCAAAGATGTCTTACCATCTTTCACCTTTTGTATAGGATGAGTCCCATCTATGACCTATTAGTTTCCTTAATTTCTCAGGGGTCCCAGGGCAGTGAGTGATTGGGGGTCAGCAAAATATTGTCTGTTACCTCTGCTTCCAGATCTAAGATTTGGGATCTTTGGCCATGGTAATGGGTTGAGGGGGCGAAGAAGGAAAAACAGAAGCCAGGAGAGTCTGACTCATCTCATGGCTAACTTTGGGTCTGTTTATATAAAGATAGGAACCTGTTCTTCATGGCCTTGTCTGGACTCTGAGAAATTCTCCCCTGCAAAAGTGATCATGAGCTCATATGAAAAACAAAGGTGCCGAAGTTTTTCATAGCCTGATTTTCTGATTTAACTCTTAGCTCTCCTGAGATGGGCTCTAGGCTTTAGGACTTTGGGTTAGTACTTTGCATACTAGGGTGACTTGCAGCTGTGAGATGTACCAGGAGGCAATTGTCCAGGGCTAGATTAGAGAGGGAGTCAGTGTGATCCCTACTTTTGGGAGTGTCAACTGCTGTCCCAGTTTGAGAAATGGGGTGGGTATTATCGTAACACCCTTCCTTTGTTAACCCTGTCTCATCCTCCCTGCTCCCTTAATGTTTCCAGGTAACTTTTGAGAGAGCAGTTAGAGTAGAGACCCTGGAGTGGGAAGCTTGATTGAAAGGAATGGAGAAATGAGTGTGGTGATGGGAACTTGACTGTGCTAAGAGGGGGATAAATTTTTCTAGGAGCTCATCAGGAAAAGAAAGGCAGATTTAGGATAGCTTGAGAGCAGTGTGAATTGAAAGCTTTTTAAGGATGAGGGAGTTCTGACTGTGTTAATGAGCAACAAGCAAACTGCTAATTGGAAGAGATTAAAGATGGGGGAGGAACGGATACTTGATGGGGCAAGCTCCTGGACAAACTTTTAAGAAATTACTTTGTGCCAACAAATTTATGCTAGGTATTAAGGGATATACAAAGTTTAATTCAACCATACTCCCTACCACCCAAATTAAGCCCAGCCCCAAGTGGTGTTTGCTTTATTTTAAATTTCTACAAAACTTAAGATGCCTATGCCAGTGTGCTATATAATCATAAATCTGGAGCTTCAGAGATACCTTGTCTAATACCTTCATTTTATAGTTGAGGAAACTGAAACTTAAGTTGGAACATACCAAGGTAGCAAAACCAGAATTTGAACCTGATCCCTTAAAAGGACTCCCAAATCTTGACTTTTTCCTGTATAATAAAGGATAATATTTCCTTTTATCCAGAGAGGGTAGAACGTGGGAGCAGTGGTTTTGGGACTGTTAGGCAGGATGTTGACTTCAGTGAAGAAACAAGTTCTTTTTATTTCACTGTGCTGTAATATTTGAGCCATAAAGCTATGGTGGTAAAGGAGAGATGCTGGCCTGTGAATGGAATTCTGTTTTCCCAGAGTGTGCTCAGTTATAGGGTACCTTTCCTTAGGATCAGGGCTCTAAGAAGTCTACAAGGCAGTTAAACTTTTCTTCCTAAAGCACACATCTAAGCGTATCACACATCCTTTTCCTCCCTATTACCTCTAGGATTGAATATAACATTCAGTTTGGCTTTTTAAAAGCCCTTCACAGCCTGACTCCTTCCAATCTTTCTTTTTTACATGTTGCCCCCTGTCAGTGATACTGGCCTCCTGGCTGTCCCACGTACTTGCCATTCCATCTGCTGACCAATATGATACAGCATTTTAATATGGCAGCCAAAACAGCTTGTATGGGCTTCACTAAGAAAAGCATAGCTTCTGGAAATAGGGAGGTGATAGTCCTAGTGTATTCTGCCCTCGTTGGACCTTTCTTGGAGTAACTGCTGTGCTCAATTCTGGGCATTTATAAGGGACATTGACAAGTTGAAGTGTTAAGGGGAAGGCAATATTGTTGTTAGTCCTTCGTTCCCGAAGAAGACCAACGATATCATGGGGATGATGTCTTAACTTGCTCATGAATTGGATTTCAGTGTAACATAGCTGCACAAAGTCGTCAGTCTTACTCTCTCTTCCAGAGTCATCAAAGTCCAGTGGTGAGACAAAAGTCAAGATTAGTGGCCCAGGATGCAGTAGATGACCTTGTCTTTCCCAGGCTTCAGTTTCTCTGAGGCATACTCATTCAATGACTAGATAAGAATTGAGACACAAGATGGCCAAATTTACCATCAGCTAAGATAGAGAACTTGGTACCTGTTATGTACAAGGATGGATTGAAAGAACTAGACTTGTTTAGCCTGGAGAAGAGAAGATTCAGGGAGGACATGAGAACTGTCTCTAAGGTTTCGAAGGGCATGCAAGTGGAAGAGGGGTTAGATTTTTCTGCTTGGCCCCCAGAGGGCACACCTAGGAGCATTAATGGGAAGTTGAAAAGAAGCTAATTTAGGCTTGATGTTGGGAAAGGCTTTCTAATAATTAGAACAGTGTTGTTGGTTTTTGTTTTTGTTTTTAGGCAATTGGGGTTAAGTGACTTGCCCAGGGTCACACAGCTAGTAAGTGTCAAATGTTATTCTGAGGCTGGATTTGAACTCAGGTGCTCCTGACTTCAAGGCCGGTGCTCTATCCACTGCGCCACCTAGTTCCCCCTAATTAGAACAGTTTAAAAGTGGAATAGGCTTCCTAGATAACTGGAGTTCCCTTCCTTAGTCATAGTCACAGTCAGGGAATATTAAAGCACCTACTATGTATCAGGCTTTGTGCTAAACATTGAGGATACAAATAAGAAAAAGATAGTCCTTGCCCTCAAGGAGCTTACAGTCTAATGGGAGAAAACTATACACAAAAGGAAACTAAAAAGCCCTCCCCACTCCACCAGGGTACTTGGCCAGGGACTTGATGATCATGGAATCTAAACCAAGCAGAATAGCTATTGGAAAATGGAGTTAGGTGAAAAATTTGAGCCTATATAAAGGGAAGTGTTCATTGTCCTGCCCTCTAATTAAAAGGGAGAGGCAAGGGAGGGTGCTGAAGAGGTGTTGAGTGTGAAAGCTGAATCTATGATGATGAGATTTCAGTTGATGAATTTTTCCCGGGGGGGGGGGGGGGGATGATGTTCATAGAAACCTAGTAGAGCAGCTGATGAGAAATGAAGGCCTTAGCTAGATTACCATTTATTGGATGGGATTCCTTTTGTGTATGGGTTGTACTAGATGGCCACTGAAGTCCCTTCCAACTCTCCACCTCTGTGATTCTTTTCTGTATTGGTCATAATTAACCCTAGCTGGGACCACCTTGGCCAAACCAGAATATCCAAGATGTCTCCTTGGTTCTGCATTCACTGTCTCACACTAGATCATCTTAAAATTGTACTTCAGTTTTTCGTGCTTATTTGCATTAGCTGTTCATAATCTTGAGGAGGAAATACAGAGCAATATCTTAGTTTGTAGATGCTACCAAGTTCTTCTGGGTGTTGAGTCTGACTAGGATAGACTACAAAAGAAAATATGAATCTGCAAGTGGGTGGAAAAGTGGCAGAATTTTAATGTGGGCAAGTGAAAGATAATGCATTAAAGGATTTAAAAAAAAGCCCTAAGTTATACATAGAAAATAGACTTTCAACTATCAATCATGACCCAGGAAAGGCACCTGTGAATCAATGTAGATTATTCTCTCAGGATAGTGTCTCAATGTGCTTCTGTAGCCAATTAGATGCTGGGTAACATCAAGAAGAACCAGAAAATACCATCTCACCCTGATGTAAAACTGTAACACTGTCATGCCTGGAGTACTGTGCTCAATTCTATGTCTCAATGGAGATATACGGAAGCTAGAGTTGTCCAGAAAAGGGCAAATAGAGCCATAGGCAGAAGATGAGGGGAGGCTGAGTGAGGGGAGTGGTACCAATTGAGGAAAAAATAGCTAAAGGGAAGCTTGTCATTAGCAAGGAAGAATTATTTATATGGCTTTATGTAGAAAACTGTCTTTAATTTTCCCCTTTTATGTGGAGAAAAAATTAAAAACTTAATTCTCTTAGGAGGCAATTTTCAATTTTTAAAAAAATTTGAGATGTTATCTCCAATATTATCTTTTTTACTAGGAGAACCTTGGTAAAATAGAGGGGGAGAATTGGCATGGTTTTGTGCACGTAATAGGCACTTGGTAAATATTTGACATGAATTCATGACCTCCATTTACTGAAACATCTGCTGAAAAAGAAGGTATTCTTGTTGCTTAGACTATCTATAGTTATGAAACAGCCCTTTGGTGACACATGCCTCTAGAAAGGAGATGAATTCAAATGACATGGTGAGAATTTGGAGCATGAGGGAACGGGAGCAGGGCAAATAGCACAGTATTTGTGAAATGAAAAACTCATACAGCCATGTGTATTGCATCCAGTCCTGATTAAGGCATCTTCCCTACGTTTCATGTATATTGTTCCTGTCACTGAGGATTGGTTGGGAAAAATGCTAAAGGGGTTTATTTCTCATGCCCTCTGCTCTATTTACTGCCACCAGATAAATTGATGTTTCCTCTTTCCTAGTTCAGCCTTCGCAGGATTTAGGCTTGTGTCTTAGAACTGGAAAATAGACAATCCTGAGGGAAATGCACATCTGTGTGGGTATATGTGAAATATAAGTAAATATTTACCATAACAAAGTAATTAGCTTCATCCATCACAGATAAATGTTGCTGAAATATATGGCAAAAGAATAAGAAAACAAAATAAAAAACAAGATGAACTACATTTTCTTTTAACTTTTATAACTTCATCCATAAATTTTCTCTAACAGCATATTTCCAACTGTTAATTAAAGTTTCATTGAGAGGTTTCTATTCATATTGCTTTATTTTTCCTAGTAAGTGGAGAACCACAAGGTCTTAAAATGTTTCTGGCTTATTTCTGCCTTAGTGTTCACAGCAACCAGTTTCCTCAGTCTGAAAACCCTGAAGCAGTCTTCTTCTTGACTCAAACCTATCCTCTGATTTTTTTTTTCTGAAGCAGCCTCTTTCTTTTTTGATTTTTTTTTTCCTGGAGAATGCCTCCCTTCCAATTTCCTGCTCACAGCCAATCTCCCTATGAACTTTGGAGTTGGAACCAGCTTCTTCTGAGCTGTCTTATATTTTAGTTCTGTAATGATGTCATCCTGCTTAAGTTTCAGAGGCTAGATGAATGACTTATTTTTATACACAACTAACATGGGCTGTATGTGTTTTGAACATAACATTTTGCACATGCAAGTTAAATAGACTTTTCCCATACTATGAAACAAAACAAAATTGTAATTTAATCCTTTTTTAACTAAACTAAGCAAAGGTATTAATTCACATTTGGCAAGACAATTGGGGTAAGTGGCTAGTGTCGAGTGTCTGAGGCAGAATTTGAACTCAGGTCCTTCTGACTCCAGGGCTAGTGCTCTATCTACTGTGCCACCTAGCTGTCCCTTCACTATAATACAATTTGAAGGGTCTGTATTTACAGAATCAATTGTGATGTTTTTATTCATAAACTGCTGGATATCTTTTGGGTTTGGACTTTTATTCAATGGATCACTACAAATCAACATGCATGTATTGAGAATATGTATGTCATGCCAAAATAATCCCATTTCCTTTCTTGATAAGATTACTAGATTAGCAAGGTAAATACAATAGAAATAATATACCTGGGTTTCAACAAGTCATTTGACAGTTAGTCCTTCAAAGTGTCTTTTAGGATGAGATGGAAAGGCCTGGGCTGTGTAATAATAACATGCTTGCTTAGATTTGGAACTCATGTCTAGACCCAGAGAGAGACAACAATGAAGTGAAGTTGTAGTGGAAGGTTTTTGTGAAAAAGCTGCAGGGCTTTGTTCTTTTGTTCTGTTATATTCAATACTTTGTCAAGGGAAAGTGAAGAAGGCCTCTAGCACATTTGATAGACCCCTCCCTCCCAAAACCTATGAGAAGATGTGAAAGAGGATTATACAAAATGGACAGACAATTGCAACCAATATTATTAGAGACAACTTCTGGTTATTCTCTAAATTCCACATAATCTCCTTTAGCTTCTTCATTCAACTTCATTCAACAATTCCTTGATGACATCATTTGTTCTTGTCCTTCTTAGTAGTTCCTTGTTGGTTATATGTTACAATCTGTTTACACCCACCATGTACTGCCCTCTCTGTGACATTTATCTCCAGTTTCTTTTTGAGGCCATGATGTTCCATATTGTGCTGCCATTTAGCAACAGCAGTAACTGGGTCATAGAACAGATATATGTCTTTGTGTTTGTGATGTTATCCAAGGATACCTGAAAGATTTTGACGTGTATGGACATACCTTCCTGTAAAAGCACTTTGAAGGTGTTGGTATAGTCTGCCAAATCAATGCTTTTTCAACAAATGTAAACACAGTGGCATCTTCTATTCGTTATGTCTCAGTTAACTGTGACATGGTTAAATTTATTGCTGATTATGCTTGTGAAAACCCCTTTGTCCCTGCTGATGTTGTCAGCGAGATGCCCTCAACTTATGTATAGATGACTTTCATTAAACTTTTGTATCTATGGAAGAATAGGTTGGCAGTTTTTTTGAGTTCTCTTGATTATCTTTTTTCATTAATAAGGTCTGAAATTTTTCCCACGTCTTTGTGGATCTGGAATCTTCCCTTCCATCAGTCCATGCCTTGTTTATTGGTACCCCAGTGCCCTCACAACTGTATTACCTCCAGCACACATCTCTTCTATGTGTTTGGTCCATTCTGGCTGCTTTTCCTGTCTGTGCTTTAGTTTCTTTTCTACTTCCTTTAAATCACTGTGAATCACTGTGATGTTAGGGTCCAAGGGTAGTGGTTCACTATACTTGAAGGGGAAAGCTGTTTGTTGAAATGGTTTTGGCAAATATTCTCTTTCATTCCATTTTCTTCTATGTCAACAAAGTACAGGATTTTTGTTATTGTTGTTCAGTCATGCCTGACTCTGTGACCCCATTTGGGTTTTCTTGGCAAAGATGCTGAAGTGGTTTCCCATTTTCTTCTCCATATCATTTTCCAGATGAGGAAACTAAGGCAAACACGGTTACGTGGCTTGCCCAGGGTCACACAGCTAGTGTCTGAGGCCAGATACAAGAAATACAAGATAACAGCAAAAAGGAAAAGAATCTGACCTCAATGGTTTCTCATTTGGAAAATCTATCAGCATTTACTAAGTGCTTATTATGTTCCCTGTGCTGAGCTACGCACTGGAGATACAAAACAAAAAATGAAATATTGTAATCCCTGCCCTCAAGGAATTATATTCTCTCCTAGGAGACAACATATACACAAATAAGCATTTACTGAGTGAGCAGAAAGGCATTTCAGTAGGAGGCATTGGAAGTCTAGGGAGGGGCAGCTAGGTGGAGCAGTGCACAGAGCCCTGGAGTCAGGAGGACCTGAGTTCAGATCCAGCCTCAGACACTTGACACTTACTAGGTGTGTGACCATGAGCAAGTCACTTAACCCCAATTGCCTCACCAAAAAAAAAAAGCTGAAGGAAACAGGACAGACCTCATGCAGAAGGTTAGCTTTGAGCTGAACTTTAAAGGAAAATAAGGATAGTTAGATTTCAACTGTCACCAAAATCTAAGTTCTTAGGTATATTTCAGCTCTAAATAACTTCCTCATTTTCCACAGCTTTTTTAGAAAGCTTTTAAACTGTCAAGTTGTAAGGAGTTTCCCCCTTCTTTACCTGTGGATAGACATGTGGATTTCTCCTAAATTAAAATTTTATATAATGGTCTTTACTTTTTTTTTTTTTTAGTGAATCAGTGATATCATCAGCATGGATACTCCCTCTGCCGGTCTGTGATATTATATTTAGAAATGAGATAGTTCATTCATAAATCTAGCTGTTAAGATGGAAATTAGCCTTTTAAAATTTCTTTAATACCTTGAAGGATCTGGCATTTCTTTAGGATGTATATTTCATCCACCAACGTGTGTCCTACCCCTGTATAATGTCACATTATGTGCAATTCTTATCCATCACCTTCCATAGAAGATCCGCCTAATTCACTCAACAGCTTCCCTGTGAGTCTTTTAATACGTCAAAAAGAGAGAAGCAGAGTAGCAGTCAAGCTGCCCATCTGCTATTTCTCATTCGTGTTCCACAAACAGACTTTCGTGGCCATACGTATCCTCAGTTATATTTTCCACTATGTTCTTTCTCTGTGCAAATCACTGTTAGTAGCATAAGCCTACCACATGCATTTCATTGCCCCTTGGGTCACTTATAATCTTGATTTTCCTGAGATAATCATGTTCCGTGATTCATAGTCATGTAGCCTCACTGAAGAGTATTAGTGTTAAAGAAATGGATTTTGTATCAGCGAGCATCTGAGGATTGTCAAAAACATCACCCAGTTTCCTCAATACAACCTAGCTTGATCCCCTAATTGATTTTAGTCCTAGCTCATTGTTCATCAATAGCACTTGCTCAAGATAAAACATATTTGTGGACTCATTCACTGGGCTGCTCATCTAGTTGCAAGTCATAGTGTGGGCCTACATTGTTTTTCTGCTTTGCCTTATTCGGTGTGGAAGGTTAGATTATTCCCGTTCTTATTGCTGTTTCTTTTACCAAGGAGGCTTTGTAGCAATGAGGCTTAGTGTAATTTAATTTGTTTCCTATTTGTTCTGACTATTTCAGTTCCAAATGATAAAATAGGAAGTAGTAATATTATAATGTGGATAGTATCTTTGACTAGAAAGCTATAAAAATAAATACTGTGTGTGTGTGTGTGTGTGTGTGTGTGTGTAAAGGATAATAGAAAAACACACTGACCCCCAGGAGTCAGGAGGTCTGGGATCTGGTAGCAGTAGTTCCATTAATGTGTCATACAACTTTGGGCTGGTTGCTTTAACACTGTGGATCTCAGCTTCTTCTTTCAGAAAATGAAGGTGCTTGATGATGACCTTCAAGGCCCTTTCTAGTTCCAAATTCAATTACTCTATACCTCAGTTAGGAAACAGAGAAATATTTGTTTAAATAACCTCAAAGGTCCCTTCTAGCTCATGATCTATGCTCCTGTAATCCTATAATGGTTCTTTAGTGAAAATAACATTTTCACTAAGAAAATAATTTTAGTGTTTAATGGTGTTTGTATCACTAAAACATAATAGCAGCTCTGACACTCCAGGGCCTCTAACCCTGATGCCTTCCTCTATCAATAACCAGAGAAAACTAGCAGGTGCTATTTCTTAATATAACCATAGATTTTACCATGAATGTTGGTGCACTGATAATTTTTAGCCTGCTGGATATTCTGTTTGAAGTCTATACAGCAGTGCCTCCATCAAAGGGGATGAGTTGTAATGATATATTCTGTTAAGAAACTTTTATCAGTTAGGAATTATGTATTTATTCAAAATATGTATAGAGTTTTAAAATTTATGGCAATGTATTAGGGATAGGGATTGTGATTTCATCAGGTTAGGATATGCTTAGGGGAGGCTACTCACATCACCAATGTAGTTGTGTACTTTTCTCTAGAACTTATGATGTTAGGGGGTTGCCTGTAGCAAGAAGAGGCTAGCTGACTTGCCCACAAACACAATAATTTTTTTAAAAAATTTTCTGGGTATAGAGCCCTGCTTTGAGTCAGAAAGTTCACCTGAGTTCAGATTTGCTGCACATAATTACTAGACCTGTGACCCTGGTCAAGCTACTTGACTTCCCTCTACCTCATCTGAAAAATGAAGGGTTGGACTTGCTGGCCTCCAAGGACCCTTCCAGGCCTGATTCTATGATTCTGTGACATGGCGTCTGATTTTAGGTTGTTTGTAGTCTAGTACAGGGGTGGGGAACCTGCACTCTAGTAGGACCATGTGTTTAAATCCTAATAAATCTGGAAATAATCTTATCCCACCTCCTTATTTTACTTAGAAGGAAACTAAAGCCCATGGGGGGAAGTGACTTTAGTTTACTTTGACAAATATCAATTCAGTACCTACTATATATAATATGCTGGGAATACAAAGACAAAAGTGAAATTGTCTCTGCCCTCATGGTATTTCCATTTTACTGGACTTGCATAGGTTATGGAAGTACTAAATTGCAAAGTTGAGAAGGGGGTGCTTTAGTGGGAGTTGAATAATCCGTCTTGATAATTGGCTCTGAAAGATCAGGGAGCCTTAAAATAAGATTTAAAGACTACGGTTAGGTTATATATGACATTGTTTTCCATATAAGTGCCTTGTGCAATGGGCAGTGCAACCATTATTAGCCTCTTAAGGTAAGGCCACAGAAGTATATGACTTTCCTGTGATCAGACAACTAGTGAATGTCAGATCCACAAATCTGGATCTCCCATTAAGCCAGAGCTCTTTCTGCCATGCATTCTGTGATCAAAAAGGGGAGACTTTGTATAAAACACAATTAATTGCTAACCAAAGTAACATCAAATATACAAAAGTAAATAATGAATCCTAGAAGCCTAGAGAGACTTTGGAGTTCTTACAGCCCAGCCCCTGCTTGAGTCATGAAGCCCATCTGAAATAGCCCCAACAAGTAGTTATCCAACTTCTGCTTGAAGGACCTCTGTTGATAGGCAACCTCTGATTCCCAAGGAAGCATTTGATCTTAGGACAACTCATTGTTAAGAAGTTTTCCTTATGTTGAGCCAAAATCTATCTCCCTATATGATTTGCTTTGTGCTACCCTACAGTTTGATGCAGGTGAGGACCTCAGTTCTGTGTCTTACTAGCTACGTAAACTTGGGTAGAGCACTGTAATCCCTCTGAGCCTTGATTTCCTCATCTGTAAAATGAAAATACATGCTCTGTCTATCTCAGAGGGATGATATAAGGGTCAAATGAGATGATGTCAGTTCAAGTACTTGGAAATATAAGACGTGCTAAAGTGATCATTGTTAAGAATACTGGTAAATTATTAACACATTCCAGAAAACAAGGTTTATATTTATAATCTGATTATTGGATCAGTGTCTTATACAAGTCCTATCAGATTGTAGCTTTGCACAAAATAGGCATTCAATAAATATTTGAAGCAATGAAAAAAGCCTAGCCCAAATGTTAACTCAAGAATCAGCACTCTAGTTTACAAAACAGCTTTAAATACTAACAGTTTTTATATTTGAAGCCCACAGGCTGACTTGTATTAAATTCAGTGACTACGCTTTAATTAGGAAACAGAGAAATACTTGTTTAGATGACCTTTGGTCTCTTCCAACTCTTGATCTATGTTCCTATAATCCTATGATTGGTTCTTTAGTGAAATTACCAACTTTTTATAGAAATTAATTTCAATATTTAATAGTGTTTGTATCACTGTATCAAAGCAGTCATAATACTTTGGGCTTCTAACCCATAACTAAAGGAAACTATCAGATGCTATTTTTCAGGATAATCATAAATTTCAACATGAATGTCATGCACCAAGTCCAATAGAATATTATATTACAATGTAAAAATCTTCAAAAATGCAAAAATTTTCAATATTTTAAGGGACAAGGTAGTACTATGGTACTTTTATATTGGCATTAATTAAGTAGGATTCCCATCTTTCAAATTAACATGTTTAAAATATTAATCTGCTCATAGGAAGATTTCTGAAACCAAATTTTAAAGGGAAATTTTTAAGAGCAGCTTTCCCAGGATAGGCAACTGAAAGTAGGAGGCCATTCATACTGCAGATTTATCATTCTAATTGTCTTGGGGATTGTTATGACAGTGTATGTTCTCTCCACTAGTGACTACTTTGGTTTTTATTGAGCTTTATTGGGTCCCTAGCTGCTTTCAGAAGTTAATGGTGTTTGGTTACAGGGCCGATTTGATATATTTTGACTCTTGGGAAGTCTAGGTGGGGAGCTGGGAATGAGGTAGGAAGTAGAAGCTGAAAATAGACCTTATTTTGAATTGCTTTGCTAATCAGAATACTGCTTGCTTAAGATCACTAAGGAAATAGGAATAGGAAACTTGAGTGGGACCTGAAGAAGGGAGAGGATTTTGGAATAGGAAGGTAGGACTGGGTGTATGTACGGTAGAGGCTTTGAACATTCAAAGAACAGCATGAGTAAAGCTATCAGGCTTAGTTTGGATTCTCCAGATTTAAGACAGTCATCCCAGAGAAGGCTAGTCCAGCGAAGCCCAGTTTCTTTCTGTCTAACCGAATACTTCTCCTCTACTTTGAAGGAAGAAAAGAGGAAGGGATCAAAGAGATATTCTAATGTATTCTTTGACTTCTTCATTCTTCCTCAATTAACCGTCTGGCAGAATCTCATTATTTCTGGATCTTTTAAGAAATACTGTACTTGAATTGACAACAGAGAACCATAATGAAATATAAATTAACTGGAATGAAAACTGACTTGTCAGCTTGAGTATAATAACTGTGTAATAATGTTACAGTGAACACATTCATACTAACTAGTTCTTAATTTTAAAACATTGCACTTAAGATTGTTACTTCCTACATTCTAGGGTGGACCATGGTACTAGACCTTCTCCAATGTATATTTCCATGATTCAGTAGAACTTGACCCATCCTTGGGGAATTAAGAGGCAAAGTCTGAAGAGACATATGCCTCTCCCCAAGCCTTGCCTCAGTATTAATTTCTTTATGGGACTACAGTTTATGAAGTAGTTCCTAGGATAAAATGAGGAGTTTGGACCAGGTCAATGCTACAATCTTTTCTATTTCTAAATCTGTGACTGCAAGTACATAGCAAGAATTTAATAAATTCTTGTTAAATGGCTATCAATCAAGGATTTAATGAACATTTATTACTTTGTGTCTAGCACTTGGTTAGGCCAGATGAAGAATGCATGAGAAATAAAAGGCAGCCATTTTTATCCTTAAGTCCGTTATGATGGATAGTCAAGACATGAAATAAAGAAAATGTAAGTGTGGCATAGTATAGATTATTAGTGTAATAGAAGTTCAGAAAATGGTAGGGCTTGCCCTGAACCTTGAAGAAATGGGTAGGAATTGACTAGGTAGAAAAGAAGAAAAGAAGGGTATACTTTCCTGGGAGAAGTAAAGCATGAGCACAGGCAGAAAGGAAAGAATATATCATAGCAAGTTTGGATAATGAGGAAATTGGCCTGAGTAAAACGGTGTATTCATGTTGAAGAGTAGTAGCAAATAAACGTGGACAGGTGGGATGGGACCAACTCATCAAGGAGCTTCAGAAATTAAACAAAGGTGTTTGAGTTGGATGCAGGCAACCAAGGGGAAGAAAATGTAGTTCCATTTGTAGGAGAGCCCATATAAAGGAAGGAGTGTGGTAGAAAGATATCAGTTTGGTAGTGGTATGTGAGATATCTCTGAGAGGCTATTAAACAAGTGGTAAGTTGGGTATAAAATGATGGAGTCCTGGATGGACTAGCTGGTGGGGTGGCAGTAGGAATGAAGAGGGATGGACAGAATAGATACCAGAGAACTTTGGAAGCAAAAAATAGTTGCACTATGTACCCCACTGGTTATAGAGATGAAGAAGGATGAGTCAAAGATGATGTGTCTGAGAGAATGGTGGTTCCTCTGACAAATAGAAATGGGAAAGGTTGTGAAGGGGAGGAGGGAAAAGGGAATGACATAACCCACAACTATTCATTGAAGAAAACAGAACATTATGTCATAGGATAAGGGGATTTAGAGCTGGAAAGAAATAATCTAGTTCAACTCTCTATTATGCAGTAAGGAAACTGAGGCCCACTGGAGCTAAATGACTAGTCCAAGGCCATGCCCCCATACCAGAGCTTTTTCCTGTGGGCCTGCTTTTCTGCATTGGCAGGTGGTTTGAGTGGGGCTTTGGGGACATGAGTTGTACAGGATATGAGATGGATTTGTTGATAACTCCAACCTGCAGGCTAAGAGGAAGCACATGGATTTCATCTCCTTCTGACTCCTATCCTTACCCAAGCCTTTAAAGCTCAAGGTTGTTTAAAAAAACAACATATAAAATTGCTTAAGATTATCAATTAACTACCCTAGCTCCCAGCAATTTTACAACCTGCTTAAAACACACACACACACACACACACACACACACACACACACAGAGCCAATAGCAGCTAGCAACCAACAAACTTCTTTGAATGATTTATTGATATTTTTTTTTAACATTGTTTTGGCTTTGTTCCTGGGAGACTCATTAATTCCAGTATTACTGAAGGCAAGCTTCTTTTAATCTTGTTGTTATGCCAAGCTTTGAAAAAGCAGAGAATGTGTCATCTTCTACAAACTCAAGTGTTTATTTCTCCTATCCCTCTCTATTCCAGAGAACAACCTATCTTCACCACCAGAGCACATGTCTTCCAAATAGACCCCAGCACTAAGAAGAACTGGATGCCTGCAAGCAAGCAGGCAGTCACCGTTTCCTACTTCTATGACAGCACAAGAAACAGCTATCGGATTATCAGTGTGGATGGAGCGAAGGTAGGAGGGTGCAGTAGCATGTTCGTGACCTGCCTACCTGTTGATGAAGGCTGATTTACCAGGGCTCCTTCACTCAGAGGAAGGTGGGAGATCAGGGTTACATACCGGTAGAGACCAACAGAGTGGCTGATGAATATTCACAAGTACAGTCCCTGACTGCAAAGGGATTTTTACTTACCCTGTATTGAGTCTTATTTGACCTACTCCAGATTGGCTACTCAAAGGTACCTAGCAAAAGACCCCAGACCTTTTTGTCTGCTTTAGTGCAATGAAGGACTGTATAGCTGCTCATATCTGCTGGCCATTCACAATTTGTCTATTACTTGGAAAGATAAGGTTGCCTGCATTGCAGTTAACTGTGTGACTGAGTTAATATAATGAGTGTGATCCCTGAGCCAAGCCAAAGTCAAGATCCAGAATGGCAGATCCAGAATTTTTGGGTTTAAGTGAGTATGTCCACTAAATGGATTAGTATACTCTCAAAATGTGTTGTAATTAGATCAACTGTGTGTAACAACTTTATCTTGTTCCTTGAAATCACAAATCTGACACATATGCTTATATGATGTAATGTTTCTGTAGAAAATAATTAAAAATCGTATGAAACTAGACCCAAGAATTATGTAATCTACGTTTCCAGCCCTGAACCCCAT
This sequence comes from Phascolarctos cinereus, assembly GCF_003287225.1. Classification (NCBI taxonomy): domain Eukaryota; kingdom Metazoa; phylum Chordata; class Mammalia; order Diprotodontia; family Phascolarctidae; genus Phascolarctos; species Phascolarctos cinereus. The sequence goes on along the minus strand of NW_027555736.1, from coordinate 111,232,654 downwards.
TCTGAGTAACAGTCCTTTTGTCTCCTAGACATTTTCCACTTAGCCTATATCACATCAAACTGAGCATATCTAAAACTAAACCTGTCATCCCTAACCTTTCCTCTCACTTTCCCAACAACAAAAAATACCTTTTCCTCATTCTCGATTTTCCTATTTCTGTGTTTCTAGTCTCTCAGATGAAAACTGGGAGTTATTATTGAATCCTATTTCTCTCTCACCCAATAATTACTTAGTCACTAAGCTTTTCAAGTCTTCAAAATGTCTTTTATTTCTCCTCTTTTGATTCCTGTTACTACCACCATAGTCTCTAAACCCTTACTATCTCATGCTTGGACTTTTATAGAAATCCCCTAACTAGATTCTTCCCCTCCATGTTCCACTCCATTTCCAGGTCATGCATTATGTCACTGTCAGATGAATCTTTCTATAACATTGTTTAACACAGTAAAGTCTGAGCAGTCTGGATTGGATATGGCGGGCCCATAGCAAGTATTATTGCAGGCTGTGTTGCCCTCTCCAATTTGAGAATTATTGCAGTAACTTATTTGAAGGTCATCTGGATTAATAATACATCCCAACTGATTTAGGGAAAAAATAAAATATTATTTAAAATTTAAAAAATACTAGATCCTACTGTTTAGTGACCTCCTGCCTTAAGACTTAAGTTCTTCAGTTATAGAAAGTTTTCAAGGTTCTGTGTACCTAGCTGCATGTCACTAGACTCCAAAGGATCTGAAAGAATGAGTGAAGCATCTATTAATTGCTTACTGTGTACAAAGCACCATGCTAAGTGATTGAGATACAAATAGAAAATCAAGACAGTCCCTGCTCTCAGGAAACTCACTTAGATTCAAAAGGAGGAAACAACATACGTATGGAAGGTTTCAGCTGCAAGTCAGATGGAAAGGTCCCATTGTTCTTAGGTTGGAGTAGCAAAGCACCTGTTAGTGCCTCTTCCTTAATGGTATTTCCACTGATAAAATCATATCAGTTTCTGACATAGGACTGTTTGATAATGCTAAAGACTTTGGTGGCAAGAACTTTCTTTTCTGGGTTTTCAGTAGCTCTGGCTGTTAACACTTGCAGGAGCAGTTGCCAGGCTGCATCTAGACAGAGATTGCCTCTCAGGATGACATCTGAGAACTCTGGGCTAGAAGCATTGCTATTCCAAAGGCTTTGGGTTCAATTCTGGGCTGTCTTCACTGGGGTCTGAGGGGAAATCATGGTCATGTGATGGTGATTGTCTGACCTGCCTGGCATATACTGCTTCAGCTAGGTTGGCTTGCCTGCCTGGTGTTTGGCATTTTGTTGGCAATTGGTGGAGATGAGTGGCTCCTTCTCCTCTGGACTTACTTCTTCAGATATGACTTTGGGAAATGGTCTGGAAGCAGGACTGGTGGTTTCGGAGGTGCTGCCACAGCCAGGGCTCCTATGCTTGTTTGAATGTTATTGGCATTTGGTCAGCAGTTGTCACTGATGGTGAGGAAGAATGTATATCCCTTTTTGCAATGACTTATCCCCTGAATGATTGCTGCGGGAGCTGGGCTAGAAGCAGGTCTGGTGGTTTAGGGAATATTGTTATTTCCAGGGCTCTTGGGCTCAGAGTCTTGGCTTATTTCCATTTAGTTCTAAGAGGAAATGATGGTTAAAGTAGTGATGGTGGTGGTGATTTGATTTGCCTGGTACAGGCTGTCTCCTGTCTCTCCTTCAGGGGACTTTGCTGCTTCGGGTTAGCTGACTTGACTCCTCAGCCGTTGCTTCCTCTGATGCTGGCTTTGAGCACTGATCTAGAAGCAAGACCAGTGGTCTGGGAAATACTGCCACTCCCAGGACTCCTGTGTCTACCTGATTATTGCTGGCCATTTGTTTCTGGTGGCGATGAGGAGTGTGAACCCCCTCTTCACAATGATTTCTCCCCCTCAACAAGAGCTGTAGAGTTTTGGCTGGAAGTAGATCTGGTGATTTGGGGGACACTGTTATTCCCAAGAAAGATGTGTAAGATGAGGCCTGTGCCCTCAAAGTACTTGTAGACTATATTCCTTTTTTCTTCTGTGATTCTTTATAACACTCTTCCTTACATTTTTTGAATTATAGAATCACATAGATAAAAGGAGCCTTAGTGAGAATCTGGCCCAAGTTTCTTACTTGAAAAATGAGGAAACTGAAGCCCATAATGGTGAGATGACTTGCCCAAGGCTAGGTAGCTAAATAGTGACAGCACTAAATTGAAAACTCAGCCCTCCTTACTCTTAGCTTGATTTATTTCCCCTGTGCCATGCTGTATCTTGGGTATGTATAGAAATATTTCTTGATATTAGATCTAATAGGCTGTGATGATATGATGTGGATTTAAACTTTCATAAGAATTTAGAGTTGGAAAGGAACTTGCTGGATATGCCCAATGATAGGCAAATTACCTTTTTTTTATTTTAAACTTTCTCTTGGGACTGTTGGTTAGCTATTAAACCCCAAATCATTTCTGTGATGCTGAGCTTGAGCCCTCCTGGGGTGTCACCAAGCCATTTTGAATCAGGATAGTGACTCAGGATGGCCTGTTTTCTTCCATTAACAGCTAATCCTTTTAGTTCATCTACTACCCCTGAGATGAGTTTGTGCTTGTAATTTGGAGTGTTGTGCTCTCAAGGGATGTATTGGACTTAATTATAAATAAAAACTACTTTCCTAGAGAAAGTACTTCAGCCTTGTTAGCTGAACTATTATGGCTTGTTGTTCATCCTTCATTCTTGAAGATGACCATGATTTCAGGGAGGTGATGCCATGACTTATAAGTGAATTGGATTTAAGTTAGAGTGGGCTGTGCAAAGCCACTAGCCTCACTCTCTCCTCCTGAGCCATCTGAGTCCAGTGGCGAGAAATAGATCAGGACAACTGGAGGTGGCCTAGATGCCTTGGTGAAGTGTTAGCGACAGTATGACTGTATAGATAAGGGCCTACCATATATAAAAGAGACAGTGAACAGGGTAGAAATTAGCCCACATCAGAGGTAAGGAAAATCATTTTGAGGTTCTACTAGTTAACTTGTTATTTACCAGTAGAAAGGTAGTATACATCTCTAGGTCCAGCACAAGTCTGAAGGGTAACACTATTTGTGTCTTAATTCATTGGAATAAAGCTTGCTGAGTGTAGACCTGAAATCTGGACATTAAGGAGTCAATGGAATAGTGATAGGGAGACGTAGGATTGAATCCTATACCTACAAAAATGTACTAGGGTGCTCAGTGTAAGGGTCCTACTGTAATGAAACTGCATTTTCAATGAATAAAAATGCTTAATAATAAGAAAAATGCAAGCCAAAACAACTCATGCCCATCAGATTGGCAAAGATGACAGTAAAGGAAAATGACAATTCTTGGAGGGGCTGAGAGGACGGGCACACTAATACATTGTTGGTGGGGCATTGAATTTGTCTAACCATCATGGAAAGCAATTTGGAATTATCCTAAAAAAACATAAAACATTCTTACTCTTTAACCCACATTTCCCATTCTTAGGCATATACCCTAAGAACAACAGATAGGAAGAAATGTCCCAAATACACTGAATTTTCATGAAGACACTTTTTGTGATAGTCAAGAACTGGAAATAAAGTAATTGCCCATTGATTGGGAAATGGCTAAACAAACTGAGGCACATGAATGTAATGGTATTGTACTATGCACTAAGAAATGATAAATAAAAAGAATTCGGAAAAGTATGGAGAAAATGACATAAATTGATGCAGTGTGAAGTAAGCATAACAAGGAAAGTTATATATGCAAACTGATTACAACAATATTGTAGGAAGGAATAGAAAAAAATGGAACTGATCACTTTGTAATTATAATAATCAAGCTTTGGTTCTGAAGATGAGATGACAGAATGTACTTCCCTCCATTCCTTGCAGAAATGGCTTTGAGGACTGCAGGCACTAAATGTTACATTTAATATCAAATTTAGTTAATGTACCTATTAATTTGGCCAAACTACTTTTTTTTCTGTTTCTTTTTAAAAATTCTTTATTATAAATGATGTCCTTATGGGAAGAGAAAGAGGAATATCTTCAGAAATAAAGGTGATGTAAAAACAAAGAATATCAATAAATCTTAAAAAGAAATGTTAATTGTAATGTTTTACATAACCAATGGAGGAGAGCGAGGTCAGGCACAAATGAGCTGCAGCTTATTTTCTGTGATGATCTATATTCAAGGAGTGAAATAAGTGATATTCTTGAAGATATGTATGATCTGAAATAGAGGTGGCTTGGCTTTGTAGCGTAAATGAGGGATCCCAGAGGGGCACCATATGTGCTCTATTGGTTCCCATTGAAATGTGCCAAGTCTTTGGAGGAGGGCCTCTAGCATGGTGGGTGGTTCCTCTATGGAGTATTTATGGAAGAATATGGATAAGAATTGCACTGTATGAGAAGGCAGGGATTGGTTGCAATCTTTGTTGGTGGAGGGAATATCCACATTAATGAGATCATGGAGACTGTGAAGTATAAAGATACTTGAAATTTACATAGCATTTTACATTTATAAAACGTTTGATATGAAATCCACTCTGTGATTTGATTCTCCCAACAGCCTTGTAATATAAATAGAGCAGTTGTTATTCTCATTTACAGATAAGGAGGTAGAGGTATGATTACTTAGCTAATAAGAGGCAAAGTCAAGATTCTAATCAAAATCTTCAGATCCAAGTCTAGGATTTTTCCATTTCAATCCAGTCAAAGTATACTTATTTTAAAAGAGTAGGGGGCCTAAAACCATGGAGAAATTAGGTCTTTTGGTCTCTGTCCCATCCTGGGGCATGCAGAATCTTAAGTACTAAATGGTAAAAGAAGCCAGGGAAGCATGCAAGTAGATAGGCAAAGTCTGTCAAAGTTCAAATTAGGGAACGATAATATGGACTGTGATGTGAGGACTTTATTTGAGGGATTTATTTTATCTGTTTATATTACCCATTTGAAATTATTGACATCATTATTTACCTTACACCTTTTCTACCTTAATAGAAGGTATTCGTGCCTGGCTCCCTCCTGTTCCCTGCTGTCATCCTTGATGATGTCAACATTCATATTGGTCATTAGTCAGGGGTTACCCATGTCCTCCTCAATGCTGCTGCTCCTCTATCTCCACTTCAGAAATATTACAAACAGGCACAGGCATACCATTAATCTCATGTTTGTAAGGTACTGGTTCACCTTCAAGATCCTGAGGTTCATTATTGCTTTCTTTGATGATGGCTTTTTAACCTATTGTCAATCCCACAACCCGAACCACAGTTCCTCCCTCATGGTTGTTTTATTTTATTTTATTTTTTTTATTCCTTGGCTTCACTAAGACCTCACCCAATTTAGTTTATCTAAACTATAATTCCTCTCTTGGTTAACCTCAATCCCTTCACCAACCTAGACTCCATGACCATCTACATCAGTGCTGCTTTAACTATGACCCCAGATTTCTTTGTTCATCTGATCTATTGTATCCGCTGTGACAGTCACCAGCCCAAGAACACTTTCACTGTTCCTCCCCCTGCCAAATTTGATCTTGGTCAATGATTTCATGTCTGGCAATTAACCCAGAATAACATTGTTCATATATCTCAATTCATCAACTCAGCAAACATTTTTGAATCTGTATAATGTGCATTTTGTTGTTCATTCATTTTCAGTTGTGTCTGACTCTTCATGATCCTATCTGGGGGAAAATCCCATTTCCTTCTCTTGCCAGTTCCTTCTCCAGCTCATTTTACAAATGAGGAAACTGAGGCAGACAAAAACATCTAGTAAGTGTCTGAAGCTGGGTTTGAACTCAGGTCCTCCTGACTCCAGAGCCAATGCTCTATTCACTGTGCCATATAGCTGCCTCACGTGTATAATTTCCATAGCATGGTGATAAGTAATAGAGGAGATATAAAGTCTAGATAAGACATAGTCTTATTCATTTTCACTTTCCTAGACATATATTTCTTGAGTTATTTCATCCTTCACTTAACTTTCAGAGGAAGTCCTCTTTTTCCTCTGTTATGCTGACTTCTCTACCTGTGCCTTAGACCTGATGATGCTGAAGATGGCTTGACAACTCCTGAGAAATCTTGTTCATATATATGTCTTCTCCTTTAGTAATGGAATCTTTCCTTTGACTCTTTTTCCCCTGCCTTCAGACATACATATCACTGTCCAAAAAAAAATAATAACTTTACTTGAACTTCTTGCCCCCTCCAGTATTTTCCTCCTTGCTTTTCTTGCACAACCAAATTTGTTGAAAGAGTAGTGCCTCCAATTCTCACCACCCATTCTGCCTGAGTCATAGCTTCTGAAAGACAGGGAGCTTAGAGGTCACCTGGTCTAATCTTCCATCCGATGCACAAATCTCCTCTATAGCTTCATAACAGCAGAATCTTTAAAGCTTAGAGATCATGAAATCTACCTCCCTTCTCCTTCATTTTATAGAAAAGAGAGTGAAGATCCAGAAAGTTTACATGATTTGCTCAAGTTCACATAGGTGGTAAGAAGCAAGTCTGGGATTAGCTTCAAATCCAGTACTTTGAGCTGTACCACATTGATCCCCAAATCTCTCCGTTATGTTAGATGGCTTCGGAAGACAGGATTGTATCAGTCAGATCTGTTCCCTTTTCCACCTGTTGATCTTTAATTATTTGAAGATACATAAGTTATCAATCACCAGTTTCCTAAATTATCCCTCACTTTAACATGGTCCTGAATCTCCTCACAACCTGATCCACCTTCCTCTAGACATCCTCTAGCTTCTTAGTATTCTATTTCAAATATGATACCTAGGAGAGAACAAATACAAGATGTATTCATTTTGCTCAATGCCTGGCCAGTACTGAGTCTACTATTACCTTTCTTGTTGTGGACGTTATGCATCTACTGATACAACCTAAGGTCACGTTAACTTTTTTGTCCGATACATCACACCATATTGCTTCCACTCTGGCGCATTTCCCACATCCCTCTCCCACCAGAACTGGGACTATGCCCCCGGGACCCTGGGCTCTCATAGGGGAGCTTTCATCCTGTCTTGCCCAGAACCAGGTCACCAAGACACTTCTCAGCCATTTCCAAACCATGACACTCCTCCCTGCTCTCTAGCCCCTCTTTGTGCTGTCTCTACCCTCCATGAAAATGTATTCTTGATGGAAGGAACTTTCTTTCTTGCTTGTGTTTGTGTCAGTGTGTAGGACAGTACGTAAATGGATACCTAGTAGAAGGATAAAGTTTTTTCAGTTATTCATGTGATACTGTTAACTTCCTTAATTCCCTTTGATCTGATTCCTTTCTCTACTATTTTATTAAATTGTTTTCTCCAAAGTTACCAATGACTTAATTCTTTCCAAATCCACTGGCTTTTTTCATGACCTCTATTTGCCTTGAACCTTTATTGTGGTTGACACTGTTGACTAACCCCTTCCTTGAAAGTCTCTCCTTCTCATAGAGCACCAGCCCTGGATTCAGGAAGACCTGAGTTCAAATCTGGCCTCAGACACATAACACTTACTAGCTGTGTGACCCTGGGCAAGTCACTTAACCCCCATGGCCCAACCAAAAAAAAAAAGAAAGTCTCTCCTTCTCTCTGTGATTATAAGCTCTTTTTGTTTTATTCCTACCTCTCCAACTGTGCCATTTCTAGATTTTCTCCCAATTCCCTAATAGTGTAGGCATCCCTCATGGTTCAATCTTTTGTTTCTTTCTCTCTACAGCTTCTTCCTCTGTAAGCTTTTCTGCTCTGATGGCTTCAGGGATTACCTTGATGGTGATGATTCCCCCCTTTACACCTCTTGTTTCATAATTCTAACTGTCCATTGGATATTTCCATGTGGGTGTCTTGCTGTCACTTGAAAATACCTGAGCCTTTCTGAATCCATGTTTCAGCACTTGAAGATAATCCACTAATTTTCAGAGCTTTCACCGCTGAGTCCAACCCAATCCCACTGCATCTATGAGATGACCCTACTAACCAGACCATGCTTCTGTTTCATATCCCATTCAGCCATCCAATCTGGCTTTTGTTGTTTAGTCATTTTCAGTCCTGTCTGACTCTTTGTGACCCCCTTCTAGACAAAGATATTGGAGTGGTTTGCCATTTCCTTCTCCAGCTCATTTTACAGATGAGGAAATGAGACAAAGACAGTTAAGTGACTTAACCAGAGTCACACAGCTAGTAAGTATCTGGGGCCAGATATGAACTTGGGTCTTCCTGACTTCAGGCCAGGGGCTCTATACCCTGAGCCACTTAGCTCTCTAAGTTTTAGAGCAAAGCACTTCTCTGGTCCCCTCTATAAACGTTGTCTTCCCTTAGTGGAATGTAAACTACTTGAAGGCAAGAACTATGTTTAAAAAATATTTGTATTCCCAATGCTTAGCAATTTCTTCAACATAAGTGCTTTTTCATTCATTCATTCATTCATTCGATTATACTATCCTTTCTTAATCACCTAGAATTAAAACTTGGTAAACAAAAAAATTCCTCATTAACACCCTTAATATACAATCATCATCAAATATTAACAGTTCTTTTGTCACTAAATTTCATCAATCACTATATCAATTACTATCCTTACTATTGCTGTTACCACACCCGTATTCTGACCCTAGCTACTTCATGCTTGGGCTATTACAGTGACCCTGTAGCAGGTCTTCCTGCCTTCAGCCTTTTCCCTTACCTACTTCTTTTAGACAATAAGGTAGCTATGGATGACCTTGTCTTGAGTAAAGTGGTAGAGTTACCCACCAAGAGTGCAGGCTCCTGTGGGAGTGAGTAGAAGCTTCAGGAAAGTAAGAGAAATAATTTTTGTAGACATACTAAGAAAGAAACCAAGGGATAAACTAATAGGGTTGCTAACAGTGGTAGGGTTCATGTGAAACAGGACAATGTCAATTTGCAGTGGACTAGATGTGCACAGTTTTGTGTCTTTTCTTAGCATTCTACCTTGGGACTTGGCAATGGAAACAGAGAAAGTAGCCTCTGATTATATTCCAAGTTTGGCCATGATGGATTGGCATGATAAATACAGTGAAAGATCAGGACTCAAAGCAACATAGGGGGGTAGTGAGGGTGAGAACTAAAGCTATAGACAATAGAGTTAAAACCAGGTAAGGAGTACGTATGTCAGGGATTGGGTAAAATAGGAATAATTATATGAGGGAGGGTATTTATTGGTTATTTTTCAGTATATATTTGTATGTGTTCATAATATCATAGGATTTAGAACTCAGAGAAATCTCAGATCATCTAATCTACCTAAATTTACAGCCTCACAAATGGGGCTTAAAGAGATTAAGTGCCTGTCCAGGGTTGCGCAGGTAATATAATAAATAGCAGAGTGAAGTTCTTTTTGAATAGATTTTATTTTCCTGGGATGGGAAAGTGGGAAAGTGGCAGCCTATTTTTGGACCAGTGAGCTCTATCTTCCCAAGGTGAGCACTTTGAAGAATAACCCTCATTTGGATATATAAATTCTAGAATTGAAAAAGAAATCTGTCTCTCTGCTTTATAGACATATTTTATATTCTGTTGTTTCACATATCACTTATATCTTTTGTGGCTCAGAATCATTACTGTTCTGAGAACATTTTTTTTTGTTGGTTATTAAAACACATCCTTCATGTTATGACCCAACGAGATGAGACACTGAAGAAGTGATAGCTTTAAAAAAAAATCACTGAAATCTCACACCAGAACGAGCTCCCTGGATGAGCAAACACAGCAGTGAACAAAGCAGTTGACTTTATAAATAACTCTTCAGCTGCCATGGCCGCTGACCATTAGAATAGCTGCAGCATTAACTTGCCGACACTTTTAGCAGTTGTGTAGGCATTTCCGAACGCCAGATACCTCTGGCAATGCAGCGGGGAAAAACAAAATACCTAATAACTTAAATAGTTGTTTCATCGAACAATGTGTCCTCTTAGCTTTAAACAGCTTCTTGGCTGTAAGTGATCTCCTCCCAGGTTTCAGAGACTGAGCTAAAAATAGGAGAAAAAAATAGAACTCAAAAAAAGTCACATTTATGTAGTACTTTAGCTTTACCATTCTGTACCTTGTATGTGTGTGTGTGTGTGTGTGTGTGTTTTATTTGATCTTCATGGCAAACCTGTGAGGTTAGGTATTAAAGTATTATTATCCCCATTTCAGAGATAAGGAAAGTGAGGACCAGGAGAAAAAAGAGGGACTCATTTGGTATCAAACCTAGTAAGTGCCAGAGGGGTGTCTGACTTCAAATATTCTTTTGATTATCTCACTGTTGAGTAGTCTTGCAAATTTCAAATGGCCTAATGCACAAGACTTGAGTGAATGATAAAGGAAGGTATGCCTAGTACAAGAAACCAAATTCCTTTGAATAATGTTATTTGAGGGACTCCGGGGAAAAATCTCAACCAAAACATTTTCCCTACTGGTTCCTGATGCTTAAAATTCCACCATTAGGATTTCCTTCTTTCAATATTGTCCCCAATTAACATGCAAACATTCCTAGGAGAAATGATATGTTAAACTTTATAAGCTCTTACTACCTAGATGTGGATTTGCCAAGGCTTTTGTAAAGTGACAGCTGCAATTGGGTTTTGTTTAGGGGTAGCACATAATAGAGGCCTATGGAGTCTCAGATTGGGGATCCCTGGGTAACTAGAGAATAGCATGAGAGTAAAGAGTACTAACTAGAATAGGGGATGCTTATGTAGAAATGGGAAGGTGTCAGCAACAAATTATCGCAAGGTTACTTGGGCTGATAATAACCTTTGGGTTATTCTCAGAAAAAGCATAGGGTTGTGATGATTTAAATAATAGAAATAGGAAAATTGGTAAGGGGATCTAATTCCAGAGACCATAGATGTAGGCCTGGAAGGAACCTTAGAGGTCATTAAGTCCAGGCCCTTCTTTTTACAAATGAGCAAACTGTCCCAGAGAGGCCAAGTGATTTGTTCAGTTACACCAAGTAGTAAGAGACAGATTCAGCATTCATACTCAGGTCATGCGATGTCAAGATCAGCATAGGGGAATGCGTTCAGTGTTTCGTGGTATTGAATTTCAGGTACTAGTTGGACATCCAAGTGGAAATGTTCTCTAGGCACTTGGCTGTGAGAGAGGGTCACCTATATATGGAAAGGAAGGCATCAGCCTGTCCTGTCAAATTCCAGACCATTGATCCCTCCATCAGCTTCTCTTCATGTTTATCTGTATAATCTGAATGTATCACTGCTCCGAATCATCACCACTATTGTCTGTTGTGCCCAATGACCCACTTCTACCTAATAACAGTAACAACTCACTTTTATAGAACACTTGGTTTGGCCAGCACATTCCTCACAAACACCATGTGAGGGGAATGTACAAACAGGACTTTTTTTTTTTTTATAGAAGACAGAACTGAAGCTCTGAGAATTGAAACCACTTGTTCTTGATCACATAGTTAATAAGTATCTGAAGTAAAACTTGATCCTAGCTATTCTGACGTCAAGTCTAGTGTTCTATCCACTCTTCTCTTCTGCTAAATACCTGAAAAACATAAGTACTTGGATTATAATTTTCATCTAATGCTTCTCTACTGCTTATAGGATGAAGTCCTAACTCATTACCTTGGCATTCAAGACCCATTACAGTCAATTACCAGCCCACCTTTCCAACCTTATTTCTTTCTTCCCAACATGAATCATAATGTGGAAGAAACATTGGGTTTAGGCTTTGGAGTCAGGAACCTGACTTTGAATCCTACTTCTTCCATATACTAGTTGTGTGACCTTAGGCAAGTCACTTCACCTGGAAAGACCTCAGTTTCCTAGCCTGTAAAATGGCAGCATTGCACTAATTGATCCCTGAGATCCCTGTCAGCTCTAGCAGTCTATGACTGCTCCATTGAAGCTATCCCGGTCCCCTCACTGTGTCCTGAATACTCATTCCTATCTGCAATCCTTTTTTTCTCTGTCTTAGAATGATTTTCCCCTCACTCAACAGCTTACCTAAATTGATCTGGCCTTCAAGGTCCACCTCACGTCTCCACTTTCTATTAGGCCTTATGTGAGATATTCAGTGAGTCATTCTTTGCCTTATTTCTTACCTAGCCTTAATCAATGAATGGACATTGCCTTAGTCAAACTGAGACCTGTCAAAGACCTTAGCTTGAAAAGGCCAAGGTTCCCCATTATATCCTGGGCCATCTCCAGTTGTTCTGATCCACTGGACCGAGATGGCTTCGGAGGCTGGTGACTTTGCACAAAGCTCTCCATACTTAAATCCAATCCATTTGCAAGTCATGGTATCACTTTCTTGATGCCCTGGTCCCTTTTCGAGAGTGACGGACAAATAACAACAATGTAGAATATACTCCAACTTCACCCATTCTCTGGTGGCAACTCATTATCTGTATCACTCTCTGGATACTTAATACTGCCTCAGATTATGTAAACAATTGTATTTTTCTGTGTGTCTTATTTTCCCCCATTTCAATGATAAGTAAGCTGCATGAGGCTTTTACACTTTGGCAGGAGACTAGTGCCTGAAAACTAAAGAAGGGTGTTCTTTTGGTGGAACTTTAGGCATTGAGAATGATAAAGGAAATATTTTGAAGTGGGACTTGGCCCTGAACCACTCAGATCACACTGCTCAAAAGAATTCAATTTCATTCAATAGGGTCTTGCTAAACTCCTTGGCCCTAGGCTTGCGAATTATATCTTTTTAAAGGCTACTCAGTTTACTTATTCATTTGAATTCTTTTGTAATTTCCTCTGTTCCTAGCACAAGCAATTTTTGTTCAATGAATTAATTAGTTTATTTTGGCTGTGACCATGATCATTTAAGTTTACTGGTATCCTGCTTTGGTGTTTTGTTGATGCCTTTGAGATGAATATGAGCTGAATTTCCCAATCATTAAGCTGTTTTATACGTGGGAGTCTCCTTAGTACTGTAGGTTTTGAGAGCACTGATGCTAGTGTATAATTTAGGATCCAGAGTGTATGTTATAGGCAGTTCCCACTTGGAACTTGGCTTTGATTTGATTCTGCCACAAGCCTAATAAAAGCCTTTTCTTCAAATTTTATCTTAACTGATGAAGGTAATAGCACCCACAGAGTCAAGGTTTAGCCTGAAGATAGTCACCATAATATGGCTGCTCCAAGGATAAGTACTCCCTACTTAAAAGCCAAAATGCTCTTTGCATTTTGTCTTCTTTTCTCCAGTCTCTGTCCTTTCATTTCTACATATTAAGAACTCACTTTACTAATGATGACATAATCTGAACTTGTGGAGTAAAACCCCGACTGTAAAGCTGGTGCTTTCCATTACCCCATAATTTGCTGTGAGAGGCAATTTCTTTTTTCCAGGTTCTGTAAGAACTATTTATATAGTACAATGAACTGTAAGAACTCTTTATATAGCACAGTTTATATGAAGCACAATGCTTTGGAGAGCCTGTCTTTTCGTGTACTACAAATAACTCACTGAGAAAAGTTGCTCCAATATGGTTATTATGATTAAGCCTGACTTTTAACTATTCTTCATTGAAGCCATCATCTCCATATTTGTAGATCCTTCCATAAATCCATCATAGAGTATCTACGCAGAGTGCTGGACATTCCTCTCTGGGTCTTTTTATATCTGGTATGTCTACTGCAACTTTGGACTGTCCATCTGACAATTGTTTTCACTACATGAAAAGCCCATCTTTTTTTTTCTGATTATATATTTGCTAGTCGGCATATTTAATGCTGCTACTTGTGTGCAAGTTATTGGTACTAACATCTACCATAAGTCTCTATATATGCCTTGCTATTTACCATATTAACTGTATGTTTTTCTTTTTCACACTTTCCAAAGATTATAATGATAGAAGCATTTTTATAATACTGATAGAAATATCAAGAAAAATCTCTATTGCCCTTCTATTTGGTATCAGAGCCTAAGATTCAAGTTCAACAATCTTTAATTTAAAACCTAGAGCTGGCCTCTAACTCAGGACAACCTGGGTTCAAGTGCTAACACTGAAAAATGCAAGCTCCATGATCCTAGATAAGTCATTTGATTTCTTGGTATCCTAAGCAACTAACACACAGACCTTTTTCACATCAGATCTGCTTTAGTTGAGGGAGTTTATTCAATGGAAATTCTTTATGCTAATTATAATGTTGACAACCAGGGATGTTCCTCAGCCTGTCTTCTCTGGCCAGAGAATTTTCTATCAGAGGATGAGTAGAGCTGAGATGAGCTCTCCTAGTCACTTGAGTGTTACATATGGTTCAGCACTGAAAGACTTGACCTTTGTGGTGATGAAGAAATTCCTTTATTGGTCATTGAATCAAAGGAGCTCAGCTCAGCTCTATGCGTGCTGTATTAGTGTGTGCAGAGGGAGAGAAGGTACAGTTACCCCCTTATATAATGAAATCAGAGGTCTGATCTAAAAAATAAATATGCAAAAATAGAAAAGAACAGATCTTTTTATTAGTGGCATCTAATGTCTGGTGAATTTATTTTTCCTCTGCTTATAACTTCCCTGAGGCTGTGTAGGAGAGTGAAAAGAGCACTATTTTGAATGAGAAAAACTGAATTCAAATCCTGGCTCAGTGAACTTGAGCAAATCAATTCTGTTCTCTGGGTCACTGTTTCTTCATATATATGATGGCAGTAATAATGTTAATGGCTAACATTTAAATAGCATGCAAAATGTTTTACAAATATTACCTCATTTCATCCTCACTGCAACCTTGTGAGATAGATACTTTTATTATTGCCATTTTACAGATGAGGAAACTGAAGCTGACAGAGGTGATTTTACTGGGTTTAGTGAGCTGCTTAATATCTGAGAGGCAAGATTGCAGCTGAGGTCTTCCTGACTCTAATTCTAGTACTCTAGATGCCACTAAGCTGCTTCTACAAAATCATTTGCCCAACAGATTATCCATAAGGTAGGTAGGGATATATAGTATACCTACGCCTACCTACATCAGGTAGGTTATTAAGAAAGGATGGAGTAAACTATAGAACTCTTGCTGTTTGGCAAATCTTTTTTTTATCAATTTATTTTGATTTATCAACAATCACTTCCATAGGCTTTTGAGTTTTAAATTTTTCTCCCTCTCCCTCCCCACTTTCCTACCCAAGACAGCTCATAATCTAATATAAGCTATCCATATACATTCCTATTAAACACATTTTCACATTAGTGATGTTATAAGGAAGAATTATAACCAATAGGAGGAACCACCAGAGAGAGGAAACAAAACACAACAGAAGAAAAAAAAATAGCAAGTAGTATGCTTCGATCTGCATTCATACTCCATAGTTCTTTCTTTGAATGTGGATAGCATTTTCCATCATCTTTGGAGATGTCTTAGATCCTTACATTGCTGAGAAGGGCTAAGTCTATCAATGTGAGTTATCATACAACGTAGCTGTTACTGTGTACAACGTTCCCCTGGTTCTGCTCACTTCATTCAGCATCAGTCCATACAAGTCTTTCCAGGTTTTTCTGAAGTCTTCGTGCTCATCATTTCTTATAGCACAATAGTATTCCATTACATTCATATACAACAACTTGTTCAGTCATTCCTCAATCAATGAGCATCCCCTCAATTTCCAATTCTTTTTGGCAAACCTTTGAAGTGCCAGCTGTGTTCAAAACACTCTAGGTGATGAGGGAGTTAAGTAAATGGCTTAGATGACTTCTTTCTCAATGGCTTCCCCTTATCATTTTTTTGTTGTTGTTCTTTAGATAATTCTTCAATATTCAGCTTTGTATTTACTCTGAGAGTGAGTGAAACATCCGTGTTGGCTTTTCTGTCACGAACCTTTTTCTAAATTGCTTGAGAATTGTTTAGTGCTTTTTCATTGATACCAGATTTGTTGACAAACTTCACTTTGTCGGCTCAGGAATCATTTTTCAGTCAGATTTTCTCACTCAAATGTACCTTTCTAATTTCAGTGATGTGGCTGACTCAGTATTTGGTGTGCTATGTTGCCAGTGAGTTCTTTAAATGCCAGTTTTATTCACATAAATCATAAAAGATAATGTTTGCCCCATTTTTCTTTCCATTGCTTAGTCACTATAGTGCTAAGGGTGGGACCAAAAAGAAAAAGAGTAAATGAGAGTAAACAGGCCAAAAACCAGCCTGGAGGTTGGAGGGGGAAATAGAGGAAAAGGTAGGTATAGTCTGTGGAGTTTGCAATGAGAGACAGTGGGTCATAGTGTGTAGAGGGCTACCTTGGTTCAAGATTCAACTCCGACACATCCAGGCTCTGTGATCCTGGCAAAGACACTTATCCTGTCAGTGTCCCCAGGCAACTCTCCAAACTTAGGAGTTGCACAAGAGTGGGAGATTGGTATTTAGAGTTTCCTTACTAGCTGTTGCTTATGAAACCTCAAAACCCGACCTCTCCATTAAAAAAAAATCTGAGGAAATAATATGTTTATTAAATTCCAAAGATCTTTATTAGTCCAGACAAAAATCCAAGAACCTGACAGTTTG
Organism: Phascolarctos cinereus; assembly: GCF_003287225.1. Lineage (NCBI taxonomy): Eukaryota > Metazoa > Chordata > Mammalia > Diprotodontia > Phascolarctidae > Phascolarctos > Phascolarctos cinereus. Next base: position 111,216,177 of record NW_027555736.1, on the reverse strand, counting down.
AAGGAAATTCAGAGATCATTTAGTCCAGTTCATATCTGAGCAGGATTTCCCTTTACAACATTTTGCTTTTGGAAAACTCTTATTTATTACTATTATTATTATTATAAAACTTGGCTTCATATTGAGCTGAATTCTGCTATTGTACAATTTCTTCCCATTAGTCCTAGTTTTTTCCTCTGGGGATAAGACAATAAACTAAATATCTACTACATGACAAGCCTTTTAATTCTGGAAGATAGCATTCATTTACCCTGATAAACTAGCTCTTCTCCAAGTTGAAGATCCTAGTTTCTTTAACTAGTTCCTGTATGTCCTGTTACTCAGTTCTTATTCTTTCCTGAGCTTTCCTCTGGACCTTCCCAGGATTTTCATGATGTCTCCTCCTTTCAAGGTAGCATCCAGAATTGAATACACTATTCTGAGGATGTGACCAGAGAAAATGTCCCTTGTTTTGAGTGTCACACTTCTCTTAATGAAGTATAAGGTTAAGGTAAATAGCTTTTTGTTTGTTTTTGTACTCATTTACCAATGTTTATTCATACTGTACTTGCTGTTCAGTAATGTCCTCAATTCTTTCTTTAAAGATATCTTTACTGATGTCTTTTGTTCTTATGTTAACCCCATTTCTAAACGTACCCTCCCTTGTGATCTCCCAGATGCCTGTCCTTCGTAAGAATGATTCTTTTTAAATGGAAGGGGAATATCAGCAAAACTAATTGATGCGCCGCTTGTGTCTGACAGCACGCGGGATATCTCATTGTAAGAGGTGAAGGCAGCAATGTTTCATGCCCATAGTGCCCCGCCCCTGCAAATAGGAAGTAGAGGTGTATGTTTTCAATTCTTCTCTGGAGCCAAATTTGGCCTTTATAATTACACAGGGTTCTGTTGTAGGTTTTGTTGTTCCTTCTACTTATATTGTTACAGTATTTGTATATATTATTTTCTTGGCTCTATTTATTTCACTCTGTATAATTTCACATGAGTTTTTCCATGCTACTCTGGATTTTTCATATGTGTCATTATGATGTAAATGTTCCATTATGTTCATATACTATAATTTGTTGAGTCATTCTCATAGATGGGTATTTACCTTGTTTCTAGTTCTTAGATACTACAAAAGTGATGTGAGATACATATGTGTGTGCGCATGCACATGTATTACATATACGTATATGTATGTGTACACACACGTACATGACCTTTCTGTCTTTAATCTCGTTGGGTGTGTGTGAAGCAAAGGGCCCATGTGTTTTTTGCATTAACTCTTGTCTAGCTACATATCTCCCATCCTATATTTATACAGATAATTATTTTTTATAAAAAAAATACCTAAATGTAGGAATTTATATTTATCTTCATTAAATTTTTTATTCCTCCAAAAGTTTCTGTTCTAAAGTTTTCATTTCTAAGGCTGTGCCAATAGAGTACAAGCTCTGGAAGGTTCTACCATATTGGAAATGTTTCAGGTGTGGTCTCAATAATACCTTATATCTGCTATTCAAATACCATCCTACCTAAGTAGTCTGGTCACATGAGTTCTTTAGTCGTAGCAATCTATGAAACAAAAATCTAAAATGGCACTATGATGGACCAGGTTGGCTTTCCGACTCCAGTCATTCTTCTCTGTCTAGGCCATCTGTGCTTCAGACGCTCTTCCTCTCTTGTCTGGTATCCTCTTCTATCCCTGTAACCTTTCATATTAGAAACTCTTAGATTCCTAGCCATTTAGGCAAGACCCATCATTTCCTGTAAGTCTCTTTACCCTCATCTGAATCTCTGAGTTGCTCTGATTTATGGAATAATGATGGAACTATGAGTCCACATAAGGAAGGTGAGGGTATGACCATAGCTTGGGGTAATGATGTGCAAAGTCCAGGAAACAGCATCTCTCAGAGTCATTGTGGACTCCTTCCTTTTATAACCTAAAGATTATTATGCCCATGCTTTGGCATTGTCCATGGCTACATCTTCTCTTTCCTGTCCTTTCCAAGTCCCACTTTAGAGTTGCCAATGGTGTTCCAAGTTGTTTTTAGGGGGGCTAAAGAGGAGAGGACTTCCCTAGTTTAAAGGCAACAAATGCTGCTTTGATAATCTTGCCAAATAAAGAAAGGTCTCTTGCTTTTTAATTGCTGGCTGGTCTCTGGGCAGTTTTTTTTATTTTATTTTTATTATGAATTTAATCATTAACATGATTTTTAATATGCAAAGAACACAAGATTGTGTATGATGTGAACTTACATTGCATTATTGTTTCAAGTATACAATAAATTTAACATGATAGTAAAAAAATAACTCCTCTACTTGCCGGTGTCCTTTTCTGGACCTGTCTTGATTCTCTTCTGTATATTTTTAAAACATTTTATGATGCTCTTTTATTTTCCTTTTTTTTTTAGTCAGTATCACTCTTTGTCAACACTGCTCCCCAAACAGAAGCCCTCCTACATGAATAAGTATTAGTCAAGCAAAAAAAACCAACACATAGATTATGTCTGTAAATGTATAGCTTGTTCTACATCTCTAGTGCATCACCTCTCTGTCAAGTGGTAGGGAAGAGTGCTTTCTCACCAGTATTCTGATTTCATGATTAGTAAATATATAGATCCAAGTTCTGAAGTTTTTTGTTTTGTTTTTGTTTTTTTTTGGTAAGGCAGTTGGGGTTAAGTGATTTGCCTAGGGTCACACAGCTAGTGTCAAGTGTCTGAGCCCGAATTTGATCTCAGGTCCCTCTGACTCCAGGGCCACTGCTCTATCCACTGTGCCACCTAGCTGCCCCTGAAGGTTTTTTTTTTTGCTAGGCAATGGGGTTAAGTGACTTGCCCAGGGTCACACAGCTAGTACGTGTTATGTGCCTGAGGTCAGATTTGAACTCAGGTCCTCCTGAATCCAGGGCCGGTGCTCTATCCACTACGCCACCTAGCTGCCCCTCCCTGAAGTTTTTAAAAATAGTTTTCCTTTATGTAATTATAGTCATGTCAATCATTCTACTGTTTCTACTCACTTAATTCTGAATCAGTTCATACAAGTCTTCCCAGTTTTCTCTGAATCCATCATTTGTCATTTCTTATACAAGGTGCAATAATATTCCATTGCAGTTGTATGTCATTCCCCAGTTGATGGGTACCTACTTTGTTCCAGATCTTTGCTGTAACAACTAAATGCTGCTATAAATATTTTTGTACTTATCAGGCCTTTGACTCTGTGTTTGACATCTTTAGGGTGTTATCCTAGCAGTGGTACCACTAGTTTCATTTTATAAAAAGCCCCCTTTAAGTCCTAAGACAGATGCTGCAGTCTGGGTCAGGAACAGGACTGTCTATAAACGTTAATTTAGTCAGTGGTAGTCTAAATGTAAGATCCTTGTCTTGTGACCATTGAGTGGGCATATGCTTGGAGGGTTCAAAAACCTGTTGATCTTGATATCCTTATGATAAGAGAAACCAGAAGGAAAAAGGAAAGCTAAATGACTCAAATCATTTTTGGAGAGGCAAATAAAATACTTGGGGACGGGGGTGGGGGAGGAAGGGGTGGAGAAGTTGACGGGCTTTATATCATATGTCCAAAGGCAATAAGACACATATTTTATGGGATGCTTGATCTTTTCATGTTGCAATGCTCATGGTAAGCATTTGCCAAAAGACCAGCATTAATATGATTATAGCTTAGATAGAGTATGGAAAAGTAAAGAAATTCTACAACTCACTCACCAAGACCTTCCAAATTAAATCAGCATGTATTTTTAATATGATTTAGGAGAGGTGGTAAAAAAAATATGTAAAAATGCAAGGTTCAAGAGTAAGAAATAAGGGGAGGCTGCAGGCTGGGAGGCTCTAAGAAGGTTCAAATCTATTTATTATGAATACAGTGTTCAAAAAAGAGTTCATAGGCACTGAATATTGTCTGCATCAAATGATGTCACAAAACATGAAATTGATTTTTTTTCCCCCCTAACAATAGGAAATGACTTGTTGGCAGTGTGAGAGTTATTTCAAAGTTGGCTCTCTGGGCACGATCATATCACTGAGCAAAAGAAAAAAAAACCTAGTATGGAATTACAGTAAGGAGTAACAATTAGAGGACTAGAAGGTACCCAATTAAGGCAACACATTTAAACAAACTGATGCTGCAGAAAACCAAGATTGATAAAAGAACTGACATCATAGAACTGTAGGTTTAGAAATGGAAGGGACTTTTGAAGTCATCTGGTCTACCTCACCCTCATTTTATAGATAAGAAAACTTAGATCCTCAAAAATGAAATAACTTGTTCAAGGTCACATGGATAGTAAGGGCAAACTCAGAATTTGAACCCAAGTCCTCTGACTTCAAATTTGACATTCTTTGTACTGCAATATACTGCCATAAACAGAAACTGTAACCATTTCCTAAGGAAGTTGAACTTAACATAAATCAGTGACTCTAAGGAAGAGACTAAACAAGCCAGGAAACTCTTGGTCTCTGTGCCAAATACACGGTGGTTCGATATATTGAATCAATTTATTTGTAAATCCAACATCTTCAAATTGGAACTTATATTTCCCCCTAGCTCTATTCCTTTTTCAACTTCCTCATTTTTATTGAAGGTGCCACCATCCTTCCAGAAACTTGGGTTTACAACCTTGAAGGCATCTTTGACTCTTCCTCAGCCTCCATATTTGCACAGCTGTCAAATCTTGTCAAAGCTGGCTCCAGAGCATCTCTTGCATCCGTGTCCTCTCTCCACTCACACAGCCTCCACCTCAGTTCAGGCCCTCATCCACTGGGGCTATCAAATAGCCTCCTTATTGGTCTCCATTCTTGAAGCATGGTTTTGACCACATCACATCACAGCCCTTTAAAAAATCATCAGTGACTTAAAAAAAAGAAAAAGAAAAAAACAAAAACTCTACCCTGGCATTTAAAATCCTTCACAATATTGCTCCACTACCATTTTAGCTAAATTGCCTGTTAGCTATTGCTAGCATGTTATTTTCTATCTGTCTTTGTGTATTTCTCCAAGTGGTCCCCTGTGTCTGGAATGCACTTCCTCCTCACCTTCACCACCACTTGGAATCAGCTTCCTTCAAAGGGCAACTTGGATGCTATTTCCTATACCAGACCTTTCCTGCTTTCTGCTCTCCAGTTATCCATACTCTCTTGCTTTGGTCAATGATACTGGAAAGATAATGGAAAACAGCAGATGTACCAGAAGATCAGAGAAAGACAAATGTCTCTTTTCATTTTTTTTTCCAAAGGGGATGGTGCAGAAAACAGAGTTCAGTGAGCACAACCTTCATTTCTGGTAAAATTCTAGAATGGCTCATTCAGGAATTGATTGTTTCTGATCTTAATGAGCTTTCAGTCTATCAAGGAAGATAGTAACAAGGTTAACAATACTTTACATATATAAGGAATTGGGGGAGAAATAGGGAAGACTCTATTCCCTTCTGTAACTATCTCTTCAAAATTCTTTCCAGTAGCTGATGATCATACAAGCCCTTTGATGGCAGGGATGATGATGATGATGATGATGATGATGATGATGATGATGATGATGATGATGATGATGATGATGATTATCATCCCCAGTTCCTAGTATAGTGCCTAGCAGCTAATAACTAGTTGCTTAATTCAATGTTTATTGATTAATTGATCATGAAAATATCTTGATCTAGTCTGACTCTTTTAGACTTAACATGCCAAGTTATCCTTCTCTAATTTAGTCTAAATGAAGGAATCAGGAACTAACAACCTCAATTAAGGATGTCCCTTGTAGATTCTTCATTTGCCCTTCTGCTGGGAAGAGAGCAAGGCAAGAAAAGGCTGGGAATATGCAGTCGAAACATCCAATTTCAGTGCTTGGGCTGGTCCAGATGGCTTCTCACATTCAAATGCAAAACATCCTCTAGATTGACTGTGTGACTCATGCTTGACTTCCAAAAGAAGCAGATTGGCTGGAGAGTAATTGATGCTTTCGCATAGACAAACTACATGCTAAAGTTGGCAGAGTTGAGCATTTTGCATTATTGGGCTAGTAACCAATTGGCCACCCTTCTAAACCTGACTCTATTCTTCTCTAGCACTCTGTCCTTTTTCCAGTGCCTTATCTAGGATAGCAGATATATGTAGTTTCACCTTTAGTTCTATATTCATTTGATTATACCAGCATATAGAACTCTTTGAGGTTAATAATGCAAATATATAGTTATTCCCATTTTACAGATAAGGAAAGTGAGGATCAGGTTAAGTGACTTGCCCGTAATCATACAGCTAGTAGAATCTGACTCAGAACTCTGAAGTCAGACTTTCTGGCTTCAAGGCCAATGATTTCTATTTCCCAACTTTGCTTCATTTATTGAACTACCTATACAGTATAGAAGATACTGGCCATACACAATAGCTATAATACCAAGTAATATAATAAAATCTACAGGAGTTTAAAAGAGAAAAAGAGATCACTTATGGCAGTTAAAACAAAATTATGTTGATAATAAAATTCATTTCTGAAGAATATAGCTATTGTGTAAAGTAAGTTGCATGAATTAAAAGAAAAAAAACCCAATAAAACAAACACCCTAGTTTTCTTTGTAGCAATGCAAGAGGATTTAAAATTTGTTGCTAACTATTATTGCCCTGGAAGCTACCTTTAAATGTGGAATTTTAGGTTGTAGATCTTTGTTGTTGGAGATTTAAAAAAAAAAAATCTATGTTTTTGCCAAGGGTAAGCAAAATGTGGCACTGGAGGTAATGCTGCTGGCATTTACTACTAAATAGTGCCTTTTTGGACTCTTTTCTCACTGTTCCTGTCCTTTCCTACTTTCCCACTTTATTTTCCTTCTTTTTATTTTCTTTGTTTTGTATGCTTTTGGGCTGCCCAGTGATATGCATGAGCATTTCTTGACCCTCCTAGAATTCATAAGGGGTTATTTGCTACAATCATTTGGAAAGGCATGATGAAATAAAAAATAAACTGGCCCAACAATCATCTGCATAGTATTGTCCCAGCTCTTCTATGAGCTGTAGGACCTTGAGTCACTTAAACTGGCTAGGCATCAGTCCTCTAGTCTATAGAGTGATTGTTAGGATCACATCGTGACCAACACCTGTTATAGCTTTAAAATTATAAACTCCTAAGAACTATTCCTAAAACATTCCTTGCAAGTTCTCTAACATATACTATTTTCTGCCTTCCCAACATGCATCATTGGTACATATTTGTGAACGAGGTGACCTGGGAGGTCCCTTCTGATCCAAAAATTTTATGGAGTATTCACTAGAATATGTGATAGAATCTGTTCCAGGCAGATGCTGAATTACTCATGTTGGGAGGTCTTACTTGCCTTAAGCTTGGTACTACTAGAGTAATTGATGTGTGTACACTTTACTGTATTCCCCAAGACTGTAGTCACCCCTTTTTTTTTAAACAAAACATATTCTAGTTACTTTGTCAGAAACATCTGTTATCAGAGGTAGAAATGATACAAGAAACTCTGGATACCTTTCAGAACAGCAGATAAGGGAGGTAAAGGTATACAAAGTAATTACGTATTAACTAAAGAGGCCTCAGACGTGTTGGAAAACATAAAATATGCATCTGGGAGTCTTGAGGTGGGAGGTAATGGAAAGTTGGATCAAAGTTAAGGGAGTGAAGCTGACCTGTGCCCAAGCAGGGAAGAGAAGAGAAGAAAGAGGTAAGATTTTAGCACTTAACTCAGTGTTTAGCATGTAAAAAGTACTTAATAAATGCCTGTTAACTTGGCTTGACTTGTTTCCAAGTTCATAGGAAAAAGCTGCTGGTAACTAGGAGAATCTGGCATCTCTCCTCCAGGCAGCTTTTTGAGATCAGGAAATTAGATCTCCAGCTGTAAGACATTCCTGATGGCTTCCCCAGGGAAGTGCTAGATAGGAGCAGGGAGAAATTCTCCCTTTGGGCATTTCTCTTTCTCACTTACCTTGAAAGAACTTAATTAGATTTATCTTCCACGCCAAAAGAATAAGTATGGTGCAGTGTGATTTTAGCCACTTTCCCCAGCCTCTCTCCCCATTTTTCAGTACACAATTAGAAATTAATGGCTCAGGTGGACACACACACACACACACACACACACACACACACACACACACACACACGTTCATTGGAAGCACCTTCAGCCTGTTCATCCATAAGTATAAGTGACTGATAACATTCTTCTATTTTGAGAGAAGGGTGAATGTCAGAGATCCAGAGGACATTGGGTACCTGTGTGGGGAGGGGGAAAAAGGAAGAAAGATTTCCTTGAAGGGAAAAAATGTTAAAAGAGAAAGCTGGTGGTGTTGTCAGAGGCTTACAGAGGGCTAGTGACTTGTAGAAGTTTGCGTAGGCTCAATTTACCTTCAACTGCTTGAGTACAAACATAGGATGTTGGTGAGATTTTTGTCTTTGTAGGTTAATGGGAAACATGCTTAAGATTACCTTCTAAGGAGATTTCTGCTCAAAAATTCATTAGTTGGCCTATTATTCTAATTGATTTCAGTATGCCTTATACCTTCTATATACTCTGCATCTCTTGTATGTATCTATTTATAAACATTTTGTCTTCCCTATTAGAATGTGAGCTTCTTGAGGTCAGGGACCATTTTCGCCTTTTCTTTGTAGCCCTAGAACTTAGCACAGTGCCTGGTACATAGTAAGCCTTTAATAATGTTTGACTCATTGATGCCTTTGGAACAGTTTGCCAGGAAAATGAATCATCTTCTCACCTCCATCCCCATTAACATTAACTAGGTATAATTGGTGAAACTACCTTTAAAAGCTTCTGCTTAGTTATGTAGACAGGGCATCTGTCCTTTGGTAGGGAACTGTGGTATGACTGTAATTCATTCATAGAATCTTAGAATTGAGACATACATTAGAAAAAATCCATTCCTCAAACATTTATTGAAGGACTGTTATATGCCTTACGCTATCTAATTGATAATTCAGGGACTATAACCACCTGAAACCAGACTGGCTTCCTATTATTTCAAGGGATTTAAAATATTTAAAGGGTATTTGAAGTTTTTGGAAGAATATATTAATTGAGGCTGGTGAGAGTCTCTGGTAACAGTTCCTCTGAAGACAGTCAAGAAGTTTTTTCCTGTTTTGACATTGACCAGGCTTCAGTGAAAGCCCTGTGAGACCTCATAAATTTCTCTCTAGTTTTTTGCATAGAACCTCTTTGTACAGGAATCTCATTTGTCTTCCTCAATTACAATTGTTGTCAAGTTCACATTTTTCAATGACTAGTTAGTATGTGATTCCAAAAGGGCAAGTTTGTAGGTATCTTTCTTTTTGCTCTCTCTCCCATGAGTTCCTATTAAAGATAATTCACTTTCTTCCTTTCTCTTTTATTTCTCTACCACTGACCTTTTCTGTGGAATTCATGTATACTTAAGAAATCTGAGTGCCTTTTCTCTCTCTCCTCTAGTCAAATAATGATTCTAGGGGGTATAAGCTCAAACTGTTATTTGAGTTATTTGAGTACAGTCAACAAATGTGAATATCCCCTTAATTAGTGAATTTACTAATATTTTCCCTTTTTAGGACTTTTGCTCAAATGACTACCATTCTTTCCCTGTGGTGTCAGTTAACAAGGGAATATTAAACACTTGGTAATATGCCAGGCACTTTGGTAAACCATGGGGATATGAAGAAAGGAAAAAGCAGTTCCTGCCCTCAAGGAGCTCATATTCTAATGGGGGAAACATCCCATAAATAATTAGAAAAAATGGAGATTATGGTGTCATAAACTGTCTTGCCAAATAGATAGGCTTAAAAAAAAGTTTCCAACCACACTATCTATAAATATTTTTCATGATTTCTTTCTTAGAGTCAGGCTTACAAAGATTTGTACTGGTTTTTTCTTTTCAGCATTCAAGCACATAGGGTAAAATTGAAAAATTGGATTGTGGGGCAGGGAAGTGGTTCAGCAAAGTAATCAGCCTTAGAATCCAGAAGGAGTCTATTTGGTAATGTCCAGTGAGTCATTCAACAAGAATTTAAGTGCTTACTCTGTGCCAGGCATTGTGCTAAGTGCCGGGGCTGGAAGAAAGGCTGAGACATGGTTGTTCCCTGCCATCAAGGAGCTCACATTCTGTTGGGATTCTGGCAGCTAGAAGACAGTAAAGGGAACAGGCCCCCCTAGTAATTGGCTGGACACTTCATTTGCATATGCAGATTTGGAAGCTTAGGTTTTGCATGTGGGTGAACACTGAGAGTCTTAAAACTCATAGTCATAGCTACACTTTGAGAGAAAGGAATGACATTTCTGGGCTTGTTGGTGCCACAGAATGGGAGTTCTAGTAGGTGGCAGCTTCTGGGGGAAAATAAAATAGCAATTCTGCAAAATATTATATGACTAGAAAATAATTTCTCCCACCAGCAATTTGTAGGATCTTAATTTAGATTCACTGTCTGCTGTTTCTTAGCTGGACTCTCCCCTCAAAATTAGCACCAAATATGTCTAAGCAGAGGAGGCGGTTTATTAATGAATACTTTTGTTCAAAAGTAGAGAGTTTGGTTTCTAATGTAGTTTTTTTCTTTGGACTCTTTTTTTCTGCAGGTAATCATCAACAGCACAATCACACCTAATATGACTTTCACCAAAACATCGCAGAAATTCGGCCAGTGGGCAGACAGCAGAGCAAACACTGTGTTTGGTTTGGGTTTTTCTTCTGAGCAACAGCTGACAAAGGTAGCTTGGTTCTTTCTACAATATATTACTGTGCTTGGTGAAGCCCTTCAGACTTCAGCTGCTGTACATTTAGGGCCTAATTCATGCTGTCAACACTATTTGAATGAAAGCCTTGTCAAAAACAGGATTCTATTTCAGGACATAACTTTTCAGATTATCTGTACTGTTTGCTGCTTAAGCTATATGTACTTTGCTAACATAAAGAATACCTTGGGAATGGAAAAGAAGAATGTAAATAAATTGTTCATACCTAGCAAAATTTTAGAGGCATCCTACTGTGGTAGAAAGAGAACTGGAATCAGTTCAGGAGCCCTGGGTTCAAATCCCAGTTCTGCTATTGACCAATTTTATGTTCTAGGTCAAATTATCCTGACTCTCTGTGACTCATTTTCTTCAGCTGTAAAGTGAAAGATTGGACTTAAATGATTTTTAAGATCTCTTCTAGCTTTAAGAGTCAACTCAGAAGTCTCATCATGGGGCTACTTTCCCAGTTTATTGACCTTTCTTTCCTAAAATTTTAGGGTATAACACCCAAAATGAAAGTTTCCTTGCCTCAGTTACATTCATTATCAGTACAAAAATGTGAATATCACATTGTTTTCCAAAGTTAGATGCTTTGAGTTTTCAAGGTCCTAAAGATTAGATCTCAGTTACAACTTCCTTCCCAAGTGGGTGAAAGGGATGGAATTACCTGTACCTGCCTGAGTAGTGATAGGGACATCAATATTTCTTGCAGTGAGCAAGAAGTCTTAAAAAGTTTCTTTTGGGTCACAGTTTTAGTTCCACCCCATCCTGGTCTATTGCAGTAATTTTTGAGACATTGCCCTCTGCAAATTCTCTTCTTAGTCTCTACTGGGTAACTTACTAATAGGTATAATTATTTTTGTCTTTCAACCATGTACTTTCCTCCCACATCCCTAAATTTTGTGTTGTTTGCACTGATTCAGCTTAATAAGAGCCACTGGAGGGGTCACTTATAAAATTTCAGTAGCTCAGGATGAGGTGCTTACATACAGTACAGTAAGCAGTGTTTCTTTTAATTTGTTAAAGTTGTGATTAAATGACCCTATGGGTAACAACTAGGAAACTCGGTTTATGTAAGTAGCCTTTACTGTTTTAATTAAATAAAACTTACTGCAAAATCTAGCCATCCTAGTTAGTAATGTTCATGAATGTTACTGCCCTGCATAGCTATTATGCATAAATGATAGACCATTGATTCAAATGGTTCCCATTGGTATTACTTTTAGATAACCAAACCAAGTATTTTTTGGGTCAAGTAGGAGGAACTGGACTGTTCAGGAAACTGGTCTGAGTGCCCTCTGAATATCTCTGGATTTGTAATATGGAAGACTCAGGCAATGGGACCTACTTGCTCCTCAGAATGGGAGCACCCATGACACAGGTCTTCCAGAAACCTCAGATTGGCAGATATTTCAGTTGTTAGGAGCAAGGCAAGATGTAATCTGAAGTCCCTGGACACACTTAGATTCGTGTGAACCAACCTCTTACTCAAATAGCATAATGGATCTTTATATAGACCTTTACAATTTACAAAGTGATATGTAATCTCATTTAGTCATCACAACAATCCTCTGGGGAAGGTATTATTTTGTTTTTGTTTTTGTTTTTGTTTTTGTTTTTAGTATCAAGAAAATTTATTACAGAGAAAGTCCAGAGGATTTAGACGTTTCTGGCCAGAAATGGGCTCCACCCTCTTCGGGAGGGGTGGGCCCTGAGTGCAAGGGCAAGTGTGCTTTTATGCAGTTGACTTTGGCATGAAACCTCCCAGGCCTGGATTGGTGGGGAAGGTATTATTACTATCCCTATTTTAAAGATGAGGAAGCTGAAGCTCAGAGATGTTTTCAAAGTCAAGATTTGAACCCATTTCTTTCAAACATCAAATCTGTTGTTCCTTTTCAGTGTGTGGTACAATGACAATTCTGGTAGTCCTCCACCTCCTTCACCCATTCTTTTTCACTGTGGTTCAAAGATTAGATTTTGCAGGGTAGAAAGCTAAAGTTAGGGGACAAGGTGGGACACGCTGTGCAGGCAGAGTAGAAATGATGACTCTGATGGTTTCCCTGAAGGAGAAAGGGAACTTAACAAAGCTTGTCCTCTTCACCTGATCTAAATATTTACTGCCTGGTTCTCAGCTCACCTGCCAAAGTGAGCTCATTCTATGATTAGGGTCCAGGATAGCATACAACAAACAGAATGTGTGCCTGGAGGGATTTAATGGTATAGGTAGCTGCAAAAACATATAGCTTGGTAAGAATTCTGGATATAAGATGAGAGCTGGTCAGAGGGATGCTGTGCTTGCTGATACAGTTAATCTTGTCCACATGAGCACCTCTCCTCCTCCTCCTCCTCCATTCATCATTATGCTGTTAAAGTAAAGGCCCCAGTAGCTACCAGAGCATAAATCATTTGCTTTTCATAATAAGATTGTCTTCTACACGATCTCTGATGAACTCTCTCTGTATAATTGTTTTTTATTCATTTTCTGAAAGGCTTCTTCAGTTAATATCAAAGCAGAAAAATCAGTGAATGTTGGCTTGATTTTGATTTATTCCAGATAATAGTTGAAAGGAACTTGAAGGCTAATAATTTTTAGTTTTCTTTATGGCTTTTGTTTTTTATATCACAATTACTTCCAAATAAAGCCCCATGAAATGTTCCCTATAACAAAACTCACTTTTTCCTTCTCCCCTTTTCTCTTGAAAAAGCAGCCTCACAGAGGAGAGTAGGTTGGATGAGATGATTTGAGGGAAGACACACCACTCACTTTCTATTCCTAAAATATTTCCCTCTACTAGCTGAAATTTTAGCAATTAGAGATCTTTGTGGGGTTAAGAGGTGTAAGTTACCAGAAAAAAAGAAGTTATTCAAAGTTGACCAATAGAGGGACCATATCTGTGTAACAGTGTGCATTGGTAGCCAGACCTTCTACCCTCCCTACCAAGAGAAATGTATTTCATCATCTGTCCTCTAGAAATTGACTTGGTCGGCATATTTAATCTGAGATTGATTTGTTGGCTAGATTTTAGTTTGGTTTTCTCCTTTAGCCTAGACCATTAATTCACCAATAGACTCAGAAAATAATTACTGTTGCCTTTGTTATACGTTCAAGGAATAGTTTTTGGTATTTAGGCGATGAAGCAGCAATAATAATTAGGTAGGAAACATGGGGATATTCTCAGAGCCACTGGGTGTAAGTGGAGTTAATTTAAGGATACAAACTTGAACTAACAGAGGGATTAATTGAAAGATACAGAATCTAAGCAACTTGTAGGCCAGTATTTTGGCATATCTGTGCCCAGAAACCCTGGTGTACCAGTGCCCACATGCCAGATAATTCTCTATATATACTAGTCCTTTTTGAGCATGCTTAAATAGGTTGATGTTTTATATTATACTAAGTGGGTGGACAAATAAATCCACATTTATCTCTGAGGATACACAATACAAACTGGTAATTTGAGAAAGTGTCTGTACAAAGCCAACAGGGTTGTTCTCTTTCACCATTATTATACTTTTTGGTGGAGGGAGGGTGAAGGGAGAAAATAGGAGGGGACAATCTGTTTAATGGGAGCCAATAGGAGCAAAGCATCTCTTTTATTATGGGAGGTGAGATGTATAAATGGTTTCTCTAATGAAAACTTACTTGCTGTCTAATTTTTTTTCCCCTCAGCCTAGTTATAGAGTTTGATCATCCATTTCCTGTACAAGACCGTGGGTGGTTCAGATTGCTGTGTGATTTGAGAAATACTTAAGGCACAGTTGTTCCTTTTGTGCCACTCTGAGGCTGTTAAAGGCCTGAGCTCCTTCATGCCTGCTAATTATTTATTTCTGAGATTGTCAGCCTTAAACCTATGAAAATTTATCAGTGAATGGTAAATAGTTTATGGTGTGGTGGTTGGGGTTGGGGGGAGGGGAGTTTACTGTAAACAATTTAAACCACAGAGTTGTTGAATAGCTATTTCACAAATCTTTGAAATGTGTTATAGCTCACAAGATGTTGCTTTCTTCATCTTTATAGAAGACAGAGCATGAGGCAGGCATGCTTAACCTAAGGATCATTTATTTATTTGCTTATCTATCCACTTATTTATTTTTGATGTTACAGACAGAAGAATAGTTTAAAAACCAGAATGAATTTTCTTCTGAGTGAATTAGATATGCCACACTTGGAGTCAGGGGGATTGACTTAATGAGAAAGCTCTTTTAGTTCTGGAATTCCAGGAAGGATTTCAGCTATAATAACTTGCTCTTCCTTGTTCTTTGGGTTGTTTTGTCTCTCCTTATATGACATTTTATCTCATCAGTTTTTTAAAGTATCCTTTCCATATGACATTTATTTCTCCAAAGATGGAAGAATTTGTCCCTAGAAGCTGTTAAAGTGGCTGGTATTTTCATGCTATCTTGGTGTTCTTTGACTTTAGGCTAAGCCTGGGACTCCCAGACCCTATCTATCTAGAAATGGGGTAAATGCTAGGGGGATTGGGGTGGGGAGAGGTAGAGGGAGAGGGAAAGGAAGAGGGGGAGTGAGGGGGGGGAGCGAGAGAGAGAGAGAGAGAGAGAGAGAGAGAGAGAGAGAGAGAGAGAGAGAGAGAATGAATGAATGAATGAATGAATAAATGAATATGTTCCTTCCAGATTTGCTTTCTATAGGGCTTGTTTTCATGGAGCTCAGGTTCTAGGTATTCATGAAGCGATTTTTCTGGGTCTTTCCCTAGACTGGTCAGAGGGCTGACCATGAAATTTCTAAGGCTTCTAGATAAGACTTTTCCTTTAGTGGCCAGAGCTGTCTTTTTTCCCCCCCTATTCTTTGTTCTAAGCCATTAGGGCCTATTTGACTCATATTCAACCCATTTGGCCTGTTCTTGAATAGGTCAGGTGGAGGTGATTTGTCTTTTATGTCCCAGAGTAGGGTCTTTTCTATTCCACCACTACCCTCAGCCTACATTTTTATTTTATTTTATTTTTATTAATTTATTTTTAGTTTTCAACATTCACTTCCATAAGCTTTTGAGTTTTAAATTTTCTCCCCCTCTGTTCCTGCCTCCCTCCCCAAGACAGCATGCAATCTGATATAGGCTCTGCATATACATTCCTATTAAACCTATTTTCACTTTAGTCATGTTGTAAAGAAGAATTAGAACCAATAGTAGGAACCACAAGAAAGAAGAAACAAAAGAAAACAGAAGAGGAAAAAAAGAGCAAATAGCATGCTTCGATCTGCATTCGTACTTCATAGTTCTTTCTCTGGATGTGGATAGTATTTTCTATTGTGAGATTTTTGGAGATGCCTTGGATTCTTGCATTTCTGAGAAGGGCTAAGTCTATCAGTTAGTCATCACACAGTATGTCAGCCTACATTTCTAAATTGGCCATATTGTCTTCTTTTAGGATTTATCTAAATTTGCAAGATCTTTCCCTCCACACTTTGATAATGCACTATGCTTGAAATTATTTCCCCAAACTAGTATGTTTACATTCCAATAATTTGGCCATTCTGTACCTTTCCTTGCCCCCTACCTCTGAATGGTCCAGATACTACACCAGTGGTAACCTACTTTAATAAGTTCCAATAATTAATTGTTCTGTGTTTGGAGAAAGACCAAGTACATACTAGTAAGGCTCCCCTGCCCCTGAAAGCTGTAACAGAATCCCTCCATCTTCCTTACCAGCAAGGCCCTTTCCATGTCCAAGTACATGCTTTAGATAACAGTGGAGACGAAACTCTCTTCTGAGAGCTGTGAGATTGTACAAAATTGCCACCAATCATAACAGCTGCCAGGGATAATTCAGGTTTGGAGAAACGAGCTTACTGGTAAGTCATTGGGATGTTTCCTTTGGCAAATTGGGGCCTCATTTTTGTGAGGAGATATCATTCTGGAATATCTAAAAATTAGCAGAGAAATGAGGACCTTTCAGAAAAATAATTTGTTGGAGATTGAAGTGACCTCTTGTTTTCTCATTCTTCTGCTCTCACTTCTCTGGTAGGGATTATTGTGATCATCAGTAAACATCCAATGAATGTTTCTCTGCTGGGCACTGGAGGTATAAAAGGAATAGTTTGTAGTTAAAGAGATATGTCAGATTCAATGAGATTTTTTCCCCCCAACAAGGATAGCTAAACATTGGAATTTTTTTTTAACATTGAAATCAAAGGGATTTGAAACTTAAATTTTGCTTGGTCCATAAACATTCATGCATAGTACTTGGTTCTAGGAAAAGAACAGCAACCGAAATTCACAATTGTGATTGGTTTTACTGTAAGTTCTGTTCCTTTGCTGTCAGCCTTGCATGTTACAAATCAAATCAATAAATATTTATTGAAGGTTGTTATGACCAAGGTTCTGGGCAGAGATGTATAGTTGAAATATGACTTGGTATAAACTGAAATTGGCTTGCAGCAAGTAGATAAAAGTTATTGTTTAGATTCCTAGTTGTGTCCATATGTGATATAATTGTGTGTGTGTACACGTACATGTATATGTATGTGCATCTCTGAATTTTCCTTAGAACTACTTATGGTAGTTACTGCAGTGACGGTGCCTTCATTATCAATTCCTGTGGGTTCAGTCATCATCTTTATGCAGATGACTAGCAGATAAGTATATCCAACCTCAGCGTCTCTCCCAAAAGTAGCACTGAATAGTGAATTATTAATTCAGCAAGAGCTTATTAAATGCCTACTTTGTGCCAGGCACTTTGCTTGACACTACTGAAATAGAAAAAAAATTAATAGTGCCTATCTTCAAGGACCTTAATCTATTGTAGGAAATAAATGTGTGTATGTGTTTGTGTGCAAAGTAAATACAAAGTAATTTCAGGAGCAGTAGAAACTGGGAGGATTAAGAAAGACCTTCAATGGAATGTAGCATTAAAGTTGAGCTTTGAAGGAAACTAGTGATTCTTGGGGAAAGAAGGGAACATCTATCTTCCTTCTTTCTCCAAAAATGAGTGCTTTCCAAGAATGTCAGCTTGGGAAAGGGCATGGACACAGGTGGTGGCATTTTGTATTGTTTCATTTTAAAAAAGAACTGTAATCACATAGTTTATTGAACGTAATGAATGTGAATGCAAAATGGTCAAAAAACCCTATAGAGAGCTATCTGCCTCTGGGTATCTTCCTATTTGCCTTTCTATATGTTTGGAATGACAAGGGTGGTGTTTTTTTGGTTTGTTTGTTTGTTTTTGTTTTTTTCAGCCAAAGACAAGGTTTATTAGAACATCTGTCATATTGGACAGACTCTTAAGAAGTCTGAAAAATAGTGAGCTATTGGCTAGATTGTAAGAATCTGAGCAGTGGCTAGATTTTAAGAATCCAAGCCCACAAGGATGTTCTTAAAAATACCAACTAAGAAAGGGAATAAAGAAAGGATGTCTGTATGTCTGGTACTCTATCTCTAGAGCAGAGACTATAACAGATTAAGTCAAGGGAAAATGAGTAAAAGATATCCTTCTTTTCAACTTAACAACTCAGTGGAAGTCACAAGAGTGGCAGCATTGGGATTTGTGATACTACCTTCAAAAATTTTTTTATTGGGATATTTTGTTTTTATATCACCTATATTTTCATCTGTATCTCCCCCCCCAACTCTTTCTTCCCAAAGAGCTATCCCATATGACAAAGAGTGAAAAAAAAAGAGAAAAAAATCAGCAAAACTGCTCAATACATTAAAAAAATGACCATGTGCAATGTTCCACACTTTTGGACTGCCTTGCTCCCACTTCTGCCTATATGAAGTCTTTTCATATCTCTTCTTTGAGGCCATGCTTGTGAAACAAAGATGTCAACATCTTTCCTGATGATTACGTATTAGGATACGTTGACACGTTGGCTTCCCTCACAACCTGTGTTCTTGGTTCCTCTTCTACGTGGAGTATCGCATGAACTGTTCCTTCTCTTATTTTTGTCTTTGCTTTCCCCCACACCACTCCCCCACTCAGGTTTTTCCATTTTTCTGGAGCAGAATCCAGATTTGGCATACTTTGGGCATAGTCTGCCAACTTAAGTCAAAGAACCCTGACAAACAATGATGGTAAATTTCTGAGGAAACTTTCTTTCAGCTTACTTCCTCTTCTTACAGAATGTATTTGTGATTCCTGTGTTACTATCACAATGGACCACAGATATTTTCATGTTAATTTACCTGAACTCTTCTATATTGTTTGTACTAAGTTGGTTGATGGAGTGTAAAGAAGGAACATAGATCACGATTTCAAATATTTGTGTTGGTGTCTTTTGGGGAAGCTTACTTGCTCTAAATCCTGCATACACACTAAAATTAGAAGATGATACATGTGTAGATAGGACATGTAGGCCGTGTTTTTTTCCAATATCTTCTTAACATTTCCTTGACATCTCTACTTGGATGACCTCACAGTCATCTCAAATTCAACATTTCTAAAACAGAACACTTTATCCCCCCCATGCACAACCCACCCCTTCTTCTAACTTTTCAAGTTCAAAATACCTCCATTTTTCTAGTCACCCAGGGTCTCATTCTGGGAGATCTTCATTCTAAGTCCCTCACTCTCCAATATTCAGTCAGTTGCCAATTCTGGGCAATTCCACCTTTTCAACATCTTTCACATCTGTTCTCTTCTTTCTGTTCATACCACAACCATTGATTCTCTTGGACTAGTAGCTTCTCAGCTGGTCTCCCTGAGTCCAGTTTGTCAGCATTAATTCATATTCTACCCAGCTGCCAAATTGCCAACTCGTCTGCCCATGATACTTCCCTTGCTTAAAATGTTTCAGTAGTTCCTCATTGCCTTTGTGATCAACAGCAAACTCCTTCATTTGGCATCTAGAGCCATCAGCAAACTAGCTTGAGGGTAGCTCACTCATATTCTTTAACTACTGGCCAACTTGTTGTCTCTCTGTAAGGACATTGTGTTTCCTGCCTCCATGTTATTTTTCATAGCCTGTCTCCCTCCTCACTTCTGTCTCTTGTAACCTCTAGCATCCCCCACAGCTCAGCTCAAGTGCCATCTCCTCTGATGTCCCCATTTGCTAGTTGTCTTTCATTATCTTTTCCAATAGAGACGTTATCTTAAAAACTGGGTGGTGAAATGGACTGAGTTTAAATCTGGCCTCAGGCAAGTCACTTAACCTTATTTGCCTCAGATTCCTTATTTGTAAAATGAATTGGAGAATGAAATGGCAAACCACTCCAGTAATTTTTGCCAAGAAAACCCCAAATGGGGTCACAAAGAGATGGGTATGACTGAAAAGTGACTCAACAACACCAACAACAATTACAGATATCTTTTAAAACTCCCCAGTTATTCAGTAGCTTGGGTTTGCTAACCTCTTTTTACCAGCAGCATCTCAACTTCCAATTCCATGTCTCACTTTGAGTCACCAAAGCTACCTTTCTCCAAACAACACACAGCTTAGTGAACTGTATTTGCTCATAAAAACTTGTGTCTTTTCAGCGAGCATTGAACCAGAGAGAGGTAACCTCTGATCTTTCAGCTAGAAAAAGTTTGGGTTTCTTAAGGTCATTTATATATACCTAGCTTTATTCTGCTGGTGTGGTAGAATATTGGATTTGGAATCAGTTGTCAGTCGTGTCTGACTCTTCATGACCCCATTTGGGGTTTTCTTGGCTAAGATATTAGAATGCTTTACCACCACCTCGTAAGTACCTAAGGCCAGATTGAACTCATGAAAATAAGTGTTCCTGACTCCAGGGCCAGGATTCTATCCACTATGCCACCTAGGTACCCCTTCCTGGCTTTATGTAGAGATCATGTCAATAAAAACACTCCTTTCCTTTTAATGAGAAAACAGACAATCACAGTATAATGATCATAATTAGGTCTTTGACTCTTTTCTGGACTCTTGCTCTGGAGCTGTTGCTTCATTTTCAGGCACACTTTTTTTTTTTAAATGGTAGGTTTTATGTTCCTTTGGGTACTTAAGGTTGTTGAGAGGCTTATCTCTTGCTAACTGATGCATATTCTATTTTCCAGTGGCTTCCCCTTCCTTGTAGTCTCTAATCCATTTAGGTCAAGTACCATCTTTTTCCAGTAGATATGGAACACTCCTATCCCAAAGGCAATTTGGGAATGTTTCACTGAGAAAATGCCTATGAAGACTTGGTCTTACCTACTTTATGAATATTTAGCAAAACATTTCTGAAGAGGGAAAATTGTACATCAATACTGAGAGTTGAGACTGTGGTTTCCATGCAAAGTAAATATTGATTCATCTGTTAGTCCTGATTGTCTTTTCATGATTGAAGTTAAAGTAATAAAGCAGAATTATAGTTATGTGATTAAAAACAAGAAGTAACTTTTGCTAAAAAACCTTAAAACAGGTAATACTGAAATGTAATTTGGCTTCCACTGCCTTATTAATCACTTTACAGGTAACGTAGGCTCTTGGTGTGTTTTCTTTGTCTATCTTTTCAATACATAAAGTGAGTTTTCCACTTTCCTTGCTTTCCAAATGTAATTTAACTAGCACCTAAAACACAGTATTTAATAATGCAAACTGCTAAAAGGACTTTTTTCCTGTATTCTTCCTCTTTATGTGTATGTTTGTTCTTTGTTCCCAGGGGCACATTGAATTTTTTTGTGCAATTAGCAAATTATTTTTACCTTCATCTCAATCAGTATCATTTTTAATCATTACATTTTAGTAATAACCTGTGAGTCTTTATTAACTTTCCTCTCCTACAAGTTAAGGAAGTCATTGCTTTGCATGACTGTGTTTTCTAGTATTCATTTGCTAGAAAAAGCATTTGCTTGACTCTTAAGAAACATTTTCCTGACTTTCTAAAACTTATCTAAAAAGCTTGCTGTTGATTTCTTTTTTTGCACACTTACAGTATTTGCTGACTTGAGAAGGATGCATAATGGTGATGGTGATTCTGAACAGCAGTAACGTTTGGGGCCAGGAATGACTTCAGTAAACATTATTAATGTTCAGTTTGCAGAGAAATTCCAAGAAGTGAAGGAAGCTGCCAAATTAGCTAGAGACAAGTCTCAAGAGAAAATCGAGACCTCAAGCAATCATTCTCAAGTAAGTAATTTATCCATGAAATAAACCTGTATTTTATCAATTATTAGGTTTCATGAATGCTTTGGGCAGAAAAACAAATATTGGCAATGAAGAATTTGGAAAGATTGTTTGCACTTGTTGGCCATTAGGATTCTCCCAGTGTTCACCAACCTTTTTACAGAACTCCTGAATGTCACAGGAAAACATAGAGTTTTGATAGAAAACCTTTTACTTCAGAGCAGTTGAACTAGGAGAATGTCCTTTTGAATGTCCTTTTACTCAGTAATATTCCCTGTGACCACATAGTTGAAGGCGAACAGCAAGTGTCAGGCTGAAAGATGGATTTCAGTTCTATCCTAGTCTCCTTTTGATCAGAGAAGATCTAGCTTTATCATACAAAGAATGGCATTATTATTACAATCATGACCTTTTTAAAGCAAATTGACTAAATGCAGTTAGGTTATTGCAGTAGTCAAGGCAACAAGATAATAAAGGCCTAAGTTTCTACTACTGGTGTCTTAAATCTAAGTAACATGTTAGAATTAACGAAGCGCCTTCACATCCATTACAGGCATACTCCACCAAATATCATTAATTGGTTCTTTGAAAGGGTCACATTATACGAAATAACATTAGAGGGGGCAGTTCCATAGGTATAATATCATATGTGTTATAATGTTACAGTGGAATTTAGTTATATTAACAACCTTGTTGTAAAATAATCTTAATTATGCCGTTATTATACAAGATATTCTTGGATCTCATTTGATTTTCACAACAACCCTGTGGGGTAGGTAGACATACTATTCTGTCCATTTTGCAGATCAGGAAACTGAGGCTTATACAATTGACTTCTCCATGGCTTCACATCTAGTAAATGATGGGACTGAAATTCAGACTGAGGGTCTTTTCTCTGAGCTAGTGTTTTTGTCATGCTTCTTCCTGCCTAGATTAGTGGCACTGGGAATAGAGAAGAAGACTTGAATGTAAGGAATCCAGTAGCATGAAAATCAAGAGAACTTGGTGGCTATGTGATAAGAGATCATTACCAAAATTATAGTTAGGAGTCAAAAGTGTGGAAGAAATGGCTAAGATGAATGAATGGGCCCTCTAAAAGATGGAATGTAGGTAGAGAAGGGGGGTTGTTTGAGTCTTTAAGATATGCTGACAGGGTGAGGAAAGGAAGAAGAATCATCAAAAGCATTGGAGACTTAGGAGGAAACCCAAGATCTAATACAGTACAATAAAATTCAAGAAGACAGTATAAAGAAGGGTGGTGAAATGTATCATGTGCTACAGAGAGGTCAATCAATCAACAAGAATTTATTAAACACTTACCATTTGCCAGGCTCTGTGCTAAGCACTGCGGATAACAAAGAAGTAAAACCAGTCCTTGCTCTCAAAGAGCTTATATACAAATATTTATAAATCAGAATATACAAGATAAATACAAAGTTCAGAAGGAATAAGGACTGAGAGGCAAGGGTAAGGGGAGACCATTGGATTTGAAAAGAAAGGTCATTAATGACATTTATCCAAAGGGTGTTTTGGTAGAATTCTACACTCCATTTAGGTAGCTTTCTTTAAGTTTTCCAAACCCATGAAATTGGGCTCCTAGAATATGTCTATGAGCTATGTATAAAAGTTTTCCAATATTGCTTAAAGAGATCATCGCTAATAATTGAGCATTATTGTCTCCATTCCGTGATAACATCTTTGACTTTCATGTTGTCTAAATTTCAAGTGTTAAAATTCAATTGTCACGCGTAAATCTAAAAATATGAATATTATTGATATCATTTCATTTTTCTCCACCTTGACTGGGGATGGCACAGACAACATACAGAAGGTCTTTGTTATTTTTCTCTACTCTTTGTCAGAGTTCAAATATGCAGTGATGCTTGAGTTCTTATAATCCTTAGAGAATCAGTCGCAGCTGAGAATTGACATCTATAGTGCCAAAACTTAATATTTTTTCCTCTCTTTCTCTTGATATTGCATGGATATAAGTGGACACAAAACTATGTTAGTTATCCCTGACTCTTACTATGTCACTGACCCATCTTTTATTTATTTAATTTTCTTATTGTCTCTGGGTCTTTACATTTCTTCTATGTACTTTATTCCTTGTGGCAAATAGTTTGTTAGCCATTCTCTAATCTTTGGGTTTATGTTGTGTTTCTAGTTTATCATTATCAATTATTATTAGCAATAATTAATAATTACTACTCTAACCATTATATAATTTACATCATGTCATTTATAATAACAATGCTTCTAATTTGCTGCTTTTCAGGGGGTGAGGGGAGTCTGGAAACTAGAGCAAGCTTGTTAGAATGGTGTATAAAGTCGGAGGAAATAGGTAGTTATTGAAGCACTGATGGATCCTCCTATGAGTTAAAGGCCTGTGCTTTAGTACACAAACTTTGACATCTCTTATGACTCTTGAAGGGGTGGTCGTCCCCTGTGTTCCCAAGAAGCAAAATGTTCTGCTCTTTCTTTGTCTGTGTACATGTGCACCTGTGCGCACTTGTGTATGTCTTGTTTTCCATGCCTCTCATTTCCACATGTGGGAAGAAGAGTGATTTAGTTTAGTTTAGGCGATTTCTATGACCCCTGTTATAGGAATCAGGATGTGAAACCCCATCTTCTACTCAGGCATCAAGTGTGAATGGAACAGACGATGAAAAGGCATCTCATGGCCCTGCTGAAGCACATCTAAAATCGGAGAATGAGAAGCTGAAACTGGCCCTTACACAGAGGTAATAAGGATTTCACATCCAAATTATTTCTCCCTGCTGTTTAATTTCTGCTTGGTGGCATTTCCATTCTTTTCATTAGGTAAGAGATGTTTCACTAAGTTGACCATTAAAGAAAGACACCTGAATACGACACCTAGAGGTAGCTTTTATGTGAACTGGAGGAGGATGCTACACAGAAAGCCATGGCATTTTTCTTGCTCCCACACTGGCTCTCTGCCAGAGGAATCAGAGGAATTCTAACTGACACTAACATGTTTTCTTTTAGAGGAAGTTAAGGACTTTGCTTTCTCTTTTTAGGAAAGGAAGTTGAATATAAGCATTCTTCCATTGAAGGAGGCAGCTAAGAAATGCATCTATCCAGCCCCTGTAATTTAACTAGATTAACTCAACTCCAGGAGTTTAACCCAATATGGATTGTCTTGTGATTTTATAATTTTTCAGACAGGCCTATCTTATTTTGGATTCTAGACTGACTTGATTTGCATTGTACAGCGGTCCTTATTAAGCGTAAAGAAGTTCTCAGGATTTTTTTTTCTGGTCATTTTGGACTGCTGAAATAGAAAGATTTCCCAACTGAAATTAATCTTGCTCCAACACTCTAGATTAATGAGCAAGTGAATGAATGATGTGAATGAACTTTAAGCCATTTCTTCAAATCAGCTTGACTTCTTTGATATCAGCCTTAAAATTACCAACTTAAATGAGTTTTGAGCATTCTTAATGTGTGGTCTTTGAAGTTTAAGGTGCATGGCTTTATGTCAAGTTCATAGAGCCTTGAGGCTGACTGTTAAATATCACAAGATAAAGGGTTACAAAATTATATGAATATGGTTAGGTAAATTGATGTTGACACATAGAAGACAAATTGAGGTCAGTAGCTAGTGCTACCAGTGAGTAGCTGTTGGGTTGGGGACCCAACTTTCCAGAAATCTTACAATTAAGTTTTACTGTGAAACTCCTTCCAGCTGTGATTGGAGATTACCTTAAGTGTTGAAGACTTAAAGGTTTGAAATACAGAGAGTAACCTGAGGGTTGTAAAGGCATGATGACTATGAGTATGAAACTCACTTTCTTTTAACTCCAGTGAACACATTGATGTAGTAAAAATATTTTCATCTCCATGGCAAGGCTTTGGGCTTTCATAACTGAGGGTTTTGGGTTTTTTTTTTTTGGTTACTTAAATGAATGCTCAAAGACTCCATTAAAAAAAAACTCATGGAAAATCAAATGATTGAGGTCTCCACCAGTTGAGGGTCTCCACTTTGGCCATAGAACATGTACTAGCTAAAACCCATGTTGGGTCTTCTTAGTCTAAGGAATTTTCTCTTCCATTTATGTCAAAGCCATTTCTAGGAAGAGGAAGCTAAAAGGGATCATCTCAGCCCTCAAATCTTCAATTCACTTTAGCACCTGAGGGGTATGTTTTCTAACCAGGGTATTGTTTTTTCCTTGAAATTGTTTTCTTGTGACACTGGTTTATTGTGTGAGCACTACCATAGAAGCCTTTCAAGGCTTTGAAGACTTCACTGAAGATTTTCCTGAGACCTGAAGGTTAAGTGACTTGCCCAGAGTCACACAGCTAGTGAGTGTTATGTGTCTGAGGCTGGATTTGAACTCAGGTCCTCCTGACTCCAGGGCTGCCACCCAGCTGCCCCTAGAGGACCTATTTGTCAGTCTCTAACATATAGTGTAGTCTTGGACTATTATTTTGTCCCTTAATTAAGAATTTTTAAAGGGTAAGGCTGGGAGCAACCAAATGATAGCAGGGTTTACAATTTTTAATTAATCATAAAATTACTTATTTTTGGTATAGGAAGAATTAGGTTGGCATTTGATATAGATCAGTGAATAATGTTGGTTATTTTTAATGGAACTTACACAATATTGGAGATAATGATTGTCTCCATAGAAAAATGGGCTTTAAATTAAGTAGGGAGGAGAGATGTGGATTCTAAAATACAGAGATGTTGACTTTTACTCTGTATTGTAGTACAGATGTGACAGGGCCAGAATTTCTCATGGGAGGCCAAGCTCTATGGTATTGAATCTAACCCTCATTCCTATCATCGCAACAGTGCCTCTAATGTGAAGAAATGGGAGATTGAGCTGCAAACTCTGAGAGAAAGCAATGCAAGATTGACAGCAGCACTTCAAGAATCCGCTGCCAGTGTAGATCAGTGGAAAAAGCAGTTTTCTATTTGCAGAGATGAGAATGATCGACTCAGGAATAAGGTAAGTCTGACTGCCTAGGCTGCTTGAAATTGGATGGGAGTTTATGTAGTTGAATGAGATGCTTGGCTTGCTGTATGCCGGGCACAGGCTGTCTGGATGAAAGATATGAGAGATGGGGAAAGGAAGAAGAAAGAAAATGGAACTACAAGGCTATAGGCCAAGAGGGCCTTTGGCTTCTTTCCTCTGGCTAGAGGGAAATTGCTTTTATCCCCTTTGCCCTCTTTCTTTCACTGGACTGTTTTCCCTTCCTTTTTTTTCTTTACCTTATAAGCCATAATGTGGAATTGAAGGGTTTGGGTTTTTTTTTTAACTGCATAGATTAAATTATTTAACGTTCTCAGTTTAGAAAGAAAATTAGTTGAATGTATAATCTATGATCTAAACCCTCATAGGGTCAAATTCTAAGGATTTTTATTGGTAAACAGTATCTGTTTGCTTTGTCCTCCATTCAAGTGGAAAAGTAGAAACTTTAGAAATTAACTCGGGTCTAGACATTTTCATAATGCAAACAAACCCAAGTGTTGAATAGCTCTGAAACAGTAAAGCATTTCATCAGGACCAAAATGAGTAGTAAAGTAAGAGAAAAGCAATAACAACCACTGAACCATTTCTTTCCTTCACTTCCACATCCCTTCCTCCAAAAGAAGTTTGGACTTTCAGTTCTGGCCCAAACTCAAGACTCTGATAGGAAAGACATAGGCAAAGTCTCAACAGCCTAATCATATTCCTGAATGTGTCTTGGTTTGCTTTTCCTCAAATGTTCCACACAAATTCCAGTCATAATGGAAGTATGTCAGCTTTTGTACGACCTGGATGTCTCATCTTTTTGTTTGTGGGATTCAGGGATACTCTAGGACAGGGGCAGGGAACCTTCAGCCCCAAGGCCACATGTGACCTTCTAAGTCCTTGGATGCTGCCTTTTGATTGAGTCTAAGTTTTACAGAACAAATTCTTTTATTAAGGGGCCACACATGGCCTTGAGGCCACAGATTCCCCACATCTGTAGAGAACTGAACATTCTCCTGAAAGAGATTCCTAACTGTTTGAGAGTTTGGCTTGATCACATACAGAGGAAAGATGAAATGAGTAAAGAATGTCCACTGTCCACATTGGGCCATACATTTGGATGAACAACCAATAGAACTTGTCTGTCAGTATATACACCTGGAACAGACAGAGATGGCCAATGAAGTGGACCCAGAATTAAATGGAAGGAAGCTAGAGGGCTAGATTGCCTTCAGAAAATTGCCAATATCCTTTATTCAATCAATGAAGCATTTATTAAGCACCTATTACCCCTAGCTTCTCCTGGAAGCCAAGACCCATCTTTTTAATACCAGTATTTTATCAGTGTTTCCATATGGCAGCAAGACATGGAACACAACAGTGTCCAACAAATTGAAAATGAATATCACGCAAAGGGCAATGGAGGGATGCATGGTTGATGTGAGTAGGCAACATAATCAATAAGGAACTTTGAAGAACAGGAGTAAAAGATGTCATCAGGGGAAAGGATGATAGGAAGAAAAGATGGACTGGTCATGTGGCCAGGATGACTGGTGGAAATCCTGAGTGCTCCATTGATATCTTTGGAATGTCAGGAGCAATTAAGATTGATTTTAAACCCATTGAGTATGCCCTGTGGTAATCTTATGGGGGGACACAGACAAGAGTTGCACAGGATGGGCAAACAAGTATCGATTGTGATCTGTGTAGCCTGAAGGAATGTCCAAATTGATGAGATCCCAGGGACCTCTGAGTGTTTGAGAATTCTCTAGCTGACCAATGATTCTATCTTCTTATGGCAAGCATTCCCTCCCTGCTGAGATGGTATGTGACTCACGTCCTTGACAAGGACTCTGCAGAGGGGACACTTGTCATTTGACTGCTTTAGACAAGTAACTTCTATCCAGTCTAGTGGTGATTTGGTGTTAATGACCCTTTTTCTGCACATCTCAGATCCCTTTCATCCACCTTCTCATCCCCTTACCCTCTCATAGGCATCACCAAGGTTTCTTTCTTGTGGCTTTCATCATGCTCTTCTAGTATTTTTTCCAGATTTGATGAGTGTCCTGTTAGATCACCACTTCCAAGCAGTTTATGTCACCAGTACTTTTTCTTTGAATTTGAATTTTTTCTTCTTCTCTGAAAGGTAGTGATGGCCTCAGAAACCTCTGGAGACCTGCACTCAAATGTCTGTGATCCCATGAAATCAATAAAAGCTATGTAATAGTAATAATAGCCAGCTTTATTTGTCACTTAAAGTTTACGAAACATTTTACAAATATTATTTCATTTTTTCCTCAACAACCCTCTGAGGTAGGTGCTATTATTATTCCCATTTTATAGATGAAGAAACTGAGGCACAGTATCTCGAATCACATAGTTATAGTGTGTCTGAGGTTAGAACTCAGGTCTTCTTGATTCTGGATCCGGTGTTTTATCTACTGTACCACCTAGCTGCCTTGAATATTTTTATTTTTAATATTATATTTTCCTTATATTCCTCTGCTGTGGGTATCTGGCAATAATAACCTTCATACAAGTTTAATACTTAGAACCATTGGTTGCCTACAAAACAGTCAAGGGGACTTGCATTCATTGTATGTTCCACTGATCTACTTTAGTGCTATTACTTCAAGTCTGAGAGTCTTCAGATGTAGATTTTAATCTTCCTCTCATTCTTCTACACTGGGACTGTGAGTAAGGCATCTGGGCTTTGGGACTTTGTGATGGTGATTCAGAGCCATTTTCTTAAACTGAAACATCACCTGCATCGACCCACTCCTGAGGAACTCGTGTAAGGAGGACTTTTTTTTTTACCTCGTACATATTTTCAGCACCCATAAATTTTCCCTTTATCTCCCAAATCAACAGGATTCATTCTCAGTAGCTAGGGGAGGCCAGTCTTACTACTCACAGTGGCCACAGATGCACTAATACCATGTTATCATACACAGTCCCTATTATCACTTGAGTCAGCTTGATAGGATTCATGTCACCCACAGCCCCCACACTCCCAATGACAAATATCTGGAGCCGACACTCAAATCTTAGCCTTTTCTTTTCCTAATGGGAATTTGATGGTAACTTCACATAAGTATCCTCAGAATTCTTAAGGCCACCAAATTGGCTGTCCAGCATCCATAAACATTGGAATATTGTGACTTTGAAGTATTCTTTCATATTTAGCTTGCATGTGCTATCAAGAACAAGTTCCTTCAGGCTCTTGTAAGTGTTTTGTTTTTTAGTTGTGTCTGACTCTTTGTGACCCCATTTGTGACTCTTTGTGATTTGCCATTTCCTTCTCCAGCTCATTTTACAGATGAGGAAACTGAAGCAAATGGGGTTAAGTTACTAAACAGGGTCACTCAGCTAGTAAGTGTCTGAGACCAGATTTCAGCTCCAGAAAATGAGTCTTCCTGATTCCAGGCTTGGCACTCTATCCACTCTGCCACCTAGCTGCCCATTTTTCCCTATCATTTTTGTGTCATGTCTGTGTCATGTTCTAGCCAAAGTGAAGCTTTCTTCTTCACATAATTAGTTATATCACCCTGAGAATAACCTTAAATGTCCATAATACTCTTCTTTTCTTTCCATATTGTTCTATTTGAATTCTCCATGGCCCATAGTCTGAGCTTGTGTTGCCAATATACCCCTATGCCCAAAGGTGTCTGTTCTCCAACAGTTCCTTCACATGTCCTATAATCCATGTTTTCTACAGTGGGCTTTAGCTTCTTTATAAAATCTTAGCCAGATATAAAATACTAAGTAACTGATTTCCCAGTATCCCCTTTCAAAAGATCTCTCCAGACATTTTTTTCCCCATGATTTTTCTGTGATTAAATAGAGTATAGGAGAAGTTAATTTCTTCATTAATGAAGGATCAGCAAAAGAGTACATTCAAATGAAGGTGGGAAAAGGTAATATAGCAGTTTGATAAAAAAAAACCCCATTATCTCTTGAAACAAAGTGGCATAGAATCATATAATATTGTTCTTAAATTGGAAAGAGAAAAAAGGAATAAGGTCTGTATTCTGTTTGAGGATCTTGAGTATGTGTGTGTTTCAGCCTTTGGAAAAAACAAGTCCATAAAAATAAATTTGATGAGATCATCCACTACAATTGTAATTTATTTCATTTATATTTTGAATTTCTACTAGTGCCTCATATACCATAGACACTTAATAAATGATGCATATTTAAAAAGAAAGTATTGAAGTGTTAGTTTAATTGTTTCTGCTTTAATTCTTTCACCTCCAGGATCAAATGGAAAATCCTGTTTGGGCTTTAAAGCCCTTCACAACCTGTCCTCTTCCTACTTTTCCAGTCTTCTTACACTTTCGCCCTCCCTTTTCCCACATACTCAATGATTCAACAACCCTGGCCATAGAGTACACTCCAGTCTTCTGATTCAATGCCTTTTCATGACTTGTCCCTAGGTCTGGAATGCTCTCCCTCCTCTTTTCTGCCTCTTGACTTCCCTGGGTTCCTTCAAGACTTTATTCAACTCCTATCTTCTGGCAGATGCTTTCCCAGTCCCTTTGTCTCCCTTTAGCCAGTGCCTTCTCTCTGAGAATACTTTCCTTTTACCTCGCATATATCTTGTATGCACATAGTTGTTTATATGTTGTTTCTCTCTTTAGATTGTGAGCTCCTTGAGGGCAGGGACCATCTTTTGGCTTTTCTTGTGTCCCCAGAATGCTTAGCACAGTGACTCACACATAATAAGCACTTGTTGACTGCAAAAAGAGACCTCACCTTTTTGTTCATCAGATGAACTGATCATATCTGACAGCTCAATACTTGTATTTTTAAGCTAATTTCATAAGAGGTCCAAACCGGGAAGTGGGGTTATAAAGTAGAAAGAACATAGGCTTTGGAGTCAGAGGACCAGGATTCAAGTCCTGACTCTGCCACTTCTACCTCTGTGATTTTGAGCAAGTCCCTTAACCATTGTGGCTTTTTGATGCCTCCTCTGTAAAACGAAGAAGTTGGCCTAGAAGACTTCTTTCTAGTCCTTTCTAGTTCTAGAACTTACAATCTTGTAATCCTAGGACTTCCATTTTGGTGCCTGTGTCACCAAGAAGACCTCTCCCAGTTCTGTACTGACTTTTAAAAAAATATTTATTGTGCCTTGCCTTGACATTTCTGAAGCATAAGCAAACTATTATCTTGTAGCATTCTGTTCTACTTCTTAGCCCTCTTAGTATTATGTTAATGGAATGAAACTATTTTGTATATCTGTTGAATTACTTAGTTTTCCATTTTGTATTTAAGGTGGTTTTCTCTGGAATTGATATGGGCCCCTAAAAAAGGTTACTTTGCTTATCTGGGCCTCAGTTTCCTCTCCTGCAAAATGCATTGGATTAGATGAGATCTAAGATCCTTCCAGCTCTAAAGCTGGGATCCCATGATCCCTGTGATCCTTTACAGAAAACAACTTTTGGGGCAGCTAGGTGGCGCAGTGAATAGAGCACTGGCTCTGGAGTCAGGAGGACCTGAGTTCAAATCCAGCCTCAGACACATAACATTCACTAGCTGTGTGACTCTGAGCAAGTCACTTAACCCCAATTGTCTCAGGGAAAAAAATTTTTTTAATTATAGCAGAAAACAAATTTTCACATTAGCATGGTTGTGCACCAAAAAACCATCTATGTCATCCTCTGCCTATTTTGATTCCTAGAGAGACCTCTTAGAAGAATTTTAAGCAAATCGCTGGTGGAAAGAAGCACAAGTGATCCCTTTGAAAAAAGAAAAGAGAAGAAAAACAACAAAGAAATGTTTTTAATTGGAAAAAAAGCAGCCACAGAAGCTCATGTCATTGATGCAAAGAAACGTTATATGATGATAATCATTTGTGTTCTGGCTGATGTTGTATAGAAAGAGTGACAAAAGAGGAGGAAGGCAACAAGACCATAACCAAACTAGGAGTCTTGGGGGCATTCTTCCATTTGGCTCACAACCTTAGTGTTATCCTGTACTCTACCCTCTCCCTGACTCTATCTAGACCAGGGGTGGGGAAACTGTTGCCCTCTAGGTCCTTGGGTGCAGCTTTTTGACTGAGTCCAAGTTTTACAGAACAATTTCTTTTATTAAGAGAATTTGTTCTGTGAAGTTTGGATTCAGTCAAAGGGCTGCGCTTGAGGACCTAGAGGGCCACATGTAGCCTTGAGGCCTCAGGTTCCCCAACCCTGATTCTAGACTATCAGTTGTTAACTCTTTTTGTTTCTACCTCCACAATACCTCTCAGTCTGACCCCACTTCCCCGATAATGAGCATTATCTTGGTTCAAGCCCTTATCACCTCTCACCTATGTGGCTGCCATTGCTTCCTATAGAAAGGTATCATGGTACACTGGAAAGAACATTGGATCTGGAGTCAGAGAATTTGAGTTCTCTGGGTCATGTGATAAATAAGATGGAAGACTAGACATTTTCTCTTATCCTTTCAACCTCTCAAACCTCTCCAAAACAGAAATTATGGACCAAAGATAAAGAAACTTCATCTGTCCCTGTGCTTTAGGACACTGGAATCCAAAAGAAAGTAAACAAACAAACAAACAAAAACTAAACCCGTGAATTGACTCCTGCATTGACTCACTCAGCACTCCTTCCCCATGCCCCGTGCTACCAGCAATGAGCCTGCACCAGCCAACCCCTATGGGCTCTTAACAAAACCTGATCTATCACTTCAGTCTCCTCTCCTTCTTTCCAGTGCCATGGAGATCCTGGCTGTAGGCTGTAGAAGTCTCCTTGGGCCAGGATAGATAGCCAGTGCCCTCCAAAGCACTCTAAACTGCGAGAGTTCCCTGGGACCACACCAGCCAGTGATGTAGTGGGCAGCCTTCTTTACTACAAAACTTCCTTGTACAAAAATATTTTTGGCAGCTCTTTTTTGTGGCACAAAAAATTGGAAATCAAGGGGTGCTCATCAACAGGGGAATGGGTGAACAAGTTGTGGTATGTGGTTGTGATGGAATACTATTGTGTTGTAAGAAATGATGAGCAAGATGGTTTCAGAAAATCCCCAGAAGCCTTAAATGAATGGATGCAAAATAAAACAAACAGGACTAATGGAACATTGTACACAGTAACATCAACGTTGTAAGGATAATCAATTGTGAAAGACTTAGCTACTTTCATTAAATCAGTGATTCAAGACAGTTCCAAAGGTCCTATGATTCTTATTCAATAAAATCCAATGACTCCCTGATAGGATACAATATAAACTCTATTTTTTTAAAGTCCTTCATAAACTACTCCCAACCTGTCTTTCCAGCTTTGTTCTTTATTATCCCGTTTCCTGCACTCCATGATTCCTACAAACTGATTTCTGTTTATTTTTCACTCTCTCCATCTCTCATCTCTGTTGCTTCAGCCTGGATGGTGCCCATGCCTGAAACGCATTCCTTTATTATTCCTGCCTCGTAGATTCCCTCTCTTCCTTCAAGACAGAATTCAAGCACTACCTTCAACAATTATGAAGCCTTTCCTGATTCCCTCCCAACTGCTAGTGCCTTTACTGTCTTGTATTTAATGACCTTGTGTCTATTTATTTTGCTTATATTGTATATATATTATATGTATATGTGTATATGTGTGTGTGTGTATATATACATATATATATGTATATATATATGTACACATATACACACACACACACACACATATATATATATAGTCTTTCCAGATATAATGTAAACTCTTTGAGAGCAGGGACTTCATAAATACTTGTTGATTGGTTGATTGAGGTAACACAGGCTTTGGCTGAAAGTAAGCCTTCTCTGTTTTAGAAAGGGTCTGATAATTATTTCTGAGGGATCTAGTATTACAAAATTTTTGGAATGATTCCCTAAACTGAAATGCTTCAGTTGCAAAAACTGTTAAGAGCGGTGATGATACACTGTTCAGAAAACAGGGCACTGACACTCATCTGCTGGCAGCCTACCCTAATGATAGAGAAAGTCACCCAAATATTTCAACTTCTCATGTGTTAAACTTGAAAACTTTGAAGACATTAAAGATCCTAACTCTGTTATTATTTCTGAATATTTCACTTCCAAGGAGACCTGTAAAACATTGGGTTCTTAAAGGCATTACTTATTTCTAGCACTGTATAAGATCACTGCACTTGGAGTCAAGAGGGGTCTGTGTTTTTATTCCGGCCCCTGATGCTTACTAGCCCATGGACAGGTCACTTAAACTCTGAGCCTCCATTTCCTCATCTGTAAAATGTTTAAAAAAAATAAAAGCAAGGCGCCTATCTCATTAGTTGAGGGGATCAAATAAGATAATGCTTTGCAAACCTCAAAGCATAGTATAAATATTAGTTGTTATTTTCAGCAAAGCTTTGAATTTACCATTTTTACTACCAGCAAAGCTTGTAAGTTAATGCAATAATCAAATGGCAACTAGAGGAAGAAATAGTAGCGAGAAGAATGTAAATTATGTTCAAATAGGGCTACTCCAATATAGCATACTTGATAGAGTGATGGACTTAGAGACAGGAAGACCTGGATTTAAATCCTGCCTTTGACACGAGTTATGTGGCTAAAGCCAAGTTATCTAATTTCTCTGAGCTTCAATTTTCTCTTCTGCAAAATGTGGCTAATAATCCCTGTAACTCCTATCTCACTGGATTATTGTGTGACTAAAATTTTGTTTGTTTTGCCGATTTTAATGTACCATGTAAATACCAGCTATCATTATCATTTTGTTGTTGTTCAGTCATTTTAGTCATGTCTGACTCTTCATGACCCCATTGGGGGTTTTCTTGGCAAAGATACTGGCATGGTTTGCTATTTCCTTCATTTTACAGATGAGGAAATTGAGGGAAACAGAGTTAAGTAACTTACCCACAGTCACACAGCTGCTAAATGTCTGAGGCCAGATTTGAACTCAGGAAGATGAGTTTTCCTGACTCCAAGCCCAGCACTCTATCCACTGTACCACCTAGCAGTTCATTGTTATCATAACTTTAAAATATTTTTTAGTAATTCATAAAAATGATTTCCTTGGTTCCCCAAATCTCCAGGTATTAGGTCCCAGAAGTTTGATAATTGGCTTCTACACAGCCCTGACATTGAAGTCTTAAAAAAAAAAGTTGTATTGGTGCCTTTTGTTTTTCATACCACAGATAGTTTTCAATATTCCTCCTACCCCAAGGAAATCCTCCATTATCAGAAGATAAAATAGTTAAGTAAAATCAACAGACATATTTTATACATAGACTATAGACTGTGTCTGATAGCATATAAAACATTCAGCACTCCCATTTCTCTCCTTAACTAGAAGTATGTTTTATTGTCAATCATCTTGAACCATTGGTCATTGTCTTTAATCTGAATTCATCTGCCTTTTATTGTTGATTCTATTGACATTATTGTAGTGATTTTATTTATTGTTCTTCAGTTTCAGCTTTCTTTGCTTGGCATCAGTTCATGTGAATATTCCCATGTTTCTCTGAATTCTTCATACTCATTCTCACAGTGTAATTATATTCTTTTACATTGATATAATACATTTGTTCAGCCATTCCTCCTTGCTGAAGTGCCCACTTTGTTTCCGCTTTTTTGCTACTATGAAAAGGTTGCTATAACTATTTTGATATGTTTGGGACCTTTTCTTTTTGTCTTTACCTTCCTTAGGGTGCATCCTCAGTAGTGGCATTGATGAATGATAGGATATTAAACCATTTAGTAATTTTTCTTACCTAATTCCACATTGTTTGCCCATTTAGTAATTTTTCTAACTAATTCCACATTATTTGCCTGAAGGGTGCAATTGATTTGCAATTCTATTGACAGTTCACTATTAGTGTGCCTATTTGGTATGTGAATTTTAATTTGTCTGTTGGGATTTAGGCATTGACTACTTAGGACAAACTGACCTGGAGATTGTATTATGATGGCTCTCATGCACTATAGGTACTAACTTCATACTGTCAAAAGCAAGTGGGTACGTGGTCATTAACTTGTTTCTGTGTGGCATGTTAAAGGTTTTCATTCTTGCTATTTCTACAGTTCTAGCAATAGCCTCACCATTAAAAAAAACACACAAAAAAAACCCTTCACCCATGTGAAACAATTCATTAATCTTAGAACTCACCTCTTGTACTTTAATATTTAAAAGATTTGTGGTTTCATTTACATGAATCCTCTCTCCAACAGAAATGGCAGTTCCTCAATATCTGTTTTTATGAGATACTGTGGAGAAAAGATTGTCAGCAAGTCTCCTAGTGAAGCGATTCTTCACACTTAGCCAGGCTTGTCCTCAAAAAGCAGAATCAGTCTAAAAACAGGCCTTTCCAGCTTGGTAGGATCAGTTGGTGCTTCTGTTTTACTGGCATGGCCTTAGGGCTTAATACAATGCAATGTAATATGATGTTATATAACAAGACGTCATGTTATATAATGTGATGTGACATGATATACAACGAACATTTATGTAGCATGTTGAAGTCTACAAAGTGCTTTACACGTGTTATTTCATTTGGTCTTCACAGCAACCCTGAGAGGTAGATGTTATTATTATTCCTATTTTATAGTTGAAGAAACAGAGTCTGAGAGAGAGTAAATGCCTTGCCCAGGGTCACACAGCTAGAAAGTGTCTGAAGCAGGATTCAAACTCAATTGTTCCTGACCTCCAATGGACCAGTCCAATGTCCTAGCCTCTGAGCTACCTAGCTGGATGGAAATGAAACCAGATTTATTAACTCTTCAGTATCTCCTTTTTTGGTGGTTCTGGGGAGAAAGAGCTAGGCTACATGTCTTCAACTGATTTAGGAAGGAGAAAGTTTCTTGGAATTTGCCATTTAACCTGACTCTACTCTAATGAAGAGAGTCAGAAGAGTAAGTCCCATGTTCAGTAGTTTAATACCATTATTACCCATTTGGAAATCACTCCCTTACCCTGAGGTGTAGTTGCATGGTACCATTAGGGGCTTGGGATGAAACAAAATACATTCAGGGCATGAATAAATAACTATAAAAAATCTTTTTGGCATAAAAGCAAATAGATCCAAGAGGAAAATAGATTCATGGGGTGCTTACCCTTGCCTTTGCCTGAATCCTTGAAGAAAACCATCATTTACTAGCTTGCAACAGGAGCATGAAAATAGAAATATAAATTATCCGGAAACTAAGACTTGTTACTAATTATAACACAGCTGAGCCATAATTACCTGAGGCCTCAGGTCAGAGGGAGGCAGATAGAGCCCATAAGGGGTTTCAGATAGAAGCTACTCAGTTACAGGGGATTGTTGTAAATGGGTTAGTTCATTTTTTTTAAAGGAGGGGAGGGGGAGCAGAGCCTAGGATCTTTCGTGTTGCCTCAAGAGTTAATGAGCATTTCTGCTTTCATATATGATATTCATTGAAGATTGAAGAACTAGAAGAACAATGTAATGAGATAAATAAGGAGAAAGAGAGGAACGCACAGCTGAGCAAGAGACTGGAGGCCCTGGAGTCGGAAATTCAAGAAAAGGAGAGGGTAAGTAAGAATCAGCAGGATGGCAAAAGGTTTCCTGTGACCAGCTCCCATTGTCTGACTTCTGTCTTATTCTAGGAAGGTGCTTCAGGTAGACTTAGAGAGAAGGAACATCCCCACCCACCCACCCCTACCCCACCCCCAAGTAGCTGCCCTGGCTTTCTTATAGTAACAGTTTTTCCCCTAATGATAAGGTGCTGCATTAGAGGTGATACTATTGAAAATTTTAAAATGCATTATTGTAAATTGGAAAGGGAAATCATAAAGGACTTAATAAGGTTAAACTGTTTATATTTCCATATAGGAAGATGATATTTGTAACTCATAAGACCTTTCTCATTATTAGGGTAGTTAGAAGGAGTATATGTAGACAGAGGGTACAGGTTCAATATGAAGGGATGATATCTAAAAAGCAAAATTAAGGGGTGAGAGAGCAATGTACTGGAAGGGGAAAAAAAGGTAGAGGTAAAATGGGGTAAATTATCTCACATAAAAGAGGTAAGAAAAAGCTTTTACAATGGAGGGGAAGAGGAGGCATGTGAGGGGGAATGAGTGAACCTTACCCTCATCAGAAGTGGCTCAAAGAGGGAATAATATACACACTCAGTTGAGTATAGAAATCTATCTTACCTGGCAGGAAAGTTTGAGAGAAAGGTGATAAGAGATAAGAGAAGGGCGGTGATAGAAGGGAGAATAGATTGGGGGAGGGGGTAGTCAGAAGCAAAACACTTTTGAGGAGGGAGAGGGTGAAAGGAAAGGAAGAATAGAATAAATAAGGGTGGGGGGGAATAGGATGGAGGGAAATATAGGTTTTGGTTTTTTTTTCTTTTGGCTA
Source organism: Phascolarctos cinereus (assembly GCF_003287225.1). Lineage (NCBI taxonomy): Eukaryota > Metazoa > Chordata > Mammalia > Diprotodontia > Phascolarctidae > Phascolarctos > Phascolarctos cinereus. The sequence continues at coordinate 111,177,143 of NW_027555736.1, read as the reverse complement.
GGCAATGGGGTTAAGTGACTTGCCCAGGGTCACGCAGCTAGTGTGTGTTATATGTCTGAGGCCGGATTTGAACTCAGGTCCTCCTGAATCCAGGGCCGGTGCTCTATCCACTGCGCCATCTAGCTGCCCCAGGAGGGAAATATAGTTAACAATAGTAACTGTGAAAAAAATTTTGAAGCAAGTTTCTCTGATAAAGGCCTCATTTCTCAAACATAGCGAACTGGTCAAATTTATAAAAATAAGAACCATTACCCAATTGGTAAATGATCAAAAGATATAATCAGTTTTCAGATGAAGTAATCAAAGCTATCAATAGTCATATGAAAAAATATTCTAACTCACTACTGATTGGAGAAATGCAAATTAAAACAATTCTGAGGTACTACCTCATACCTATTAGGTTAACTAATAGGACAGAAAAGGCAAATGACAAGTGTTGGAGGGGATGTGGGAAAAATGAGACATAAATGCACTGTTGGTGGAGTTGTGAACTGATTCAACCATTCTGTAGAGCAATTGGGAACTATGCCCAAAGGGCTATAAAATCATGTATACCTTTGACCTAGTAATACCACTATTAGGTCTGTATCACAAAAGGGATAAAAAACAAAAAGAAAAAGGACCTATATGTACAAAAATATAGGAGCTCTTTTCTAGGGGTAAAGAATTAGAAATTGAGGGGATACCCATCAATTGGGGAATGACTGAAGAAGTTATGGTATGTGATTATGATGGAATACTATTATACTGTAAGAAATGATGAGTAGGATGCTTTCAAAAAAACCTGGAAAGATTTGCATGGGCTAATGCAAAGTGAAATGTGCTATGTACAAAGTAACAGCAATATTGTAAGATGATCAACTGTGAATGACTCAGCTATTCTCACAATACCATGATCCAAGACAGCTCTGAAGGGTGGGGGTGGGAAGGGAGAGAATTTGGAACTCAAACATTTTAAAAAATAAAATACTAAATAAAAATGCTTTATTAAGTTAATGATGTCAAATCAAAACCATAATTTCACCAAATAATTTAGTATGAGGTCATTTTCTGTTTTCCAAAGGCTTGCAGGGTGGCCTTTGGGGGAATCTGGCATTTTTTTAAAATTTCAATGTCTGGAATACTTCCTCTGTTCTTACCTCTTAGCATCTTACAGTAGAACTCAGTCATTGGAGTCAAGAGATTTGACCAAATTGTGTTAACAATACTTATTAGTGGGCCTGTCCCTTCCTTGTTCTTTTCCTCATCATAACTTTAAAAAAAAAAGCCCTTTTTATTGTTCCTTGGGGGCGTTAGCCCACTTAACATTCTTACAGATTCATGCCATCCATTTTCTTCATCCTCAGTTATATGCCCTTCTTCTCCATCCTTTGTACAAAGCCTTTTGAAAACTGAGCTCATCAGAGGGCAGCCTGTGTAGTGACACTGTTTGTAACTAAGAAACATAAACACATTGAGATTTACCCAGAGGAGAGGTGCAGTAAATACTTATTAGTTGATTTATAAAATTGAATTAAACTAGGATAATGAGATGGGTTTATAATAAAGCCTACCATAAAATAGTATTACACCTGAATACTCATAATAGAGAATGCTTTTTGTTTTTTAAATAGAAAGGAGTCCACATTTAAAAAAAAGTCATATAAGTTAGAAAATTAATTGAACAGTGAAGCAATAGATGTTACTTTTCTTGCTTTCTGTTGCTACCCACTGTCAAGATTGCTTGTGTAGTGAATGTTTGGAGTAACAGCACATTCAGAGGCAGCATGACATAATGAATAGTCAGCCAGCCTCAGAGCCTGGAAGGACTTCGTTCAAGCCCCACCACTGATGTATGCTGGCCCTCTGATCCCAGTGTTCTAGGTAAACGTCTAGGGGTAAGTTACAGGGAAGGTACCAACATATACTGGTAGAAGGAGTTTTTTCACTCAGGAATTTCCCAGACCAATTAAGTCACAAAGTCCAATCTCTATTCCCTATTCCATAACCCTGCATGCACACAGTGTAATAAAGAAACCAGAATCTTGCTAGTAGTTGTTCAGTCATTTCAGCCGTGTCTGACTCTTCGTGACCGATTTGGGGATTTTCTTGGCAAAGATACTGGAGTGGTTTTCCATTTCCTACTCCAGTTCACTTTACAGAAGAGGAAACTGAGGCAAACAGGGTTAAGTCACTTGTCCAGGGTCACACAGCTAGTAAATGGCTAAGGCCGAATTTGAACTTGGGAAGATGAGTCTTCCTGACTCCAGGCCTGGCATTCTATTCACTGCACCACCTAGCTGCCCATGTTTAAGTGTCAGGTCCCAAGAGAAATATGAAAAAGGGTATCCCTACCCTCATAACCCTTTTTATATGTAGTGTGGATGATCTTTCCTTCAGTGGTCACCAGGTCCCTTCAGGGCTTCTTTAAGCATTTACTTCTCTAGATCCAAGGCCAGTCTTATCATTCTAAAATAGTTTAATTTCAAGGGTGACTCCTATTTTAGTACTATAAAATAGAAGATTTTGTGAGTGTGAACACTACCTCCAACAACATGGGTTAATATGGTGGAAAGGAAGCTAAACTTGGAATCATAGGAGCTGGGTTCAAATCCAAGGTCTGCCAACTTCTACCTATGTGACCTTGGACAAGTCTTGAGGCCCTTCTAGGCCTCTATTTCCTCCTCTGTAAAATGGAGGAATTGGATTAGATGACCTCTAAGGTCCTTTTCAATTCTAGATCTATGATCCTAAAAGTTGCTATTGGCTGAAAAATTGAGTTTGTTCTGACTCAGACATTGGACATAAAACCTATGCTAGGCCTTTCCAGCTCTGAATAGAACCCACGTGACCTCATACTCCAGTGGCATACCCTTCCAGAACTCAAGACCTACCACACAAGGAGGCATTGGATTGGGTCATTTAGTTGAAGTCAGGCATATCTCATTTTTTCAGAAAAATCCTTTCCCCACTGTTTGAAATTCTACTTGAAGAGTTTTAGTCCTTTTTTTAAAATTAATTCCTATTAAGAATGCAAATTCCCCTGGGAAGGGTCTAGGCACAGTAATCAAATGTAATTTCTTGTAATGGCCCAAAGAGTAGAATTGAATGTGAGTCTGAGGAGAGGGAGAAGGACACCATTCAAGAGACAAAGAACACAGAAAGCTGAAAGCAATAAGCACTAAAGATGGCCTTCTATAATTTTTCTTGGTGTTGTCCCTGTTATCCCAGTGGCACTGTGAATGATGGCCTCTGGGACTCAGTAATAACAGCAATTCTAGAACAACCAAAAGTCTCTTCAAAAGCTCTCCCACATATTAGAGTAACAATCTGGATACATCCTTGTTCTCCTGTCATGTGAGGGTAAGTCAGAGTTGGACTACCCTGTGAATATGCCTCATTGACTTGTGGGGTTGCCTGTACTTTGTATACTTTGGTGGAGGAAGGAAGATGAGGAGAAAATTTAAGTTAACAGCCCTTTGTCTGAACATCGTGGGAATTTGTGAGTATGCCTGAGAAGGTACTCTGACAGTGAATGTGTAAAACAAGCTGTGCTGCAAGATGAATAGAACCAAAGGACAAATGGAAAATACTCCATCTTAGTAATATGAAAATGGCAATATATTAACTCACTAAACCAGCATAAACTCAAGGCCAGATTCTTGTCAGTGATGTAAGATCAAATTTCATAGCTCTGCAGAGCAACTTTAGAAAAGAATTTCTCCCCAGAAATGTTTTGCAAAGTTAAAGAGACAAGAAAATTAGTGTTATAAAATTCACTGAGTTCCTGGACATTAGCTACATTCTGTCTCTTTAATGTTACATGACCTCAAAAAGAAAGTTTTTAGAATTTGCCTTTTAGTCTTTTCCATAATCTTGGGGTTTGCCTCATGGAGTTCTCCCTTTGCTCTGTAATTTTAAAAATTTCTATTTATAGCCCTTATTTTTATATTACCTTCATTTCCAAATTTATCCTTCCCCTTTCTGCTACCCAAAGAATCATCTTTTTCAATAAATAAATAAATGAATGAATGAATGAATGAACCAACCAAAAAGAGGGAGAGAGCAGTTTAACAAAACCAACCAAGACATCAACTGAGTCTGTGAACATAAGTAATTTTCCATGTCTGTAGTCCCTCCCCCTCTACTAAGGAAGAAAGCATTTTTTTCATATCTTTTTAAATCCCAAGTTTGATCATTATAATTATATAGCATTCAGTTTCTCTTTTTTGTATTCTTTCGATTTAGATTGTTATAATTATGTATATTGTTTTCATAGATTCACTTTTTTTTCCTGCATCAGTTCATATAAGTCCTTATGGTTCTCCAAATTCTTCATATTCATTATTTTCTATGGCACATTAGCACTTGTTATATTCATACATCATAATTCATTCCCTAGTTGATGGCATCTACTTTGTTTCTGTTCTTTGGTACCACAGAAAGTACTGCTAAGAATATTGTGGTGAATGTGGAATATTTCTTCCTGTCTTTGACTTCCTTGGGATAAATACCTAGCAACGGGATATGTGATTCAAAGAGAATGGACATTTTAATTCCAAATAGCTTTCCAGAATGGTTGGGCAAATATAGTGCTTCACCAACAGTGTATTAGTGTGCTCATCTTTTCATAGCCCTTCCAGCATTGAAGGGCTTGGTCCCCCTGCACTTTAAATAATAATAATAGATCACATTTATACAGTACTTTTCTCATATGATTCCTGTAAATTAAAAGTGCCCTTTCCTCTTCTTGATCTGCTCTGTGAAAAGAGTTTGCTATTAATCATCTCTTAACTTTGAATTTAAGACTCTAGATTTTCCATTTCTAGGAGTATTTGCATTTTAAGCCTCACCTCTAATTGTAAAATGAAGCCTATATGCTGTTTAAAAAAAAAAAAAAGAACTCTTACATCATGGTATCAACTTTTCCAGCCATCATGGGAAGTTTTGAAAAGGAAATCGGTATTGATTACTTTATTTTTAGTTTGATTTTGGAATTAAACTCCCTTCTTTAGGAAAAGGTAGCCCTAACAGCTAAATCAGGCTAGATTGAATAAGACTTCATCATTTAGTAGGAGATAATTTAGAATAAGATATGTATCTTTGTGGGAATAAAATAATCATAAGATTATGTGACTTTTTTTAAAGGCTAAGTTCCCCCTTCCTGCAGCTGGAGAAGGGGGGGTTGACCAAATTTAAGTTCCTCTTTTCAGTGTTTGTGGATAAGATCCCTTTTTTCTTGAGCTAGAGTCTAAATTGAGTAATGGAATCTTGGCAGCTGAAAGATGGGAGGGGAGTGATGGCTAACCACAAACCACAAGCTCCCTTTATAGGGAGCTTTCTCCTTGCTAAAGGTATCACCTGAAGGGCAAGAACTTCTGGGGTAATCTCACTTTGACAGCTAGGTGTTGCCAACAGTACAAAGAAAGCTTGGGTGAAGCAAACTAGTCAGATGACCTGCCTTGACCAATTGAATCATGTTTAAAACAAGTTTCTGTAATTTTTTTTATTCCTCTCTTCTGTTATAAAAATCAGCCTGTATAAATCATTCTATAAAATCTTTGTCTCTGACAACTGAATCAGATGACCTAATTTGATATGCAAATGCTACCTTGTTTTTTTCAAATGCTAGCTTTGAAAATTAAGTCATAATTGCTCAGTAAATTTGTACCTCAGTTTCTTCTTATTTCAGATAATTTGAAGTATTTTGCAGTGTTTTATTTGGGAAAATACTTTCCTTAAAATCAAACGATTAGTACCCCTTTCGGATGTGAAATGTGGGAGATAGAACGTTCCTAGTTCTAACTTTGAAAAATCCCTTCTGATGAGATTACTACCAGGATTCTTGTTATTTCCATTTAAAAATTGAACTAATATAAAATTGGCTTAATTTTATGTTGACTGGTAGTTAGAAATTGGAGCAGCTAGGTGGCATGGTAGACAGTATACCAGGCTTAAAGTTAGGAAGACTCATCAAATCTGGCCTCAGGCACTTACTAGCTGTGTGACCATGGGAAAGTCACTTAAATCTTGTTTGCCTTAATTTCCTCATCTATAAAATGGAGAAGGAAATTGCAAAACACTGTCTTTGCTAAGAAAACCTCAAATGGAGTCATGAAGAGTTCAACACAACTGAAAATGACTGAACAAAAAGTTAGAAAATAATTCTGACTTTATAAATTTAGAATTTTACTGTTCTTTGTGTCGAAAAGACAATTTAGTTCTAATTGTATTAGTTTGGCGGCCAAACTCAACTCATGATGATGGCTATTTATTTCTTTTTAAAATAAATTGCATTTATTTAAAATTATAATTTTAAAGAATATTTGAATATTAATTAATTAACCAATAATCAATTAATAATTTTTAGATTATTAAATTTAAATTATATCAAATTATTAGGGCTATTTAATGAATAATTAATTTTAAAATTAATAATTAACTACTAATTGTTAATATTAATTAACACATTTGTGATATTATAGATAGTTACATTATTCTTTAAGTTGTTTTTTACCTTGCCCACATTTTCCAATGTGTCCATCTCCTTCCTTCCCTTCTTCCTTTCCCACAGAGCTAACCTTATAACAAAGAATAAAAGGAAAATAAGACAATTCAACAAAATTAACTAGTACTTCTAAAAAGTCCTAGATTGTATGAGTGTTCCACACCCATAGTCCCTTTACTGTTTCTAAGAAGCTTCTAAAAAGTATAAAGCTACCTAAGGTACAATCTAGCCTTGTTAATACCCTATATAAAAATGTTCACTCTATACTTATCTTTATGGTTGATTGCTATGTTAATATTTTATACTTACTCTGATTTTGTCAATAAGTGTGAAAAGTTGTCATTGTTCATGTTTCTTTATTTTTATTTCCTGTTCCATTTTTTCCAACAGGAATTGAAAGATCTCCGAAAACAAGGTGAAATCATACCTCAGCTCATGTCGGAATGTGATTTTGTCACAGAGAAATTAGAGGTACTGGTCAGAAATACATCTAACAGAGGGTATTGGGGAAGGCACTTGTTTTATTAGTATCTTGTAGCTTCACTTCATTTAGCTTCCTAGATGCTAAAGGTTAGGATTTTTTAATTCAGAGGAAGCGAGTAGTGATGGCATTCCTGGTGCTTTGCCCCCAGAATTTAAGTGCAATGGGATTTGTCTCTTGGTTGTTTTTGTTGTTTTAATCCTGTTTTAAGAAAGCTTCTCCTTAATTTAAGGGCAAAGTCCAAGACCCACTACATCAGGGTTACACAGGCCTAATGTAAATTTCAGTAGCAACAGAGAGGGTGACTGTTCCAGATATAGTAGTTTCATTCCAAGTCACATCAGGAACCTGTCTAAGCAACAAACTTACTTTTGAAGTAAATGCCTCTGCAGTTGGTTAATAAATAGTTTCTGGGCATATTATCAAAATAGTCACATTTTACAAATCCACAGGACAAAATATTATGAAACGTCTAATTTGATACTAAGAGTTTAAACCCAGGTGAAAAATGTTACCAAAATAGAATCACTGTGACCAAGGAACCTTTACAGATTCCAGGAGATTTTCCCAAATAATCTTTGTTGACCAAATTTATTTCCAAAGGTGAGATAAAATATTTGTAAAATGCTTAGCACAATGCCTGGCACATGGTAGGTACTTTATACATGCTAGCTATCATTATTATTATTATTATTATTATTATTATTATTATCATCATCATCATTATGATGATGATAGTGATGATGATGATGATGATGATGATGACGATGATAGTCTTTTCAGAAACATAGCCACAGGTGACAGTAATGATGAGATCTTATGCTGGGGGTCTCATGGTACTGAACATTTTGGTTTCCACAACATGTGTTTCCAGCTTTTCATGGAGTATTTAAAAAAACTCAGACAAGGGCAACTTGGGAAGTCTGGGGTAGAATGTCATATCCTTTGTTTGGGGGTTCAGTTTCCCTCAAAAAATGGCGACGATGTCTGCCTTTTTGATCTCTCAAGATTATGCAGTTGACAATCTGTTGTTGGGATTTGCCTTGGCTCTTTGAAAAATATCATTCAGTCAACCTACAAGCATTTAGTAAGCAACTACTATGTGTCAGCAATTATACTAGTCACTGTGGATACAAAGACAAAAACAAAGCAACACTGGCCCTCAAGGAACTTCATTCCAATGGAAGACACAAGATGTCCATATATAGGCACATATGAATCAATTACAAAGTAAATGAAGGTAACTTTGAGGAGGAAGGGGCGCTAGTAGTGGTTGTGGAAGGGAAGGAAGGGTGCCTGAGGTGAGCCTCGAAAGAAAACAGTGATTCCAAGAGGCAGAGGTGGCGAGGGAATGCAATCCAAGAACGAGGGACAGCCAGGGTTAAGGCTTGGCAGGCAATGAGTGTCCTGTTTTAGGAACCACAAAAAGGCCATTTTGATTGGACCACAGAACATATGAATGGGAGTAATGTGTAATGCAGCTGGAAAGGTAGGATGGAGCCAGATTGTACAAACCTTTAAATATTAAACAGAGGAGTTTATATTTCACCTTGGACATAATATGGAGCCACTAGGGTTTATTGAGCCCCAGGGCAGGGGTAGGGGAAGGTGTGGCGACCTGGTTCAACCTGGGTTTAAGGAAAATCACTTTGGCAGCATTGTGGTGGATAGGCTGCAGAGAGAAAAGACTCAAGTCCAGGAGACTAATTAGGAAACTATTATAACCGTCCAAGTGAGAGGTGATGAACATCTAAACTAGGATGGTGGTTGTGGGAATGGAGAAACTGGATTCCATTTATCCATGCTTTCTTTCCCTGGTCCTCACACCTGAAAATAATTGAGACTATGCTGTTGGATGTCTTTGCCATTGATGGTGTTCGTGATTACTAGCCTTCCTGGCTTCTTTTTGCTTTCATTCCAGGCTTCTGAGAGAGAAAATCAAAATCTCGAAGATAAAGTGAGGTCTTTAAGGACAGACATCGAGGAGAGTAAACACAGACAGCGCCACCTAAAAATGGAACTCAAGAACTTTTTGGAGGTCCTTGATGGGAAGATCGATGACTTGCATGATTTTCGGCGAGGGCTCTCCAAACTGGGAACAGAAAATTAGGGTGTAAGTTGTGATCTAGGCTCCAGGAGTTTGATGTTTGTTAACTCTAAGTGTGTGTATTACAAAATAGGAACAGGAAGTACACCTTGTCTGCATTTTTTTGTAAATAGAGGCTCAGAGTTTGTTGTGTTTTCCAATCACATGTGCTGCTCACTAACTTCTGTCCAGAATAGAAACCTTTGCTTGCTTCTCTGGGCTTGTGGACAGGTGGAGGATCCTGCCTCAGGAATCAGGAACTAGGTTTATGTTAAATGCATATGCAGTTAGTCAGTCTAGGGACATCTATATTTCTTAAGGACTGTTGCAGCCACAGAAACACGAAGTATTTTCTAATCCAACTTCCAAAATTCTAAGCAACCTGCAATTTCATTTCATTCTCTTTTGTTAAATGAGGTTCGAATTAGTTGGGATTCCTAATCTCATTGATCCGAAATATAATAGGGATGATTTCTGCTCTGGTACATTTTGGATTAGATGATTGTGAGGTCCTTTTGAAGTCTGTGATTCCTGGCAGGTATACATTAGCTTTGGGATAAGCTATCTAAGACTCATTGTGTATCAGTGTAGTGAATCCCTCATAGTAGAAGTTGTGATGCTTTAAAAAAAATGAGTTAATAGAAATTTCAGGAGAAGAAAGGGAATCAGGTTTTTAAAAAACATAGGTATGTCCTCTAAATCAGCGCACCATTTGCACATGTCATGCATCATGTGGTCTGCAGGACTGCAAAATAACTTTCCTTTTAATTATTTTTAACTTACAAGTGGACAACCATGATAAAAAAGCAACAGACCATGAAGGCTGAGTCTACGTGAAGAGTAGTATTGTAATCAAATAAAACTTATAACAAATTTCAGCTGGCACATATTTAATTTATATATGCATTATATATAATATATAATTGCATACCATTCAGTTGGATGCAGTGTGTGTGTATACATACATGCATACATAAATGCATGCATATGTGTGTGATATACACACGCATATATCTAATAACCTAATTACCATTCAGCTGGATGGTGTCTCTCTCTCACACACACACACACACACACACCCACACACACACACCCCCCCACACACACACCATTCAGCTGAATGATAATAGGCAATAAATAGTATGCAATTCACTTCAATGACATGTTACTTTTCCCACAGCCAAACCAAACCATTTCTGGGGTTAGTCAAGGGAAAATGGGAGGGAACTAGGTAGATTAGGAACCTGTGGATCCTAGAAATTCCAGGTGACTGCATATATGACCTTACTTCTCCAGTGGGGGACACCTACAGACAGATGCTCTGGGTGCCACAAGATGCCAGGTGCCACAAGATGCTATGTACCCCTAGGGCTAAGTGTGGGAGCCAGGAGCCCTTGATTGTCTTGACGTAAGTCAGGGCAGTAGCCACTACCCTAACGTGAGAATTTTTGCCTTTTATTTAGGTGCAAGGTTCACATCAGGGCAACCTCCTGTTCTAGGCTACAAGCAATTGGAGGGGGGAAAAGGGAGAAGCATGGCTGGAGTATCTTCCTTCTAGCTACCATCTCTCCTTTCCCATTAGGGCTGTCTCTCAGATCTCTGGGTTATACATGTGGAGGAACTCAGAGCATCTTCCTCTTCCTCTTCTATTCTTCCTTCAACTGAGGGGAGGGCTGTGGGGGAACACAAATACTATGTCCCCCCCACACCCACACACACACTTACTCTTACCATCCCTTCCCCCAGATGGCTTTAGGTTCCCTCATTAGAGAAGGTTTTCTTGTCTCCAAAATACCTCCCTCACTTTGCCTGAAGTTCTACCGACTAGACATTTATTTGAATTATCCAGCAGATGTGGGCTGGGGGTAGGAGTTAAAAAGGAGCTATCCTATAATCCCACTAACCCACTTTAAGTGAATACTCAGTACCCTACAGCTTCGATAGGAGAGAAAGACAGGTAACTGCAATGAGGTCTTGGAATACACATCCAGAAAACTTTCTCAGTTTGTCCCAAGCTTATGGTATGTTTTTAGAGGAAAGATGCCTGTAGCTGCCTTTGTCCCTAGACCATAAATATATGTTTCATTGCCCAGGAGTCACCATGCTTTGTTTTGGCTAGAGCCTTACTTAAAAGAAGGATATCAAAGGGGTTATTGTGCTCAAATGGCTGTCATCCCTAAGGAAGCTTAGTGCCTCTCCTTGAAGGGTAGAGGGTGGGAGAGAATTGTGCATTTAGAGTCTAGGATGGAGGCCAGCAGAGGTCTCTGTGACCAGTCACTGTCAGCGAAGGCCTTCCTAGAGAACACCGCTAAAGTTGTTCAGACCTCAGAACCAATGGAGCAGTTGGTTCAGATTTCCAGAAATTACTTTGAAATATGCTGTCTGCCTCAACTCAGAAACCCTTAAATGGTACAATGAGGGCAATAAATGACCAACATGGAACAACACAAAAGAAGATCTTGATGGAACATATTTTGGTCCCGCACTAAAGCCATTTAATGAGCATTGGTAAAGAACAAGGTGTTATAGAATAAGACACGGGAACATCTTTTGTGGAAAAGGTGAGTTTAGTGCAGTCTGAAGGGGGAAAAAACTTCATAAAAGAACCTATTGATAAATCAATTCTGTTTTTGTTTGAGAACTGCCTCAATGTTTTTCTTGCTTCTTTTTTCTTGCTCTGAGAAAAAAAGTCAGATGGAGTCCTACAGAAATTGGATGAGTAATTGCCAGTGTCTGATAGACTGGTATGTTGGGGTGAGTGTCATAGGGTAAAGGGTAAATTATAAGATTGAGTGTTTAAGTTTATTCTAGTATTGACTCATGAAACAATGATGTAGCAGGCACTAGTTTGATGATATACTTTTTCTCAGAGCAGACTTTCAAAAAGCAAAATTTTTTGACTAAAACGCTTTGCCTTAGATTTTATTTTAAATGGAGTATAATAAGGACAAAATTCTCCTAGATGTATTGGGATCCAAATTATATTGGACTACCTGCAAGGCTTAGAAATAAGAGTTTTTAGATTCAACATGGAGACTCTGTCATCAGCCTTGACTCATCCCTCCTTCTATATCTGTAAAACATGGTGCCATGCCTAAAAAGAATAAAATGATGTGGACTTATAAGGCTCCTCAGAATGAAAGAAAAATTACCTTGAGTGGTCAAGACGGTCACAATGAGGGATTGCTGAGAGTGTGTGCACAAAATCAAGCGGATTGGGATAAAGATAGTGGGATCTGGCTTCCAAGGGTTTGGGGAAACAGTTGTGATAATAGTCCTTTATGTTTTTGTGGTGTTTTATGGTCTACAAAGCCTTTTCCCATCTTCAATCTCATTTGATCCTTGCAATAACCCTTCTATGGGGAGACAGAGCAGGGATTCTTATTCCCATTTAACAGAGAAAGAAATTGACGCTCAAAATTTTGTGACCTCGCTTAGTGGTAGAGCCAGGCCTAGAAGAATCATCTCCTCTTGGTTCAGTCCTATTTTCTATGACAATATCCTGCCTTTCTATTAAAAATCTATCAAACTCAGAGGTGATTTTTTTTTCATAACCTGATTTGAGCTATAAAAACAATATTGTTTTGAGCATATAAGTATTGCTCTGGCTACTGTCTATAGCAAGAAAGAACAGGTAACTCTCTATTTACAATGACAATGAATATATTTAGTTTTTTAAAAGATTTGCATTTGATCACAGGTGTCATCACAGGAAAGCACTGGCTAGGTCCCTACTGTGAATGCAAGTAACCCTAACCCTAACCCTAACCCTTTTTTAAACATTCAAATGTAGTTTTTGTTTATATGTAGCACCCCTTTGGGTGTCTTTGCCTCCCCTCTTCAACTTGGACAAAGTCTGAAAGGGGATTTGATCCCTTAAACAGGTATTACTAGCAGAACAATTTATTTAAAATAAAATTATTAGGGGCAGCTAGGTGGCGCAGTGGATAGAGCACCAGCCCTGAAGTCAGGAGGACCTGAGTTCAATTCCGGCCTCAGACCAAACACTTGACACTTACTAGCTGTGTGACCCTGGGCAAGTCACTTAACCCCAATTGCCTAAAAGCAAAAAAAAATAAATAATAAAATAAAATAAAATAATTAGATTTACCTTAGAAGTATGAATAGCGTTCTTTCTCAAGAATTTCCCAATTCTTCCCTCATGTAGATTTTAGTCAGTGTCTTACAATTTTTCAAGCCATTCTAGTATCACCTTAAAATGAAGGGCTGTCAATACTTAAAGTAAACGTAATGATTACCTCATAGCACATCAATAAGTCCTTATGAAAGGCAGTTGGGCTCTCCTCTCATAGCCATTAGGTCGGTCTTCATTATGATTCCCAGCCTATGAAGAAGTGGGCCTCTGGGGAACTCTTGGTTAGCAGGCAATAACCAGGCACTTAAGGTGGAGGTAGAGGACATAAAAATTGCACTTCCCCAAACCGTGAAAAGCCATCCAGTTTCAAAGGCCTTCCTTTGCGTACTATGCTGTAGCGTCTTTGGCCACCACGCTGTGGGGGCATATAGCTAGGCCTGTAAGTGGCAAGTTGTAAGAACCATTGGACAGGCAGACCCTGAAAACAGAAGGCCAATAGGAGATTAAGGATTTAGCTCATGATTTTCTCTTTCTCTTTCTCTAAGGGAACAACATGGATGCTGTTAGATTTCAAAGTACTTTCCTGCACAACTAGATGTTGCTGGTTGTTTACTTGTAGTTTGGCTGAATTTGTTGTTTGCACTACATTTGAAAGCACAGACGGTTTAAATGGAGAACACTCATCAAGGTGCCTGTGTATTTTTGAGTTACACATATGATTTCAGAGCCCTTTTTCTTGATCAAGTGGTTACCAAAAGAAATTTATTTATACTACTTGTCTACTTGTGTGTATGTGTGTATAGAGATGTGTGTGTGTGTGTGTGTGTGTGTGTCTGTTGTATATATGTCCCTTAAATACCTCTCGTGGTGGCATCTATGACATGAGCATGGTGCCTAAGAAAATGTTTTTGATTTTCAGTTTAAATACTGGTCAGCAATAATTTTTAGTCACAGACCAGCTATGAAAATGGCTATTCGAAAAGAATTTTGAGCTAAAATCCTGGGGATGAGAGTATTGAATAACTTAGGGATAAAGGGAGGTGGGAGAGGGTTGTTAGGGTGAGACAAGGCTTTCTGTACTGAAAAGAGAAGTTTTTTTTCTTCTCCCTAATGGATAGGGAGAGAGAGGGAGAGGAAGAGGGAGAGGGAGAGGAGAAGAGAGGAGAGAGAGAGAGAGAGAGAGAGAGAGAGAGAGAGAGAGAGAGAGAGAGAGAGAGAGAGAGAGAGAGAGAGAAATGACATCAGAGTCAGAAAGATCTGGTTCAAGTCTTGCCTAGGCAACCCTCTAAGACTATATAAGTTGCCAAGGTGATGACCTGCATTGGTAGAGAACATTTCTTCACCCTGTACCAATGAAAATCCAAGGTCTTGTCCCTAACAGAATAATGCTGCATAATACACTCTGCAAATTATTTATGAGAGGAAGAGTTTTATTGGTTGTGTATAGGCTTCCCCTCCTGCCCCCTTCATTTAGATGTAATTCTACAGAATTTAACTCTTTTTAAACCTTCATCAAGAATAATTGACTCCTCGTGACCGACCACAGGGTTTTCAGACCTGTCAGGAGACTTTGGTAATAAAGACAGTTTCCAAGCCTGCATTTTTGTTATTATGAGTAAAAATTTTTCAAATACTTGAGAACATTATTGATATACAGCGATGGGCAACATTGTCACCTCAATTGTCATTTGTACCCTCTTTTAATATATTTAATATATGAAGAAACATGCTGAAGTATTTGGTTAGGTTGTTAAGAAGTCTTTTATGTTGTCAGCTGTGTGCCATTAACCAATAGACATTTCTCACATCAAATACAAGAATTTAACAGTAAATGCAGATGGGGTCGATTGGTTTACTGGTATCAGTAAAGTCTGTTTTTTTTATATATGTGTGTAATTTAAGAACAAAAAAAATACTTTTCCTTTGAGAACTTATATACCTTTGTGATTTTTATCTGATTTTCTTGTATATATAGAGTTGTTTTATGTAAAAATATATAGTTTAAGTAAAATGTCTGTGTCTGTTTTATTTTTTTCATAAGTAAGGGATATCTTAGCTCTGCATGGATTTTGGGTATCATCTTGGGATCACCTATCTGAAGTCATCCCCAAGGCTTGATTGCTTTCATGGGTCTCTGTACCATGACATAGGGAGGGCTATTCAGACTTTAAAAGCAGGTTCTAAAAAAATACAACAAAATGAAAATCAGATTCCCCACATCGGATGCAATTCTGTTGGAACAGCACATTCTCTCAGTCATCAGTTCTTCCAAAGCATAAGCTAAGGCACTTTGGGGACTGTGCTTTTCCCATCTTGCCTCCCTTCTGGCACAATTAAAAGGGGAGGTTCATCTCTTCCCCAGGAGCTGTCCTTGTCACTCAGTAACCAGTTGTCCCTTGAAACTTAAAAGCTTTGATGATCCTGCACCTCTTCCAGAGAATTGGGAGTTAAGCCTCTGCTATGTTCTCTTCAGGACAGCCAGATGGCACAGTGGATAGAGCACTGGGCCTAGAGTCAGGAAGACTCATCTTCCTGAGTTCAAATCTTGCCTCAGACACTGCCAAGCTGTGTGACCCTGCGCCAATCACTTAACCCTGTTTGCCTTGGTTCTTCATCTGTAAAATGAGCTAGAGAAGGAATAGCAAATCACTCCAATATCTTTGCCAAAAAAAAAAAGGCCAAAATGGGGTCACAAAGAGTGGTTCATGACTGAACAACAAGAACTACAACAAAGCTTTCTCTTCAAAGAATGATTCAAGGGAATATATTTATAGGGTTCTCCTTGCCCTCTTTCTCACTACCCATCCAACCAAATTTTTCTCAAGTCCCAGATATATTAAGCTTTATGTGAATATACCTAGATTGCAGTCATATTTGGGGTGAGGGTTTTGGCTTTTTTAAAAACAGTTTAAAGAAGGAATGATTGAAAGAAACAAGTATTTATTAAATGGAGTCTTCTTGGATGGCTTTCTCGAAAGACTTGATTTTCAGCAATCTAATTAGCCCTCCCTATTTTCTGTTACTGGAAATAGTGCTTACCTGTCTATGTTCAGGCTGTTTGAATAATATAATGTCATCCGCAGAATTGTGAGATATACATGTCCATCACCTCCTGATGGTGTATAAATAAACTGCAGTATACCTGACCATAAACTACTGCCTTATTCTTTCAGTGGCTAGCAAGTATTCTGAAAATTCTTGCAATGTAAAGATCAAATGAGCTAATATTCAAAGTATTTTTCAAATTGTGAAGCGCTTTTTGTAAATATTAGCTGTTACTGTAAATTTTCCATCATGTGCAAGGTCTTGAGACTGGAAAAGTATTGTAACTATGTTAGAGGAGGAGCCAGTGGCATAATGGAAGGAGCACTGGATTCTGATCCCACTCCGGCATTTAGATCTATGCGCCCTCAGGCAAGTCCCTACTCAAATCACTTACCCTCTCTGGGAGGAGGTAGAGCTAGATGACTTCCAAGGTCCTTTTCAGCTTGAAATCTATGATTCTATTTGGGGGACAGAATTGTCTCTTCCTCTTCTCTTGTGACTTGGGCCAATCCACCTGAGAAAACTCATATATAATTCTTTAAAAATCATTCTGTTTCTAAGTGATATTTATGTAAGCATTACTTGTAATGGGGATAAACTAGAAGCTTCTCAGTACAATCAGGGGTGAAGCAAGAATGCCTATTATCACCTCCATTATTTAATATTGTACTAAAAATGTTAGCTATAGCAATAAGAGAAGAAAAAAAGAAAAGGAATTAGAATAGGCAGTGAGGAAACAAAACTATCACTTGACATCATTTCAGATGATACAATGTTATATTTAGAAAATCCTAGAGAATCAGCTAAACAATGACTTGAACTACTTGAAATAATTAACAACTTTAGCAAAGTTGGAGGACACAAAATAAACCCACATAAATTGTCAGGATTTCTATATATTACCAACAAAGTCCAGCAGCAAGAGACAGAGAAATTCAATTTAAAATAACTGTAAACAACATAAAATACTTGGGGAGTCTACCTGCCAAGAAAACCCAGGAACTATATGAACAAAACTATGAAACACTTCACACAAATAAAGTCAGACCTGAACAATTGGAAAAATATTAATTGCTCATGGGAAGGCAGAGTCAATATAATGAAAATGATAATTTTATCTAAATTTATTCAGTGCCATACCAAACTATCAAAAATTATGGAGCTAGAAAAAATAAAATTCATCTGGAAGAACAAAAGCTCAAGAATATCAAGAGAATCAATGAAAAAAAATGCAAAAGAAGGTGGTCTAGCTGTACCAGATCTCAAACTGTATTATAAAGCAGTAACTATCAAAATAATCTGGTACTGACTAAGAAATAGAGTGATGGATCAGGGGAATAGATTAGGTATAAGTTACATTATACTAAATAGCCATAGTAATCTGGCATATGGTAAATCTAAAGATCCAAGATTTTGGAACAAAAATTCATCATTTGACAAAAACTTCTGGGAAAATTGGAAAGCAATATAGAAGAAACTAGGTATAGACCAACATATCACACCATATACCAACATAAGGTCAAAATAGGTACATGATTTACATATAAAAGGTGATATCATAAGCAAATTAAGAGAGCATGAAGTAGTTTGTCAGATTTATGAATAAGGGAAGGATTTAGTACCGAAGAAGATATAGAGAGCATTACAAATGTAAGGGAGATAATTTTGATTATATAAAGTTAAAAAGTTTTTTCACAAACAAAACCAATGCAACCAAAATTATAAGGAAAGCAGAAAACTGGGGGAAGAAATTTGCAGCAAGTATTTGTGATAAAGGCCTCATTTCTCAAATATATAGAAAACTGAGTTAAATTTATAAAAATACAAATCATTCCCCAGTTGATAAATGGTCAAAGGATGAACAGGCAGTTTTCAAACAAAGAAATCAAAGCTATCTGTAGTCATGTGAAAAAAATTATCTAACTCGCTATTGGAGAAATGCAAATTAAAACAACTCCTACGTGTCACCTCATACTGATCAGACTGGCTAATACTGAAAAAAAAAAAAGGAAAATGTTGGATGTTGGAGTAGATGTGAGAAAACTGGGACATTAATGCACTATTGGAGCAATTTAGAGCTATGCCCAAAGGGCTATAAAACTGTGCATACCTTTTGATCCAGCAATACCACTGCTAGATTTACACCCTAAAGACATCAAAAAAAAAAGGGAAAAGGACCTATTTATACAAAAATATTTATAGCAGCTCCTTTTGTGGTGGCTAAGAATTTGAAATCAAAGGGACGCTTATCAGCCGAGGAATGGCTAAACAAGCTGATTGTTTATATGATTGTAATGGAATACTATTGTGCTACAAGAAATGACAAGCAGGATGATTTCAGAAAAACCTCAAAGACATGCATGAACTGATGCATTACGTGAACAGAAGCAGGAGAATGTTGTACACAGTAACAGCAATATTGTTCGATGAAGAACCGTGAATGACTTATCTATTCTCAGCAATACAATGATCCAAGACAATCTAAGACAAAGGACTAATGATGAAGCAAACTACCTCCAGAGAAAGAATTGATATAGTTTGAATATAGACTAAAGCGTGCTATTTTTCCACTTTCTTGCATTTTTAAAATTTTAATCGAATCTTCTTGTACAAAATGACTAATATGGAAACGTTTTACATAACTGCACATGTATAGCCTTTATCTGATTGCTTACTGTCTCAGGAAAGGGGGAGAGGGAGGGATAGAATTTGGTACTCAAAACTTTAAACAAAAATGCTAATGCAAAAAAAAAATCATTCTATTTCTTCAAGTGCTTCTTTCAGAGAAAGAGAGTTTGGTCCCTTTAAGAAGTCCTATTGAAACTCTTAGCTTTGCTACAATGCTCTAGGGAACGTGCTTTACCAGGTATGTGATGACTTAGAAGAAAAAGGCTGCCTTGTGTTCAGTGCTGTGTAGAAAGGTTGTTTCTTGATGTTTCTTCTTCCTGTTGATGTTGTGCCTAAGTACCCTCTAGAGAAGTCTGAAGTGTGTGAAAGGAGCCCCTGGAGAGAAAGGGCTATTGTCTACATTGCATTCTATAGAAACCAAATCAGCCTTTTTCAAGATTATAAGAGATCCTTTTGAAAATGTCCCTTTTCTTGGGGGAAAAATAGCAGTCGAAAATGGCTGGATTGTTTGACATAGCTCATTACCTATCAGTAGTGGAAATGCATCCGGTGAGTACTTGAAGTATTTCTTGGTTTCCTAGTTTATTAATCTATCTAAATACTTGTCTATTTTTCATTCTTAAACTTTTTTCCAATTAAATCTTCTAACTAAATTAAACAAATTCTTCGTAAAAACCTGTGACTTAGAGGCTATTTATTTTTAAATGGTCTTTTACTCTTGAGCCACTGAGGCAGGAACACCACCTCCTACAAATAGGGACCTTTAGAGACAGTGCCCCCATCTTTGAAACTCTAGCCAATCAGCTCTTATTCTCCAGGAGTTTCCTAGGTAACCAGCATAGAACCTCCAGATAAACTGCAGAAAGTGCAAAGAGAAGTGACAGACAAACTCTCCTCTCTCCCAGGTTGCCAAATGTAGTAAGATGAATAGACAAACTGCATGCTTTTGAAGCCCAACTGTGCAGGGTCTCCCGAGCCTTGGTAGGGCCACCAGGGACTCCGGGCCTAGACTCTTAGCCTAGTAAGTGTAGCAACTCAATGGCCCAGGGAATTCCTAGATTCCCACTCTTAGCCTAGTAAGTGTAGCAACTCAATGGCCCAGGGAATTCCTAGATTCCCAAGAATGGTTTATTTATCCTAAAGAGCCAATGCATTCATTTTAAAGTGAGAAACAGATCTTACTCAATGGACAAGTCATTTGACTTTCCCTCTCAGTTTCTCCATCTATAAAATGGAGATGGAATGCTATATACAGGTCATTCTTTTATGATATAACTTTTAAATTGGGCTTTTTAAATGAAAGGAACTAAGTGTGAATAATCGGAATAAAAGCTTCTAAATAACTCAGTCTAAGTAGTTCTTTATAGTTTATGAAGCCTTACATATGTTATCTGATTTAGTCCTCATATTCAGTGAGTTATGAAGTACCAATAATATCATGGTTTTAGTTAGAGATGAAGCATTTATTAAACATCTCCTGGGTTTCAGGCATTAGGCAAGTACGGGGAATGCAAATATAAACAATCAGGTCAGCTCCTGCCTTCAAAGAACTTATTTTTTAATAGAAAAGGACAGCCCTTAGAGGGAAACTTGAAAGGGAAGGGCGGTCAAGGAGAGGTGGTAGGCTTAAGAGTGCACTGTGGGGAGATGGCTGGAAAGCGTCCTGGAGGCGAGGTTCTGGGCAAGGAATGGTCAAAGCTCACCTAGTACAGCCAAGGAAGCTAGGAGTGGGAAGGAGAAAAGATGAGGATGATGGCCAGACTGTAGGCAGGAGCATGGTAAGAAGATGACTAGGAAGTGGTCCCTGGAATTCTATTAGATGACCAACCTAAACTCTGAGAGTTTTTTTCCCCCATTAGGTACCTGTAAGTAAGTGAATGTTAAAAATTGTCTTTACATGTAATTGGGAAAAAATAAAACATTTAAAAATAAAAAATACCTGTAAGTCACCTTCTGTTTATTTTAAAATAGAAACGATGTATGAGGGTAGTTGGGAAAGAACTTGAATGTCTCCAGGAACACTTCTCAATTGCTGAGACCATTGTCATTGTTACATATCCTTGGGGTCTGTTTGCCATGGTGGGGCGATGACTCTTGTCCAAAGTCTCGTGCTTGAACTGACAAGCCTCTGTGGTAATGACTCCTGCTTCAAGAACCCCATGGAGGCCAAGAGAGCTAGGAAAGGAGTGGTGCAAGTGGGGGTGGGGGTGGGAGGAAGGCAGTCCAGAATTTGGAATGGGTAAGATAGCTATGCTGCCTAAGAAAAAAATGACACACGTGGATATGGGAGCCAGGACAACCCAGCCAGGACTCGGTAATTCACAAGAGCATACTATTAAGAACCGAAAGAAGACTTCACAGTACCCTTGCCACTGGCACTGCATCCCATGGAAATTCAGAGATCTGGTCCCTGTAATCAGGTCTGACTCTTGGGCTCACGGTACACCACTATCCTCCCAGGCACCCAAGTGTACAACCTCTGTGTCATCCCCAGTTTCTTGCTTGCACTCGCCCTACTTACCCAATCCATTGTGAAATCTTGGCATTTCTACCTTTACAACATCTCTCATACATCTTTTCTCTACTCCCACAGCCATCCCCTAATTTGGGCCCTCATCACCTCCCTCCTGGCTTTTCACAATAGCCCTCAAACTGCTCTCCCTGCCTCAAGTCTTTCTCTTACTCTAATCTATCTTCCACTTGGATGCCAAAGTGATTTTTCTAATACCTGGGTCTGACCATGTCACTCCTCCTCTCCTTTCTGCTCCCCTGCCTCTACTCCCCCCCCCAATAAATTCCAGTGGTTTACCTCCAGGACCAAACATTAAGTTCTATGGTGTTTAAAGCCCTTAAAACCTAGTTTCTTCCTAGCTTTCCAGTCTTCTCACCCTCTCCTTTCCTCCACACGTTCCATGATCCGCCAATAGTACCCTGCTTATAGTTCCTCTTCAATGCTCTCCCTGGTCACTTTTGTGTCTTAGTCTCCCTGACTCTCTTTAAGATTCAAACTCAAATTCCTCCTCCTGCAGGAAGTCTTTCCCAGTCCTTGGTTAGTGTCTTCCCCCTCTGAGGTTACTTCCCATCCACTGTTTATATCTTGATGTTGTCATTTGTCCTTCATTTTTGAACAGGATCTGTGATGTCATTCTGTGACGTATTGACTTGTTCATGAACTGGATTTAAGTCTGGCAGAGCTGCACAAAGTCATCAGCCTCACTCTCCCTTCCAGGGTCATTGAAGTCCAGGGACAAGATGAAAGTCAAGATGACTGGCGATGGCCCAGGATGCAGGGGATGACCTTGTCATTTTCAATGTCTGACCAAGCTCTAAGCACTCCACAGCACCTGCTTCACCAGCTGCCTTCATGGCTGTTGGAACGAATTGTTCTCATCTTCCCATTCTACCAGAGGAAGTCTTCATATGCTTGGGTAGACATCCCCCTAACTCACTGATGCATTTGAGGCCCACTGGTTACCCTCAGCCTGGATTAGCCCGTTTGTCAAGACAGTTTACCGGGGGTGTAACCAGTATGCCTATGCTACAATTTCTTGGAGCCACAGATGAGGGTTGAGTGAATCAGGTAGACACCAAAGGTGGATGAACAGCCCTGAAGAGGACTCAGCAAGCCCTCCTACCAGACGTGCCAGTCCTCCTTGAACACCCATATACCCCAGGTACTTGCATGCACTTGGTTATTTACAGGTCTCCCCTTTTAGAATGTGAACTTACTGAGGGTTACTGTTCAGTCATATCCAACTCTTCATGACCCCTTTTTGGAGTTTTCTTTGGCAAAGATGCTAGAGAGGTTTGCCTTTTCCAGCTCATTTTGCAGATGAGGAAACTGAGACAAATGGGGTTGAGTGACTTGCCCAGGGTTACATAGCCAATAAGTATCTGCAGCTGAATTTGAATTCAGATTTTCCTGACTCCAAGCCTGGCACTCTATCTACTTCACTATCTAGCTGCCTCCCTTCTTGAGGGTAGGGACTGTTTTTGCCTTACCTTG
Organism: Phascolarctos cinereus; assembly: GCF_003287225.1. Classification (NCBI taxonomy): domain Eukaryota; kingdom Metazoa; phylum Chordata; class Mammalia; order Diprotodontia; family Phascolarctidae; genus Phascolarctos; species Phascolarctos cinereus. The sequence goes on along the minus strand of NW_027555736.1, from coordinate 111,154,314 downwards.
TTTCTTCAGCACTGAGCATGATTACTGGAATATCATCATCAGCATCACCACTACCACCACCATCATTATACCAATTAATTATAACAATTAATAATTGTTCACATTAATTAATATTATAATGACTAATAATAATAATTAACACACACACATATATATAATGCCTACTATGTTCCAGACACTTTGTTTTGTTTTGTTTCATTTTGTTTTGTTTTTGGTGGGGCAATTGGTGTTAAGTGACTTGCCCAGGGTCACGCAGCTAGTAAGTGTCAAATGTCTGAGGCCAGATTTGAACTCAGGTGTGCCAGGCACTTTGGTAAACACCTTACAAATATTGTTTCATTTGATCCTCACAACAACCCTGGGTGATAGGTGCTATTATTATCCCCATTTTATAGATAGGAAACTTAGGCAAAGAGAAGTTATATCACTTTCCCAAGTCACACAGGTACTAAGTGTCTAAGGCTGGATTTGAACTCAGGTCTTTATGACTCTAAGACCAGCTCTCAATCTTTTGTGGCCCTGAGCTGCCTCATGGTAAGAACTTAATAAATGCTTGTTAATTGATGGTATGGGCACACACATTGCCTTTCTCCTTGAAATGTGTAAAATTCCTTTTATCTGATCCCTATTATACCTGCGGTGATTAAGTTACTCAGTCAAAACACCCTATCCCACTTAAGTGACAACATGCTCAGTCTCATTCAGAGGTTTAGACTAAGTGTGAAAAGTCGTTGAAAAACATTGGATCAAGTGAAATGGTGCCAGATAGGAAATCTGTTCGAATTGGCTGAGATGTCATCACATCTTCTGTCTTGTGTAAAAGCATAAAGTTTGTTGGGATCAGGGAATTTCAGTGAGTGGCAAGCCAAGAGAGAGTGAGTCCCCAGAAAAGGAGCAATTTGGGGCAGAGGGAGAAAGTGTTTCAGCTTTGACCTTGGCCTTGGTCTCCTCCCCCCTAACCCCTTGCCCCTTGAGAGCTTAAAGTGTTTGGAGGACATTGGGCTTTCTATCTCCTCATCAATACTTAATATCATCTCCAGATCAGCTTACGGTTAGTACCTGGATTAAAAGCCAAGGCCAGGCAGCTAAGTGGTACAGTGGATACAGCACTGGCCCTGGAGTCAGGAGGATTTGAGTTCAAATCTGGCTTCAGACACTTGACACTTACTAGCTGTGTGACCCTGGGCAAGTCACTTAACCTCAATTGCCTTAGCAAAACAAACAACAACAAAAACACAGAATGGTTGACTCAGTTCACAGTTCCAGCAACAGTGCCTAAAAGTCTCACTTTTGGGGCAGCTAGGTGGCAAAGTGGATAGAGACCTGACCTTGGAGTCAGGAGGACCTGAGTTCAAATCCAGATTCAGACACTTGACACTTATTAGTTGTGTGACCCTGGGAAAGTCACTTAACCCTGATTGCCTCACCAAAAAAAAAAATGCCAAGGCCAAACTGGACATGTATTTACAGATTTAGAAGTCCATCAAAGAAGCTACTCCACACCTAAAGGGAACTTCTCCAGCACCCCGTGAATGGGAGAAAAGAATGTCCAGGAACCAGTAGTGTGCATGACCCCTTTGCCATATGTCCATTTAAGCTCAAGCCCATTTTCCTCTAGATTCTATATGAACTTGTGGGATAGTGTCACAGACTTTTAGGGAGGTATTGTGCACTCACTGTTTTTAAGGGAAGATTCTTAGTAAATGCCCTTTTCTAAAAGCTACTTGATTCTGGCTGACTGAAATGGTAATCTTGGAGGAAACACATCAGTGGGATCTTGAGCCAATGACAGAGAATGACTCCAACTGATAGGTACCCCTAAAATACTGCTGGAGAGATGTAGCCTTGCTCTGGGACGTGCTGTAGGCCTGTTTATGAGAGTGGGTGTTGGGCCAAGGATCCTAAGAGCTTACATGGGCTACATCTCTAACATAGGCAATTTAAGTATCTTTATCTTCATTTTACAAATGATGAAACTGAGGCACAAAGAGAAGTGAATTGCTCATGGCTACACAAATAGTAACTAGTATGTTGTTGTTCAGTTGTTTGAGTATGCCTGACTTTTTATGACACCATTTGGGGCTTTCCTGGCAGAGATACTGGAGTAGTTTGCCATTTCCTTCTCCAGCTCATTTTACAGATGAGGAAACTGAGACAAACAGGCTGAAGTGACTTGGCCAGGGTCACACAGCTAGTAAGTATCTGAGTAAGGATTTGAACTCAAGAAGACGAGTGTTCCTGATTTCAGGCCTGGCATTCTATCTGCCATGCCATCTAACTACCTTTCAGACTACTGAGCAAATGTCCAGCTGCTCTACAGAGTAGTACAAGACTGTTGTCTGCTGTTGCATCTTTAAATCAGACTGGATTTTGGGGGAGACAGCCTTAAAGACCATCTTTGCCTTATTAAGCCAGTGAGCCTAATGCTAGGGGGCTCTTTTAGCCAAAATAAACAAATCAGTCTGTACCTGGGTGTTGACTCATCAATGAGTCAACCTTGGTGCAGTAGAGCTCTGCGCCACCCTCCCTCTTCCTTCCTCCCACCACTACCCCAAAGCACAGCACCCCACTGTGGCCTCTTTGCTTTAGTCATTGTCCCTATTTGGCAACCTCTTCCCTCAAGGGTTCACTGATACTATACTTCCCTACTCCCTCCAGTCCTATGTATGTCTCAGCTTCTCAGCGTCAGACTTTAACTGCCTTCCAAGGCCCATTAATTAGTGTGATAAACGCATTGCACCAAAGTGCTGGTGGAAGAAGGTTATCTCTTTTTCAATATAGATGAAATCATTAGAAAGTTCCCTGGCCATCAACTGAGAAAGATATATTACAGATGGATAGATGGATAGAAGACTCATCAAGGCTTTTACAGGCTAGATACAGGCATTTGAGGCTTTCATAGCCTTAAATTATAAATTAAGAATATAATTTTAAAAACTCCTTCTTATAATAAAATTTATTCTGGTCTCTTAAAAGTTTGCCAACCCTTGATCTAGTCTGACCTTTCTTTATAGATGAAGAGATTGAGGCCCTGAGAGACCACAGATTAAAAGATGCCTTCACCATAACAACCAGAAGTACTATCATTAAGATTTAGAATTGGGGCAGCTAGGTGGTTCAGTGGATAGAGCATGGCCCTGGAGTCAGGAGGACCTGAGTTTAAATCCAGCCTCAGACACATAACACTTACTAGCTGTGTGACTCCGAGCAAGTCACTTAACCCCAATTGCCTCACCAAAAAAAAAAAAAAAAGAAAGAAAGAAAAAAGATTTAGAGTTGGAATAACATTTAGAGAGCAATGCCTGCCCTCTTATTTTAGAGATGAGTTTAGAAACTAAACTCATAGAGGGAGAAGTAATTATCACAAAGTTGCACAAGCGCTGGTTAAAAGAGTTAGGATTTGAATCCAGGTCTTCTGACCCCAAAATTCATGGATTTTCTCCTCTAACCAAAGCTATACAGTAAAAGCCATGGCAGAGGTAGGACTGAAGAACAATTCAGACTCCAAGGCTACTACTTTTCTTTTTCATGTTGTAGAAATGATTCTCAAAGCATGGGCCAGCCCCAAGTTTCAACTCAATGTGCTACACATTGTTCAGGTCTTATATTTGCAATGGTATGCACAAATAAGCTTTTTGACTCAGTGTGCTAGATTTCTTAGGGGAAATAATAACACCAAGTTATGACCAAACAATTTTTGAGAACTACCAGATTAAGAGGTCATTTTGGATTTCTCCTTCTGTTCACTCTGATTTTCAGGTGTGAGAATAATATATGGCCCAAAGTTTCCTTTGGGGCCTGTAGATATGCGCTTGCTACATGGTGGAGTCCCTTCGCTAGGTCAACTGGTTGGTCAATTACTGCATCAAGCATTGGAAATATTTTTGTTGTGTTGTTTCAGTTATGTCCAATTCTTCAAGACCCTATTTGGGGTTCTCTTGGCAAAGATACTGGAGTGGTTTGCCATTTCCTTCTCCAGCTCACTTTACATATGAAAAAACTGAGGCAGAGTTAAATGACTTGCCCAGGATCACACAGCTAGTAAGTGTCTGAGGCTGGATTTGAACGCAGGAAGATGAAATCTTCCTGATTCCAAGCCCAATGCTCTATCTATTGTGCCACCTAGCTGCCCACTGGAATTATAAAGAAAGGCAAAAACACAACCTCTACCCTCAAGGAACTCACGTTCTAGTGGGTAAGAAGACATTCAAATAACTATATACATCTAATGATAAATATTTATTAAGTATCTACCACATGCCAAGCACTGCGCTAAGCACTCAGGTTATGAGTCAAAAAACAGTCCCTGCCCTCAAGGAGCTCATGATCTAACGGGAGAGAACAAGCAAACGAATATGTACAAACAAGCTATCTGCAGGATAAATAGCATGGGGTTTTATTTGGGACTTACAGGAAGCCAGTAAGAAGAAAGAAGGAGGGAGACGATTCCAAGCACAAGAAATAGCCAGGAAAAAAAGCCTGGTGCCAAGAGATGAAGAATCTTGTTCATGGGACAACCGATAGGCCAATATCACTGGATCAAAGAGTGTATGTGGGGGAGTAAGATACAAGAAGATTGAAAGGTAGGAACGAGTTAGGTTAGGAAGGGCTTTGAATCCCAAACAGAAGATTTTGCATTGATCTTGGAGCTAATAGGGAGCCACTGGAGGTTTACTGAGTAGTGAAATGACGTGGTTGGACCTGCTTTGGGAAAATCTCTTTGGTGGCTAAATGGTAGTTGGATTGGATATGAGGCAGGCAGACCCACCAACAGGCTATAGCAATGGTCCAGGTGTGAGGTGATGAGGGCCTGGATGAGGGTAATGGCAGTGTCAGAGAGGAGAAGGGGCCATATTTGAGAGATGTTGCAAAGGTGAAATTGACAACAGATTGAAGGTGAGAGATAGTGAAGAGTTGAGGATGACACCTAAGTTGCCAACCACATGGGACAGTTGCCCTCTCTAGTAATAAGGAAGGTAAAAGGCAGAGTGGGTTTAGGAGGAAAGAGAATGAGTTCCGTTTGGGACATGTTAAGTTCAAGATGCCTACTGGACATCCAGTTTGAGATGTCTGAGAAGCAGTGGAAGATGCAAGATTGGAGGTCAGCAGAGAGGTTAGGGCAAGCTAGGTAGCTTTGAGGATCATCAGCATAGAGATGATAATTAAATCTGTGGGAGCTGATGAGATCACTAAGTGAAGTAGTACAGAGCAGGAGAGAAGAGGGCCCAGGACAGAACCCTGTGGGTCGATGATGCTTAGAGAGTGTGATCTGCATGAGAATCCAACAAAGGAGACTGAGAAGGAGAGGTCAAATAGGTAGGAGGAGAACAAAGAGAGAAGAGCGTCCTGAAAACCTAGAGAGAAGAGAGTAGCAAGGAGGAGAGAGTGATCAGCAGTGTCGAAGGCTGCAGAAAGGTCAAGGACAATGAGGATTGAGAAAAGGCCATTGGATTTGGTGATTAAGAGATCAGTGGTAACTTTGGATAGAGCAGTTTCAGTGGAATGATAAGGTTAGAATCTGGCTTGTAAAAGGGTTAAAAAAAGAATGAGAGGAGAGAAAGTGGACACACCTATTGTAAATGGCCTTTTCAAGTTTAGCCACAAAGGGCAGAAGAGATATAGGGTGATAGTGGGGATGGTTTTTTGAGAATCAAGGAGACATGGGCACATTTGTAGGCAGTAGGGAATGAGCTAGTAGACAGGGAGACAATGAAAATAATTGATAGAGTGGGGATGGCAGAGGGGACAATCTGTTGGAGGAGACAGAATGGAATGGGGTCACTGGAGTAGGTAGAGAGGTTAGCCTTGATAAGGAATAAGGCCACCTCATCATGTGAGAAGGCGTGAAGGGGAAATTATTGGCAGAGTGTGTATGAGATAAGAAGAAGGGAGAGGAAGGAACTTACAGTGAATGGCTTCAATTTTTTCTGAACAATATGAGGCAAGGTTCTTGGTAGAAAGTTATGGGGGGAGAGGGAGCCATAGAGGAAGTTTAAGGAAGGATGAAAGGTCGGGAAGAACCGCTGTGCAGAATGGAATAGTGAGTTGAGAGAGGTAGAATAGGATTGCCTAGCAGCAATGAGGGCGCAATCAAAGTTATATAATGTAAATTTGTAGTGGACCCATTCAGAATTATTGCATGATTTTCTCCACCTTTGTTCAGCAGCATGTGTGTAGGAGCAAAGATGGCAGATGGTCGGAGTGATCCAAGGCTGAGGCTTGATGGCTAGGGACTCAAGAGAAGAGGAGAGTGTAGAAATGAATTGGTTCACCAAGTGGTCAGAATGGGGAAAAGAGGAGAGAGTGGTTAGTGCAGAGATGTCTGGAAGAGAACTGAGGGGTCAAGGGATTAGAGGTCACATTGTGGACAATGAGTAGGGTTAAGTTAGAGAAGGCCATATCCAAAACCATATGAATGAAATGAAAGATTATGGTTGGATAAAGGGATTTTAGAATTCTTGAACACAGAAGTGTTCATTTGTGTACATTTGTGGGTGATGGCATAAATGGAAGGTCATCTCAGAGGGGATGCTGTAGCCACTGTGGGAGTTGGCAGTAGAGAAAACGCAGAAAGACCTAAAGCAAAGGACAGGATTTGAGTTGAATCTTCAAGGAATTGAAGGAAGCCAGGCAGGGGAGATAAGGAGGGAGAGCATTCCAGGTATGGGGAACAGCCAGAAAAAAAGGGGTGAAGCTGGGAAAGGAAGTGTCAGATTTAAGGATCAAAAAGGCCAGTGCTGCTGGATTAGAGTACATGGAAGGAAGTAAGGCAGACTAGAAAGGTAGGAAGGGGCCAGGTTGTGAAGGGATTTAGATGCCAAACAGAAGATTTTATATTTGATCCTGTAAATAAGAAGAAGATACCGGAATTTATTGAGTGGGGAGTGGGGCAAGTGACAAGGTCAGACCTGTGCTTTGGGAAAATTACCTTGGTAGTGGAGTGAGGGAGAGACTTAAGGTGGGGGGACCACCTAGTGGGCTATTGTAGCAGTCCAGGTGTGAGGTGAAGAGGGCTTACACTTGTGTAGCAGCTGTGTGAGAGAATACAAGGAGACATATTTGGGAGTTGTCCATGAAATCAGGGTTATGCATCTGAGTGACTGTGAAGATGGTGGTACCCCCTACAGTTGGGAGGAGAAGAGGGTTTGGGGTAGGGAGGGAGAGAAGATAATGAGCTCTGTTTTGGATATGGCGTTTGAGATCCTTTGGGAATCTGATGTGAGATGTCCAAAAGGGAGCTGGTGACATGAGCCTGGTGCTCAGGAGACAGATTAGGGCTGGATGTATAGAATGGGGAAACATCTGAGTAGAGACAATAACTGAGCCCACTGGAATCGATGAGATCATCAGCTGAAGTAGTCTAGAGGAGGAAGAGAAGAGGACTCCAGAGAGAACCTTTAGAGATACCACATTGTTAGCAGGTATGACCTGAATAGAGATCTATCAGAGGAGAGTGAACAGCATCGCTCCAGCAAGAAGCAAGAGGACCAGGAGACAACAGCGGCAGGAAAACCTGGAGAGGAAAGAGGATCCGATAGAACAGGGTCAAAGTCTGCAGATAGTTCAGGAAGGGAGGGGATTGAGAAAAGTCTTTTAGATCTGGCAGTTGAGAGGTCATGGATAACTTTGCAGACGGGAGTTCAGCTGAATGAGGAGGAAGCTAGACCGCAGATGGTTCAGAAGTAAGTGAGAAGAGAGGAGGTAGAGGCATCCAGTGCAGACAGATGGCTTTCTCAGAATTTAGCGAAGAAGTAGAAGAGAGATGTAAGATGATGGGCAGTGAGGATGGTCAGATCAAGGGAGGGTTTTTTAAAGCATCACTTGCAATAAGGGCATAGTAACAGTAACTTCTCCTATTTCCACAGTGCCTCAAGGTTATTATCGTACTTTTTTCACAACAGCCCTGTGAGATGATAATGTAAGTATTAAGATCAGAGTATTTAAAAGTGGAAGGGACCTTATTTAGACCCAGAGAGGAAGTGACTTGCCCAAGATCCCACCAGCACCTGTAGGTGGCAGAGTGAGGATTTGAACCCAGGCCTCCTCACTCTGACCTTTTCATATTCCCATAATTCCTTAGCAGTAAAATCTTAGGTCTGTGGGCAATTTGCACAAAGGCCTTACAGAGTTTTCCCCATTCATTTCAAGAAGAAAAATCATTCTAAAGGCCAATATATCACTCATTTGGTGGCTGTAATTCTGAGCATCCTTGTGAGTACCACCATTTAAGCATTTCTAACAATGCCTCCCTCACAGCTGCTGGGAGGATGCATAGGAAGGTGTTGGAGGAAACAAAGCCTCTTCTGTTGTATTCTCCAGGTAGTCTTGTAGCCAAGACTTCTGTCATATCAGTTGGGGCTGTCCCTTTGTTTTCAGTGGGTGATTTGGTGGAATATAATTAGGAGTGTGCTGCGGCAGAGACGATTCTGTGAGCCACCCCTGCTTAGCCCCACTATTTCCATGGCAACGTTGGTTGCCTGGAGGCCTCCTGCTCCACCAATTTTATCTGTAATTAGGGTCCTCTTTGGGAAGGTGCCATTTGCACTACCCAGAAGAGTTTTCCTAGCATGGACACAATCTTAGAGTGGCATTTTTAAAGGGCCTGGGATTCTAAACAGTCAGAAACCCCAGGAAAAATGGAGAGGCTTTGGTTATTAGTTCAGGCTGCCATATATCCTGGTGTGTACAAAGCATACAACTCCCTGCTCCTACTGTCAGTCTTGCCTCCCACTAACCCCCATCCTTAATTCCTGCCCTGCAATGGTATTGTGGACGCTGGGGAATGGAACAAGATCAGAATAGCATCACAGAGTGTTAGAGCTGGAAGGAACCTTACAGATTAAGCCCAATTTCCTCATTTTGAAAAAAAGGAAACTCTGGATTAGGGAAGCAATGAAGGTTATCTAGCTACTTGGCAGTAGGGTCAGAACTAGAATCCAGGTCTTCTGACATCTATTCCAAGCTACACAGGGACGATATTTCAGCCTTTTCGGAATAATTGTGTTCAGTGGCTCAGGACAGGAAGAAATCCCTAAGCCTTTGAAGAGACTCATCTAACTTGGCTTCTTCCTGTTGGGTCCAAGGTGCCCCTGAGTTGAACACATGGAACAAAATGGGGAGCCCAACCCACAGCACCTCAAAAGTGACCTCCATAGGATCATAATAGACTTTAGAATGTAAAGAGACCTAAGATATGATTTGGTCCAATACCCTTCATTTTGTAGAAGAGGGAAATGAATAATAGAGAAGTCAATTGATTTGCTCTAGGTCACACAGAAAGTACATTATAAGGAGAGGGCAGAATGGTGTAGAGCAGTGGTACTCAAACTTTTGGCCTCAAGAACCCTTTACACGCTTAAAAATTATTGAGGATCTCAAATAATTTTTTATGTTATAGAAATTTGTTGTTCAGTCATTCAGTTGTATCTGACTTTTTGACCCCATGAACCATAATGTCCGTGGGGTTTTTTTGGCAAAGGTACTGAAATGGTTCGCCATTTCCTTCTTTAGCTCATTTCACAGATGAGGAAATTGAGGTAAACAATGTTAACTGACTTGCCCAGGATCATACAGCTAATCATCATACATCATCTGAGGCTGAATTTGAATTCAGGTCTTCCTGACTCCAGACCCAAGACTCTATCCACTGATTCAACTAGCTGCCTATTTTACTATGAAAATAGTCTTGACTTTATGCGTCTTCTGAAATGATCTTGAGTAGAGGTGTCAAACTCGCCAAACTCCCAGTGCCACTGAATCAGATTAAAATGGAATTGGGAGATGTTTAACAACATAAATAAAAATGTAATACAACATGCTGTTAATTTGATGTTTTCTGAGTGAATATATAGCCCACATGGATTTGTTTCTATTTGAGTTTGACTCCACTGGTCTTGGGAACCCCCAGGAATCTCAAGACCACACTTTGAGAACCCCTGTTATAGTAGAAAAGACACTGAATTGGAAGCCAGAGGTCCTGTTGAATCCCTCCTCTGCCATTTATTAGCTGTGTGATTTTGGGCAAGTCCCTTAAACTCTCTGAGCTTCAGGTCCCTTTTCTTTCAAATGAAAGACTTGGATTATGTAGCTCCCTGAAAACTGTTCCAGATAGAAAATAATGATCATGATTAGAGGCCAGGTTTTCTGAATCCAAATCCAGGCTGTTTTCTATAGTGCTGCCTCCCCTAACAATATGAATCCAAGGAAATGCCATTCCTAAATGGGGCTATTTCTGTCCAGAGACCCCACCTCTGACATGTCTGGAGTCTGCACACAGGGTCTATTCAGTTTATAAAACCAGACAGGAAGTGCCTGCCGTGTGTGTGTGTGCGCACTGTAATGAATAGTGGCCTTTTTACATAATCACCAAACCCAAGATCCTGGCCTGATATTGTGGACAGTGAGTCCATAATAGAATGTTAGTGCTAGAGGGGCCTTTAAAGATCACCTATTCCAAAGTTCTCATTTTGCAGATTAAGCAAGTGAGACCCAGGCGCAGATGAATGGTTTTCCCAATGGCACACAAGCCTTTTTATGGGGTAGCCCTCTGAGTGCAGTCACCAGACTGTGGATTTATTTTTAGATCCCTTCATAATCTGATCCCAACCTATATTTCCATCCTTATTGGATATTATGACACTTCATGCCTTCTGAAATCTAGCCAAACTGGCCTCTCTGTTTCTCCCACACTGCCATCCATTTCCAATCTTCTTGCTTTTGCATTGACCATCCCTTGAAACTGGACTGCACTCCCACCTTCACCTGAATCTAATTGATTATGTTTCTTCTTTCAAGACACAACTCAAGGACCACCTTTTATGCAACACCCTTCATTTGCTAGTGCCCTTCCTCCCTAACTACTGTGTACTTATTCTGAATGTGCTTAAAAATGGTCCTTGTCATCTCCTTATTAGACTGTAGCCTTTGCAAGAGCAAGGACTACTATATTTCTTGTCTCCCTAACATCTAGTAAAGCTGCTCTTTGTGTAACTGGGTCTACACTAGCATGACATCTGACGCATAGTAGGTGATTAATAAATGCTTACCTGTTGCTGATTAGCCCACATTGTTCCCTATGATCATCCTATTTTATCTCAGCATTGATTGTGTCAAGGGGAGTGTTTGCCCTTGGTGTCACAGGAGAAATTGTTCTGTGATTTCTGCTATGGTTTTATAGAGGGAGCAGGAGTAGCGAGGACTTTTCCCTCTCTCATGTGTTGTCCATAGGCTCAGAGGTTTAGAGCTAAAAGGGACCTTAGAGGTCCTCTGGTCCAAGCCCTCATTTTACAGATGAGGAAACTGAATCAAAAAGACATTAAATAATTTGCCTAGGGTCACACAGCTAGTGTCAGAAGCAGGATTTATACCCAAGTCTTCTTTCTGACTCCAAGGCTAGCACTCTATTCATGGTTTCACATGTAAGGGAAGAAAGTTTTCCCTGGAGCCTGAGAAAGGAAAGAGAAGAAAGAAAATTGTAATGTACTCTATAATAGATGCTAAATAAACTTAAAGTTTCATTGCTCCAGACTATCTCTAAGCAAAGGGTAAGCAAAAACCAAAACCAAACCAAACAAAACCACTCTCCCTCTCCCTACCCCCCCCAAAAAAAACCCCAACCTTGGTGAAGTAAAACTATTTTGTTTAAAAACTTGTTAATTTTTTAGTTTGAATGTACTTCTGTGATCAGGCATAAGCTCTGCTTAAAAGCTATTTTATTAAAAGTTGTGTGTCAGATCCCATGTTGAACCAAATATTTAGAAGGCAACATGATAGGGTAGGTAGAGCATTGGCTCTGGAGTCAGAGAATCTGAGTTAAAATCTGACCCCTGATGCTTACTAGGCAAGTCGTTTCACCTCCCTGCGTCTGCTCACCACAGATAGTGTAGCCCACCGATGTCCCATGTGGCACCTGCTCCCCCGCTTCTCTTTTTCTGGACTAGCCCACTGAACCCTATCTATATTTCTACTGGCAGATTTGAGGGAACTATCTAAGGGAGTGCTACCCATGGTTCGAATACTGACTACTCTTTCTTATGGTTCTTGCCATAACCTGTGTGTGTGTGTGTAACAGGGGTGGGAGTGTGGGAGAACATTGCCATTGTTCACCATTGTTTCTCCAGAGCCCCTATTGCTGTGTTTCCAAGTCACACAAAGCAATCACGATACCACTAACTTTTAAACATGACATTTACTAAAGAAGAAGACAAAGGCAAAAAGAAGTATAACTTTTATTTAATTGAAGGCAAACACAAGAACAATTGAAACATGATTCCACCCATAAACCTGGTTCACACTCTCCCATCAACGCACATAGCATCCTTGAGGGGAAGAAATGGGTACACACTACAGGAACCCAGCGGTGAGATACTGAGTAGGGAAACCCATGACCTTGGACTCTAGGTCTCAGTGTCCTTGGTCTCTTTAAGGACCACATCACCTCTATTTCCTTACCTTCTGAGCTTCTTTGTTTTCCTGTTGGATAAAGACACTTCTCTGCTATTCTTGGTCTGTTGAAATGATATTAGCCTTATCTAGTATACAGTCACCCTCAGCAGGGCCCTGAGAAAGTGTCATATCATCTTTTAGCAAAAATATGTCAGTATTTCATTCTTTCAGCAAAATAACCCCTAAGGTTAAGGTCTGCAGCTTCCCAGGTCTCTGCCTTACCTGGCACTTAAGACCAGTACAAATACAGACTATCCAGTTTCTTTCTGCCTTCTCCAATGGGATCCCAGCAACAGCACAGCTCCTATAAAAACAGGTATGCCTCCATCCCCTTCTCCCTCCCTCTTTCTAACACCATAGAAGACAACAAGAGGCAACACAGGTACCTTTGAGAGGTTTGCCCTCTCAAGCTGTTGATGGTGACAAAGAGAAGTGCAACCTTTCTTTGTGCTATACAGCCCTTTTTGAGGCAATGTAGCCTTTCTCTAGTCAATCAGCTCTCAGCAATGCCTCTCTTCCAGTCACCACACCTCCCAACAAAGCAGCCAAAGAGCCTGTCTCCGTTCTAACATCTCAGTTCAAGCAAGTGCTGTTGTCTCATTCTGTTTTGTGTTTTCTAGCTTCTAGTGTTGTAGCTTCTGTAAGCAGCTCTTCTTATCACCTTTTGCCCCCAACTTCCTCTGATTCTTCCTGTGTTCTGCTTCTTATTTCTAAGCCGTCCAATCAGGGTCTTGTCATGAGTGGTAATCTATCTCTAACTGAAGATGAAAATCCAAATCCATAGTTCTATCAGGTATGGTACAAGCAGATAATATACAATTTTTCCCATAGTCTCCAAACTTTGTTCTTTGATTTAGATTTTCTCAGCTATAAAACTTTGAAAACAGCCATACATAAATGAGTTGATGAGTCTTGCTATCTATACTCTTGGTGTCTCTGAAAAACACGGGATAGTAGATCGGTACACTGTAAGTCTTTTTTTTTTTTTAACTAATTCAAGCAACAGAGACACTAGAAAATCAGCCATTCTATAGATAGTAACCAGGGTCTTACTATGCCTTGCAATTACTTGCTACCTATACAGAGCAGCTGATTCTTTGGGTGAATAAGACCAGGAGGTCATGGAAGGATTGCAGAACTGAGCTAGCATGGCTCTACCTTCAAGTTGTGTCTGGACAGTTTATCTTGGATGAAATTCCTAGAATCATAGAACTTCAGTGATGGAAGAAATCTCAGAGATCATCTATTCCAACCCTCTCATCTTATAAATAAGGAAACTTAGGCATACAGAGGTGATGAGACTTTTCCAAGGATACACAGGTAGTAAGTAGTAGAGCTACTATGTTATGATTGAAATCAAGGTAAACTGAGGCATAAAGTTTCAAATTGTTGACAAAGAATGAATTTGCCAATAAACAGGGTTTCAGCCTCCTCAGAAAAGCTAAGACCCTGAATGAGGGAGACAGCTCTCTTTATAGACAAAAGGAGGAGCGTCTAGAATAGAAGGCAGCATTGTAGCTGGGGAAAACACTATGACTGGTTCACAAAGCTTCATAAGTATGAGGAGCAATATGATTGGCAGGAAATTGGCAATGAGGGGCTTCCATCCTGTTGCTAAGAAATGTTTATTGTTTGACTCCACCTGCAATGACAGTCTAGTGATACTTGACCAGATAGTGGACCTTGGCTAACAGATCAGACTTCCTGGCATCCACCTGAATCGTTCAAGAATAACAGATTCCTTGAGACAAGAACAGAACAGTGATTAGCAGGAGAACTGAACTTCTAAACCTAACTTAGAGATATTGAGTGATTTATAGGAAAGCTGAATTTCCAAACTTAACTCTGAGATAAGTGAAACATGGCTTAGGCAATGACAAAAGTGGAGGCAGTGATACAGAATGAAATCAATAACAAAACAGAATCAATTTGATTTTCCTAACTTTCAGTCGGGACTCCTGACTTCCAGTTGGATTTTTTTGTTTTGTCTTTCCCCACTACACCAGGCTACATCTATAATGTAGAAGGAACGTGAAGGAGGATCCCTCCTTACCTCAGTCTCTTAATATTCTTGGCTTCTTTCAAGACTCAGCTAAAGTACCACCTCCCATAGGAGACCTTTTTTGGTCTCCTCATCTACTAGTGCCTTCTTCTCTAAGATAATCTTCTATTTGCTCAGTTATGTATCTTGTATGTACCTTTAATGTACATTTCTCCAATTTGATCGTAAGGTCCTTGAGGACAGGAACTATTTTTTTTTTGCCTTATCTTTATATCCCTAGCATTTAGTACAGTATCTGGCACATAGCAATTTTTTTTTTTTAGTGAGGCAATTGGGGTTAAGTGACTTGCCCAGAGTCACACAGCTAGGAAGTATTATGTGTCTGAGGCTGGATTTAAACTCAGATCCTCCTGACTCCAGGGCTGGTGCTCTACCCACTGCACCACCTAGCTGCCCCAGCAATTTCTTAATAAATGTTTGTTGATTAAATGAATGGATGCTGGGTTCATTCCTAAACAATATGATCCTGTCGTATGCAGGACCAAACCAAGTCAAAGGACCCCTTCTGCCCTAAAAGCAATCTCCTTGGTTAAAGTGAGAAAAGATAAATTCAGAGGCAGCTGCAGTGGAAGTATCAGATGACAGCAATTGAGTCTATTTTACACAAATTGGACCTAAGATTGGACAATGTGATTGGTGAAGATCCTTCATGGATTATACCTAATATTTGACAGCTACTTTATAGGGTCATGGCTAATGTGAATGATACTCACTGATAATAGCCCCTATCCTCTAAATGATGGGAAGGCAGAATCTTCAGGGGTGGCACCATGTCATAGAAGTAGCTCTGTCATTAGGGCCACCTAACCTGGGATGTTCAGTTCCCTACCTCCTAATATGAAAAGTGTCTCAGCCTGCAAAGGACAAGGAATGAAGTGTTCTGACCTTTTTAAATGGGAATATAAGACCCTGTGCTTTCAAAATGACCCAGCCAGGGCAGAAGTCATTAGTAACAAATATGGGAGAACTCTGATGTTTCGTTATTTCACATAGACCCAAGTTCCTTTTTCCCTCTGAATTGAATGATTAGAGATAAGGATGGGGGAGAAGTGAGGAGGGTTTCTGAAATTTCACCTTCAATATTCAGCTTTAGAGATCATAGATCCCACAGGAATCAAAGGCCTCTCTCTCTCTCTTGGCTTTATTGATTCTAAAGCCAATGGTCTTTCCAGCATCTAGCATTGTGCTAGTGACATACTGTTGGCACTCATACTGGTTGAATTGAATTGAATTCTCTGCACCAAACTGCCTCCCTTGGAGCAGAGGGTTTGTTCTCCAGTTAGGATGTGGGGGAGTATGTTGCATTATGTTCTGAATCGAGTGGAAATGAATGAAAGCAAATGCTTATGAGGGACACAGGAAACAAACTACCATTATTTATTCCATTTTAAGAAAAAAACACTCAAGTCTGCCTTCAGAAAAGGCAGAGACTGACACCTGTTGAGTAAGTCTTTATTGGAAAAACCATCACCTGTCATGTCTGAACAGGCTTTAGAAGTAAAGGCTTGGAGAGTTCTGTCTTAGACATGACAGTCTTTTAATGAAGAAACCCCATTTGAAAAAGTGAACCACCCATGTTTTCATGAGGCTAAAAGTATAATTGTTCCATCTGTGATTTTTTAAAAAGGAAAATCAGATTTTTAAAAAATGTTTTTTTCCAGCAAGAGAATATTTTACACCTTCAATGTGGGTTGACTCAACCCACAAGTGTTATCTGTGGTAAAGTTATTTTTAACTGAGAACTAAAAAAATGTTAATATTTTATTATGGAACCAAATTGATCTGTTTGGCTCATTCTGGCTGCTGTTGTTTCAGAATCTCAGTTGTTGTAAGCAGGACAGATGAGTCACCATCGGAATTGGGACTGTTGATGTGGCTTGGGGGAGAGGGAATATAGAAGTGAAAGTGGTAATTATCCAAAGCTCTTATGAGCTTGGAATCCATTGCTTCAAGGGTGGTCTTGCCCAATGTCAGGTCTTAAATTATCTCTGTGGCCAGCCAGAGCCTTAACTCAGGCTGGTCAAGGGGGCTTTGGCTCAGGGCATTGACATGGTAGAGAGGGGAATTGGGGCTTCTTCCACTAGAGGGCATAATTCATTCCTACCCCCTTGGCCTTACTATCATCTACCAACCTGTGCTGCGTCAGTTCCTCTAGAGCTACCACCTCAGATCCCTGTCACTTTGATACTCCTCTCCTGGGCCCTGCCTTCCTCCCCAAGCCCCATGAGATTAAAGACTGAACTCTCTACCATGACAGTATACATTTTCATAACATTCCAACTGGCAATTGGGCTATGTTTTGTACTGCCACTGCCTATATTCGGCTCAACTTCGTTTTGCTCCAGGGGAAAGCATCCCTTGCTTTGGCCTAGGTGATAGCTATTCAGGGAAGCTGTAATAATATATGAGAAGAGCAAATGGGACAGTCAAGTGAGGAACTTAAGGATTCACTGAGTTTGATTAGAGGTGAGTAAAGAAATCAGATTCTCATTTTTAAAATGTTTTGAAATGCCCACCAGCTACCGTCATAATTCATCCCTTCAATCAATCAGCATTTAAGTGCTGACTACGTGCCAGGCACTGTGCCAAGTGCTGGGATTATAAAGACAAAGGCAGAACAGCCCTTGCCCTCAAGGAACTTACAGTCTAATGGAGGAGACACTGAGTGTGTGTGTGTGTGAACATACACACACACACACATATAGATACAATCTTATATGTATACATGTATAAACGCACATACATAGGAGACCTACACAAAGAAAATACAAAGCAATCTAGGATGGGAAAATGCTAGCAGTTGGGGTACCAGGAAAGTCTTACTTCAGATTGTCCAGTATACCAGAGAGGAGCTTGAATAAATTCTTGAAGGAAACCCAGGGATTCTAAGAGTAGAGGAAAACATTCCAGACATGGGGGACAGCCAGTGCAAAGGTAAAAAAGATGGTAGATGGAGCATGGTGTATGAGGAATGGCAAGTAGGCCAGTATAGCTAAACTATACTGTGCGAAGAGAAACACGTAAAAAGACTGGAGAAGTAGGAAGAGCTTTAAATGCCAAACAGAAGAGTTTCCACTTGATCCCAGAGGTAGAGGGAACTAGCAGAGTTGTAGCAGGAGGGATGATACGATCAGATCAGGCCTGCAGGAAAATCAACTTAGCATTGAATTACCAAAACAGATTGGAAAGGGGAAAGACTTTAAGGCAAGAGATGAATAGGAGGCTATTGCTTATGGAAGTGAATGTTGAAAACTAAAAATAAATAAATTAATTAGTTTAAAAGTAAGAGGCAATTGCAGTAGTCTAGGAGAGAGGTGATGAAGGCCTTAACTATGGTGGCGGCTATGTGAGGAGAGATGAAGAGGCAGATGCAAGATACCGTGGAGAGGAATAATCACATTTGGAAATTGATTGGTTATAGCTACAAGCAGCCAGACAGCAGAGAATATGCATAGAGCACTTGGCTTGGAGTCAGGAAGACCTAAATTTAAATCTTGCCTCAGACACTTTGCTGGCTGTGTGACCTTGGGTAAGTCACTTAATCATCTCAGTTTCTTCATCTATAAATGGGAATAACAACAGCTCCTTCACAGTTTGTTTGTGAGGATCAACTTCAGTGCTTAGGAGACCTCAGCACACTGTATGAATTGTCGTCGTCGTCATTGTTAGTGGGATGAATGAGGAGGGCACTAAGGTTGTAAACGTGGGTGAAGGAAGGATGGTGGTGTCCTCCGCGGCAGTGGGGGAAAGGGCTTGGTTTAGGTCCTCAAGTGCGGCCCTTGGACTGAATCCAAGCTTCACAGAACAAATCCCCTTAATAAGAGGATTTGTTCTGTAAAACTTGGACTCAGTTCAAGGGCCGCACTTGAGGACCCAGAGGGCCACATGTGGGCTCGAGGCCACAGGTTCCCCACTCCTGACTTAGGGTAAAAGATAAATTCAATAAATTTTGAGCACCATATAACATATCCCCTGACCCAAAAGGACTTATAATCTAGCGTGTCCAATAAATAAGAGATGCTCCGCTAGGTGGCGCCGTAGTGCATAGAGCGCTGGACCTGGACTCATCTTCCTGAGTTCAGATTCAACCTCAAACCCTTACTTAGCTGTGTGACCCTGGGAAAGTCATTTGCCCCTGTTTGCCTCAGTTTCCAGATCTGTAAAAAGAGCTAGAGAAGGAAATGGCAAAGCACTCCAGTATCCTTGCCAAGAAAACCCCAAAGAGGTTCATGAATGAACACGATTGAACACCAGCATACCTGAGATACTTTCTTTGCCTTCTTCCAAACATCTAGATTTCAAAGTGAACTTTCCCCAGCTGACCACTAAAGCCTTTGAAACAATGAGTTTTTAAAGAGTGGAAAACAAATAGGCAGATGGAGTCTGCCTCACTCACACTTTTGTAATTGGAAGAACAGTGGATTTGGATACAAAAGACCTGAGTTCAAATGCTATGTTACTTTAGGCAAATTATTGAACCTCTCTAGGTCTCAGTTTTCTGAGGGGGTGGCACTAATGACTCTCCTAGCTTAAAAATTCTATGGTTCCATGACTTGTCTGATGTCATATAGCTAGCCAATGGTTAGCTAAACACTGAAACCAACAAGGGTAAAGAGAAAAAACTTGGAGCAGAGAGGGACATGATCATTGTCTCGAAATATTTAAAGGTCTATCACACGTAGAGAGAGCGGGCTTACTTTATGTTTCTCCAAGACCAATAATAGGACTGAGACGTATTTCCGCTCAACATAAGGAAGAATTTTTAAATAATCAGAGCTTCAAAAATAAAAATGATGGGGCAGCTAGGTGGCACAGTGGATAGAGCACTGGTCCTGAAGTCAGGAGGACCTGAGTTCAAATACGGCCTCAGACCAAACACACTTGACAGTTACTAGCTGTGTGACCTTGGGCAAGTCACTTAACCCCAATTGCCTAAAAAAAAAACCAAAAAAATTTAAATGATGATGTGTTCCATCGCATGCCAGTACTGTCCATGGGGTTTTCTTGGCAAAGATATTGGAGTGGTTTGCCATTTCCTTCTCTAGTGGATTAAGGCAAACAGAGTAAAGGGACTTGCCCAGTGTGGCACAGATAATAAGTGTCTGATGGCAGATTTGAACTCAGGTCTTCCTAACTCCATTCTATCCACTGTGCCACTTAGCTGCCCTAGATATGGGGTACCAGCAGCAAGAATGGGTCGTTTTAAGGCTGAGCTCCACTGCAACTTTTGGGCCTGCTTCATAATTCTGTTCAATTCATCAGCAGTCTAGAGAATCCCCACAGCATTTATTCCAAGTCTTTTCTTCGTCTTATTTTGAAAAGTGGTTTATTGATGTCATTTACTATTATGCCAGTTATTTCTGGGAAAAAAAAACTTTCGTTCTTTCAAATTCAATCCATCTTCATATCAAAGGAAAAATATTAATACTATACTCTGGATTTTAGGAACAAGCCTGCCAGAAACTATTTGTATTGATTTTTCATTATTCTGATTATTTCTGATTATTCATTATCATCAGATATCATCATTATCAGAATCATTATTCTGATTATTCTGATTACTTCATGATTCATTATTCTAAATTCAAGCATCATTCTACTTGAAGAGAAATGTTGGGGGCAGCTAGGTGGTGCAGCAGATAGAGCACGGGCCCTAAAGTTAGGAGGACCTGAGTTCAAATCTGGCCTCAGACCAAACCCTTGACACTAGCTGTGTGGCCCTGGGCAAGTCACTTAACCTCAATTGCCTAAAAAAAAAAAAAGAGCAAGCGAGAGAGAGAGAGAGAGAGAGAGAGAGAGAGAGAGAGAGAGAGAGAGAGAGAGAGAGAGAGAAATCCAAACCAGAAGATTCCTTTAGGCCACTGGACATGTCTCCAACACAAGACAATTTGAAGTAATATTGATAGGAAATCTTGAACAAGGAAAATGTCATAATACCATAAAACACAATACTAGGTTATCATTTCACTTCTTCAAATGGAATAATAATCACATAATCTTTCTGGAATGTCCCTGGAGAAACACTACTCATCTCTCTTTGGCCACTCCCCTCAAGGACATTCCAGGAAGTAATCAAAGGGGACTTTTCCCTTTGATCCATACCCTCATCTCTTCAGAATGGGGAAAAGGAGTAAGCATTCCTTTAAAGTGGGACATGACTCTCATCCCTTCAGGGCCTGAGATAGGCAATGAGCTTAACTAGAAAAGAGATATTTCTCTTTCAAAGTTTGGTTACCACTTGACCCATATTTTTTACCCTAAGCTTTCATTCTTGACCTTTTATATACTTTCCAAAAAGATAGATGTGAGACCTGAGAATAGAGATTTTCATGGAGGGCTTTGCTTCCAGAGAAGTTTGATTAAGTACCTTTCAAGTTTTCTTCCTTTAGGTAAGTCTGGAAAGAACATTAGACTGGAGAATTATTTATTTCTTAATATTTTCAAAGAAAAAAATGTCATTCTCTTGTGTCACTCCAGTCACTGAATTAAATGTTCTTGTTTAATTGTTTTTCTCTTTTTATCAGCTTGGGACCATATTTTAAATTTTTTTTAATTTTAATTTTTTAAATTTTAGTTTTCAACATTCATTTTTATGAGATTTTGAGTTCCATTTTTTTTCTCTCTCCCTCCTCTCCCCTATACCTTCCCTAAGACAGCATGCAATCTAATATATAAATTAATAGAATAATATTATATTATAAAAATTAATTAAAAATAAAATAATAAAATTATATAAAGTATGGAACCATATCAAAAACCTCCTCTTTAGTTCAACTGAAAATATTGAGAAATAAATATTTCTCCAATCTAAGTAGACCCTCACTTCTCTGCAATGAGGATGGAGATAGGCTTCACCATCTGAAGTCCCTAGACCCTATATTTCTCAGCAGGTGAGTCCATCTGAGGTCATTTGAAAGGAGCTCTCTCAACTCTCTCCTCACCTCAATCAATGACTATTTATTAAGCAGCTATTATGTGCCACACACATCTCTGGACCTCAGTCTTTTTGTTTACTTTCCTTCCTGCCAC
This sequence comes from Phascolarctos cinereus, assembly GCF_003287225.1. Lineage (NCBI taxonomy): Eukaryota > Metazoa > Chordata > Mammalia > Diprotodontia > Phascolarctidae > Phascolarctos > Phascolarctos cinereus. The sequence goes on along the minus strand of NW_027555736.1, from coordinate 111,132,779 downwards.
AGAAAAAATGATTTTTTTTTTTCTGGCTAAAACTCACCCTCCTATTAATTTTCTTAATCTCCTCTCTTCTCATCCTCTTTAATTCCATACTCCATCAATCACTTCCTCTTTCTCTTTCACTGACATCATCCCCTTATGTGTACTGCTGTTCAGTTGTTTCGGTCATGTCTGACTCTTCATGACCCCATTTGGGGTTTTCTTGGCAAAAATACCAGAGCGGTTTTCCGTTTCCTTCTTCACGCCTTGTGTGTACAAACACCTACATTAAAAACTTTCCTCACTTGACCATGCTGCCCTATCCAAAGCTACAATCTATCTCTCTTTCCTTTCACTACAATATACTACATGTGTGCTTCAGGTCTTATGCTTCCTTACCTCACCATTCGCTTCTTCTGCCCTTACCTTTCTTAAAGGTCAGCCTAATTACCTTCTAATTACCAAATTCAATAACTTTCCTTAGACACCATTATCCTTGCCTTTATGTAATATATGGCAGTGTTCACTAACTTCCCCTTGAAAATATCTCCTCCAATGACATTATATGATTCTGATTCTCCTCCTGCCTCTTTATCTTCCTTATCCTCCTTCCCTTATTTTTCTCAATCTCACAATATATTCAAGCTTGAAGGTACCTTACAAATCATCTAGTTTTAGTCTAATCTGTGAGAAAAGAAAATGATGCCCCAAGGAAACAGTGATTTGCCCAAGGTTAGACAACTAGCCATTGGTGGAGCCAATCTGTTGTAGTCTAGGCCCAGCTCAGGTTAGTCTGGTGCTTCAGATTTGGAATTAGAATGAAATTAAACACTCATAGAGCACCTAACAGCTAACACAAGAAAGCTTACCTAGACATCGCAGGGAAGTGAGATTCAACAAGGATACAACGTTGGGCTCCGCTTCCCTGCCTCTGTGATGTCCAAGCTGGTCTGCTGATCAGAAAACTGAGGGAGGAGCTACTGACTCCTTTGTAATTAGGTCGTCAGGAAGCTATGTCGGTGGTTCAAGCCCTGTTGGTCCCCAGGACCAATTTAATCTCAAAGATATTTTTAAAGGAAAAATTAGCCTAGAGTGCGTGGAGTAGGGCCTTAAGGTATGTGGTAAGATGCTCTTACCACATCATTCCTTCACTGGCTCCTCTAAGCATACATGTTCTCCAAGGTTCTTCTTCTCTTTCTAGACTTTCTTGGATATCTTGTCTACTTCCAGAGCTTCAAGCTCTAGCTCAATTCAGATGACTCCTAAATATGTCTCCCACTCTGATCTCCCTCACAAACTCCTTCATTGTGTCTACAGCTTCCCGCTAAACATTTTCACTTGGCTCTCCAATATAATCACAAACTCAAAGTATCAAAACCAGAACTTATCATTTTATCCCTAAACACAACACCCTACCCTAACATCCCTAATTCTCCTCCCAGACACTTAAGCACTATCTCTGACTACGTTCCCTTTACATATGTCATGTAGGGCAACTGATCCTTCGGTGCTGATTCTTCCTCCAGAATCTCTTAAATCTCTTCTTTTCATTCCTACTGCTACTGCTCCAGTTCAGACTCTGATTTATTTGAATTACTGGGGTAGCTTCTTACTTAGTCTCCTAGTGGCCTCTCTCTCCCCACTTCCTCATCTATCCTATACCCTGATTTCAGATTCATCTTCCTAAGGCACCGCTTATGATTCACTTCAATGAGCATCGATTAAATGCTTGGTGGATAGAGCACCGGGCCTGAAGTCAGGAAGAGCTGAGTTCAAATCCAGCCTCAGATACCCACTAGCTGTGTGACCCTGAGCAAGTCATTTAAGCCAGTTTACCTCAGTTTCCTCATCTGTAAAATGAGCTGAAGAAGGAAATGGCAAACCACTCCAGTATCTCTCCCAAGAAAACCCCAAACAGGATCACAAAGAATTGGACACGACTAAACACAGGCCCCTTCTAACCCTAATCTTTTGAGTCTAATATAGAGACAAACGATACCAATAGATTTTATTTTAAACAAAGGAAGAAAGATTAGGATAGAAAACTGGTTGGTTTAAGTTTTTGGACACTTGACACTTACTAACTGTGTGACCCTGGGCAAGTCACTTAACCCCGATGGCCTTACCAAAAAAAAAAAAAGTTTTTGGGTGGCTTTGTTTATTGGGCTATGTTTAGATTTTATTCATTAGATAACAAAAAACCACTGAAGGTTTTAGAGCAAGAGTCTCCTTCCTGTTTGGCTTCTCCTCGGTCTTCTTTGCTGGACCAATCACCCTCTCCCACTACCTATGCATGAGTGGTCCCCAGGGTTCTGTTCTAGGCCCTCTTTCTTCTCCTTCTAGTGATCATATCATTTCTTACATGAGTTCTACTAACCTCTCTATGCAGCTGGCTCCTAAATCTACATATCCAGTCCTTATTATTCTCTGCATCATACATCTCTAGCTATCTGATGGTGTAGATGCCCTCCACAGAGAGGCATCTCAAGTTCAACACAGAGGAAAAATGGAACTCATTATCTTCCCCCCAATCTCATCATTTTCTGTACTTCGCTGTTTCTGTGCAGCCACCATCCTTCTAGTCTTCCCTCTTTTAAATATTTCATATTTATCTTATATGTAACTTGTTTTGTATGTATTTGTTTGCAAGTTGTCTCCCTCATTAGATTGTAAGCTCCTTCAGGGCAGGTACTGTCTTTTACCTGTTTTTGTATTCCCAGTGCTGAATGAGGTGCCTGACACATGATAGGTGCTTAATAAATGTTTATTGATCAGTTGGTCTCCCATGATCAATAAACATTTATTAAATACCTATTATGTGTGAGAGGAAACAGCTAAAAATTGTAAGGAGTGATCAGAAAAGGAGATGGTATTTGAGGTGGCATTTGAATGGATCAAGGAATTCTAAGAGGTGGAGGTAATGAGAGCATAGTAGGTATGGAGGTAGGTATGGTAGGCATTGGGTCAGGCTGCACAAATTCAGAGGCAGGAGATGTAACCTCTTTTACAAGGAACGGCAGCAAACAGGGTGAGATTAGGGGGAAGATAATGAGTTCCAATAAACAAAGTCACCTAGAAAACTTTTTTTTTGCTTTTTTTTTTTTTTGGTGAGGCAATCAGGGTTAAGTGACTTGCCCAGGGTCACACAGCTAGTAAGTGTCAAGTGTCCAAAAATTTAAAGCAACCAATTTTCTATCCTAATCTGCATCTATTTTGTGCAAAGTACTGAGCTGAGCACTGATGATATAAAGACAAAAATGACAATAGTGCCTGCCCTCAAGGAATTTAGACTTTACTTGGAGGGGGAAGATATGTACACTGATGAGTAAATTTAAACCAATTTTCTATCCTAATCTTTCTTCCTTTTTCAAAAATAAAATTTATTGATATCATTTGTCTCTGTATTAGAGACAAAAGATTCTAGGATCAAAAATCAAGGTTAGAAGGGGCCTGTGTTTAGTCGTGTCCAATTCTTTGTGATCCTGTTTGGGGTTTTCTTGGGAGAGATACTGGAGTGGTTTGCCATTTCCTTCTTCAGCTCATTTTACAGATGAGGAAACTGAGGTAAACAGGGTTAAATGACTTGCCCAGGGTCACACAGCTAGTGAGTACTCAGCTCTTCCTGACTTCAGGCCTAGTGCTCTATCCACCAAGCCGCTTACCTGCCCACCTCAGAGGCTATGAAGTCCAATCTCCTCAGGAAATTGAGTCATGGAGAAGTTATGTGACTTGTCCAGGGTCACATCACTACGGCTTTGAAGCTAGATCTTTCTGACTTTAAGTCCAGTGCCCTATTATACCATGTTGTCTCATGAAAGGAGTTTTTGTAGAAGTGATACTCAAAAGGTTCCACTGAGATTAAACTCAGATTGCCAGATTCAGTTATAAGTGTCAACCATAGAATCACCAAAATGCCATTGATACCATATAATCATTTCAATCTCTTTTCCACCTTTTCCAAGCTGAATTCTCCTTTGGGGCCAAAAAATAAACCTCAAACACAGTACCGTGATGATACTTGTTAGAATCATCTATCTAGAGCTGGAGGGGGTTTCAGAGGTCATCGTCCAATTCCTCATTTTACAGATGAGGAGCCCAAGTCCCAGGAGGGTTAAATATTTTGCCAAGGTTACACAAGTAGCCAAGATTTGAGGCAGGATTTGAAGCTATGTTCTTTGACTCCAGAGCCACTGCTTTCCCTACTGTACGACCCTTGTCTTCCTCACTGACCCCTAGACAATTCTTCCCCTTCACACGGGAGCACAAAATCATTGCTTCTGAGCTAGATGGTACCTCAGACAGTGTCATCTAATCCATGCTCCTCATTTTTTACAGACAAGGTACAAATCTTTGCTCATGGAAAATTGCTCAAACAATTTTTGCCTGCATAGCATCCTCTTCTCTCTCCCCCTACCTTGCCAAGATGGCACCTATCACAATCTGATGCTTCAAAGCCAATTTCAAATGCCTTCTCTTCTGTGAAGCCTTTACTGAAGCCAATTTGTGGGCATGGGCTATGGGTTTGTTTTGCTTTGGGAGGTAGGGACTAATAGTTTACCTTTGGCGCTGGAGAGGCTGATGGGCCTTTATATGACCTAGGCATTCAAATGGTAACTGTCAGCTACCTTGGCTTTTATGACACTACTTTCACCTGGTGCTCCTGTCTGATCACTGCTTGGTTATCTCAGCTGGTTCTTCCTCCTCCTCTTCTTCACTAAATGTGGAGGGTCCTCCAAGGCTCTACCCTCAGACCTATTCTCTCCATATTATCCTCATGGTGAGTCTCCTGGCTTACGAGATTATCCCTTTGGTTGATTATTCTCAATCTTTATCTCCACTCCCAATCTGAGCTCTATTCCCACATCTCCAAGTAGATGGCTATGTATATACGTATTGGTTCTCTCTACACAGCATCCCCACTAGATTCTAAGGTTTTTGAGGACAGAGACTATCTCGTTTTTCATCATTGGAATGTCTAGCACACAGTTGTTTAAATATCAAATTGAATGCTGTAAATATGTGTGATCTCTGGCAGTCATTTCATATATATCTATTGGCAGGGTAGAGGCTTGGCCCCTCCTGCCTTACACCTTGGGCTATGGATATCCCAGGAGAAGGGCCATTTTAGGGGTAGAGCAAAACACATGCATTCCCTGCTGCCAGGAATGATTGCTCTTCAGAGAAACACACTTGATAACAAATTAACCGGGGCGTCTTACAGTTTCCACATTCGATGTATTTGAAGATTCTCCCATTTGGAGGAAAGGAAAGGGTTGTGGCCCTTGGATCTGCTAGAAGTTAATGAGAAGGAAGTCCTAAGAGATACCTTTTCAGGTTAGTGAATAGAAGCCAAGGCAGTCATAACAACTCGAAGTATTTACTAATTGTCTATTAGGTATCAGTAATAGTGCAGCAATAGCAGTAACTAAGCTAGGCACTGGGGATGAAAAGGAAGACAAAAACATTTTCCCAGCTCTCTCTCTAATGGGTGAGAAAACATGCAAACAACTATATGTGTATATGATATATACAGAGTGTTGTTCACTCATGTCTGTCCCCTCATGATCCCATTTGGGGTTTTCTTGGCAAAGATACTGCCATTTCCTTCTTCAGCTCATTTTATAGGTGAGGAAACTGAGGCAAGCAGGGTTAAGTGACTTCCCCATGGTCACCCAGCTAGGAAGTGTCTGAGGCTGGATTTGAACTCAGGAAGATGAGTCTTCCTAACTTCAAGCCCAGAACTCCATCTGATACACCACCTAACTGCCTGTACACACAGAGTAAATGGCAAGTAGTCTTTTTTTAAAAAAATATAAATTTATTTATTTTTAGTTTTCAACATTCCCTTCCACAAGTTTTTGAGTTCCAAATTTTTACCCCGTCTCCCCCCCTCTCCCCACCCCAAGATGTCATGCATTCTGAATATCCCTTCCCCTACTCTGTCCTCTCTTCTGTCTCTCTCCCCTTCTCTTATCCCCTTCCCCTTCTATTTTCCTGTAGGCAGGATAGACTTCTGTACCCCATTTCCTATATTTATTTCCCAGTAGCATGTGAAAACATTTTTTTAAACATATGTTTTTAAAACTTTAGGTTTCAAATTTCTCTCTCTTCCTCCCTCACCCACCCTCATTGAAAAAAGCAACTCAATATAGTTGTACATGTGCAGTTATGCAAAACACGTCCATAGTAGACATGTTGTGAAAAACTAACTCTATTTCCCTTAATCCTATCCTGCCCTCCCATTTATTCTATTCTTTCTTTTGACCCTGTCCCTCCTCAGAAGTATTTACTTCTGATTACCCCTTTCCCAATCTGCCCTCCTCTCTATCATCCCCTGCTCTCTTGTCCCTCTTCCCCCCTATTTTCCTGTAGGGTAAGACAGATTTCCATACCCAATTGAATGTGTATGTTATTCCCTCCTTAAGCCAAATCCTATGAGAATAAGATTCACTCATTCCCTCTCACCTTCCCCTGTTTCCCCTCCACTGTAAGAGACTTTTCTGGTTTTTTTTTGTGAGATAATTTACCCCATTCTACCTCTCCCTTTCTTCTCTGAGTATAATCCTCTCTCATCCCTTAATTTTATTCTCCAGATATGACCCCTTAATCTTCAACTCACCCTGTGCCCTCTATCTATCTACATATACATACATATAATTTTTTTCCTCCAACTACCCTAATACTGACAAAGGTCTCATGAGTTATAAATATCATCTTTCCATGCAGGAATGTAAACAGTTCAATCTTAATAAGTCTCTTATGATTTCTCTTTCCTGTTTACCTCTTCATGTTCCACTTGAGTCCTGTATTTGAAAGTCAAATTTTCTATTCAGCTCTGGTCTTTTCATCAAGAATGCTTGAAAGTCCTCTATTTCACTGAATGACCATTTTTTCCCCTGAAGGATTATACTCAGTTTTGCTGGGTAGGTGATTCTTGGTTGTAATCCTATCTCCTTTGCCCTCTGGAATATTATATTCCATGCCCTGCGGTCCTTTAATGTAGAAGCTGCTAAATCTTGTGTTATCCTGATTGTGTTTCCACAGTACTTGAATTGTTTCCTTCTGGCAGCTCATAATATTTTCTCCTTGACCTGGGAACTCTGGAATTTGGCTATAATATTCCTAGGAGTTTTCCTTTGGGGATCTCTTTCAGGAGGAGATCTGTGGATTCTTTCCATTTCTATTTTGCCCTCTGGTTCTAATATATCAGGGCAGTTTTCCTTGAATTTCTTGAAAGATGATGTCTAGGCTCTTCTTTTGATCATGGCTTTCAGATAGTCCAATAATTTTTAAATTCTCTCTCCTGGATCTATTTTCCAGGTCAGTTGTTTTTCCAATGAGATATTTCACATTGTTTTCTAATTTTTTATTCTTTTGGATTTGTTCTACTGTGTCATGATTTCTCATAAAGTCACTATCTTCCAATTGCTCTATTCTAATTTTTAAGGAAGTATTTTCTTCAGTAATCTTTTGGACTTCCTTTTCCATCTGGCCAATTTTTCTTTTTAGGGCATTTTTCTCCTCATTGGCTTTTTGGACCTCTTTTGCCATTTGGGTTAGGCTATTTTTTAAGGTGTTATTTTCTTCAGCATTTTTTTGGGTCTCCTTTAGCATCACTCTCAGTTTTTCCTCTACTTCTCTAACTGGCTTCTCAAAATCGTTTTTGAGCTCTTCCATGGCCTGGGACCAATTCATATTTTTCTTGGAGGCTTTGGATGTAGGGCTTTGACTTTGTTGTCTTCTTCTGGTTGTATATTTTGGTCTTCTTTTTCACCAAAGTAAGATAATATAGTCTGACTCTTTTTGCGCTGCTTGCTCATGATCCCAGCCATTTACTTGGGTTTTAAACTCTTTGTTAAGGTATGAATCTGCTTCCAATGTGGAGAATGTACTGTCCCAAGCTTCGGGGGTTTGTACAGCTGTTTTCAGAGATACTTGTAGGGACCTGTAAATTTTCAGTTCTTCCAAGGTGGTATGATAAGGGGCAAGGTGTTTACTCCTTTCCTGGCCTGCGACTACAAGTACTCCTTTCTGTCCTGTAACTGTGATGAGGGGCACCACAACCACTACAAGCTCCACCAAGCCAGCGCTCCTCCTCCCCCCAGCACCACTGCCCAGAACTGTGGCCCAGATCCAAACATGGGCAAAGGAAGAGATTCCTGTCTCAGCACTGGCAAAGAGATCCCTGAAATCCCTCTCTGATCAGCCACTGGATTCCCCCTCAGTCTGTGGGCTGGAAGCTTGGGAAGCGCCCCCCCCAGGGCCACGCTCTTGGGGAATGGAGCTGAAACCCCACCTTCCTTTCTCAGGCACCGACAGAAACAGACTTTTCCCACTGACCTTCTAATTTGTGTTTGGCATTGGTGGATTGAGGAGTCTGGAAACCTCCACAGCTGCCCGAGATTCAGTCCTCTGAGGCCCGCTCCAGGTTTGCTGCAGCCTGCGCGCCGTGCTGTGGCCTGTGCACCCACACCGCGCTGCGCTTCCAGCCCAGCACGATACACCTTTCTGATCAATCATCCAGGTTGTCTTGGGCTGGAAATTTGTTTCACTTTGTCTTTTTGTGGGTTCTGCTGCTTCAGAATTTGTTTACAGCCATTTTTTATGAGTATTTGGAAGGGTTTGGAGGAGAGCTCAAGCAAGTCACTGCTTTCACTCTGCCATCTTGGCTCCGCTCCTCGAAAGTAGTCTTAATGGGAAGGAGCTATCTAATTAGGGATGGGGAAAGACCTTCCGGAGAAAGTAGAATTTTTGAGCTCAGTCATGGAGGAATTTAGGGAAAGAAGCAGGAGTGGTGAAGAGGGGAGAGCATTCTAGAGACGGGGATAGCCAGTGAAAAGTCCCAGAGTTGGGAGATGGAGTGTCACGTGGACAGCAAGGAACAGTAAGAAAGTCAGTGTTGCTGAATGGTAGAATGTGGCTTTTGGGCAGCTAGGTGACACAGTGGATAGAATGCCAGGCCTGGAGTCAGCAGGACCTGAGTTCAAATCCGGCTATAGACACTTATTAGCTGTGTGACCCTGGGCAAGCCACTTAACCCTGTTTGCCTCAGTTCCTTATCTGTAAAATGAGCTGGGGAAGGAAATGGCAAACCACAACAGCATCTTTGCCACAAAACCCCCCAAAACTCACAAAGAGTCACATATGATTAAAACAACTGAACAGAGAATGCAGAGGGGAGAAAAGTGTAGGATGATTCAAATGGGAAGTTGGTGAAGGGCCAGACACAGGGGTGAAGACCCTGTGGCCCTCTAGATCCTCAAGTGAGGCCCTTTGATGGAATCCAAACTTCACAGAACAAATCCCCTTAATAAAAGGATTTGTTCTATAAAACTTGGACTCAGTCAGAATGCCACACTCGAGGACCTAGAAGGCCACATGTGGTCTTGAGATCACAGCCTCCTCATCCCAGCAGATCTCACCTTTGATCTGGAGGTGATAGGGAACCCATAAACTGGGTCCCTCCTACCTTTCCAGATGTTATATATTGCAGATCTCACCTTTGATCTGGAGGTGATAGGGAACCCATAAACTGAGTCCCTCCTACCTTTCCAGATGTTATATATTACTTCCCTTCGTGCACTCCACATTCAACTCAAACTGACCCCCTAGCTCTCCATCCTGTCCTCCAGCTCTTGATCAGGCTCACCTCTACCTCTGAGAATCTCTAGTTTCCTTACAGGCTTGGCTTGGGCACCACATCTTAAAGGGATCCTTTCTCAATGCCCCTCAGTGCTGGTGCTCGCTCACTCTCTCTCTCTCTCTCTCTCTCTCTCTCTCTCTCTCTCTCTCTCTCTCTCTTCATATTGTTTAGTATTTAATTATCTGTCATTCCCCACAGAAGAATGTAAGCTCCATGAGGGCAGGGACTGTTTAATTTTTATGTATTTCCCCAAGGATTTGCACAGTGCTTGGCACATTGTAGGCACGTAGCAAATATCTGTTCCATTCAATAATTCTGAATCCCCCTCAGAGTTGTGTACCCCTGCCTTAAATAGTCCCTGACTACTGTTTGCTTTTCTAATCAGAAGGTCCCCCCTCTTTCCTCAATGCCGATGTATCTCTCTGCTTTTCCCAGTGGTCATCCTTGTCATCTAAGCTGCAAATAGCAAATAGACAGTGAATGGCCTCCTAATTGGTTTTGTCAATCCCATCTTTCATAAAACCATCAAAAATGTTTTTCTTAAAATGTAAGCAGGTTTGATCATGCCACTACCATGCTACAGAAACGTCAGTTGCTCCCTATTACCTCTAGGATAAAATATTATTTCATCTTTTTCCCATCATTTAAAAAATTTTTTGTGAAAGTTTTATAATATAATTATCAGCAAAAGGTAGTATAGCAAAGTGGATAGAGAACTGGCCTCGGGGCTAGTAAGACCTTAGTTCAAATGTAATTCTCTGACCCATATGGATTACGTGACCCTTGGCAAGGTACCAAATTTCTCAGTACCCTAGGCAACTTGCTAAGGCTAGAAATTGCGGAAAATAGAGTTCCCTACGCAAATGAAATCACAGATCTAGTCCCTATTCCCCATTTCTATAATTATTAGTATAGGAATGTATGTATACAATTCATAAATTAGGAAATACACATAAGTTTTTCAAATTAAAAAAATTACCGAAGGGTGTGTATGATTCAAAAGGTTTGGAGATGAATGTTGTAGTCACCACAACCTTCAAGGCTCTAGGGATCTGCCACTCCCTTCCCCTACGGAGATTAGAGGGGCAGTGTAGATTTTCTCCCCCTGAAGCATAGTTGGTTGAACTGAGAAAGAACAGATTAACTGCTCAGTTTTCACCTGGAGGGATGTAATTAGTGGAGTTCCAGAACATGATATACTTGACTTTGTCCTGCTCAACATTTTAACCCATGATTTGGAAGATAAGAGCATTTTCTTATCACATTTGTGTATGACACAAAGCTAGGAAGGAGCTAGTAAATGTGATAGATGAAGAAAAATCAAGATCCAATATGGTCGTGATAGGCAGGATTACTGTGCCTAAATCATGGATTATATTTTTCCCTCATCAATTTCAGTTGCTACATTTCTTTAAAAAATTATTCCCGCACAGGTACACAATGTGGGAGAATTTGTTGTAATAAGGAGCAAAATAAAACCTCATGGTTTTATTTGACTACAAAATCAGTGTGATATAGCTACTAATGAAAACTATTTTAAATGTAACAAACAGAATCATGAAAAGTGACGGTCCCCAAGCTTGGCCTGAGAGTTAATAAAAACATTTCCCTTTGTAGACTTACAGGTACTACTATACATATGGCTATCAGTCAGACATGGCTGATTTTGCTGAACTTTTTTTCTTTTATTCTTTGTTACAAGGGATGGCTTGCTGGGTAGGACAGAAAGATATTTGAAGATGATGCAAAAATAAAATCCATCAGTAAAACTTTGTTTAAATGATAGCTGCTCTGAAGAACGTATATATACTATATTTGTATACAAATATATATATGTATAGATATATATTATATGTGTATAACCATATTTGGAATACTATATGGTGAGGGGGTCTGGACACCATATCATATAAAGACTTTAAGGAAATGGAGATGTTTAGCCTGCAAACAATAACTAGTGAAACATGACAAATGCCTTCTACTTCTGAAAAGCTGTCATATAGATGTATTTCAGAGGACAGAATTAGGACCCATGGGTAGAAATCATTGGGCCGCAAATTTTGATCTCATTTAAAAATCATATTTAGAATTTGTCCAATTATAGGAGAAAGCCTGCCCATAATTTTCAAACTAAAAAAAGATCTTATCACCGTGAAAATATTAGAAGAAAGGTAGGGTGATTACACTATTCATTTTAATATTCAAGACAGATGTTTAGAATGAAAACATGAGTTGGAAAGGACCCTGGATGATTTAATCTTATCTCCAACTCAACACAGAAGCCTTTGTTGCTACATCCCTATAAATCATCCAGCCTCATTGCATCTCTCCTAAAGAGTAAGCTATTTCCTGAGGCAGCCCATTTCATTGTTTGACCACACTCATTTTTAAACAGTTCATTCCTTCTTTGAACTAAAAAATTGCCACTCTATAAATTCCACTTATTGCCTTAGTTCTATCGTTTTGAGACTCAAGCCCACTTTTTTTTCTCAAATAAAATTGAACCAGCCTACCCCAACAGTAGAATTTTTTTTTAATTTTGGAAGATAATATCATCTTCCATTAGTCTAATTCAGTAATTTCAAATGATTCTTGTACAACATGGTTTCAAGGCCTCCCCAACTGCTTTGAATGCCTTCCAATGGACTCTCTAGTTTGTCAACATTCCTCTTCAAATATGGCATGCCAAACTGAAAATAACACTTAAGATGGGACCTGAAAAGCACAGCATTAAAGTTGGGCCTTATCTGGACCTGTATTTCCCTGAGCCATAGCAGCTAGTTGAGCAGCCTGCAGTACTGACACAGAGGAATGATAATCTTTGTGGGACAGGCAATAGTACATCTTATACAACATATAGAAATACCCATTTGCAGGGCTGTGTTGGAGCCAGCTCAAACTGGCTTGAGAGTCAATTGTTAAATTTTCAGTGTGAACACCTACACCTTAGAAATCAGCAAACACAACAAATCAGGGCTTAAATGTTTTGTTGATTGTCTAGATTTAAGGTGATGGAGAAAATGTTAATAATATAGATTAAACTTAAAAGCATAAGTACATTTTCCTCTCCAGAGAGCTGACTGTTAAACATATAATAGCACAACACAATCTATTATTACATTATCATTTAATTAGAATTTTAATAGTCCTTCCAGTCCAACTAGATGCTTGTTTCTCATTTGACAAATATGAAAACTGCAGTAGAGGGAGTACAGGTGATTTGCCCCAGGTCATACAAGCTCTTCAACGGCACAGCTAGGACTGGAAGCCAGGAGTCCTGTCCGGTCGATGCTTTCAAGTGTGCCATATTGCCCTTCTTCATTGAAATCTGGTGAATGAACAAAGAAGTCCTGTAATCGGTTCCTAAAGTTTTATTTTTTAAGTAACTTTTTAGAATGCAATATAAATCTTCACAAACTTCACTAATGTGTAGAGCAACTCCTAAGCCATAGCAAAGGGTTTCTTTTTCTTCCCAAGAAGCCTGTCTTTTAGACTGATAAAAAAAGAAAAATCCCATGGCAATGGTCTATAGAAGTATGTCATAGAATTAGAATTAAACAAATATAACTAAATGAAAAAAAGTACATGTCCTGCTTCATTGTTAAAACATTTTAATTTCAATTTGGCCTTTGTTACAAAACACAGAAAGCTCTATCATCCTATAATCAAGTATAAAACTGATTACCAAGGCACCACATTTTCTCCCCAACAAAAAGGCACTTGTCAACATTCTAGATAGAGAGCTGGTGAAGGTGCATTTTAAATTACATAAGCTTAACCAAAATGTTACTATAAATTAAACACAAAATATATGAAATCCACTTTTTCATATAAAATGTTTTTAAACTAGCAAACTGTGTTTTTTGACACAGTAAAAACTGTGTGAGCCAAATTCTACCTATCACTAGAGTATCCATCCCCTGCAGACAAAAACAAGGTGTTTAATGGGGCAGTTAGGACACACTTCCTCATTTAATAATAATGTTTAAATACCAGAAAGGGGGAACATGATTTCCAAGAGCAGCTATTTCCGGAGAGGAAATGTTTCCCACCCACATTAACTACATGATTTAAAACTTTTCCCCCCAATAAAATTGTACATGCCAAACAAAGGCTCAGTTGAAATCCTATTGAATTTTAAACCTCATATGCTGCCAGTTTTACATTGGAAATGTTAAAGAATTAGTAGCCACATATTACAAAATTACACCAGTTAAGGTATTATAAGCTTTCCATTCTCCATAAATGTAACACTGAGGTACTGAAAACAGTTCTGTGCACAGATATGCTAGAGAATATAACATAAATTATCTTTATACTATATTTAAAATGTTTCCCAAGTGCCATCAAATTACTCTAGTTACTTATAATAAATTATTCAGCTTTAACAAATTAAAATGTTGATACACACAATCACTTCAATTATATAACTGCACTATTTTTGAACCACAGCAAAAACTGTCCAACCTCTAAAAAACTCCTCTTCCCTCGCCAGTAAGGTAAAATGGCAATGTTTACTTTTCTGATGTGAAACACACTCCAGAATCTGAGTGTAACACATTCTATACTGCACGTGGCTTAATGGATAAGTACTAGTCTCTTGTGCCAACAAAGTCTGCCAGTTTCTTTAATCTCAATTCTCTTCCTTTCCTCTCTAAAGTGCACACAGTTGAGGAGGGCGAGGGGGTGGCTGTTTATTTTCATTATCTAAAGTATTTACTGAAGAGTTTACACTTTTCAATTTATTTTGTGGTAAAACATACCAGATATGCATCTTGAACGTGGTTCCCCCCCCTCCCCGGGGGCTGTTCAGAAACCTCACCCACAAAATGTAATCTAAAGGTGCTTTGGTTAATCTGTGAATGAAAAAATTAAAAAATCATGCATACTCTATTTGATAACAATGAAAATAATGAAAACCCCTGCAACGTGGTTCTTGTGCATAAAATGCTGCTCTTCTTAAAAAATAATTATGGAGGCTGTCCTTCCCTGAGTACATATGCTTCTCCAAAGTCCCCACGTGGTTATGCTGCTTTATCCTGAGCACTCCATTATTCCAGCAAACCTCTGGCCTCAATAAATCAGATTAAGTGTCCCATTCTGTGTTATTCTGCTCGCCACTGTCATCCTCCTCAGAGTCAGCAGACACTCTCTTAATTCTCTGGAGAGCTGCCTTGATGCTTCTTTCCAGCTCACTGGGTGACTCTTTGTTGACGTCTGTGACGGGTTCTTGACGAACCTTCTTCAACTTAACCCCTTGCTTTATAGCAGCCAGAATGCTATCTCGGACTGAAGCTCCTGGAGTGGGCAGAGTGGGCTTCTCTACTTTGCGGAGAAGCATTTCACCATGCTTTAAAGAAGCCAAAACTTTATCCATAGTTCCTGCAACAGATTAAAACCAGTAATAATTATTATAAAAGCAAAAAGCTTGCCCAAAGCTGGTTTACATGCAGTATTCTCATTTACATTATTTAGACAGAAGTATGTTTACATGTAAAATGATTTAAGGGTCAGCCAACAATCCATGAGTTAATGGTGGTAATGTTGCAGCTCCCCCTGCAGATCTCTTAGAAATGACCCTTCACCCTACAGCTAACTCCTCTAATTCAAATCCATGAGCAATACAGAACAGATGCTGATATAATGGTAGCAGTATTATTATTTTCTTAGACAAAGTAATTTAGTTCATTCACCAGAAATGCTTACTTTCTTCTAATGTGTATAAACTTTATATTAGGCTTCTTATGAGAACCAAAAAAAGGTTAAAGTGACCCCAAAAGAGCCACAGCAGACTGAGGCATGACTAAACCATTAAATTGTAAACCCTGTCTCCAATGCAATGGAAACACTCCCTCTAACAACTCTGGCTCTCCTTTTTCTAATCTACACATGTTCCATATAAGTGGAAATATTCTTATTTTTATTTTTTCAACAAGCCCTGAAAAATAAAGATAGATAAGAGAAAAAACAGATTAAAAAAGATAAAACAGAAAAAGATAAAATTCTCTGTGGTTCATTTATATAGCATGCCCTGTATTCTATTTCCAGTTCACAAAGCTGTACTTCTCTAGGCTAAAATCTTAGGCACAAACTCAGTTTTATTCTGCAAGCCTGAAGTCAGTTGATCTCTACAAGTGAAAAGATCCAATGAGCAGCTCAGTTATGGAAGGCCCATTTTCTAGGTCTGACACAATGTAGACACAACAGGACTGGTGCCTCCACTGCATTTTGGTGAGTACCCACTCATGCTACACTTGAGGAATTAGAAGTGTAGCAGCAAATCATAGACCAGGGGTGGGGAACCTGAGGCCTCGAGGCCACATGTGGCCTTCTAGGTCCTTGGGTGCAGCCCTTTGAGTCCAAGTTTTACAGAACAAATCCTTTTAAGAGGATTTGTTCTGTGAAGTTTGAACTCAGTCAAAGGGCTGCACTTGGGGACTTAGAGGGACGCATGTGGCCTCGAGGCCTCAGTTCCCCACCTCTGCTATAGACTAAGCTGGGGCCCCCACTTTTTGTGAAGAGGAGCTACTGGAGCTGCTATTCATTTCCCTAAAATCATTAGGAAGGTCATTATGAAAAGATGGGGACAGCATGGAGAGAAAGGTGGAAACAATAACACATCTGAATAGTGAGAGAGCTTTGCTGGCAACTCTGGCAAGTGGTTCATATTTATGGGTTGATGTGTTTTGGTAGGGAGAGGAAGGGAGGTGGCGGCAGCATCGGGCGTGGAACTTTATCAGGGAAAAGCTTCTAAGTCCAGGTCTACTGGTTGGTAACTCTTGAGATTTGCTACGACTAGCTGAACATGATTTTACTTTGGATTTAAACTTGTAAATTGAATTCACAGTTTGGTTCTGGGAATGAAAAGATTTTATAGTCAAGGTCCAATTATTTTGGTGATTGTTTCTCACCCCTGTGATCTAATTTTCTTTTCTGTATAACATGTAGAAACTTTGTGTTCTAAGGCCAAATTGCTACTGCTTTATAAAGATCTGTATATAGTGTAAACTTTTAGGTACTTTTGCTTTCTTTCATCACTTGTAAGAATAATGCCACTCAAACATGCAATTTAGTTTCACAGTAATAGTACTGAAATTTTACATGGCACATAATAATATAAAACATAGCTACAATAAAGTCTTTGATGACCTAGAACCCAGATAACAAGAATCAAGGGCAGGGAATACTTTTGTATTAACGCAGGGCCTTGCCTACAGGTAACAGTCAATAAATGCTTGAAGAATAAATACAAAATGACAAGAAAACAAACTTGGTTCACTTCAGCAAGTATCTGTCAGGTACTCACAATATGCTCAGCATGCTGGAATATAAACACTGTTAAAACACCTCTGCAGTTGCTAGGGTTTATCCTAATGGTCTAAAATTATAGCTGTTATGAAAATGTATTCAGAATGAAATTATTCTACTGATGATCAAGATCCTCACCTTAATAAATAACAAGCTGATCATGTTCCCTTTGTATTTTTACTAAGGCAGGAAAGTGTACCTATCTATTTTAGAAAAAATTTTCTATAACAAAAGTTGAAATAAAAAGGATGTTCTACTTATCCCTCAGTTAAATTAGCCAAAACCAGGAGTTTTATGACAATTATTTTCCAAAGTAAAACATACTAATTTTCCTTTAGAAAAGTAAGAACTAAATTCTCCTTACAAATAACAAAAGTTGAGGAATCACAATATTGTAACTAACTGACACAAGTTCATACCAAATAACAAACAGCTCCTCAGGATCATAAATCAGCACACTCAACTGGTAGTAAAGACAGATTCATTAATACCCTGAAAGATTCCAAATCATTTAATTCTTCAAAGTGGTATTTATCAATAACTATCTTAACAGAAGACAGACTTGTCAATATAATCTATCAAACTCAATACTGAAGGGCTGCATGATTTAAAAAAAAAAATTGTTAACAGTGTAAGACAGAAACCCCTGGAATATTTTTACATCAGAATGAATTTAGGGCCCTGTTCTAAACTGGGGATACAGTGACAATTCCAGAAATAGGAAACAGAAGTCTAAATTATCATAGCGAGAGACAGAAATTCCAAATATTTACCTGTACAGTGGTTTAAAGAACTTTTAGAGGAATCATATAATCTTTCAGCAGTTGATTCACAGACCAGGGGAAGTGGCTGATCATCATCCTTCCCAGGTGCCATCAAGTGCCGAGGCAAAGGAAATGAAAGTGGTGAGGGAGAAGGAAGAGGTGGTGGTGGTGGTGGTGGGGGAGGAGGAGGAGGAGGAGGAAGAAGAGGTGGTGCTGGTGGTGACATCAGTTCTTTGCTGGATTCTGGATGTGCTGGGTCTCCAAATGGAACGAAAATCTGAACAGAGGTACTTCCAGGACTGTCTTTATATTTAGATGTTTTCAAACCTCTGACTCTGGATGAAGGAGTGTTTCTTGTTTGCTTAGAAGATAAATGGACTATTGACAGTGGTTGAGAAGCTGGTGATGAGATTTTCTGGGAAATATCTTTGGGCAATTTTGGACTAACTGGTTTTGAACAAGATGTTTTAAGCACAAACTGAACTGGACATTTCTAAAAAAGAAAAGAGTAACATTAAAAATTTGCTAAACATGCCAACAACAAAATTTAACACAAGAAACAACAATTCCCATTTGTGTAGCACTTTCAAGTGTACAAATGGTTTTCCTTCCATCAACCTTGACAGCGATAGCTGACGTATTATTAACTCCACTTTACAGAAATTAAATACTTTGCCCAACGTTACCAGGGCAAAAGGCTTGGGTCCAGTCTTATTCCAGTTTACAAAAGCAATCTTCTACTAGAAGTAAACCATCCTTGGATACTTGTAAGTCTACTCTCAGACAAAATAACTTATAGTTGTACAGCACTTTCTCCTCAACCTCCCTGTAATATATGTAGTAAGGCAGTTTTCTCCTGGTGTTCTAGGAGACATGTTCGAGTACTGAAGCCTCTTGCCATGGGTCAAATAGGTGCCAAGTCAAAAACTGAGCACCACGACTCAGATCCCCTCATGACAAGCTCCCTTAGCTCCTTCAAGATGACACTAAAACTTACAAAGAACTTAGCAGGGACAATTTGGAGAATGGCTGATAACTTTTTTAATATTCATTAATTCATCTGCTCTAAGCAATTACCTCAGACTACAAAGCCCGCATTGTACATGCAACTCAAAAAGAGCATTTATCTAACAGAAAGGGAAAACGAGTCCAAGACACACGTGTAATGGTAACTCATAAAGAATCAGTTATGCAGAGCTACAAGGACTCCAAGATGAGAAAAAGGTTTTAAAAATCACAGAAGGTTTAAAAAAAATTATGAAAATAAGCTGATTCTATCTGGCCACATACTAAAGATTGTTAGTATCTCCTGGTGCCTTGCAATATATCCCAGTACTGGCCAGTAAGCAATTTTATCTTGATCAACAGCTAATGCTTTAAGTTGGAGCCCTACTTAAATCAGCTATGGTATTAAGGTCTCTTAATTCTACTTTACTTATACATCTGAGACTTAATATTCTGTTTCTTCAACAGAAATAATGGTTTTTCGGAACATCCTTTTGACCCCATGGCTTTTCTTTTCTTTCTTAAATTTAAATTTAAATTAAATTTCAACAACTCTCAAATTTATCCCTAAGTAATTCTCACAAACTGGTACTGAAAAAAATTCTTATAATGCAGCAGACACTTTACCTGTTTATTAGATAGCTCCTTGTAATGTAAAAATCCATAGCTTCAAAATAGTAAAAGTATTATAGTTGGGGACATATGAAGCATAAATATCTTAGTAGTCATCTAATTTTGGAAGGCTTGTTTTTTGCCTTCCTAAAATAAGTCCTTAATAGTTACGAGAAATTCAGAATTTGTTTGCTTGAATCAAATGAAATGCTCTTCAAACAAAAAAATAATAAATTATGAAAACCTAACCTTGCCTAGGAATGTCAATCTAGACTAAGGTCTAGATAGATAAGGAATTCAACTAAATTTAAGAAACATACAAAAATATCCATACTTCTTGTCATGTACCAAATTTTTAACTTTTTTTTCGGCTAAACAATTCCATATGATAAACACTGAAAAGTGATAAATACATGAGAATAGTATTTCTTTAAAAACATCAATCTGCAAGTCATTTACAATAGGTGATTTTTCCATCATTATTTTAATTTAGAGGTTTAATTTACTTTAAGGTGGTTCCTGGTCTGTTTTATTCTTCCTGACAGATTCTAGTCTTCCAGATGCTCCTTAAATGAAGACTCACTCCTCATTCTTGAATCCTGCTTTTCTTCTTGAATTACTGTTATGTTTTCTTCTGTCTCTCTCTTTCTCTTAAAAACTGCATTCTCTACTTCTGCTCCTGTCCAGACTGGGCTTGCATGTTCTGACACTTGGGCCCTGGAGCACGGAGCCGGTGACCAGCAGTAGGGAGAGGGCCAGGGAGCTGGGGAGCAGTGAGCCCAACATCCTCTCTGGCCAGAGACACAGTGGTGAATGGAGTGAGTGGGGAGGGGGAAGTGGGAGGAAGAGAGGGAAGGAGAGAGCGAGTATGGCTTCTATTTTCTAAATTTAGATCACTGATGATAGTTGCAGTAAAAGAAATGAGATTATAAACTGCCATTTCTCATCTCTATATCTCTAGCACACAGTAGGCCCTTAAATGTTTGCTGAATTGAATTTAGATTATTTATCTTTCTCTCATAAAAACTTCTCCAAAATATAAATGAGATAATTATTTCAAGAATTTACCTCTTTAAATGATTTTAGGCGTTGAAGTGTTTTCTGTCGTTCTTGGTTTATCCACTCCTGTTTTTCCTTCTCCTCTTCTTTTCTCTTGTTTCTTTTCTGTATTTAAAAAACACGTACACATTCAAAATCTTTAAAATGCTTACCTCTGTCATGAAACACAACTGTGCCTAAATCTCCTAACCTGTATCATTCCAACCATTCCACCTGACAAATGTTCAGAGCACTAGTCATGGAAGAAAACTGAAGGTTTCATTTTCTTTATTTCAATGCTATGCTAGTGTGTAGTGGCAAACTGATTAGGCAATTTTCTTTAGCTACTCACCATCTGAATATTATGATGCTGATAAAATTGCTTTATGTTTTCCTGTGCCTGCTGCAATTTTCGATGATGACTTTCCTTGCACTGATCCTGTCATGATAAAACAAATACAAAACTCAATTTGACTCTTATTTCTGTGGGCTATGTTTTAAAAAGTAGGTTAAAAACGATTCTATTTTCTAGGTTGCTGCTCAAGACACTCAATTAGCACAAGTTTCCATTATAGCTCAACAGCGCCTCGTTCTACACAATGTTACCCAGTACTTTGAGAAACAAAAGAAGAGATTCTCCACCAAAACGCATATGAGATTTATTGGGCAATTCCCTAGACTGGGAGTAGCCTGTGTTCCAAAGGGGCTAAAAGTGGTGGTAAAAGACACAGGGCAGCTGGTAAGCCTAACAAAAAGCTGTAAACAAAACTTATACTGGATAATTGGGGAATGGACTATTACTTCATCCCAAGGAATGAAGAATACAAAGAATTCTGAAAAACAAAAAAGTTTGTATGAAGTGATGCAGAGTGAAGAAAACAGAGCCAAATGAATAATAATATAAAAATGTAAATAAAATAAACACTAAGAAGTAACAAAACTCTGGTCAAATACAATGCTCAGTGTTAGTGCCATACTATCCAGGATATATCTATCTCTACAGATTATACTGATATACCTCTGTGTTGTGGTTTGGGGGAGGAGGTCAGAGTCAGAGACTGTCCACCCAGGGACGCCAAAAACGATTGGGGTTTCATGGTGTTTTATAGTGGGACTGTCTCAAAAAATTCAGAGTCAGACCA
Organism: Phascolarctos cinereus; assembly: GCF_003287225.1. NCBI lineage: Eukaryota > Metazoa > Chordata > Mammalia > Diprotodontia > Phascolarctidae > Phascolarctos > Phascolarctos cinereus. The sequence goes on along the minus strand of NW_027555736.1, from coordinate 111,111,291 downwards.
CTTCTAATTCAAGTAAAGGCATTTATTGAGATTAACGCCTGTCATGAAGTGGGCTAAGTTCCAAGAGGAACCAGCAGCTTTAGTAAAAGCAAGACAGACTTTTATAGGGTAAAGATGCAATTACATAATGGAAATTATGAATATTTAAAAGGCAAGAGGGATTTGTTAAGGGATGAGGTAATAGGGGAGGGGGCCCAGCCTCAGTGGAACTGGGTGTGCAATTTCCCATAATGCATACAGAAATACCCATTTGAGGGGGTATGTATGTATGATAATGATATAATAAGCCTCTCTACATCATAAGTTCATCTAAAGGACAGCTTTTGCTATTACTGTGCAGGTACCTACTTAGGAAAAGTCCCTTCTATTGTTTTGGGGTCCACATCCTGCTTAGGCATACTGGTAGTGCTGCTTTCCGATTGCCTAAGTATTGTGGTGCTGTCTGAGACTAGACGTATGTGATTATGATTGAGTGCATGGACATACCTGCTGCTTCTGTGGGAAATATGAGGAATGGGTCTGGGGGCAGTAACTGGGATCCCATCACATGGACACGCCTGCTGTTTCTGTGGGAAATATGAATTCATGGACGTACCTATTGTTCTAGTGAGCAGTGAGGCATATACGAAGAAGTTAGGATATTGAGTTGGGGGTGGTGGGGGCAGTAGCTAGGTAGGGGCAGTGGGCCTGCTGTTTAGTAGGGCCCATAAGGAAGTTAGAATATTGGGGCTGGGGGGCAGCTTTAATAGGATTCCATCATGTGTGTATATATATTTCTATGTGCTTGCATATACACATCCATATATACCTTCCTTTATGTTAATAATCAATAATCTGTTTTTTCCCTCTGGAAATGTACTCTGTAAATGGGTTTGTTTGGAAATATTTCTTGTGCCAAAACAACATTTATCAATAATTTAAGTCCATTTTACTAATAACATACCTGAAGTACAGTATTAATAATATGATTAAATGCAAAAGATATTTTATGTAGCCTTATATATGACCTTGAATTTATCAAGTTATCATTCAACTACATCTGACCACCATTTATAATACTGTCTTGAAGGATATGTTCTAAAATTCAACCTCACATGTTAGAAACATTTTCCCTGTCTTGGAAGGCTGTCGGAGGAGGTTAGAGCAGATGTTCCTGATCACCAGTAACTACTAACCACTGAAGCCTGTACCTCTTCACAAGTCTCCATCTCTTTCAACCTCAAAAATTCTATAAATTGTATGAGAGAAGGCACCTGTTGGAAAAGTAGTTCCTAAATACAGGAACTATGACTTTGGAAAGTGAATTGTTATTATTCAAATTCTCCTTATCCACTTGTGTCATGCTCTGCTCATTTAGAGTGGGACAACTCAAGAGGGCAGCTGCTGGTACAGTGGATAGGCTGCCCAACCTGGAGTCAGGAAGACCCAACTTCCTGAGTTCAAATCTGGCCTCAGACACTTACTAGCTGTGTGACCCTGAGGAGGTCACTTAACTCTGTTTGCCTCAGTTCCTCATCTGTAAAATGAGCTGGAGAAGAAAATGGCAAACCATTCCAGTATCTTTGCCCAAAAAAAACCCCAAATGGGAATACAAAGAGTTGCACACGACTGAACAACAACTCAAAACTCAACAAACATGATTAAGCTTACTAAGTCATAACCTGACCCACTTGACACACCCAAAGTCCACTGGAAACAGCCTGGGGGGGTTGCTTTTCTTGTCATTAGAGTGAGACAATTCTTTAAATATTTTAAGCTTCATCTGTATAAAGATATTTTAAAGAAAAAAAAATCTCACTGACATTAGGAAAACGAAATTTCATTTTAAAGGCAGATGAGATGAAGAATGTTATTTCAATAATATATATTTTAAAATAACAATTTTTTTACAATAGCTAATTAAAAAACCAGTAAAGTATACTTGTAAGCATTCCCTACAGGTATTCTCAGCAATAAGTCCATTTTTTTAAAATCACAAGACATTATAAATAAATTGTGGCGAATTCCTATTATAGTAATTGGTAATTTTTGTAACCAATACTAATTCACTAAGGAACCCGAAAGAAGAGCTTATAAGAAGAAACTTAAATACGTATTTAGTAACTGGAAATACGATATCATTGCATACATTCTTCTACAGTTACTGTCTTGCTACAAACCTAAGTTTTTAATGCATTTTTATCCACCAATAACTGGAAATCACAGGAAAGGAAGAGAAAAAGATTCCACAAACGCATTTACTTTTTTGTTCCTGAGATAGGCTCTTCTTGCACAAATGGCCCCTCGCTTGGACTCTAGCTGCTGGGATTGCCGCTTGAGTGTCTTCATTTCTGAAATCTGGGAATTCTGTTGTCCCACTAGATGATCAACAACTTTAAGTTCCTCAGGATTTTCACATGTATCATAATATACAACTTCATCCTGTTTTTCTAGAAATAAGAACCAGTTTTAAAATTAAGTCCTCAATTTATAAAAGATGAGGACTTTTAAACATGCATTTTGTGATTAACACATATAAACACTAAAATAACTTAGTTAAAATCAAGAAAATTATTTTTGTCCAAACCTATGACTTCTTCCCTTCCCCTCCCCAGCCCCCAATATTGGTTAACAATTTGTCTGTAACTTATAACCTTAGAAAGCTGTCTGACGTATTGAAAGCTCAAGTAATTGGCACAAAGTCACACAGCTATTCTGTGTGAGGCAAAATCTGAACCCAGGTGTTCCTGACTCCAAGGTTCAACCTTTTGAAGAACATTTCTTAGATGCTAAATATCTAAAATGTTAAAAACTTAAGTTTCAAAAGTTAGTTTAAAATTTTTAATGCAAAGTATATAATTAGTAGGAACTGTATTACATTTAACATTGTCTCCAGCTACTAGTTACCACACACAATTTGTTTTCTCCACACATACATGTTACCTTTTATGAGTCGTCTTACAGTGTCTAGCTCTGTAATAAGCAGCATCTCTTCAAACTTCAATATCTCAAGCTGAACTTCATACAATTCAAGCTGAACTTCATAATACTGCATTTCTAATTCATCTACCACATCAATGTTTTTCTCTACTTCAGAAAGACCTTCTACCTTATTAATAAAAAAAGAACATCATGTCAATAAAAATAATACATTATGAAAAGTATGTTTACAGATTTTCCCAATTATTTTCTGACAAGAAATAGATACATGCAGATATGGAGAAAAATATTACTGTAACTTGCCTATTTAATGTGACACAGGTGCTAGTATATTGTGACTAATTCAAGTCCATTTGTAAGAGGCCATCTTTAGCTTTTCCTCATAAACTGTGAAACATTTGTCTTAAAAAACTGATGGAAAGGGAACAATGTATTATAGTGGTAATTTCCTCTTTGACTAAAGTCATAGAAGCCCAGGAAAAGTTACATGGTCATGACACTACAATGAGTAAATCAACAACAAACTATTTCAGTGCACCATTAAATCAATTACAATCTCCAAATAATAAAAAGTGTGCTAGTGCCCTGAAAGTATTAACTCATTGCCCAAAGTAGCTTACCTACTTTTGTAATGAGTTTTAACATTATTACAAAGGGAACCATATGCCACAAATGGGTTAAATGCTGACTTTGCTGTCTCTTACTTTATGGGAAAAAAAACCTAGAATAGCATCAAGTTGCTCTCTAGTGATTTCAGATTTGCTTATTTCATACTATCCTCAAAAATGTTTTGAGCTCCTAGGAAGAAAGGTGCTACAAATATTGTAGGGACAGTGCTATTAGATAAAAATTACATTTATTTTCACCTTACCTTCTTTTGAATTTCAACTCTTTTTCGATTCAAGCACAGTTCTTTGGCTCTCCTGTGTTGCAGAGTTTCTCTTGCTAACATGTACTTCAGTTTTTCAAGTCTGGGAGCAGCTAAGGCCCAGGTGGCTTGGCCAAATCCTTCCTCATCCTGCTCCATCTGTTTCTGCATTACTATTGCATTAAAATTTAGAAGATAAATGACACTCATAAGAAATCAGAGGTTTGTGTAACAATTAGAATACAGGCCCCTCCCTCCACTTTTTGCCCATTTGCCCCTATTTATCTTTCCCTTTAAACACTATGCACAATGGGTAATCAATCACAATGATGCTCTTGTTCCTATCCACACTCTTAAAAAACAGAGAGGGAAGAAAGAAGAGTTGTTCCTTCTATACATACTTCTTTTGAAAGTAGAAGAATTAAAAAATCTTTTGAAAAGATTTTTGTGTGTTGCATACAGCACCCATCTTTTTATAATTGCTAAATGCGAACATTAAGGGATTAATCTGTTAAACAACCCACTTTGAAAACATGTACTGCTTTATTACCTAACTAGTTTCAGTGTGCTGATAAATCCTGTCAATTAAGAGCAAGTGGCAATTTTCAGTAACAAATATGACAAAAAGCAATTTTAAAATGAATTTCACCTAAAATGTTTTTAAGAGTAACCTCCTGTCACACCAATGAAAGCCAAATTCTGTTAATTAAAAACCCATATTACTCATTTTAAAAAAAGAATTCTGCTTTCTAGCCTTACCAGGTACATTTAATTTTGTTTTCATTTAACCAAAATCAGGCAATCTGGTTGTAGTTTAATGGTTTGACCATTGTTCAATCCTATTTGCCTGAACATGTGCAACAGTGAATCCTGCAGAGCTTAAAGAAACAACTTCATTCTTGTAATGAATTTTGTGAGGGTACAGGTGTACGTAGGGGGCAAAGGGAAGTAAGGAAGCCAAGCAAAGCTGGCAGTCAGTAGTAAGACCTCCCCTTATACGATCCTACAAGGTGCACTGCAGCTTTGAAAATATTTCTATAAGGTCAAGTGGCTCACCCATACCTAACTACTGTCCTGATTCAGTAAGGGCGTGGAAAGTCATTCAAAGTCATACACAGTTCAGAGAAAGCTGTTCCTTTAAAAATAAAAAAGTTGATTGCTACAATTTTACAGATATCTAATACTGAAACAGATGTCCACATGACATTTCTACTGTTAGAAAATGAGACTATTAGGAGAGAACACCAAAATTCTGCTTCTGATAGTTTTTTTTTTTTAGGCAATTGGGGTTAAGTGACTTGCCCAGGGTCACACAGCTAGTGTCAAGTGTTTTGGTCTAAGTCTGATAGTTTTTAACTCCAATAACACTGGAAGAAATGTAATCCATACATTATTGTTCATTTGGGGGAAAGAGGGAGGAGGCTGAGAAGTCTATGCTCTAGCACAATATTCTCTGATGCTTACTGGCCAATGCATTTACTGTTTCCTTAAAATAATTCACAGTGATGTCCTGAATAGATGTCACAGCTTCTTCAGCCTGTCTGGTCCATTCTTTGGCCTCTTTCTGCAATGCCTCTATTCTCTTGGGGCCCAATTCATCAAACTCCAAGGACTTCTATAGACAGAATGAAAGAACGACTTGAGCTTAATAGTGGATAACGGCAATGTGGATGCCACGTATTTTGCAGGATTCTAAATACCTTTGCCCCTCATCTAAAGCAGGCAGAAGGAATTATTTTAGCTACTTATTATTACTGTTCTCCATAAAGTTTTGGCTTCTCTCCTAGTATGGAAATAATAACATCCTAAAATTTGTATACTACCTACTTGGGAGGAAAAGTACGAAGTCATTTTATTCTTTTTTATGAATAAAGAATTATGCTTTCTTTATGTACAAAAACACAGTATTTACATAGAGAGAATTCTGAAAAGCAACATTGTTGGTGAATGTTTTATGGCTATGAACAAGAGCTCCTCTGTACGCAATTCTATAGTTCTCTTTTAGAACTGTGGAACGTGTGTAAATTCCTCAACTAATTAAATTTGCTAGCACTAATTCCATATCTAAGTTAACTTATATTGAAATAGCAATTCTAATTGTAGCCTAGCTTTAAAATCTTTTTCTATAAAGTATAATTTACCAATAAAAAGAACACCATAAGAGGAGGAAAAAGCAGAACAAGTTCATTAAAAAAACAGTATAATGCAAAAACTACAAATGAAAAGGAGACTTATTTTGTAAAATAAGTCAGAGTGGCATGTATTTATATATTTGTTTAGCACTGAGGTACAGAACACTTTTTAAAAATACCAAAATATGGCTGGTTTTTAATGTGTATTGTTGGGCGGGAGAAGAGAGTGATATGGTGGCTAGTACAATAAACCAAGAGTCAAGAAACTAGAGTTCTTGACCTCTGCCACTAATCTGCTTTTGAATTAAGATAAGTGATGACACCTCTGTACAATAATTCTGTATTTCATTTGTGAAATGAAAGCAATACTTGCAAAATTGCTGCAGGGCTCAAATGAGATAATAGTATAAAATACTTTGAAAAGCATAAAATATTATAAAAATAGATTATCATTACTTAATTTCCATTCCCTTCCCAGACCAGTATAGATATACTACTAGAATATTTCTGTATGGGTAACTAAAGTAATTTGCCAATGTAATTGTTAATTTAAATGCAGTTGCTGAAACATTGCTTTGCAAACAGTACAATAAACATGAGAAGAATATGAAAGAAAACATACTGAAATTTCTAGCTTGTATAATGTTGCAAGCTCTCGCATATCCCTGAATGGCTGCAGCAAATATTGGTAGAAGTTTGTTGCCACAGTAACTAATTCCTGGTAAGCTTCATCTTCTTCTTCATAAACTTTCATTAAATCTATCATCTTGTCAGCATTTTTATGCCTGTGAATAATCTAAAAGATAAAAAGGATTTTAAAGGTTAGCTACAGTAGGTTTATGAAATGTACAGAATAGAAGGACCACGACTATTGTATTCAGTACAAATTGTATGTGTTTACTGATTTTTCCCAAACCATGATTCTCCTTTCGCTACAAACCCAAGTCCTCTAACTCTATAAAGCCAGTTATTTTTTCCACTGTAACACATTGATTCTCATAAAAATGTTTGATATAATAAAACTTTCATATATGCTTAATTTTGAAAGTATAATCAAAGTTGGATGAATTAACTACCATTTCTAAAAAAAGTAAAATTTGATTAAATTCCCCTTCCAAATCTCTCACTCCCTGAAACATGACACAAAACATAACACTAGAAATTACATACTAAGGTTAAACTATTTAGCCTAATATTTAGTCTTTTATAGTGAAAATGTACAAAGTCATGTTTGAAGACGGGAATATGCCCCAAACATCTCCACCTTCCATCTGTGAAGTGAGGGAAGAGGGGAAGACCAGGTGACCTCTGAGGCCTTCTCAGCTTTAAATTTTATCATCTTATAGTAAGAGTTTTTAACCTGGGGTCCATAAACTTTTTTTTTAAATTTGATAACTGTACTTTAAAATTGTTTTTCTTTTAGTTGCATATATTTATTTTATGCATTTAAAAAGAGTATTCTGAGTTCACTGGCTTCACCAGCCTGCGAAAGGTGTTTGCGAAAAAAAAGGTTAAAAGATCTCTGTCTTGAGAGATTCATACCTGTTACAGACATGTTATCCATGATTTTTTCAAAACCTGCCTATAATGTATTTTAGTCCCAAACTATGACTTTCAACAGAATCTCTTAAATTCTAGCATTCTGAGAGATGAAAGGACTAGCTGATGAACAATTTCAGATTTACCCTTGACACAGCCTTCATTACTTCAAAAGATTTGATTCCATTCCTCCCCATCTTCATAACTCCAAAAATAAAGAATCCTAATCTTAGTTTGCCCTCATGTGGATATCTGTTCCCTTTACCATTTTTTACCTGCCCTTCCACATGTGTTTCCAGTTCCATCAGAGAAGTTTTTCATTACAAAGACTAAAACTTCACTAAGTACTGGAGGATACACCATGATTTTAAGCAAGGATAGGATGCTTTTCATTCTGCTTCCAATGCATGCACCTTCCAGATACCAGCATTTTATAATTTTATTTTTACTGCCAACTGACTACTAGATGATTCTACCTGGATGATCCACTAGATTCTCAAATGAGCCATGTCCAAAACAGAGCTCATTCACTTCTTCAAAGCTTCATCTCTTCCAGACTTCTCTATTTCCACTGCAAGCACCAATATTTTCTTAGTTACTGAAGGTCATATTCTTCTAGTAATCCTTGCCTCTCCCTCCCACTCCACATATCCAATTAGCTGCCAAGTCTGATTGAGTCTACTTCCAATAATTACTTTTACTCTATTCACATTGCCACCATCTTAATTCAGACCCTAATCATTTTCCAGTCTCTCCTTCCAACATTCACTCACCTGCCAAGATAATCTTGCTAAGGCATAAGCCTACTGGCATCCCTTTCTCAAAAACCTTCTCTTTATTTCCTCTAAATAAAATGCAAATTCCTCACCCTGGCATTTAAAACCCTTCAGAATGTAGACATAACTTACATTTGCTACTTTATTTCACATTATTCTCACACACTGCAATATAGACTACAGCTAACAAAACTTTAGCTATTCCTTAAACTCATATTCTGCTCACACATTTTCATAAATCATCCTTCATACCAGGAATACATTGCTTCATCTTGGCTTGCCAATACCCTTACCTCCTTTCAAGACTTAGCTTAGGTGCTATCAACAAAGAAGCCTTACCATCCAGTTGTTGTCTTGCTATTACTTAACCATGAACATGTATAAATTCTTACCTTCTCTTCAGTAGAATCTAAGCTCTTTGAAGGCAGTTACAGATTCACTGTCTTCCTATTCCCAAGGCCTGCCAGTGTCTTGCACACAGCAAGTGCTTAACAAATGCTACCTGAATTGTTAAATTACCGTCATTTTTGACATAATAATCAACAGTACATCGTAAAGTTTTCAGGTAACTGAAAAAACTGTATGATAACCAAACGCTCTCTTTCCTGGGTTTTGACCAAAAACACAGGATAAGCCATGAGGTATTTGAATTCTGCTTCTGAAAACTCCTTGTATTTATTTGTCCAGAATAAAGCTCATTCACCATTTGCCCTTTCATTGTTTTATGAAACCCTCCTATAGCATTTTCCTTGTCTGTTCGCTATCTATAGACAATTTTGAACTTTTATTTCTATTTTCACATGCCCAGTCAAGGAGATTGTGTCTTCTGCCTTCCACAGTTTGAAGGATCAGATTTAAGGCTGGAAGGAACCTCAAAATCTATAGTCTAGGATTTAACCTGGGATCTGTGAAATTTAAAAAAAAAATTATTGGTAACTATTTCCATATAAATTGGTTTCCTTTATAATTCTATATACTTTATTATCCATTCAAAAACATTCTGAGAAGGGATTTATATAGTTTTTGCTACAGTGCCATAAGCAGCCAGGTGGCACAGTGGATAGAGTACTAGGCCCGGAATAAGGAAGACTCGTCTTCGTGAATTCAAATCTGGCCTTAGACACTTATTACCTTTGTGATCCTTGGCAAGTCAATTGTTTGCCTCAGTTTCCTCATCTGTAAAATGAGCCAGAGAAGGAAATGGCACTCCAGTATCTTTGCCTTGAAAATGCTAATTCAGGGGTAGCTAGGTGGTGCACCAGCCATGAAGTCAGGAAGATCTGAGTTCAAATCCGACCTCAGACACATGATACTCACTAGCTGTGTGACTCTGGGCAAGTCACTTAACCCTAAATTGCCTCACAAATCAAACAAACAAAAAAACCCCAAAACTCTAATGGGCTCACACAGTCCAACACAACTGAACAACAAAACAAGACTGCCAAGGGCGTCTACAACACACAAAAAGGTTAAGGCACTGTTCTTATATACTTCTCAACATATACCTCCCAAAATACTTCAATGCTAATTTCTGGATAAAAGCATTTGACATTTTTTAAGCGTCTACCCTTACCACAAACCGTGAGGCTAATGGAAACCTCCCTGTAGTCAAACAATGAAGTCCATCCTTAAGGATTTGCATTGGAAATATTTATTTCTCAGATTGACAATACTGTTACCCATCTTAATTATGGAAAACTCCTGTAAAACTATCTTTACAGAATGTAATGACTCACGACGGGGTTTGGAGACAGCAGCGAAGCGAAGGCCTGACCTTCTAGAATTCGATTTTTATCATGGGCTCTCAATCCCCCAAGACCAGGAGCCAGGTGCTTATGCCCTGATCTTTCCTCCTACAGGGGAGAGGGAGTTCACGGAGCGGGGCAGATTTTACTTGGGTGGATTTACGGAAGGTAGAAAGGAGCCCCTCCCACGTTTGGAGCCCACGTGCCTGTCACTTTTTTCAGGTGCCAAACGCGCACCTTAAGGCATGGGCCCCGGGTTTTGGTGCCACTGCGCCCGACCCGTCACGCCCCCAGCCCCAAGGTGCGGCGGGCCGGCCGTACCCCCTGGAGCCTCTCTTTGGCCCGGGCCACGTGCCCCTGCAGGGTCTTCTTCCGGAATTCGGGCAGGTTCTCCAAGTACTCGTCCCCCGGCTCGTCGTCGGCGCAGAAGAGCGAGTCCAGGAGCATCCTGGTTCCGCACCTGTCGGCCGCGGCGCTCAGGTAGAGCTCCAGCTGGCGGCAGCGCTCCTGCAGCGCCGCCTCGTCGGCCGCGGGCCCGGTCGGGAAGAGCAGCGCCCACAGGCCCGGGCCGAGCTCGGGGGGCAGCGCGGGGAAGCAGGCCTCCAGCTGCGGGCTCACGGCGGCCAGCTGCCGGTGCACTCCCTGCAGCTCGGCCGCGGAGAAGAGGCCGGCCCAGCTGAGCGGCCCGCACGCCTCGGCCTCGGCCTCGGCTTCCTCCACCTCGGCGGGGGCGCTGCCTCCGCCGACCGGGGCCCGGCCGAGGCCCTCGCGGCGGCGCAGCCGCCGCAGCCGCTGCTGCAGGGTCCGGTTGTGACAGGTCACGGCGAACTTGGCCTCGGCCTCGTTCCAGGCCACCATGAAGCGCAGATTGGGTCGCTCGGGCTCCGAGAACAGGTTCTCCTTGACGGCCACCCAGCCCTCCAGGCTGTCGAGCCGCTCTTCCGCCATGGCCCGGCCCTTTCCGGGAAGGGCCGCGAGGGGCGCCCCCCTCACGGGCCGCAGGGCTCGCAGCTAGAGGACCGCACGGGCGCGGGGCCACTCCGCCTCCCCGGGGCCCGCGGCGCCCCGAGCCTCGCCTCGTCTCGCGGTCTTCCGGAGCCGCAGCGAACCGAGGACATTTTCTGCGGGGGCGAGGCGTCCCAAAGCCGAATCACCCTCTGCCGCCGCCCCTCCCATTGGCCGAAGCATTGCCACCAGTACTCCTCCCACGGGTGGGGGGGAGGGGGTTCGGGAGGGTCGCCCTCCACCGCCGCCCCTCTTATTGGCCGAGACACTTCCACCAGTGCCCCTCCTATTGGCCGAACCAGCGCGCAGGAGGAGGAAGAGGGGCGGGTGCAGTCTCGGCTCTGCGGTGAAACTGTGGGGAGTAGAGGTAGGGGGCGGAGCCATGCCATTGCGGACGGGGCCAGGCTGCTGGCTCTGGTGGCATTCCAAATGTCCTCTCCCAGTATTTAGTCTCCTCCCTTCCCCTTTCCCCCATCTCTAGGCTCTTTACAATTTCCAGTTGTAGGATCATAAATCATTGACGTGGAGTTGGGACTTAAGACAGCATTTGGTCCAGTTCTCCTATTTTATAGATGAGGAAAACTGAGGTCTATGGCGGTTGAGTGATAAAACTTAGACCTGGGAAGCCTCTTACAAGCCGGTGTGTTCAGTCGTTTTTCAGTCTGACTGACTCTTCATGACCCTATTTGCAGTTTTCTTGGCAAAGATACTGAATTGGTTTGCTGTTTCCTTCTCCAGTTTGTTTTCCAGATGAGGAAATTGAGGCAAACTGAGTTAAGTGACTTGCCCAGAGTCCCACACCTAGTAAGTGTCTGAGGACAGATTTGAACTCAGGAAGATAAATCTTCCTGACTTCTATCCACTCTGCCACTTAGCTGCCCGTAGAGGCCACTATGATAGCTATAAAGTCTGGTCTCTGTCCTCAGACACTATAGCCTAACAGGGAAGGCTTGTGTGTAGGCACTCTCTAACTCAGAATCTTAGAATGCTGAGGCTGGGAGGACATTAAGAGCTCATTTAAGGCCTAGGCCAACTCTATCATTTTACAGATGAATAGAATGAGGTAAGAAGAAGGGAGAGAACTTGTTCAAAGTCACTTTCAATCAATAAAAGCCTACTATATATACCAGACACTGTGCTAAGTGCTGGTCATACAAAAAGGCAAAAGACAGCCCCTGCCCTAAAGGAGCCTGCAATCTAATGGGAGAGACAACATGCAAACAAATATGTACAAAGCAAGCAGCATACAGGATAAATAGGAAATAATTAACAGAGAGAAGGCACTAGAATTAAGAAGGGTTGGGGGAAAGCTTCTAGTAGAAGGTGGGACTCTGGTTTGGATTTAAAGGAAGACTGGGAGGTCATTATCAAAGCCGTGGAGAGAGAGAGTTTTTCCAGGCATGGGGGACAGCCAAAGAGAATGCCGGGAGTTGAAAGACAGAGTGTCTTGTTTGTGCAACAGCCAGGAGGCCAGGGTCCCTGGACTGAAGAGTATGTGTAGGGGAGTAAGGTGTAAGAAAACTGGAAAGGTAGGAGGGAACTAGGTTGTGAAGGGCTTTGAATGCTAAGATAATAGCAGAAAAGTTTACTATAGCTCACCATCCCCCAGTATTAGAGGTGGTTTCAGTTGACTCCCTTAGACCAGAGCTGCGGAGGTTATCCACCCTCCCTAGAGTCTTTTTTGAACTAGATTCTTTTCTGAACTCAAATCTTTTCTGAACTAGATGGCCCCGAGACCCCTATGAGCAGTTGAGTTAGTACAGCAGAGCACTGGAAGGAAGGAGTACCTGGTCTTTGATGGGGAAGCAAGAGAACATGATCTCAGATTCTGGAACACTAAGACACATCACTTTCTTAGCTACCAGAGTGCATAACTGAATCTATCTCTCTTCTCCCCATCATGGAGTGGAAGTTCCCTAGCTCTGGTCCCTCTCTCTTCCGATATTTTTTTTTAAATTATTGATGTTTTTTAAAAAAAATCAATGTGGTCATCAATTCCCAACATCTCCCGCCATCCCCTAAAGAGAACTATGTCCCCTATACAAAAAAAAAGTAGTTATATAAAACAAATCACCATGTTGGCCAGGTCTAACAATGTATGACTCATTCTGAATCTAGAGTTGGACCCCTCTCTCTCATTAGATTGTCAGTTCCTTGAGCACAGGGACAGTCTTTGCCTCTTTTTGTATCCCTAGCACTTAGCACAGTGCCTGGCACATATTAGGTGTTTAATAAATGTTTGTTGATTGATTGGCTGAGGAGGGAGCTATGGTTTTCACCAAATCTTCTGAAGTCAAGATTGATTATTGCATTAGAGTTTTGATGTCTGCTACAGTGGAGAGGACACAGTATCTCAAATCAGGGGGCTACATGGAGGAAGAGGGCTACTAAAAGTTTAGGCATGTTTAGGAAAAGAGAATAATGATTTTCCACTGAAAACTTTGCCAAGTACTCCTCCTCTTACTTTTCTCCCAAGTAGATTACTTTGACAAGTAAACAAGGGACTTCCCAGCTCTGACTCACTGTCCCCCCCAATACAAATATCCTCTCTTTCTCTTTCTATAAATCTAGATTCCACTTGAAATTGATGCTTTGTGGATGAAACTGCATGAAGTGAATGTGAAAAATGCCAAAAGAGAATTATTATTGCTGAGAAGGTCCCCACCTACAGTACAATGGTTGAGACTCTGGATTCCTGGATCAAAGGGGTTACTTCCCAACAGCCTTCAATATGGAACTTTCTGTTTTATAGAACCCCATAAGATCCCCAACTTCCATATGCTTTTGTGAATAGAAGTCAGGTGATCTTGCAACCCAGGAACTGTCTCAGAGCTGTTATTCTAGTAGTGCTGTGGGTTTTTTCAGCGAGGTGATTTGTCCATAGCCATCTCCTTATCTTGAGGTCAAAGGTATCTTTGAAAACAGTTTCAGTTTTTGTTTTGCCCAGTTTTTTTTTTATATGTGGCCTTTCTGATAGTCCCACTTTTGCCCTAGTGAGATCTTATCTGGAGTATTATGGTCAATATTAATGCCACTGATAAGCTGCAGAATGTCCAGAACAAGGCAACCAGGATGGTGTAGGGTAGTGGCTCTTAACTTAGGGGCCATGCATAGATTTCAGTGTAATTGGTTTCCTTTGTAATCCTATGTATTTTATTCTAGGCATTTAAAAACTCTTTTGAGAAGGGTCCATAGGCTTCACCACACTGTCAAAGAGGTGAGTGGCGCAAAGTGGTTAAGAAGCCCTGGTCTAGGACTTCGATTTCATGCCATATGAGGGTAAGTTGAAAGAAATGGGTTTATATACTTTCAATTTATAGAAACAACTTAGTTAAGAACTACCAGATAGTTTGTTTTTTTCTTCTTCTTCCTCATGGCCACACCAAAGGTGAGTTCTTCCTTGGCCCATCGCCATCTTCCCCATTCTCCCTTCTCTGAGTGGTCTGTCCTTCAGGGGCCGTGCTACTGCATGGTAATGTCTCTCCCCTAATAGGCCCTGTTGTCTCAAGGTCCAAAGTCTCCTTACCCACCCTCAGATGATTTTAATCCAGGAATAAGAACTGCTGGTTATGGCTCTAGTTGAAGACAGTGTAAAGCCATGTCTATCCTTAAGCATCTTCTCTCAATCTTTTCAGGTATCCTTTACTTCTTTCCCACTGAGCATGAAATTCCTCAAGTTAGCATTAGTTGTAGTTAAATAACAGTAGTGGAGATATGGTCAACACTGAAAATGCGCAAGTGAAGAAGATAAATGTGACCCAACTTATTGGTTTAGGTGCCCAAACTGGATCCCAGGTCTCATGATTCCCAATCTATAAATTCAATAAACATTTATTAAGTAACTACTCAATGCCAGGCAGTGTGGTAGGGTCTGGGCGACACAAGGACAGAAAAAGAAAAAGTCCCCACCTTCCAGGACCTTAGAAAAATCCAGTATATTTCCTACCTCACCAAACATTATTTCTCTTCTGTTACATGCTCTTATACCTTACCCCATATATCTTACCCCCTATAGAGCTCAGCCCAGTCTGGGTCACTGTGTGGGTGGTAGAAATTGTTAGATGACATGAATCACAGCGTGATGTGGTAATTTGCCCAATTTTGCATAAAAGAAAGCAAAACAAAAATGAAATGCGCTGCCTCAGTATCAGGGAGTTCCTTGACATTCAAGATGTTCGGGGAGAGGTTTGAATGAATATATATATATATATACATATATATATATATATATATATATATCTCGTAATTGTCCAGCCATTCTACAATTGATGGACATTCACTTTCTTTCCAGTTCTTTGTTTTAACAAAAAGTGCTATTATAAATATTATTTGCATGTGTTATTGTGTAAACATGGCATATTTTTGTATAAGCTTATGTCATATTTTCGGAAGGTCCTTTCCTTCTTTCTTTCATCTCTTTAAGGTATAGGCCTATCAGTGGCATCACTGGTTCAAAAGGATATGCAGTTTAGTGACTTTTTGAGTCACTGCTTTCCAGAATGGGTGATGCTAGAGATAGCTCTACCAAGAGGGCACAAATGCCTCTCCTACATTGTCATTTCCTTGCTTTTTTTGGTCATGTTTGACAAGCTGATTGGTATAAGCTGGAAACTCAGCATTGTTTTAATTTGCATTTCCCTTATTACTGATAATTTGGAGCATTTTTTCACAAGATTGTTGATATATTCTTACCTTGAGAACTGCCTGTTTGTATTCTTTGACTATTTATCTATTGGGGAATAGCTCCTATTTTTATAGATTTGTATTAATTTCTGTCTATTTCGGTTTTCATACCTTTATCACACCATTATTTGCTGTAAATATTTTTTCCCCAGTTGTTTATCTTTTCATTTCAACTGAATTGCTTTTGTGAAAAAAAATGTTTGCTTTATATAATTGAAATTGACTGTTTTATTAATGTGATACTTTATTTGTCAAGAATGTTTTCCACATACCTGGTAATGAAAGGCACCTCCTTCTCCATTCCTCTAATTTGTTTATCACATGACCTTTTTTTTAATCTAGATAATTTATCCATTTGGAGCTTATGGTGGCATATTATCTGATATGTTAATCTAAGCATCGTTTCTCTTAGACAGTTTTCCAATTTCCCCAGCATTTCTTTGGCAAAGAGTGAGCCCTTACACTAGTAGTTTGTGGCCTTTGCTATTGTTGAATGTTATGCTACTGTGTTGAATTGCTTCTGGACCTTGTGGACTTAATCTGTTCCATTGGTCAGCTGTTCTCTTTTGTAACTCGTGCCAAATTGTTTTAATGATGATAGTGCATTGTTGGATAGTTTGAGATCAAGTAGAGGTAGGGCCTCTTCCTTCCACTTTTTTTTCATTATTTCCCTTGAGATTCTTAACCTTTCACATAACAAGATGAATTTTTTAATAATTTTGTCTAGTTCTATAAAGTAATCTTTTGGTAGTTTCATTTGGCATTGACTCTGTAGATCACTGTAAGTAGTATTGTCATTTTTTATTATATGACAGGGCCAGAAATGAGCAAATAATTCCTCTCCAATTATTTGTTTTCTTTTATTTATGTAAAGAATGTTTGTAGTTGTATTCATGTAATTCTTATGTATTTCTTTGATAGTAGAATCCCAGATATTTCATACATGGGGACAGCTAGGTGGTACAATAGATACAGCACCAGCCCTGGATTCAGGAGGACCTGAGTTCAAATGCGACCTCAGACACATAACACTTACTAGCTGTGTGACCCTGGGCAAGTCACTTAATCCCACTGCCTAACCAAAAAAAAAAAAACCAATACAAAACCAGCAGCAACAACAACAAAAATCAAGTCCAGATATTTTATACGTTCTGGAGTAATTTTGAGTGGAATCTCTTTTTCTGTATCTTTTTGTTGGGATTATTTGCTTATTTTTTGCAAATATATAAAAAGCCTGATGATTTGGGGTGGGGAGGGTGTCATTATATCCTGCTATTCTGAGGTTATTATTTCTTTGAATTTTTTAGTTGAAGCTGTAGGATGCTCTAAGCAAATCATCATCTCATCCACAAAAAATGGATAATTTTGTTTCTTCTTTGCATATGTTTATTCTCTCAATTTCTTTTTCTTGTCTTACTGCTATAGCAAGTATTTTTAGAATTATATCAAGTAATAATGGTTACAATGGACAGTATTGTTTTATCCCTCATCTTACTGGAGAGGTCTTTAGTGTTTCTCCATGGCCCATGATGCTTACCATTGGTTTTAGATACTTATTATTTACCATATAAAGGAAAGGACCATTTTTCTTGTGATTTCTAATTTTTTTCTCAAACATAGAAGGGTACTGTATTCTGTCAAAAGTTTTTTCTTCAACTATTGATATAATCATGTAATTGTTGTTTTGCTATTAATATAGTCTATTACGTTTATTTTTTTCTGGCAATTGAACCAACCTTGTATTCCTTGTATATTATCCAATATGATCATTGTCTAGACTCTTTTTAAAATGTTGCTGTACCCTCTGGCTAATGTTTTATTTAATATTTTGCATTGATGTATACTAGCAATATTCATCTGCAGGTTCCCCCCCCAACCCGATCAATAGTTTTCTTTCTCTGTCTTTTCTCTCCCTGAGTTAGTTGTTAGGACTATATTTGTCTCCAAGAAGAAGTTTATTCAGATGCCATCTTTTTCCTATTTTTGCAAATAATGTGTATAAAATTAGAGTTCATTGGTCTTTGAAGTCCTTGAATTTCTTCTTTGGGAGTTCATGCATGACTTACTCAGTTTCTTTTTCCCATATTGGAGTATTTGAATTCTCTATTTCTTGTACTAGTGCAAGGAATATTTTGTACTTTTGTAAATATTTATCCATTTCATTTATCATTTTTTATTGTTGTTGAGTTCTTTCAGTCATGTCTAACTTTTCATCACCCTGTTTTGGGGTTTTCTTGGCAAAGATACTGGGGTAGTTTACCATTTCCTTCTCCAGCTCATTTTTTGGTATTATTAATTTGGTTTTCTTCTGGCTTCATCATCAGCTTTTCATCATCAATTTGTTGATTTTACTAGTTTTTTTAAAGATAGTTCCTTGTTTTATTTATCATTTCAATTTTGGGGGGTCCATTTTGTTTATCTCTTCTCTGATTTTTTTTAGTATTTCTATTTTTGTGTTTTAATTGGGTTTTTTATTTACTGCTTTCCTAATTTTTTTTTTATTCTATACTCAACTCATCAATCTGTTCTTTCTATCTTTTTGAGAGGAAGGCAATTAGGGTTAAATGACTTGCCCAGGTTCACACAGCTGGTGCCTGAGGCTGGATTGAACTCAGGTCCTCCTGATTCCAAGAACAGTGCTAAGCACTGTGACACTTAGCTGCTCCTCTCTCTTTTGTTAATGAGAGTGTTTAGATACAGAAATTTTCCCCTAAGGACTGCTTTGACTGCATCCCTAAAGTCTTGGTGTGATTTCTCATTGTTGTCATTTTCCTTACTGAGATTATCTATCATTTATGTGATTTGAGTTTTGTCCCTCCAATTCTTTAGAATTTAGTCTCCATTTATGTTTTCATCCTTTCTTCAGAAGTCCTTTAGAGATTGTAATTTTATTGCCTTATTATCAGTAAAAATGTTTTTAGTATTTCTACATTTCTTCATGAGGGTTTTTTTCCCAACACATGGTAATTTTTTGTATAGTTGCAATGGAAGGCTAACAAATATACATACTCCGTTTTATTTCTATTTAGTAATCTTCAGAAACCTAGCATATCTAATTTTTCTAAAATTTCATTCACATTCTTAATTTTTTCCTTATTTATTTTTGTCTATCAGTACCTAGCATATAGTAGGTGCTTACTAAAGCTTGTTGATTCATTATGAGTCAAATTTCTTTTCTTTGTCTAATGAAAACTTTTCATCTCTGAGTTTCTTGAACTGTGTGCCAAAAACAAGTTGATGATAACATTCTGAGTAGGAGTTGGGGGAGGGAGAAAGTATTATATTTCTGTATTTTCTGGATGGGTGCTATGAGCCATAGAAATGAGAACTCCAAAGTATACATGTAATTGTAGTCATGTAAAAGTCTCTGAAACAGAGATCATACTGCTATAATCTTCTATATATATTTAGAGGATAGTCATAGCTTGCCCAACATTTTAATCATAATTACAGAATAATAGAATTTTATCTCTCCCAAGCATTTGGCAATCTACCAGTCCAACCCCTTCAGCAAGCTAATTGACTGATCTTTAGCAGATTGGAAGGTGAGATCTAGGATCCTAGGAAAAAGAGTGGGGTCTGCAGATTCTTCTGAACTTCATTAAACTTTAAATCCACACTTTGGCTTTACTGAAAAATTATCTTAGACCTGCGTGACTCACAAAACTCCACTTATATACAGTTGCCCACTTCAGTAAATCACTTTTTTCAAGTATGATCTGAATTGCTGGTGGGCTGCTGATCAGTTTATTTTGCAAATGATAAATCACAAAGGGCTCTATTTTTAAAATCTTACTTAGACATTAGGGCCCCAGAATTAAACTTTAGGTTACTATAGCTGACTTTTATTTTTTAAATAGTTAAGCTTGATAGAGTCAATGACTACCAGACTTCTAAATGTCCTATTCCAATGCCTCATTTTGGTGTGTGGCCCTGGGTTCTGACAGGCTATGCCAGCATAAGCCTGTCATCGAAGAACTAGCTTGGCTATGTTTGGATAGAGGAATCTGAAAGTTGGCCAAGTCACAAAGATGGTATACTAAGATTTGGAGGAGTTACAATCTGTTTATATGGAAAGAATACTCCTACCAAAAACAACCTGAATCTATAAAGCATCAAACAGTCAGTGACAACCCTAGCATGGTAGGGTAACAAGAACACTGGATTTGGAGACGTTTCCTGGCTTGGCTCTGACACCAAATGACTGACTTTGAGCAAGTCACTTCATGTCCCAAGGCCTCTGCTTTACTTTTCTGTAAATAAGGAGGTTGGGTTAGATCAGAGCTGCTGGTGGTCCATCACAGTCCTGAATTTTGGTGATGGGAAATGTTTAACAAAGTAAGTGAAAATACAATAAAACATAGATAATATTACATTTTAAAGCTAAGTCAATATACGGCCCTTAGGGATCCTTATGTATGGATTAGAGGCCTTTCCTATTTGAGTTTGATGCCACTGGGTTAGATGATCTTTGAGATTCCCTCTAGTTCTAAAATTTTCTCTACCTCTCTACATTTTCTTTCAGTAATGATGATTAAAGAGATTCTAGTAACTGTGGAATCTAGGTAGCTTAGGTGACTCCATATTTTCACCTACTGGGGCCATTCCATACCTCTATTGCATTCTTTCCTCTACCTCTTAAAATTCCTAGTTTCTGTCAAAGCTCAACTCAAATGTTACCTCCTCCGTGAGACTTTTTGTGAGCCAGTTGGTAGTATCCCACTCTGTCAAATTACTTCAGATTTATTTTGCACATCTTTTGTATACTTGTCTCCCTCTATACTATGTAAGAATCTTGGGGATGAGGATCATTTTATTTTTTTTTCTTTGTATCCCCTGTGTCTAGCACAGTGCCTGGTACATACTAGCAGCCTAATAAGTTCCTGCTGATTGATCTATGAATTGATTGGTCCTTTAGAAGCCCTGGATGAAGCCTTTGGATTACTTCTTCAGGTGTCTCAGCCTTCCAGTGCATTATGGAGCCTCTAAGGACCTCCTAGGAACATAGGACATGAGGTTTGAAGAGGTCTTTAGAGGTCATTATATTCAATGCCCTCTATTTAAAGATGAGGAAGCAAAGGCTCAGAGAGATTGTGTCTTCCCAAATCACACTGGTAGTAATACTAACAACAACAATAGCTAGTGTTTATATGGTACCTTAAGGTTTGCATAGCACTTTGCCAATATTGTCTCATTTTATTCTCATAATAACATTGGAAGGGAGGTGCAATTGTTATCTCCACTTTACCGATGAGGAAACTGAGACTTAGAGAGGTTAAGTGATTTGTCCAGTGTAACACATTAAGTGCCTAAGGCTGGATTTGAACTCAGGTGGAATGCATAGGAAAGTAGGTAACTAGCTACCTGGTTCAGGTTTGATCTGAAACATGCTGGAAGGTCTCAAAACAAATCCCTGACTGGTATGCCCTTCCTTCCCTTGCACTTTCTCCATGATGTCCTCTGAATATACACACCTTTCTTAATTCTCACCATTAGAATATTAATAAAGCGGGAATACTATCTGCTCACAGATAATATTTGAGAGAAGACTAGAGTTCACTATGAGATGGTAAATCTGGGTAGCTGAAAGGATGGTGGTCCCCTTGACAGAGACGAGGAAGTTAGAAAAAGGGGTGGATTTGGGAGGAAGCATGGCATAACAGACAGACAGCTGGCTTAGGGGTCAGGAATCATAATAATAATTTATACTTTTCTTTAAGGTTTATGAAACGCTTTACAAATATTACTTCACTTGGTCCTCACGACAACCCTGTGAGATAGGTGTTATTATTATCCTCATTTTATAGACAGAGGGTAAGTACTTTACCCATCTTTATAACTAAGTATCTGAGATGACAAAATTCATGTTTTCCTGACTCCAAATCCAATGCTCCGTCAAGTCCTGACATATATTGGCTGTGCATCTCTGGGGAACTAGCTTCTCCTCTCAGGGCCCCAGGCACTTCTGGACACTATAAGCTACAGAGAAGGTGTTGATTTGCATTAGTAGATGGATTTGCCTCACTGGAATTTTCCTAGTAAAAATAAAAAGGTACTGATATAATAATGTGTCCTTTTATAATCTGTCTGCTTTCCTGGACTTCATCATCTCTAGAAACTCATCTTCAGCAAGATGAAATCAACTCAGAAATTCACACCTTCTCAGATCATTTCCCATTCCACTGCATGACTTCATCATCCCTCCCTTCTATCCTGATAACCTCCCCTCCCCCTTGCAGCTTCTTTTTATGCCTTGTCTTGTGCATTAGATTGTGAGCTCCTTGAGGGCAGGTACTGTCTTTTTTTTTTATCCCCAGAGTTTAGCACAGTGCCTGATACACAGTAGGTGCTTAATAAATGTTTATTGACTTTGACTCTGATTCAGTCCCTTATCACTTCTCCCCATGATAATTGTTTTTTTTGTTTGTTTTGTTTTTGTTTTTGTTTTTGGCTAGGCAGTGGGGTTAAGTGACTTGCCCAGGGTCACAGAGCTAGTAAGTGTTATGTGTTTGAGACCGGATTTGAAATCAGGTGCTCCTGAATCCAAGGCCGGTGCTCTATCTACTGCACCACCTAGCTGCCCTGATACTGGTTAATAGTCTTTGGTTTCCTCTCTAGCCTCTGTTCTCCTCCCTCTTCTTCCTTCAAAGAGTTGGCAAAACAATCTTGCTAATCCACAGGCCTTCTTGTGTAAGACCTTCAGTCACTCTCTGTTGCCACCAAGATAAAATATAAATGCCTTAGCTTATAATTTAAGGCCTTCCAAAGCCTGGCTACCACTTCTCTTTCCTGTTTTAACACTTTTCCCTTTCCAAGGAGGTAGCTGGTGGTATGATGGATAGAGCCCTGGGCTTGGAGTCAGGAAGATTTGAGTTCAGATTTGGTCTGACTATATAACTCTCGGGAAAGTCATTTAACCTCTCTTAGCCTCATTTTCCTCAAGTGTAAAATTTGGATAACCTACCCTGAAGGGTAGGTTTCGAGATGATGTTTATAAACTATGCTTAGCATAGTGCCTGGCACATAGTAGTTGCTTAATAAATGCTTGTTTCTTTCCTTCCTCAGATTTTCCTAGGATGCGTTTTCTTGATTTTCCCTTTGCCCCATCACACTTTGCTCTGTGTCACACTTATTTGTATAAATGTTGCAATGCCCCCCCTCCCATTTTTTCAATTTGTATCTCCGTTACCTAGGATAGAAGCTTTGTATGGGTAATAATGTTTGTGTAATTGAATTTATATAGCACTTTTGCAGTTTACAAAGCATGTCTTGCATACATTATGCCATTTGGGTCTCATAGCCCCATGAGATTGAAAAGGCAGATCTCATTTGTACTTTACAAATGAGGAACCTGAAGGTCATAGTAGTTCAATGATTTGTCCAAGGTCGTGCATCCAGCTGGCAAGTAGATTCCTAGTCCAGTGCTTTCTCCAACACAACAAGCTATCTCAATTTATTATAATTTATTTGCCTTGCTCTAGTTCAACACTTATTGATATTTGGGGACAATAGAGTAAAGTAGATGTTGGCCTAGGCCAGAGCCAGGAAGACCTAGATCTGATCCTGACACCTACAGCTGCTATGGGCAGGTCACTTAATCATTCTGAGCTTCAGTTTCCTCCTCTGTTAAATTGTCATGATACCTGCACAAACACCTAATTTGTGTAAAGTTGCTTTGCAAACCTTAAAAGCTCTATATAGGTGTCTGCTAGTATTATCAATGTAAGTAAAGAGTTTTGCAAGCCTTAAAGCCTATTGAGATATCAGTTATCACTGTGTTTTGTGGAACTTTTCATGACACATTCGCTTTGAAGTGATCCTGATGGTGAGAGAGAAATGGCCACTGAGAAATATGGCCAGAAAGAAAGAAAGGTTTCCAAATGAAAAGCAGTGTGTTCTTCTGAGTGCTATCAGACAAATATCTGATTTTTCTAGAGGACCACTTTCATTCTGATTTCCTTTTATACAAGTTTATAACTTTCAGGACCCTATAAATAAACATTTAAACCATTGCTTTATTACTTGGGGTTTTAAGGAAAATAGAAATAGCCAAGATAATTCCAAAAGATTCATGATGGAAAATGTATCCACATTCAAAGAAAGAGCTGGTAGAGTCTGAATACAAATTGAAGCATACTGTTTTTACTTTTTTGGATATTTTTTGTGATTTTTCCCCATTTTGTTCTGTTTCTTCTTTTACAACATAATTAATGTGGAAATACATTTGACATGATTGCACATGTATAACCTATATCAGATTGCTTGCTGTCTTGGGGAGGGGGTGGGGAGAGAGAAAAATTTGAAACTTAAAATCTTTCAAAGAGTAAATGTTGAAAATGTCTTTACATGTAATTGGAAAAAATAAAATACTATTAAATTAAAAAAAGAAAAGAGAGAAGTGAAAAAACCTAATTTTAAAAAATTGCTATGAAAGATACTCTATGAAAGATACTCAACAATTACGTACTCTGTTCAGAGAGACCTATAGCCTCATACCTGATAAGAAAGAGGAAGTTCCTTCCCTTACCCAATTCTAACATATTCTCTTTTGGAGAAAAGTGGGAGAGGAGAGGGAAATAGAAGAACTGTAATTACCCACCCTAATACCAGTAATGTG